>NW_022589716.1:43452788-44143704 GCF_004348235.1 Phoca vitulina | reverse complement strand
CTCCTCCTCCTGTTCCTCCTCCTGCTCCTCCTCCTGCTCCTCTTGCTCCTTCTCCTTCTCCTCATCCCTCCTCCTGCTCCTCCCTCTCTTGCTCTTCTTCCGCCCCCTCTTGCTCCCTCTGCTCCTCCTCCACCACCCCAGCTCCCCTCCTCTTGCGTATCAATCCATCATGAGCAGAAAGCTGCATGTCACTCAGCTGCAGCTGTATTCCTCTGGGCAACTCAGATGAAAGAGAGGAAAAGGTAGCTTTTTTTGGTAAACATTTGGAGTATTTTCTTCTCAGCCACATTCTTTAAGTCATATTGGATGCACTGACTTCAAGCAAATATTCCTGTCTGCCTCGGGTGGGGACGGCAGGGGGAGAGCCGCGTTCCATAGAACAGAGCCCCTGGAATGCAAGCAGGTTAGCCCCGACTGCAAGGCGGCTGCAACGTCCGGCCAGGGCCTCAGGACAAAGAGTGTCAACCCAACCCGAAGAGAGAAGTTTCCCCGGCTAGACTGGGACCTTCTGAAATTCAGTGCTGGCCAGGTTACAACCGCTCCAACACCATCTATGGCTCCCTGTTGTTGGGGTTAAAGCCCAGTCTTCTGTCTGGCTCTCCAGGCCTCCACGAACTTGGCCTCTGCCCAACTCTGGGGACTTGAAGGAAGCCATGTCTCAGGGACAAACACCCCCTCACCCCTAGACTTATCTCCTTCTAGGTTCCCGCTCCCCCCAGGACACCTGTCTGCCCCTGCACACAGTCACACACGCCCAAACACAGCCCACGAGTCACATGCACACGCGACCTCCCCATATGCATGGCCCCTAATGACCCCCACGCTGTTCACACCCTCACAATCATCACCACACACTCGCCGGCTCCCTCACTCCCAGTCACACACGTGTGTGCAAACTCACATACACGGCCTCATACCACTCACCCCTGCCTAGCACATGCTCATATAGTCCCTCACCCACCCAGACACACCACATACCCTCCTGTGCTCAAATGCACACACACACACACACACACAGAGCCCCCCACATACTCACACACGGACACACACACATACACCTCCCCATACACACACACGTCATACACATACACCCCCCACACTCTCGCACACTTCATACACACATCTACCCCTCACATGCTCACACACATATATACACATACACCCACACACACACTCACACACGTCAAACACACATACACCTCCCCCCACACACACTCGCACACATACAACATACATACAACTCTCACACGCATGCTTGTAGGCATCATACACACATACACCCCTTGCACACATGCTTGTACACATACACACAGACATCTCCCCTCACACACGCTCGCACACAGGATACACACATCCTCAGATGTGACGGAGCCCAGGTGGTGGAGGCCAGCAAATGGGCTCCCCTGCGCTTCCTAGCCAGGGGCCCTGGGCCAGGCCTCAGCTTTGCTTACCTATAAACTGAGACTCGCACAACCCCTTTGAAGGGCTGTGGGGGGCATTTAAGGTAGAAACCCCATTTTAGAGGTGGAACAGACAAGCCCCAAGCAGGGCAATGGCTGATCAGAGTGCTGCCTCCTAACCCCTCCTGTCTCTCCCAGACACGTTCTGTCTGCTTCTTTCCCATGAGCTGACTCACCCAGAGGGAGCAGGGTTGACCCAGGGACAGGGGCTGCCCGAGAGACGGGGTCTGGGTGGGGGATGTGGACTGTGGCCGGGAGTGAGGTAGTCAGGTGACCCCAACTATAGCATGAGGGGCAGGGAAGCCAGCAGGAGAGCGCTGGAACCACTGAACCCACATGTTCCTCCCAACTTCCGGAGCATCAGTGAATTGGCCTTGGCATGCATTCGTTCTTTCATTCATTCATTCATGTATGCATTCGTTCTTTCACTAATTCATCCTTCCACCACATGTTCATTTAATCCCTGCTCTGGGCTGGGCCCTGAGGTTGATGGCCAGGTGGGCAGAACGAAGCAAGCCCCCTGCTCTCTGGAAGCTTACACTCTGGGGGGAAGGTGACCATGCATCCAACTGTCCCACAGGCCGAGGCCAGCCCCCACCAATGGTGGCTCTGAAGGAAAGCACACACCTGCCCCTCCTGTGGTCCCAGACCCCAGCCATTCTCCTCCCACAACCTGACTGGAAAAGGTTTTTGAGACAATGCAGGAATCTGAATCAGGTGGGGTATCATACAGCCTTGAGGAACTGTTCATGTTGTTCTGGGTAATAACAGTACCATTGCTATGTTTTTTAAAAATCCTTATTGACTAGTGAAATAAAATGATGTCTGGGATTTGCCCTAAACTGTTCCAGTTTGGGGGATTTGGGGTAGACACCAAAACAATGTTGATGGCTGTTGGCCAAATGTTGGGGCTGTTGTAGCTGAGGGTTGGGTATGTGGAGTTCATTATACTGTTCTCCCTCCATCTACCCCCATCATCCCCTGCTACCGCTGACCTCACCCTATGCCTTTGTCCACTGCACTCCAATTATAATGCATTCCTTGCTGTTTCTCCAATACACCAGGGATGCTCCTGCCTCAGGGCCTTTGCACTTGCTGTCCCTTTGCCAGGAACACTCTTCCTCACCCTCTCTATATATGGTTCTGTCCCTCCCTTGACCTTTGCTCAAATCCCTCCTTTCCAAGAACACTTTCCCTGACCCCTGTTTCCCTGGTTCATCTTGTTCCCTTGCGTTAGTAACTGACATAGCACACATTTTCTTTGTTTGGTTTCTCTTGTCTCCCACTGGAATGTAAACTGCTCAAGGACAGGGACTTGGTCTGTCTGCTCCTGGCCGTGTCCCCAGCACCTAGACCGGTGCCAGGACTATAGCCGGTGCTCAGAAAATACTTGCCGAATGAATGACTGAGAGCAGTAACGGTGGAGCCTGACTAGAGTGAGGTGAGGACATATCCTTCTGCGCTGAGAACTGACGTTGAGGAGGATGAGGCTGGACAGGAAGGAGGCAAGGACAGGCCGGGCAGAGAGAACAGCATAGGCAAAGGCCCCCGGGGCAGAAGAAAGCAGGGAGCAGTCAAGACACGGAGAGAGGGCCAGCCCAGCCTCCTGATGGGACTGGGGCAGAGGGCCGGGGCAGGGGCTGGGGGGCTTGGTATTTGAGAAGCCCCCTCAGGTCGTCCTGTGGATGACAGCCCAGAGGCCTGAGCAGGTGCAGGAAGCAGTAAGATGGAGGCTCAGCCAGGCAGAACCGCAGATGAAGGGCAAGGAAGCTCACAGAAGCTGGAGGACCGCTTGGCCATTTTCCAGAAAAAGGCCCCTGTGAACCTGCTTTGGTGGTGAATCAGCCACAGCACCTGCTGCCCTTCCTGGCCCTGGCCAGCCCGAGGAGGATGCAGAGCCTGAGCTCCCAGCAGCCCGGTGCCTCTGTGTCCAGACCCTCCTCTCCTCACCCCGGGACTGGGCTCCTGCAGGGACAACTCTGAAGATGGCGAACTTCAAAGACCCCTGGTATCTAACCACAAGGACGGTGCAAGAGCCAGACCAGAAACAGGCATCCACACAAAACCTGGATGTGAACGTTCACAACAGCACTATTCGCAGGAGCCCCAATGTGAAACAAGCCACGCGTCCCTCAGCTGATAGGTGGATACGCAAAATGGGGCATATTCATACAATGGACTATTTTTCAGCCATAAAAAGGAATGGAGGACTGATAGAGGCTCCACATGGATGGTCCTTGAAAACACAATGCTAAGTGAAAGAAGCCAGCCACGAATGATCACCTCATGTATGATTCCGTTATATGAGTTGGCAAATCCACAGAGAAAGAAAGCAGATTAATGGTTGCCTGGGGCTGGGGGAACCAGGAGTGGGGACTAACTATTAATTGCTAACAGGTACGTGGTGTCTTTGGGGGGTGAGGAAAACATCCTAAAATTGTTATGGTGAGGGTAGTGCAACTCTGAATCCCTTCTGTGCGCACTTAACGCCAGGTCTTTCTGAACCCCACAACGCCCGTGCCACCTCAGGGCCTTTGCAGCTGCTATTCCCTCTGCCTGTGACACCCTTCCTTGGGTTCCTCAGCTCCAGCTCTGCTCCTCAAAGTGACCCTCACTGGACAGCCTCTCCACGGTGCCCCGTGCACTGTCCCCAGGGTAACCCCCTGTCATAGTGCCCCGTTAACATCCTCCCAAGCCCTTGGGGCACTTGAAGATGACTGGTTCGCCTCTCCCCTCCCTGCCTAAATGTCAGCTCCAGAAAAGCATGGCCCTTATCTGCCCTGTTCAGGAGGCATCTAGAAGAGGCTTGCCTCTTGCATCTCCTCAGCCAGCATTTGAATGCAATGCAGGAGTGACTGCGTGAGCATAGGAATGAGTTCATCCTGAATCAGGAGCATCGCCAGCCATTTCCTTCATGGTGGGATCTTGTAGAAGAGGCCCTGACTTAGTCCATAGAAGAGCAAGGTGCCCAGGTGTCATAGAGGGGCTCTATGACAGGGGACATAAGGGATGCGTGCTCTGGAGCATGGAGGAAAGACCCAGGAATGAGGTCACACTGGCCGAACACCTTCTGTGCCCCCAGCCACCCCGCAGATGAACTGCCCTGACTCCAACGAGGCCCTGCCCGGGTGACCAGGTACCAATGAAGCCCTTTGAACCCTTGTCCCAGAACAGAGGTTCCCTTAGTGTTGGTGTCCGGGCACAAGAGCTGGCATCTGGGAGGGTGGGCTAGCCTGGCCTGAGGTTCCATGTTGTCCCACATGTCCCAGAGGACATGGGCGCAGGGACACCTCCCCTGAGATATGCTTTTTCCTGCCCCTGATGGAGTCAGGTTTTTTCCAGCCAGGCGACTAGGAAAAACACCCTGGGTTATCTCTGTGCCAGGGCGGTTTCCAGAGAGGTGGGGTGGGGCCTCCCCCCTGGGCGGAGGGGGGCCATGGTTGAGGAATAAACTCCTCTGAAGCTACCAGGAACGGCCACAGGAGCCGAGACCTGAGGCTCAGAGGGACCCGGGGTTCTGTCCCAGCCCTGCCACCAAGAGCTGTGTGTTTGGAGGATTGTGAGTGGGCCTGGAAGAGCCTCTGAAACCATGTCACACCAAAGGAACTGGAGCATCTTAGAGCAGAGAGAGGAGTTTTCAACGTCCTGACTGGGAGTCCTAACTCTGCCGCCACCTTGCATGGGAGCCACCCACCTGGCTGGGTGACCACAGGAATATCGCTTGACCTCTCTGAGCCTGGTTCTTCAACAAGAAAACTGGGGGTTAAGAACAACAACAGATACCATCTCAGGGTTGTTAACTGAGGCAGAGTAGGTGAGGTGCCTGCCTCACAGGAAGGAGCTAGAGGACAGGGCTTCAAGGGGACCAGGTCCGCGCCGCCAAATTTTTGCAGGACTGCTTTCTGCAGAGGATGGCCTGAGGACGTGGGGAGCAAATCTGGCTCTTCCTAGTTGTTTTGGAGGGGCAACTCCCAGCTGAGAGCCTGCAGGATGGGAGTGGACCTGGAGGGAGAGGGATCCCTCTCACCAGAGGTATGCAAGCCAGATTTAGATCTGTACTGTCCAAAATGGGAGCCACCGGCCACACGAGCGCTCAAACTGTGGTTAGTCTTAACTGAGATGTGCTCTAAGTGTAAAGCAAATGCCAAGATTTCAAAGACGTCTTATGGGGAAAAAAATAACGTAAAGTATCTCAGTATTTTCAGATTGATTACATATTGAAATGACAATATTTTAGGTGTATTAGATTAAGTGAAATATATTATTAAATTTCATGTCACTTTTTTAACCTTTTTGATGTGGCTACTAGAAAATTTAAATTACATACACGGCTCGTATTAATTTCTTTTGGGCAGCTAGGCAGAATCTTTGCTGCTCAAAGGGTGGCCCCAGGACCAAGAGCATAGCCTCGTGGGAGTTTGTTGGAAATACGGATTCTTGGGCCCTACCCCAGAACCTACAGAATAGGAGTCTGCATTTCCACATGCCCCCTAGGTGATCTGTGTGCATGTTTAAATTTGAGACACCTTGCAGATGCCTTGCTTGGAGGTCTGGGGGAATCCCCCCTTCAGGTAGGGAGTCGGAGCCAGTGACCTGAAGTCCAGCCTGTATTATGTGAAATATTAATTGATGCCTTTGTCCCTGAGTCATATACTTGGTCCATAGTGTCCTTTAAACCCCGCTTTCTCACGCCAGGAAGCAAACATACTTTCAAGAGAAAAGGGCAGCTTCATGAGGGACTAGTCTGTCTTCAAAATGAACAGTATCAGGGCACCTGGGTGGCTCAGTTGGTTAAGCATCTGCCTTCGGCTCAGGTCATGATCCCGGGGTCCTGGGATCAAGCCCCGCATGGGGCTCCCTGCTCCACGGGAAGCCTGCTTCTCCCTCTCCCACTCCCCCTGCTTGTGTTCCTGCTCTCGCTGTGTCTCTCTCTGTCAAATAAATAAATAAAATCTTTAAAAAAAAAAAAAGAAAAGAAATGAACAGTATCGGGGACAACACCAATGGTTGGCATCCTAACTTTTTAAAGGCTGGGACATATCTCAGAAAATAACTGAAATGTTATGTGTTAAAAAGAAAAAAAAACCCAAAATGTAACCAACTCCCCCTAAATTCCTCCCTCTTTTTTCTCTCCGAAAACTTGGCCCACAGGCATTAAGTGGCACTAAATATAGAAAGGGTAAGCAAGTAAATCACTCAGAGGTGCCACAGGTTGCCCAGGGCCTGTTTTACGGTTGAGTTGTAAACCATTGAGAGCTGAGAGCTGTAATTAAAATGCTGACAGCCTCCCAACTGTGAACAGGACGGGAGGGAGCAGACTGGGAACCCGCACAGAGGGGAGCAGGGAGGGTGGTGCCTTTCCAAATGCACATCAGCCCAGGTTCAAAGTCCCCCATTGGCTTTCCAGGACACAACCAAACCCACACTCCTCATCTCACCGGGGCCAGGAGGTGCTGTGCCCTCCCTCCTCCCAGCCCCACTCCCAGACACAACCACGTGACTTCATCTCCTCTCCCTCTCGCTCTTGGCCTCAGGCTCTTGTGCCTGTGCTGTTCCCTGTGTCTCAAATGCTGTTCCCCACATGGCCCACTTCCTCACTTCCTGCTCAGAACTCACCTTCTCAGACTACCCTGACTACCTAATATAAAATAACCCCTCCCGTCCTCCCTGTCTTCTCACTGTGCTTGATTTTTTCACTATAGCATTTATTATTCTCTGCCAGTAGATTCTCTCTATATTTGATGATTTGTTTGTCCTCTGCTTTCCCTCTGGAATGTCAGCTCCATAAAGGCAAGTATCATCTAATCCCAGAGCCTAAAACTGTACCAGAGACATAAATAGGTGCTTAATAAACATTTGTTGAATTAATGAATGCATGGATTTCCATCCCTTTCTTTCAGCTGGTCTGGTGATCTCACTGGGAAAATGTCCAACTTGCCAGCAATGAGCTCAGCTTTTCACCCATCCATTCAACCAGCCATCCTTCCCAATAACTATCCATTCATCCATCCATCCATTCATCCACCTGTCCATCCATATAACCATTCATCCAACGATCCTTCCAAATACTATCCATCCATCCATCTATCCTTCCAAATACCCATCCATCCATCCAACCATCTTCTAATATCTATCCACCTAATCAGCCATCCGTTCATCCACATGACCATCCACCCACCCATCCACACCAACCCCCAGATGGTTAGACCTCCTATCCTGGGGTCCTACATTCCCCTTTACCAAATCCAGTTCATGCCATCATGAACACATGCAGTTATTCACCATTTCCCTCTGTTACTACAGTGTAAGAACCTCAAAAGCAGAAATTGTGTGTCTCATTTATCTCTGATTTCCAGCGCCTAACTCTTAGTAGGTGTTAGTGAAGGTTTCCTGAAGGAGTATTTTTTCCTTTCCCCTTATTTACTTATTCTGCATTCCCTAGCAGCCCGCGAGCTCCCTGATGGCAAGCACCATTTTTCAGTCATCTGGAGGTCTCTAAAACCTTACACTTGACACAAAGAAGACACGTTGTAAATATTTAACAAACGAGTGAATGAGTGAATGTGCAGAAGAGAGGAATATAGCAAGAGTATAGACTCTGGAGCCAGACTGCCTGGATTCAGATCCTGGCTCTCTCTGTATTAGCTGTGTGACCTTGGGTGAGTCAATGAACTTGAACACAATGAACACTGTGCTTCGGTGTCCTCATTCATAAAAGGCAGATAATAATAATCCTTACCTCACTGGGTTCTTACGAGATTTTTATGAGTTAATAGATATGAGGAACTTAGAACAGTGTCTGGAGTAAGACAAAGGCTACAGAGGTGTTTAAAAATGAAATCTCCATTTAAAGTTGGCCCATAGGAACAAATATCAACAGCACAGAGTCTTGAGTTTAAAAGGTGGGAAAGAAGCGTCTGTCTGAGCTTGCACTGTTCCCACAGGAGGCCTGCTACAGCAAACACTTTAACTTTTTCCAGCCACACTGGGATCATTTTGCAAACTACCAATATTATGTCAGGTGGTCATAAGTGCTATGTAGAAAAAGAACACATGGAAAGGGACAGGAAGTGGTGAGGCAGATGGGCCCGCAGTTTCAAATAGGGTGGTCAGGAGAGGACTCATTAGGAAGGTAATATTTGAGCAAAGACTTGAGAAGGTGAAGGGGTGAATGTCTGGAGGGTGAGCATTCCAGGCAGAAGAAACAGCAAATGCAAAGGCCCTGAGGTAGGGATATACCCAGTGTATTTAGGGAACAGTGTAGGTGGAACAGAGTGAGTGAAGAGGAAGTAGAAGGAGATGAGGTCAGAGGGTCACAGGGGCCCAGGTCACAATGTCAGACATTGTGAAGACCTGATGTCTACTCTGAGTGAATTGGGAGCCACTATGAAGTTATGAGCAGAGGAAAGATGATTTCACTTATGCTTGAAAGGACTGCAGGGGGCCAAGGTGGGAGCAGGGAGACAAGTTAGGAGGCTATTGTACTACTTCAGGAAAGAGATGATGGTAGCTTGGACCAAAGGATCACGGACACAGGTTGTTACAAGGGGGAAGATTCTGGATAGATGTTGTAGGTAGAACCAACATGTTGGATGTGAGCTGTGAAAGAAAGAGTCAAGGACAAATCCAAGCTTTTTGGCTTGGGCAACTGGAAGGATGGAGCCGCCATTTCCTAAGCTGGGACAAAGGAAGCAGGAGCCCATTTATGGGAGCAAGATGAGCAGGGAGGTTTGGGACAAGTGGGGTTTCCCGCAGACATCCCGGAATGGGGAGCAGTAAGCAGCTGGATGTGTGAGGCTGGAGTTGGGGTGGGAAGTCTGGGCAAGAGACGGTACTGGACAACTCCACAGATCCTGGAATGTGGCAAGTCCTTGTGTGCCTGTGTCATGGGGCCAGAAAGGACAGGGGCAGGACCCTCTCTGGAAGTGGCTGCTCGGACATGACTGACAGACCCAGATGGACCTCCCCTGTCATGGAGAGCTCAGGACCAGGGTGGCATTGCAATGGCTTGGTCCCCTGGCAACCCTTTCTGTTCAGTAAAGTGACAAATCCCAGTGACCTCCCAGACATGTCCTTCTCCCCAGTCCTTCTAGCATGCTGCTTGTCTGGTACGTGGGAAAAATGGAACTTGAGAGCTAGAAAGATCCTTAGAAATAGAATATAGGAATTAAAACCTTACTGTAGCTTTAAAATGACTACTATTGCTACTAATAACAACGATATTCATAATAGTAGCTACTGTTTTCCCAGCACTCATCATGCAGGAGAGCATGGGACTCAGCACTCTGTGGGCATGATAGCCTTCAGTCTGCACAACGGCTCTGGGAAGTACCAGTCATTGCCTTTCTCCCGGAGAGAAAACTGAGGCTCAGAGGCGGAGGACTGCCCAAGGTCACGCCACGAACAAGTTGCAAAGTTGGGATTTTATTGCAGCTCTTTCCACAGCCGTATCACTCCTATCTCCCAGAGCGGAACAAAGCCCAACATCCCTTCATGAGTCAAGGGCACAGTGTGACTAGGAGTCCCCTGCCTGGCCTCCCTGCCCAGGACCCTCAAAGCCCAGGAGAGAACAACTCCCCACAGAATCACCCTCCCAGCAGACTGAGTGGCATCCAGCCAGATCCTCAGTTGCCTCATCTGCAAAATGGGCACAATTTCACCCCTCCCTTGGAGGCAAGGTCTGAGCCTTGACCATCGAAGTGTTAAAGAAAGGTTTTGCAAATGTTATTGTTAGGGGCACCTGGGTGGCTCGGTCGGTAAAGCATCTGCCTTTGGCTCAGGTAATGATCTCAGGGTCCTGGGATCGAGCCCCGAGTCGGGCTCCCTGCTCAACAGGGAGTCTGCTTTTCCTTCTTCCTCTGTCCCCCTACCCCGGCTCATGCTGTCTCTCTCTCTCAAATAAATAAATAAAATCTTTTAATAACAAAACAAAACAAAAACCCCCAAATGTTGTTAGAATTATTCTCTCACAATACAACCAATCCTTCCAGGTTTACCCCCCTGCCAAAATATATATATGTGCACGCATATATTATATATATATCACCACACATATATAGATATAATATATATACGCACGATGTACACTTTTGTGGGCTGAGGAGAGGCTTCAAAGAGCACAGGCTACAAAGGCAGATGGCTGGGAGGAAATCTGACTCAGATGCTTTCCACCTGAGCAACCTCAGTGTACCACGTAACCGTTCTGTGCCTCAGTTTTCCTCATCTGTAAAATGGGAGTGATCACATAGGCCCTACCCTGCGAGGTCATTTGTGGAGAGCGCTTGGAATGGGCCAGCACATGTTGTGTCCGGCCTTGTGAGAGGCGCACAGAGCAGCTGAGTGCTGCTTTCCCACTGCCTGTACCCTTCTGGCCCAGGGCCTGCCCACCCCCATAGCCTGGGGAGGTCCTGAGATGAGGTCACTCATTCCGCTACCGCTGGGACTGCCCAGGAGCCCGAGACGCTGCTCAGGTCGCTGCCTGGACCTCAGCTGTCCATCTGTGGAATGGAGTTCACAAGGATTTCCACCCCCCACCCCATTCCCCGGGGTTGTTAGGCCAGTGAAACGGATAGACTGAGTGCTGGGACACAGTGAGCCCTCACTACTGTGAGCAGTGTTTATTATCTGCATCTCAAAGACACACTGCAAGGCCCAGATTTAAAGAAGCTCCTCTGTCAGGCAAGGGGCCCCTTTTCAGGACACACTAGCATGTGGATTTTTCCTCAAAGGACATGCAAGTGTTCAGAATTAGGGAAAATGACCTGTGTGCTCCCCCACATCCCTGGGCCCCACCCCACTCTTCCCTCCTTCCCTCCAGGACCATTCCTGCCCCGACCCTCCCCTCCCTGTCTTCCCCCAACCACTTGGCTCCCCTTCCTCTCATCCCAGCAGATTTGATAACACCCAGGAGTCCCAGTCCCCCTCCTGAGGACAAAGGCAGCAATTGTCCCTGGTGGGCGCCTTTTGACTCGGTCTCACCACGGTGAAATCGAGCCCCCACGACTTCACCTCACTTGGGAGGCCTCGCAGGGCCCCCTCCTCACCTCAGGTCGGTTTCAAATGAGCCCCCTGGCTGAAGAGCCAGCAGCCACACTGGGAAAGCCTTCCAAGAGAAATCAGATGACCACCGTTTGAGAACCCCTTGGGCTGGCGAGGGGCCAGGAGGTGAAAGGATTTGCTGCCACTACTGCCAAGACCTTCCCGAGTCCCCCAACACCACCAGTGTCCGCGCCCCCTGCCACCCTACGCTGGCGGCTGCTGTCCAACAGGCCCCCCTGCAATGATGAAACCGTCGGTACGGTCTCACAAGACACACGTGGCTCCCAGCCCGTGATGTGTGGACTGCAGAGCTGAATGTCTCTTACTTGTTTGTAATTAGTTTGAATGGAAATAGCCACACATGGCCGTGGCAACTGTATCAGACGAACACTTACAAGCACTCCATGTCACTGAGAGCACCTAGTGTATGCCAGGCCCCACACTGGGCTCTGGGAGATGCCAAGGTGACTCTCACAACTGTCTGGAAGGACGAGGAGGATTTGGCAGGGGGAGATGATGTGGCCCTCAGGCTGCCCTCACAAGCTGAGCAAGCCCAGAAACCCCGTTAAAACAGAAGGTGCCCCAGGTCCCTGCACAGGTGTGGGCATTCCTGGGCATGGCCGAGTCTGGGCATCTCCTCATGCAGTGGCATCCTGAGCGCCCCCCATGACAGCCCAGACCCCCTCCCCACTGGGGAGGGGCAATGTGCAGAATTCTCTTCACACAGCCAACTCCCCTCTGGCCTGAAGTGTCCTCTCTCAGGCAGAGGACGGTAGTCCAGGACTGGCCCAGGGCCATGGTGCCAGAGTGGGAGAGGATTCACAGTGCCTGAGGGGGCTGAGGACTGCAGAGTCTCCAAGTTCCCCAAAACAGGGGATCTGAGAATCTTGGAATCACAGTGTGTCAGAACTGGGAGTGAGAAGAAATGCATCCAAGCCCAAGAACCTCTGAGGCTGGTAAGACAGTTCAATGGTTAGGAACTGAGTCTGGAGCCACATGGCTTGGGTTCAGATCTGAGGGTGGCACCCGCCAGCTGTGTGGCCCTGGGCAAGTTTCTTAACCTCTCTGTTTCTCAGTTTTTCCATTTGTAAAATGGAGACAACAACAGAGAATCCTAACCTCATAAAACTGTTGTGGGATTAAATGAGTACATGCATTTCAAAAGCTAATATTAGAATCATGTCTTTATTCTCCCTGCAAACACACACCTGCCCACCAGCCGATCTCACTTTCTGGTAGCCAGTTCTTTCTCACCAGAGCTGAAACTTATATCTTCCCATATTCCTCCATTTCATGAGTCCTGGTCCTGTCTGCTACCCTACCACCATACCCCTAGCCGATCCTTTGTGACGGGGGGTCAGTGACAGCTCCGTGAGGCTGCCCACTCCAGGCTGAGCCTGAGCTCTTCCCAGGCCGGGGTGTCCAGCCACCTCCTCTGGGCCTACCCTGGGCTACCTGTGTCTATTCCCAGGTCAGGGCTGGGAGGTGGTCTTCGCAGCTCACCCAGAGCAAAGGGGGCTGCTGAGCACCAGGCTCCACGGAGCTGGGGACCCAGAGATGTTTGTCTTCCATGTGCTCTTTCCCTGCTCCCCATCCCTGTGGCCTCCCTATCTCACCACCTCCCTTCCCCAGCACCATCCACAGCTATCACCAACGCATCAGTGACTAGACCTGGCTGGGCCCTGCCCTTGCTGTGTCATCAGAGAAAACTGGAAAAACCTCAGGCCTCAGGGACATCCTCCACCCAAGCCTGGGCTGGTTTTCCTCTGACCCCTCCTCAGCAGCTTCCACTCCAGACCTGTCCAGGCTCCTTCCTCTGGGCCCACACACCCCAGCCTGGTCATCCCAGGGAGTTGTCCCCGATGGACCTCCCGGCCCCCACATCAGCACCTCAGCTAGCCCATCTCCCACCTGGGCCAGCCATGGGGACCAGGAGTGAGGCAGAGCTGGGAGTCAGGTCCCCGGTATACATCCTACACCTCCATTCTCCTGGCGTGTGTGTGGTCTTGGCAAGGGCTCTCTACATCTGCTGTCAGTCTCTCTTCTATTAAATGGGCCCAAGGAAGGGATAGTCTCAGTTCTAAAATGATTCTAGAATTCTCCTCCACTGTCCTGAGGCCACTGTCCTCCAGGGAGCAGTAGGGGCTGGGTAGGATTGCCAGGTTGTCAGGTTGAGCACATCGATACGCCAACAAAATGAGCCTTGACCTCAAACACACACCTTAAACAAAAGTTAACCCAAAATGGATCAGAGAACCTTGAGGACACTTTGCTCAGTGAAATAAGTCAGTCACAAAAGGACAAATACTGCACGATTCCACGCATGCGGTCAAATGCATAGAGACAGAAAGTAGGATGGTGGTTGCAAGGGAGGAGGAATGGGGAGTTAGTGTTTAACTGGGACAGAGTTTCAGTTTGGGAAGATGAGAAAGTTCTGGAGACGGGTGGTGGTGATGGTTGTGCAACAAGGTAAATGCACTTATACCACCAAACTGTACATCTCAGAATGATTATGATGGTAAGTGTTATGTATATTTTACTGCAATTAAAAATAAATAAATTTTATGGGGTGCCTGGGTGGCTCAGTCAGTTGAGCAGCCGACTCTTGGTTTCGGCTCAGGTCATGATCTCAGAGTCCTGAGATTGAGCCACGTGTCAGGCTCCGCGTTGAGCGCAGAGCCTGCTTCTCTCCCTCTCCCTCTGCCCCTCCCCCTGCTTGGGTTCTCTCAAGTAAATAAATAAATAAATAAATAAATAAATAAATCTTTAAAAACAAACAAACAAATAAATAATAAATTATTTTTTAAATAAGAAATTGAAAAAAGAAATAAGCCTTTGTTGGTTTAAAAATAACTAGTTAATTAAAAAATGAATCACAGACTTCAATGTAAAATGGAAAACTACAAAAGCTTTTAGAGAAAAACATTGGGGAAAATCTTTGGGGCCAGGAGTCAGCAAGTTCTTGGCCACTACCAAAAGCAGTATCCACAAAAGGGAAAATTGATCAATTGAGCCTGATCAAACTTTAAAACATACTGCTCTGGAAAAGACCCTGTGATGAGGACAAATAGACAAGCTATATGCTGAGGAAAAAAGATTTGCAAACCATGTGTCTGACAAAAGACTAGCATCTAGAATATAAAGAAATCTCAAAACCCAACAGTAGAAACATAAACAATGCAATTAGAAAATGGGCAGAAGACATGGACAGCCATCCCACCAAAGGGGATCTACAAATGGCAAATAAGCTCATGGAAAGCTTTTCCACATCATCCACCGTTAGGGAAATGCTCATGAAGACTGCAGTGTGATATTGCACACACCTACCAGAATGGCAAAAGCAAAAATAAGTCACAACACCCAGTGCTGGTGAGGATGCGAGGAAACTGGATCCCTCGTACATTGCTGGTGGGAGTGCACTTTCTTATAAAGCTCAGAATATGACTACCCTACATCCCAGCAATTTCACTCTGGGGCATTTATCTCAGAGGAACGGAACTTTGTGTTCACCCCAAAACCTATACACAAATGTTCAACACAGTTTTGTTTGTAACAGACCCAAGCCGGAAGCCACCCAGACGTCTTTCAATAGGTAAATGGTTATCAAAAGACTGTGGCACAGGAACACCATGGAATCAGTAATAGAAAGTAACGGACTATGGATAAACACAACACCTTGGATAGAACTGGAGGGAATAATGCTGAACGAAAAAAGCCAATTCCAATAGGTTAGATACCGTAGGATTCCATTTATACGACATTCTTGAAATGATAAAATTGTAGGAACGGAGAACAGATGAGCGGTTGCCAGGAATGAAGACAGGGTTACAGGAAGAAGGGAAGTAGATATAGCTCAAAAGGGGTAGCACGGGAATCCCTGCGGCAAAAATGTTACGTGTCCTGACTGTACCAATATCAATATCCTGGCTGTGATATTGTACTATAGTTTTACACGCTGTTGGAGAAAGCGGGGCAAAGGTACACAGGACCCTTCTGTGTTCTGACCACTGCATGGGTATTTATAATACGTTGACATATGAAATTTAATTTAAAAATACAAGAAACCCAGAAAGATTTGGATTTGAGTTAAACAACAAATAGTTTTTTAGTGTAAGTATGTCCCACATAATATTTGGGACATACTCATACTAAAAAACAATTTGTCATCTCAAATTCAAATTTAACTGGGAGTCTTGTATTTTATTTGGCAATCTTACTCCTGGGAAATTCCCCAAGATAGGAGCAGATACTTGTCATTTCATTCATTTCCTCAACAAACACTTCTTGAGCACTTACTATATGCCAGGCACTGTTCTAGGCACGGGAACACACCTGTGAACTTACATCACCCCTACCCGGTGGTGCTGACATTGTAGTGGAAGAAGACGGGCAATAAACACATAATGAGCTGTGTAAATAAGATCATTTCACATGGCGGTGTTACATAGAAAATAAAGCAGGGTAGTGTACAAAGAGAACTGAGGTGGATGTAGGGGAGGAAAGTCAGGGAGAGGGGCTCCCTGAGAAGGCAACATCTGAGCAGAGACCTGAAGGAAAAGAAGGAGCTAGTTATGCAAAGATTGAGGGAAAAACATTCCAGACAGAGGAAAGAACATGTGCAAAGGCCCTGAGTCAGGAACAAGACTGGCAAACTCCAGGAGTATGTAGCTTCAGGCAAAGTTGGTGTCCACTGGTCCTAAGAACCCTGTGTCTTCCCCTTCCCCACATGGCAGATCTGGAAGACCCTGGAAGAAACTGAAGCCCGCCCAAGGCCGCCACTGGCCCATGTCCCTCAATTTTGGCTAGAAGCCTTTCCATCAGAGAAGGTGAGAACCCATATCTGCGCCTGGATCTGGGGCAGAAATGGAGGGCACAGAGGCCTGAGGGGAGCTCCTCACAGCCTTGCCTCGTCAGCTGGCTTCAGACCAGGCAGGGCTTGGCTCCTTTGGCCCTCAACGTGCCACCACGGACCACTCTATCTGGTCAAATATGCAAGTGGCCTTTGGGACGGTGGAGAGGAGCATAGCTGAGTAAACCTTATCTGGGCCCCGCCCCAGCTGCCAGGGGCCAAGTCCCCGGTGTCCCCTGATTCACAGGCCCGCCTGCAGCTAGGGCATGGTGGGAATCCAGCTCCCAGGAGCACCCAGACCAGACAGGGCAGGGCAGGAAGGGACAAGACCAACCCCCCTCCCTCCCGTGAGCAAGAGGCTGGGCAGGGACTGGAAGGTGACTTCTCACTCCGGTGGAATTCCATCCCCCTGAGCTCACCTCCCTTGGAGCAAGCGGCACATTCCAGCAGGGCCAGCCCCGTCCCAGCTGGGCCCCCATCCCCAGGGCTGCCTCTCTGGGGCTCAGTCACCACACCCCCAGGAAGGGATTGCTGGGGGCCCCTCCCTCCCTCAAGGCCCCCAGAGCTGCGGCACACTTCCTTTTGCAAGACCTCCGACAGCCTGCCCTGCCAGGTGCAGTATCTTTGCGGAGGCTCTGAGTGGCGGGGCCCCTAGCCACCTGGCTGGGGTTCCAGAGCTGGGACCTGGCAGAGGCTGGGCTTCTCTGCACCCTCGTGGGGGGCATGCTACCCATGCAGGGGAATGCATCTAGAAAGGCCCACCCCTGGCTCTCCTTCCACCTCCGTGACTGCTCTTTTGCTCCCCTCCTGCCCAGTGCTCATTTCCCCAGGGCTGTGCCCAGCTTTCCTGCTTTCCCACTTGAATCCTCCCTCTGGACAAGCCTACCAAGCCCGGGCTTCTGTTACTGCCTCCTGCTGGTGGCTGCCGGGAAGTGGCTCCAGCCAAGACCTTTCTCCAATTAAGATCCAAGAGTCCAGGATGTCCCTGAGGGCCCCCACTTGCAGCCCACAGGGTCTCCCAGTCCCAAAGGCACCCTAATCATTTCCCCCGAGACTGGTCTCCCCCTGCCCCAGGTCCTGACCCCAGTGAGAAGTGGCACCCCCCATCCATCCCAAGCACAACTCAAGATGGGTCTTGTCTATTCTGCTTCCTAAATGGCTGTCCCTCCGCACTCCCCTGAGGCCCCCACTGGGTTTGGGCACATGCTGCTGCCCTGCCCCTTCACTCTGTTCTCCACTCAGCCCCAGAGAGGGCCAGAAGCCTGCCCACACACTCCCCGACCAAAGCCCCTTCAGGACCCTCCTACAGAAGGGGAACGTCTTACTCCTTGAACTGGCATTCGAGGCCCTGCGTTTGGTCCTAGCTCCCTGTAGAGCCTCATCACCTATCACCCCTCCCTCCCGGACACACAGAGCACCACACCAGCCACCCGCACTGCCTGAACTACCCTCCTCCTTCCCACCTGCCTTGTGAGTAGGACTCTTCCTTATCCTTCAAAGCCCTGCTAAGGAGTCCCTCCTTCCTAGAGGTCTCCAGACTAGTTCATCTCCCCAAAAGGCTGGAAAGAAATCATGCAAAACCACATATTCCACCATCCAAAGATTTCAGCCCAGCGCTTCCAACACCTCTCTCCCTCCCAACCAAAGATCCTATGATTCCAAACTCCCCGTGTGAGGATGTGAACCAATATTCTACAATCCCGACCTGAACGGTCTGGGATTTCAATCCATAAATATTATGGCCCTAAAATGCCAGTAGGCAGAGACTGTAATTGTAAAATCACCTCCCCAAAAGAGCTGTCGGCACCCCCACCTCTTTCTTCTCACCTGACCACTCTAAATCGACCTTGCGGACCACACAACTGCATGAGACGGTGTGGGGAGGGAAAGCCCTGCTGGCCCACAGCGGTGCCCCCACCTCCCCAGGCCCAAGCCCCACATCTGCAGGTGAGCGCCTGGCTCTGCCCGGGCTCACGCCCAAGCTGGAGACCTGTAAGGGCAGGGCGCCCCACGGCCTTTATTCTCCCTCATCTGCCAGGTGAGGCGGTGGGCTGCTCTGGGTCTCCCCTCATGGGCCTGCCACCACCTCTGCCCCTTAGGACATGTACCCCTTCCCCGACTTCCTCCTCCTTTTCTCTCTCACCATTGCCAACAAGCCCAGAGCCTGCGGTCGGGTTGAGTCTTGTCTTCTCACAGCAAGAGCGAGGGAGCAGCGATAAACACATCTGTGATCCTTTCCAAGATGCTCAGCCAGGAGCGGCTGCGGGCTGGCCCCCTCTCTCCTGTCAGCTCCCCACCTCTGCTGTGCGTGGGGTCCATGGAAGCCTATTGCGGGGGAGGCCCTGCGGTGAGACCCCTTGCCTTTGAATTATAAATAGCACATTGCAGGACCCTGTGGGCATCTCCCCCTCGGGCCTTCACGTGGCCCTGACCAGCACCGGGGATCAGGTGGCCAAATGGAGGCCTCAAATAGGGATGGGACCCAGAGCTGATATACACCGAGCCTTACTAACCCCAGGCTAAGTGGCTGTCCTTGCTTCTGACCGCTTGGATATGCGCCTGGACCCTCAGGGTGCCCTGTAGCAGGGTGTGAGTCTGGCCAGCACAGGGCGAGGTGGGAAGCTGCCTTCCCACTGTACTCTGCCTGAGTAGTATGGCCACTGCCCTGGGTGGCCTCCGTTTGCACCCCACAAAGGGGCCGGACTGGTGGTTGCTCGGGTCTTTCCCTGTGTACACTGGGAAGTCCCGAATTCCACCTCTGGGCTCTGGAAAATATACAGTGCCTGGGTGAATGGCCATCCCAGGAAGGCAGCCTCACGGGTCCTCCCAAACCAGAGTGGGGTTGGTAGGTGTGGTGAGCATCCCTTCGGCTGCATTTCCCTGAACGAGGAGAGTCGTTCCTGCTTAGAATCATCAAGATGGACCCAGCCTGCTCTCTTCCCAGACCCTGTTCCTGACCCTATCCAAGGCCTCACTCGGCCTCCCCGGAGTCAGTTTCTATGACTTCTGCACCTCCTCTGCTCCAGGACCATCAGTGGCTCCCCAGTGACCATCCGGTACTCAACTATTCACTCCGTGTGTATAGAGAATGCCTCTGTACGCCAGGCTCTGGTGTGTAGCCATGCATGAGACACACAGGGTCTCTGTCCTCATCAAGCTTATGGTATAGAGAGAGGAGGAAGCCCCAGAACAAGACAACATCTGAGAAAGGCTAGGAAGGAATTGAAAGGGAAGCTTCTCTGGGAAGAGGGTACCCGATCTGAAACTTGAACAGTAAGAAGAAGGCAGCCGCAGGAGAATCTGAGGGCAGAATGCAAGGCCCTCACTCTTTAGCCTGGCAAGTGACCTTGCAGGCTCCTCAGGGGCTATTACCCCTTCTGGGACCCACAGACCAGCCGCTCTGGGCCCCTCGACTCACCCGAAGTCTCCACCTCTGGGCCTTTGGCCACTATGTCCCCACACCAGACCTGGGTTATCTTTACCTCTCTTCTCTGTCTAGCCAAACTTCACTCATTTGGGGGGCCCACCTCTTCCAGGAAGCCCACTGAGGTTGGTTTTATGACCCCTGACAACTCCCAGCATCTGCATCACCCGAGAGCTGCCTGGAACAGCAACCACGGCCGTCATACCTGCTGCAGTGGTGTGGCTTCTAAACCCTTCTCCCATGTGATATACACAGAGCCTTTCCTACCCCAGACGAAGAATTCTCTCCTTTAGTTCTCCCAGGGACCCAGCCAGGTAGGCACAGGCCGGGAGAGGGAAGCCATTTGCCTTCCTTCCATCTGCCTCCAGGGAGTGAGAGCTGCTAGGGCAAGAGGGAGCCTGAGAGCTGTGACCTCAGCCCCAAGGAGTGATCTGACCACAGAAACAGGAAGGAATGAACAGCTGAGAACCCTGGGGGGGGGGGGGGGGGTTGCTGGCCCCAGGCAGGAGCTCCCAGCCACGGGACTGAACAAGCAGGGCCTTACACTTTACCCCAGGACACCATCCTGGGGCGGGCCAGGTGAGCAGCTCTGCCCGTGTGACTTACCGAGGCTGCCTGGGCAGCTCTGACACACGGGATGTGGCAGGAGGCTGGAGAGGAGGAGGAGGAGGAGGAGGAGGGTGGGGGGCCTGGAGGCAGCAGGAAGGGCCGGCTGGCCTGTCTCATTCCTCTGCACCCCAGGGGGGGCTTGCTCCCCTGCAGGTGTGTGGGCTACCCCCAACACCACTTGCCAGACAGACTCCCTCGAACATGACACACGTTTGCACAACTTGTCATCACACCCAGCCTGTGCCAAGCATGAACTATGTGCCAGGCCCTGGGGTAAGTGCTCTCCACCCCAGCCCTGAGCACACTCCTGTCAGCTCTGCTTCTTTCCCGTGAAGGAAGGAGTGACAGAGCCAGAATGTGAACCCAGGCGGCCCGCGCTCCGACCACCAGGCTGCGGCCGCACGCGGCGAAGCAAAGAAGGCCAGCCGGAGAGCCACACGCGCTGGGTTCGAATTCTGACTTTGCTCCTTAGCCGTGGGAACTGCTGCGTGTTACTTCACGGCTCTGTCCTCCACATCCTCACCGGTGAAACAGGGACAATGACAAGATCATTCACAGGGACGCCTTGAGGACTAAGTGAGCTGATACATCCAGAGCCAGAAGACGGCCGTTCCACGGACGCGCTCTCACGGAACAAGATCCGTGCCACATCATCATCTGTCCCCAGAATGAGCAGCTCGAGGCCCACACTCTGCAGGAGCTGGAGGTGTCTGAGCCTCTGCTGGTCTTTCTTTTCATCTTTTCTGTAGTTTTTAAGCGTTTGGGAGTGACTACCAGTTCTCAACGCCAACACTTAAAACTGAAGAGATTACACGTAAACTCTGAGTCTGGCCACGGCGGGCTGGCGTTCCTGCACGGCCACAGCAGGAGTCTCGTAAGTGGGGCCCGGGATCCTTGCTTCACCATAGCCCTGCGTGTGGTCTCCCTTGCTCTTTTCACTCCTGCTCCTGCCCGCGGCCCCTGTGGCCTCCGGTGGTGCTCACATGTGTCCTGTCCCTGCAGTGGTCCATCCCCCACCCAGGTGGCATGGAGCCCCCCTCCCTGTCTGCCCTGGCTCACAGGTGCTTTGCCATGGAGCTCCAACCAGTCCCCAGAGACTTTCCTCTCCCAGAACCCCAGGGGCCTGCGAGCTCCAGGGTGGGCTCCGAGTACCTTGACCTTCACAGGCACTTCCGGAACCCATTCCCAAGCTCAGGCCTCTGTGCCGGGACACTGCCCACACCAAGCAGCACTAACCTGGGTGCCCCGAGACGCCTGGTCAAGCTGCCTGTACTTGAATACCTCCTGGGATGGGGTGCTCACTTTCTTGATAACTCCATCTGTTTCTCAGTGGCTATAGCTTGTCCTCACACTGGCAGGACCTGCCTCTCTGTGACCTCAGTCCCCACGGGCCCTCACTCTGTACTCTGGGCCTGCAGACCCTTGTGCTCCCTTGCCTTGAGACAGCCAGCTCCTCATGGGACAGTGTCCAGCCTCCTTTCTATTCCAGCCACCTCCACTAGAAATATCCCAAAACATCCCTGACTTTCTTCTAAGCTGAGCCCAGAATCCAGGAGAATCTGAGGAGGCAATAAAGATGCAACAGTCACCTCCCTTATTTTAAGCTCCAGATCTTGATTAAGGTGACTAAGGACATTTCAGCGGCCTTGGCAGCTGTTCCACAGGGATGATTCCTACTGAACTCACCTCAACCCATCCCCATGGTCAGAGTTTTGTATGGCTGATTTTGTGGACCCAAGGATAAGACTTCATATCCATCCCTCCCTCTTTCCATCTTGCTGAGTTACATCCAATTGATTTTAACCGAGATTCAGTTATTCAATGTCTGCAGTAACCGACACGCTTCATGCCATACGCGGATCCTGACCAGCAGCAAATGCACAACAGAGTCGAGCAGAATGAGGCTGTGGCTCGCCACCAGATACCCAACACCAGCCATTAGGGAAAAGCTGTTTTCCAGCACGTCTGTAAGAGCTGCCCGGCTCCCCTCCCTGGCTGCCTACCTTTCGGCCTGCCTCGTTATTGTGTAAGTTCATGAGAGTCCGGGCATTCTGCTTGATCTCCCGGGCATCCACAAAGACCTTGGCGAAGCCGATGCCGTAGCGGATGTCGGCAGAGCAGCCACCCCACTTCCAGCCCTCGTCCCGGTGGTACTGGCCTTGCTTCTCCTTGTCGCAGCCACAGTCACTCAGGTTGCCTTGGGTGCAGGCGGCTGTGATGGCGTGGGCCACGCCAGCAGCGATGATAGCGTACGTGAAGGCAGCCTCCCGGCTCCCTGTGAGGACGAGAGTGGGAAGACGGGGGTCAGGTCCAGGGCGCCCCGGGAGAAGGCCAGGCCTGGCTACGAAGGGGGAGCTGGGCTCACTGAGCACCATTCCCGACCCCCCGGGGAGCTCCATCACGGGCTGATGCCACTGCCGGACACGCCCCTGCAGGCACACGCCCACCCAATCCCGTCACCGAATCCAGTCGTCCGGCCTCTGGAAGGCCGGATGAGGGGACCCCTCTGTCGATTCCCACCCACGCCCCACCACACTTGATGTGGCCGTGTAAACTGAGCGCACGCACACGCTCACAGCATCTGGGACACAGCACAAAGCAGCATTTCTTAAACACCTACGGTGTGCACAGGCTCTGGGGCCAGGGGCCTGGACTTAAATCCCGGGAACATCAATCCCTGGCTCTGTGACTTTCAGCCAGCCATGACCCCTCCCTGTGCCTCAGTCTCTTTAGCTGTAAAATGGGGACAGAGCGATTATACTTTGCTCAGAGCAATGACAGAGAGCGTTAAGAGTTTGTGTGTGTCAAGCTGTCAGCTCCGTGCCTGGCTCATGGCACCTGCCTGACACAGCAGGTCATATGCTCACGGCCCCTATTATTATTGTTGTGCGTCAGCTGCTTTTTATAGGTCCAGTCCCTCCTCTTCTCCATGGCCCACTCAATAGACCGTGAGCCTCTCCAGAGAAGGCTGGGACCTGGCCCCCATTCACGTCTGTGTCCTCAGGCATCAGTCTGATACAGAAGGCAAGGGCTGGGGAAGGGGAGAGGGACTGCCCAGTCAGGGTGGAAAGGGGCAGGAAGGAACCTGGACAGGAAGGTTCAATGCGGGGAGGGGGTTAGGGGAGCACTGAGGCTGTGCTTTCCCACAGGTCTTCCCAGCTGTTTGGAGATGGTCCTGCCGGGAGGCGGGGAGCTGCCAATAAGGATTTACAAAGGCTCTGCAGGATGGTGCCAGGGCTTTAAATGGGAGTGGGAGGGTCCTGAGTAGCTGGGCACAGTGGCGCTGCTACCCTGCCTCTTAGCCTCTCTGAGCCTCAGTCTCTCCATCTGCAAAATGGGTTCGAGAGCAGTATCTGCTGTACAGGAGGAAGATGAACCCAGGCATGGGAAGCCCCAAGTGAGCCCTCAGCAAGTTCGCTCTCACAGTGGGGTAGGGTGGAGGTTCAGGGAGGGCTCCCTGGAGGAAGAGGCCCCACATGCCCGAGAGCAGGCAGATGAGGCAAGGCTGACCATTCAGGAAGGGGCAGGGAAAAGGGTTCCAGGCTGTTGTGATGCAGATGACCTCATCAGTGGGTGAGGAGTGGGTGGGGCAGCCTCCAAGCTGCTTCAGGCCTCAGGTCACGCTGACCCACACTCAGGTAGATGATTTCCCCATCCACCCCTCATCCACCTCCAGGCCTCCCTCACCCAGGTGGCTAAGACACAAACAACCTGCCCCCCCTCGCAACCACCGCTCTCCCTCTCTGCACACGTGCAGGCCTCTCCACCTGTCGGATGGCTTTACTATACCAGGGCCCTTTGCTTTGCCACTCCGTGCCAGCCCATCCCTGGCACCCCTGTTCACATAGGGCTTCCAGTCCCAACTCCACCATTTCCTGCCCGTGGCTTAGGCAAGTTCCTCCTCCTCCCTGAGCCTCAGTCTCCCTGTTTGGGAAATGCTGATGATACCACTGTCTACCTGATAGGAGCTGCCGAGAAGTTACAGGAGTGTGCGTGACATGCTTAGCCCAGTACCCAGCTCAACAAACACCCCCACCCTGGGCACTCTCTCTTTTTAACTGCATCTCAACCTCTGGGGCGTGGAGAAGGGCATGATTTGCTCACCTACCAGGTTCCTGACTCTGCACACATTATCGATCGTATTGGTATTAGGAAGCGTATGTGTGTCACACGTGCTCTGCAGAGGGCTGGGCACAAAGCAGCCTCGATAGGAGGCAGCCACAGGGTGGACACATGCACAGACTCCACCTCCGGGCAGGCTGGGTACGTGACAACGCTTATGTGAAATGAAGAAATGCTGCATAAGATCTTCCAATGCATGGCTGGGCTCATGGGAAGGCAAGGGAACCCATAAGGGCCACGTGTTGGAGACAGAACTGATCACCAGCAGGGCAAGAAGGAACAGAAGGTGGTCATCTCGTGTTGCTGGGCTCTGCAGAAAAGGGAGCTGACGAATTAAGGCCTCAAGGACCAGTGATCGGGCCTTGAGTCCCACCGAGGCAAGACATTGGAAAGGAGCTAGGACTTGATGGATAGACTCCCAGAAAGAGGGTAGATTGGGAAAATCACCACTCCCCCACACACACACCCAGCAAAGCTAGACAACAAGCAAGCAGGTCTGATATGGCCAGAACAGGAGGTGGGAGGGTGAGGGGTGAGGAAACCAGAATCTTCTGGGAACTGGGAGCCTTGTCCCTGCCTTTGCGATTTGGCTCCGACTTGTCCCTCAGCATGCTCAGGGGCTCCCAAGTCAAGGGGGAAAGACTGGCCCCAGGCTGGTGATTCCCTAAGACCCCTGAAGAAGCAAAGACAAAAGCCCCCAGATACCAGCTCACAGCACAGACAATCAAACACACAAGAAAGTAATATACTGGAGACAGCCAACAGTGAGATTAGACCCTCGGTGACATCAAAGAAAAGAATCATCAGATAGAGGGTATACAGAGAACAGGATGAGGGGCCCAGGGTCATCCCTGTCCTACCACTTTCCAGCTGTGTGACCTCAGGTGAGTCACCTAAACCGTCTGTGCTCCAGTTCCTCCGCTATAAAATAGGGATGGCAACCATCCACTTTCTTAGGGGAGCTGGGAGGATTAGAAAAACTAACAGGTAAAGCATTTAGTACAGGGCCTGGTATGAAGAAGGGGCCCAAATAAATATTAGATTTATTACAATTTCTATTGATGACGGTAGTAACGGTTCTTTATGAGAGGTTGGGAAGGTAAAGAGTAGGAAGCTACATTGATCTTCATTTATGGTTGAAGGAACCGAGGCCAAGAGAAAGGTCCGGCTTGTCCAGGCCACCCAACCGGTAGGCAGCAGAGCTGAGCTGCAGACTCGGCCTCTAGACACCCCATACAGATCAAGAACGATTCCCAGGGATTAAATGACTTGAGATGCAGCGGGCACCACTGGCAGGTTCCGAAGCTGAAAGGTGACTGTGTCCCCTTTATCAGACCAAGAATGGAGTATGCAAATTGAGGAGGGGGCGGGCAGCCAGGCCTGTCATCTGAGCCCTGCCCTTCTTCCAGACTCCTCCCTGGGGTGGGGCCAGAGGCAGGGTGAGGAGGGGCAGGACCAGCACACTTTGCAATAATTTTGTGTGTAGCTGCTCTACCCACGCCCCCCCCTGTGGGTGTTGGTGCCCTGGTCTCTCCAAGCCCCCTGAGCAGCGCACGGGATGCAGATGATGCACGCGGTGAGGGGCAGACAGCTAACTAAACGTGGCTTCTGTTCCCAGGCACACCCCCTTCGGTTGGGGCAGGGCAGCTGTACCCCGACGCATGTAACTCCCCTGAGTTCAAGCTGGACCCCCCACACCAGAGTGAAGTCCCACCATGGGCTATGCATGCCTTCCGCTCCCTGCCAAGCTGGCCCTCACGTCAGCACCCACTGCCCCAGAGAAGCAAAGCCTGTGGCTTCAGAGCTCCCAGGAACCCAGGTACTGGCTGCTCAAGTCCAATGCCTCTGGATGCTAAAGGGTCACTGTGAACCCCTGCCATTGACCTTGACATTGGGCTTGCCCACCAACATTAGACTGGCCCTGCCCAGTCCCACCTCCCTTTCTCCCCCACCGCCCACCTGACCACTGAGGAAACTGGCCTGGGCATCAGGCTGGCTGCTTAGCTCACGTCAGGTCTGTTAACCTCTTAAAGCCTCTGCTGCTTCCTCTGTGAAATGGGCACAATGACAGCATCTATGCATCATGGGCTACGCAAGTAGACTGAATCACTGAACGAGGGGAAGGTGCGAAGCACAGAGCCCCGCAGGTAGTAAGGGTTCAGGAAATGCCAACCATCGTGGTTGTTTTTGTTATTATTACTTCCGAGTCCCATTTTGCCTCATGGTGCTCCATGATGCCCTGGAGGACAAGACAGCCTCCCACAGAGGTAAGTGCAAGGGGCTAATCCAGCCCAGGCTGTCTGTCTGCTCAGCCACGCTTCAGGTTCACAAGAGGACAGGGGCCAATGTCTGTCTTGCTTACTTTTTTTACAGCTCCCACCACAAGGTGTGAGGGATGAATGAATGAACAGGCCTGCATTCCAGCTGCAACCCTGCCAGAAGCTGGATGACCTTGGGCAAGTCACTTAACCTCTCTGCCCCTCCAAGTCCATGTCTGTTAGTATCACCTACTCTGTAGGAAGAAATATATACCACCTAGCACTTAGCTGGTGCTTAAATAATGCTAGTGAGTGTTACAGTGATTATGATTGAGGAGCTTACAGGCACACCGTCGAGAGGTACAGAAACTCCCTCCACCCCTTGATCTAGTTTTCTCCATAGCCCTTCTGCCATTTTAGATTTATCTGTTGGTCGTCTGTTCCTCACACACCTATCACTCCCGCTGGAATATCATTTCTTTGAAGGCAAGCACTCTGTCATGTTCCCCACTGGGTCCCTGGAGCCTGACACATAGTAGGTACTCGGTAAATTCTGTTGCATGAATGGATGGATGGATAAATGGATGAATCAATGAAGGCTCCAAAGAGTGGCCAAGAACCACATGACCTTTATTTAGGGCTTATTTGCCAGGCTCCCTGCAAGGCACTTCGGAAAAATATGTTCACCTATTCCTTAGGAAAACCACTCCAGCTGAGGTTCAGAGAGGGTCTGACAGGCAGAGGGGAGCAGTGGTGAACTCGGTCCTTTCAGCCTACTTCCCCCCGAGGATCCTCAGAGTTAGCCGGAGGCTGAGGGGTGGGGGGTTGTGGGGGGTTTGAGGTGGGGGGAGAAGGGTGCTGAGCACCTACTATGGGCCAGACCCACACTTGGCTATCTGTGGTATCTCCCAAAAGCCCCATTGGTAGGCACCATTCTCCACAGTATTACAGACGAGGAGACCAAGACTCTGAGAGGTAGACATGATTCACTGAGGCCACCCACCTACAAACTGGCCAGAACTGGGACTCCAGGCCCAAGTGTCCTTTCTCAGTCCCACCCACCTCCCTTCCTGGCTCCTCGCAGCATCTGAAAGCCCACAGGTAACAGAGATTCCTTTGGCTTAAGGCATGGATGCTTATCAAAATGCCTTTATTTCTGTCAAGAGATGCCATTCACTTATCAGTTAAAACGTATCAACAAATAATTTATAAGACCATTGAAATCAGATGGCTTGCTAAGCCAAGAACAGGTTTTGATGGCAGGAAGAAGGTAGAAAAGGACCCCCAAATCTTTTTTTTTTTAACTTAAAAAAAACTTATTCGAGAGAGAGAGAGCACTAGAGAGAGAGAACAAGAGCGAGTGGGGGGCAGAGGAAGAGGGAGAAGCAGACTCCCCAGTGAGCAGGGAGTCCGAAGTGGAGCTCAATCCCAGGATCCCAGGAACATGACCTGAGCAGAAGGCAGACACTTAACTGACTGAGCCACCCAGGTGCCCCAAGGGTCCCCAAATCTTAAAACCTCAGACTCTCAGGTTGAGAGGCTATGTTACACTCTGTCCATTCGTGCCTTCTGCACCCATCCCAGATGAGTAACAACTCCTTATTTTGAGGCTCAGAAAAGGGACTTGCCCAGGCAGAACCAGGATGCAAACTTGGAAGTCACCTGCTGTCTCCAGCCACTCTGGGGGACTGCTCTAGACCCTGACCATGCTCGGGACTCCCAGCACAGCCCCTGTCTCAGTTGCCTGAGGAAGCCCCTCCATTTGGGTAATTTCCCGAATGCCACCTTGCTTGTCTCTTATGAGACATCTGCAAGAGTGTGTCTAGGATGTCTGTTTTATTGCTGCAGAGACTATGCCCAATGGCACAGTTCATAATAAGCAAAGTCATAAAATGCTTACTATTTTCGAGGTTCTTCCCTAAGCACTCAATATATAGATCAACTCAATCCTGGCAACTGCCCTATGAGGTGTGGACCATTACCGTCTCCATTTTACATATGGGGAAACTAAGGCCAGAGAGGTGATGCAACCTGCTAGGATTTAAACCCAAATTGCTCCGCTCCAGAGTCTAACCCACTCTCCTTCCCCACGGTCATGATGCCCACTCAGGCCTACTGACTCCAGCCCAGGCTCTTTCTTGGGTCTCCACAGGAAGCCAGTGAGCAGCCCACACTGGGCTTGGCCATTGCTGACCACGTGCCCTCCAAGAAGAGACCTACCCCCTCTCTGCCTGGACCACCCATCTGTCCCTCCTACCCATAAGCAGAGGAAGAACCTCCATCAAACCTCCTTGACCAGGCCATGTGCCCTGTCTTCACTCCACAGATATTTCTTGAGCACTTACTAGGGGCCAGGCACTGTGCTGGGGGCTGGGCCACCGAGAGGAGAGATTCAGACATGACCTTGCCTTTGTAGGGGGACAGACAGCAAGATCACATCACTCAGTGGCAGCTGAGGACTCTGAAAAACATCGAACAGGGCAGTGCTGGGAGCAGGGGGCACCTGGGGTGGTGACTTTAGAGTTCAGAGAGCAGCGATGCAGCTCTCTCTGTGGGGAGAGAGGGTTCCAGGCCCAGGGGTGGCCCATGTGATGACCCTGCCATGGTCTAGCCAGTGGCAGAAGCAGGTGAGTCAGGGGCACAGGGGAGCTGAAGCTGGCTCCACCATCCTGCCCTGCACAGAGGACTCACATGTCCCCAGAATCAGAGAATAGACTCCCAGAGCCACAGACATAAAGCCTATGGGTTCCTCTTGGAATGATAGGTTCATGGAGACCAGGAGACTTGCCCAAGGTCATCAGTGACTCAGTGAGACCAGGGGGACTAGAACTAGGCTCTCCTGGCTCCCAGCATGGGGTCCCCACTCTCACCTCCACCCCATCCTCCTTAATTCTCAGTGCAGGTAAATTTTCCTTCCAGAAGCCCAGGTGGCTGGCTTCAGCTCAGAACTTGGAAAAGATGGAAATTGTCTGTCCCTCCTCTCTACTCCTCATTCAGCTGGGTGACCCTGAGCAAGGACTCTGCATCCCTGAGCCTCAGCTTGCCCATCTGTGAAATGGGAACCACGAGGAGGACACTGCCAAGTTGCTGTGAGGAGTCAGTGCAACCTCTGGGTAAAGAGCCCAGACCCCGAGAAGGTGCTCAGTAAAGAACCGTGTTATCACCGAGGAGAAAATGGGGAGCCTGGCTGATGCCCTCCACACAGCCCAGCTCCATAACGATTCCAGTGGGTACAGAGGAAATAAACTGATGAGCAAGCCTGCCCGAAAGATTCCATTCCACCGCCCTGTGCAATCGCTGTAAATGGCTTGCACCGGAATATTATCTGGGTGTATTTACGGTATCTTACTGGAAACCACAAAGTGCATTGTATTTTTTTTTTCTTTTGCTATTTAAAGCCAGTGGGTCAGAGAGTGAGCAATCTGCAGTGACACGAGCTGAAATATATGATGATTTGGAAAATATACAGATGGAAAAAGGTTGCTTTTGCCAGTCCCGTGGCATGGCGGCTCACAGCCCTTCTGGGCTCAGAATGCCACAGCTGGCTATCTCCATCCAGAGGAAGCAGAGAGCCTCTCGAGGAACAATCGGAAGAATTGGGGGTATAGGGAGTACCTGTCTGGGCTCAGGCTGGTTAAGGTAATAGGCCCATAGTTCTCCCCTGTCTCGGTTCCAACCAAGGGTCTCTCTTCCGACTGGGCAAAGCCACACACACCACTGACTGTCCACAAAGGGTCAGCATCTGTCCCTCCTGCTTCCATGCCTTTGTGCATGCTGTTCCCTCAGCCTGGACGTGCCCTTCTTCCTACCTGCCTGCTGACGGGCAATGTAGCCCAGTGGTCAGAAGCAGGGCCCTGGAGGCCCTGGGTTCGAATCCTGGCCCCACTGGCCAGTGGCAGGACCTCGGGTGAGTTAATTGACCTCCCTAGACCTTAGTTTCTTCCTTTGCAAACTGGGAATACGATGACCTTCTAAGGTTGTTTGGTTGGTGGAAAAACCAAAGCACGTGACAGACTCGGTCCACACCAGGTAAGGGATCAATAAACCATAGCTCTTCCAAGATGCATGCTTGGTTAACCCTATCCTTCAGGGTACAGCTCCAGCGTCCCCTCTCTGAGGGACCTTCTTGATGTCCCTTCCCTCTGCTTGTGGCCCAGTGCCTTCGCTTTCCTTACTTTGTGCTGAACTGAATTCTGTCTCTTCCCACTAGGTTGTGGGGAGCTGGATTGTTTCTCTGCGAAGCCTCCACAGTTGACGAATGAATGACAGTGCGTGTAAAAGCGTGTGAGCGTGTGAGTGTGTGTCTGTCTGTCCACCATATGAAAGCTGGAAAGAGAACAAAAGACTCATCTCAAAGAATAGCGTTAGGAGAGCTAAAACCCAGGATGAACGGAGGCTTGCAGAAGAAATGCAAACGAGACAAAAAGTCCTTTGTTAGCTGCGTCCTAAGCAAGACTAGGGAAAGAATAGGTCTTTCGCTAGGCAAGATGGTGTATTGTTAAGAAAGGGCAGAGAGAAAGTGGGGCTGGCCCGCCCCTTGCTTCGGTCTCTCTCACTCCCTGGAAAGCCTTCGAATCCATCCCTCCAAGCAGTCATTAGCTCACCACACATGCGCTCCAGTCTCTTCCACTGCCCGAAACAGGTAAAAAGACGGAGCCATTTGTGTGAGGCGCGAATTCCCAGAGGAGGGATCCGAGGCCCAGCAGGTCACCCCAGGGAGAGAGGGGGAGCTGCTCAAGCGACCAAGCTCTCAAGAAGTGGTGACAAATGCCACTGGAGCGGAAGTCCAGCAATGCTTCCAAGTCAGCCGGTTTGCAGACACAGGAGGGTGGTACTCCCCTCCCCGGGCCCGAATCCTAGGTCATCTGTGCCCATCCCTGGAAAAATTCCGGCGGGGGAGTACCAAACAGGAGGTCGTGAGTATCTGGAAAAGAATGCAGCCGCCCCCAGGAGCACACGGTGGGAAATCACCATTTCTTTGTTGACAATGATGCTGGGGACATTGCAAATTTCTATATGTGCGAAGAATGTGATTATCTTCCCACATCCTGTCTCTCCCCTGACACAGGGGAAAGAAATTCTTCTGACAGCTCCCCTCCCAGGCAAAGCCCTGCCGGACTGATACATGTCCACCTCTCTCTGCAGCCCCTTTCTGCACTCCCTACCCCACACCCTAGAGCCCAGGGAGCCTGGGCCACTCCAGATACCCTGGCTCTGGGCTGGGTCACACCTGCAAGCCTCTCTTCATGGCTTCTCCCCTGCCACAGCTTTTCCTCCCTCGGTTGTGGACCAGCCCACCTACAGCCTGCCTGCTCCTCTGCCCACTGCCCTCTCCTCTCCTATCAGATGCCAGAGCACATTTCAGCCCCGGCCTCACTGCCTGTCCCCACCAAACTGTGAGCACCCTGAGGGCAGAGCCTGTGGCTGATTCATCAGTCTACCACCCAGAAGATTCTAGGAAATATCTGCGGGACAGATAAATGAATGAATGGGTGGACACATGGTGGGGCAGGGGGCGCTTGTGGTGTGTGATCCCATGAGCATTTAAATTATATGAATTCAACCAAAAGCCCCTAGAGAAAAATAAGTGAAAATACTGTATGCGTGGGAATGTAAATTTGTGTAGCCACTATGGAAGAGAGTATGGAGCTTCCTCAAAAAGTTAAAAATAGAATGACCATATGATCCAGCAATCCCACTTCTGGATACATACCCAAAGAAAACGAAATCATTCTCTTGGAAAGAGACCTGCACTCTTGTGTTCACTGCAGCATTATTTACAAAAGCCAAGATGTGGAAACCAATTAAGTGTACATCAATGGATACATTGTACATTAAGTGTATATTAATGGATAAAGAAAATGTGATAGATAATGGGATATTATCCAGCCATAAAAAAGAAGGAACTCCTGCCATTTGTGACAACACAGATGGACATTGAAGACACTATGCTCAGTGAACTAAGTCAGACAGAGAAAGACTGTGTATGATCTCACTTATATGTGGAATCAAAAAACAAAAGAACTCTAACATGTATACTTATAATTTAGACGCATACTCTTCCTTCTATACTGTGCATTACTATCTATATATTATATATTCATATGAATGTTTTATGGTAGAAAACCAGGTATTCTGAATTTTGTGGCTGATTTAAGGGACTTTCAAGGGTAATGCTGACTCGAATATGTTTCACTGTGCATGCCAATGTCAGAACTAGGACGTGTCTCTGCTGGAAAGATGGAGGATGTGGTGAGTGAATACACCTAGGTCAATTCCTGGTTCGTTCCAAACCCACGTTAGGAGCATGGTCAATCTGTGAGAGTCTCCAGAGTGGTGGTGTGTTTTGGTGTGGGGGCCTCTGAAGAGCAGCTCCACCAGATGGTCACTGAGTCCAAGGTCAGAAATGAATGGACCCTCCAGGGGAAGCCTAGTCAAGCTGCTCTCCTGTCTGTAAGAGTTTTCAGAGCCTTTAATATGCGGGTGGGCATTCTGGCTGACCTTGAGCAGGGAGCATAGCATTCTGAGTTCCCCAATTTATCATCCAACGAACCCCGCTATGTTTCTCCAGAGAAGCTGCTGCAGGAGGGAGGGAGGGAGAGAAGAGGGAGGGAGAGAGGGAGGGAGGGAGTGGACCCTACCGTTCTGCCGAACAGACCCTGGGAACAAGTCCTCTCAAATCATGCTGTGAGGAAGGGGTCTTCCCTAGGCCTTGACCTAATCAGCTTTTGTATCCCATTTGAAGCCAAAGCAAAGGTGGAAAGGAGAACCAACAGAATGCCAGGCTAAAATGGGTTAAAATCAAAAATGTGCAGGAATGAATGCTCAGTCTTGTATCGGGATCAGAATGAAAAGCATTCACTCACACAACGGAGGAAACAGAGTGCTTCCCATGAGCGTGATACAACCCAGACCTGGGAGTCAGAAGAGAAATAAGACCCGGGCCTTGTCCTCAGGGGCTCAGAGCGACTGCTAGCACACAGGGTAGAGAGGAGCTTCAGGGTGGTGCACGGCTTCATGTGTTTCCTGAGCACCTACTGTGTGCCAGGCCCTGGGGTTGCCCCGGGAGAAGACGATTGACAGGCCTGGGTTCCATGGACACCCCCATGGTCAGGGAGAAGACTGATATTGGACACATCCTTGCAAAAGTAAGCAATGTCACTTCTGAGAATGGTAAGTGCTGTAAAGACATCAGCATGGGGTGACCAACCTTGAAGGTCAAGGAAGGCCTCCTAGAGGAGGTGGCATCTGAGTGAAGACCTGCATAATGCTGGCATAGGCAGGTTACCCGCTATGTCTTGGAAGCTTCTCCCTCTCACCCTTCTTCTCCATGTCCTGCTCCAGAGGGAGTTAAGGGCAGGTACCCAGTACCCAGGGAAGACCCCACAGCCTCTGTGCCCATCTGTGGTCACCATGCCCTCCACGTGCCAGGTGCTGTGTCAGAGGCCTCTGCTTCCTCACAGAGCTGCCTTCTGGTCCAAGTGATAGATGACAGCAACACCCACAACTATGGTTTCCAGAACACACCCTGTGTGCCAGGCACAGTTCTGAATGCTTCGTGGGGAATAAATGATCTCAACCTATGGGACACAGCCTATGGAACAGACACTATCATCATTGCTGTTCGGTCAAGGTCCGGAGCTAGAAAATGGGGAAGCTAGGAAAAGAACCAAGAAGGTCGCCTCAGGGCTGAATTGTCACACAGTGCTGCACAAATGAACAAATAGAGAATATGCCCTGGGGTAGTGAAGTGATATGAAAAATCCGGCAAGGTAAGGGGCAGATAGGGATGGGCGGTCTATGCTACACAGGGGTGTCCTGAAGGCTTCTCTGGGGAGGTGACACGTGAGCCAGGAATGGAAGGACAGGAGAGCATCCAGGCAGAGGTGACAAGCCAGGGCAAAGGCCTGAAGGTGGAAAGGGCTTTGGCATGCTTGAGGGGTCAAGAGAAAGGCAGAGGGGTTGGGGTAGAGATGGAATGGAGATGGAGTGATATGGGGTCTGGGTGCAGATCACCGAGGTCTGTAAAGGACCAGGGGACCTTTCCGTATTTTATTCCCAGACGAATAGGAAACCACAACAGGATTTTACACAGGGGGCTGCCATGATCAGAACAATGCTGGGAAGATGCTATGCTGGATGGCTGTGTGGTTAGGGAGGTGGGGGTACATGAGGAGGCTGATGTAGCTGTCTGGGCAACAATTCTCTAAAGATGGAGGTTTTGAACAGGAGGTGGTGGTGGAGATGAACAGACTGGCAGACACACTTCATAGGTAGAGTCAAAATGGTGAGCTCAGATTAGCAATTTCACCTATAGCATCTCCCCATTTTTCTCTACATCTCCCCACTCTACTGCACCAAGAATAAAATCTAGTGCATACATCCCCAATTCCTTGAGCTCATCTTCATCTAAGATGGGCACGTGAGCCTCCTGGGAGGGGTGAAGGGATGCTTTCTGATGGCCCTAATCTTGCCAGGTGCCAGGGTCTTAAATCCCGCACAATGCTGGCACCTGGCAAGGTGGGTCATGTGACTCCCCCATTCTGCAGATGGGCAGATTGAGATAGGAAAGGTGAGGTACTCTCTCAGAGTCCTAGTGGTGGGACTGGGATGGAAACCTGGCCGTGTGACTTTGATACCAATGCTCACTTGGCTGCCACATGGCCCAACAACAAGACAAGGTTCTCAAATACTTGTCAGCTTGGAGAATCTGAAATCTGGCAGGCTCACAAAAACAGAAAAATCTTCCAGCAGCAGGGAACTCACTACCCATCTCAGCTCTGCCACAAAACAGCCATGTGACTTTGGTCAGACTCTGCCTCGCTCAGAGCCCAAGATGGAGGTAAACAGATCTCCTTTTGTGGGGACGGATGAGGTTATATGTGAGGAAGGGCTGTCACAGTGCCCGGCCCCTATGGATCCTCAATGAAAAGACAAAAGGCAGGAGAGTGAAACCCCACATGAGCCACCACCCCTGGGGTGCTTCCTGATCCAGGCTCCCTCCCCTGCACCATGACTCAGTACTACAACCACGATGGCCAAACCTGAGGGAAGAACACACAACTGGATGGAAAAATGGGCAAAAAGCATGAACAGGCAACTCACAGAAGAGTAAACATGTACAGCCAGTAAATATAGGAAGAGAGTTCACCTGAATCACTTCTCAGGGGAATGCAAATCAAGACAGCGGTGAGAAAGCATTTTATACCTGTTCCCTAGGCAAAAATGAAGTCTGAATAATGCCAAGTGTTGGAGAAGCTACGGATCAACACTGCTGGCTGGCAGGAGTGGCACTTGGCACAGTCACTGTGGAAATCAGGTTGACATTCATACCCTGTGAGCATCAATTCCATTCCTCTGTATACACTGAAGAGAAACGTGCACACATAGGCGCCAGGAAACGTGCACAAAGAGGCCTGTGCTGTCAGTGTGACAGCAAACGTTTAGAGGCGTCCCAGATGCCCCACAACCAAAAGCGTGGGAGCATAGACTTCAGTCTATGCTGAAGGAACAACGTAAATGGCTTTTATCGCTAGTGAGTGACAAAAGTAAATCCAAAAGATTGCATATAGGGTGATGTCTTTTCTTTATAAAATTAAATACAACTAAACCAAATAATTTACTTCTGGGGACTATATCAACACGATAAAACAGACATAAACAAGCAAGGAATGGGAAACCCAAGATTCAGGATAGAGAAAGCGTGGCTCGGGAGGGAGAGGCAGGGGGTGCATAAGGGATGGTCACAGGGGCAGGTGTAAATTACCCATTCTTTTTCTAGTTGTTGTGTTGGGTGGTGGATTCAAGGGCAGTTCATTGTGTTATTTAAGAAAAGGAAAAGACTGAAGGGGGCTGAATGCCTTCTCAAGCCTCCAAGGGCCACAATGGGTAGCAGGTGATAAAGCTGATGTGGAGCCATACACCACATTCTAATAATCCCTGGCATTTAAGACCCCTGAAGAGCTGGCCTGCAGTCTCATCTGAGACTACTGACCCCCTGCCTCCTGAGGCTGCAGACACCTGTTCAAGATCCTCTTAGCAATCCAACATCCATGTCGTTGCCCCACGGTTCCCTCAGCCAGGGACCCCATTCACTGGTGAAATTCTTCCTACCCTTTAAGACCTGGATCAAGGGCCATCTCTATTGTCTAGCTCACTTCTCACACCTTGGAGTTTCACCTCTGAGCACCCACATCTTGTATGCCTTTCCCTGAAGCACAGAGCCATTCTGCTCTCTGGTTGTTCATTACCCCCCCTTCGTATGTTGCAACCCTAACCCCCAGTGTTTCAGAATGTGACAAGGGACATTATGTATTTGGAGGTATGACCTGTAAAGCAGTGATTAAGTTGAAATGAGGCCATTACGGTGGGTCCTAATCCAATCCGACTGGTGTCCTTGTAAGCAGAGGAGATTAGGACACAGAGACATCAAGGGCATGCACAGGGGAAAGACCATGTGAGGACACAGGGAGAAGGTGGCCATCTGCAGGCCAAGGAGAGAGGCCTCGGAAAAAATCAAACCTGCTGACACCTTGATCTTGGAGTTCTGGCCTCCAGAACTGTGAGAAAAGAAGCATTTTGTCTAAGCTGCCCAGTCTGCGGTTCTTTGTTACAGAAGCCCAAGCTGGCTAATGGACTCGTGAGCAGGCCCTCTCCCCTGAGACATGGTCTAGGTGGGGCTCCCAGGTCTGGCCAACAAAAGCACTGCTGCCCTTGACCACTGTGATTGGTTTGGGATGGACACATGACCCAAAGTCAAGCCCTGTTAGCTGATCCAGTCGGGATGAACCTTATGACTTCTGTAGGGGCCCCCAGAGAAAGGCTAATGCTCTTTCTTGCAAATTTAGAACCTGGAAGTTGTGGTTCTGGCACTTTCAGAGCCATCCCGCCACCCCAAGAAGCAGGTCTGGGGTTGGCAGAAGCCATTCCAAAAGTCAGCACCATCCCTGACTTTGCAATGACTTAAGCAGACATAAATTCCCCTTTTTGCCTGAGAGGGCTTGGACTGGGTTTCAGTTTCTAGCATCCAAGAGGGCTTTGTCTGGTACATGTCCATGGCCTTCTCCTGAGATCTAGACAGTAAAATCTAGAACATTCAGGAGGGGAGACAGAGCCATGAAACACAGAACCGGAGACCAGAGTGGAGGCTGAGGAGGCAGTAGAAGATGAGCCTTTGGGTCTCAGCATGAGATGGATAACTATGCCAAGGGCAGCTGCCCACCACCCCAATGTCAACTTTCCCCTTCCTCCTCAGTCACAGACTCTGAGCTGGTCTCAGAGCTACTCTGAATAAAAGACTACACTTCCCAGCTTCCCTTGCAGCTAGGCGAGGTTATGTGACTGAATTCTGGCCAATGAAATGTAAGTAGAAGTATGGGGTTGGGGGTTGGGGGGGGGTGATGTTTCCTGCCATCCAGAGTGTGGCCTTGATGGCCAGACCTCCTCCCAAACTCAAAGACTACACTCTTGATGCCTCACCTACAAGGCAGCCTTGCTGGTTGGTCATTGCCAGGAAGAGGCAATCCTATAAGGGCAAGAGCACTGAGGGCACTGAGGAAGAGCCCGGGAGCCGAAATCTGAGGCTTGCTTCTTGGTGTCCTCAAGAGGATATGTTTACACGTGAGGAAACCAAGGCTCAGAGGGAAAGTGACTTCTCAGACCCTTGGGGGTCTCATCTGCACCTCCTTGTCCTCGGCTCCATCGCCACCACCTTTCAGGTTCCAGGCCAGGGTACCTCCTTCCTAACTGGCCTTCAGGTCATCAGTCCCCCTTCATCCTCAGCATCACCGCCAAAGCAGATCTGCACTGCTATCTCTCAGGCCATAGCCAGTGTCACCTCCTGCCCAGAAGACTGGCCCCTGGCCCCTCCATAGTTCATTCTATTCCCGGGAGCTAGAGCAAGGCTGCTAGATCCAAAGTCAGATCCTGTCATTACCTCGCTCTCCATTCACTGGAGGAAAACTCAAATCCCTGACTTGGCCTGACAGACGTCACACCGTCCAGCTCCTGGCTTCTTCTCTGACCTCTGAGACTTCCTCTTCCCCCTGCTTGCTGTACTTCAGCTACACCAGCCCTCTCACTGGTCCTCAAACTGCCAAACATGTTCCTGCCCGGGGGCCTTTGCACATCCATCCTCTTTGCCCAACATGCCCTTCCCCAGACATGCCCGTGGCTCACGTCCCTTATGAATCCAGAGGCCTTTCTTCACCAAACAGGCTGCAACAGCAGCCTCCAGCCATGGTGGGCACTCAGTAAATATTTGGTGAATGTATAGTTAGTGAATGACATAAATAAACGAATGGATTTTATAGCCACCCTTTAATGAGACGTCCAAAATTACTATTAGGCTGGATCATATGATGTTGTCATTTTTGCAGGTCAAAAATCATTAAATAGTGGCTGTTTCACACAGTATGACCTTACTTTGGCAGCTAGGCCTTTGCTCAAAATTCTCCAATTGCTCCCGCCACCTAGTTTGAGTTCAAACTGCTCAGATTGATGCCATACACCTCCTGGCCCTGGCTCCCACTCACTTCCAGGCCTGTAGACCTATTGCCCTAGCATTGCTATGCCCCAGGTTTTCTTAGGCTCCTCTCTTTGCTTGGATTCCCTGAGGCCACTTGACGTGCAATAGATTCCCTCGATTCTACAACTCTGGTCAGCTGGGAGGGCTGCTGGACAGCAGGGGCTCCTGGCCCCATAGCCCTCCACTGCACCCCAGCATGCACTATTATAATGCCAGGCTATGGTCTGGTTCTCCAAGGCTGCAGGCTGCTCCAAGGCTGCATCAACCCAGCCCTAGGACACCCTGTCACTCACTTTCATTGACCTCAAACCAGTCCCTTCTGAGCCTGTTTCCTCATCTGTAACATCTCATATGTCAGCAACGTACAAGTTTAAAGTAATGCCAGAGCCCAGACCTGGGTCCCAGGGACAGGGGACTGGGGATGTGAGCAAGGGAAGGCTGAAAAACCATGGGCGCCAACAGAAGGCTCACAGGATGGGAATTTCAGGACCTAAATTGGACTCAGCGTTGATGCCACCTTCCCGTGTGAGCCAGGGCAGCCCCGCCCTCTCTCTGGGCCCCCATTCTCCACCTGAAAAGTCAGCCCCGAGGCTGGAAGAGGGAGAAGGAAGGGCAGGTGGTACAAGGCAAAATTCTAACCACGAAGATGTCAGAAAGGGCACGCATGTAAAGAGAAGTTCTGTAAGAGGAGGCTGCCACGCCCCCTGCCAACCTCACCATGAAGCTGGGGTCTGTCTCCCTCAGGCGTGAGTAAGCAGATGCCTACAGAAGATGGTGATCAAACAAGACCTGCTCAGGACCAAGATGACCAAGAAGGAGGAAGGAAACATCCAGTGGTGAGTGTGACGGGGAGCCCCAACTCTCATGGAGCTGGCATTCCCAAGGGGTGAAGAATGAGTCACAGTGCCAAGTGCTTGGCTGATGGGCTGGAGCTTCGTGATAGGAGGGGGCTTTAGATCCCGGTGATCAAGGGAGGCCCAGAGACCCGAAGGCCATGAGGGAGAGATGTGCACAGAGGACGGGGGACTCTGGGTGCTAACTGTGAGAAAGGATCTGAGGCAGAAGGAATGTAGTGCTGGGGCCCCAGGGCAGGACCCAGTGTGGTGTGTTTGGGAAAAAAGACAAGCCTGGGTGGGCAGGGGGGAGGGGGAAGATGGGAGCAGATGGGGGCAGAGGTCAGCAGCACTTTAAAAATGAGAGGAAGCCTCCACGGAGTTTTAAGCAGGGAAATGACATGATCTGATTTTCATTTACAAAGGAGGACCCTGCCTGCAGGACGGTCTGCAGAATAGCCAGGGGGCAGCAGGATGATGGGGGCGCCAGGGAGCCCAGAGGCGCCATCTGTGTGACCTGAGGGGGAGGAAGTAAGGAGACACGGAGAAATGGCTGGATTTGGGGTGGATCTTTTCAATAGCCACTGAATTTACTGATGCTGGGGCTGAGGGAGAGAGAGAACTCAGGGGTGCTTTTAGAGCAGTTCAGCAGGCCGGGTGAACCACTCCAGCCCAAAGAGACCTGAGGCAGACTTATTTTCAGGGAAGTTCACAGCTTGGCAGCAAGCATGCAGACTTCCCGGCCCCCCAGTCCAGACACACACAAGCAGGACACATTATCATGGCCTTTTCCACAAATATTGAGGCCTCCCAATGACCAATCCCCTTTCCACCAGGTTTTCCTCACAGTTGCTTTAAAAACCAAGAGTGTGACCTGATACTTTGTGCATGTTTGTGTGTGTATCTCTGGGGGTGTGTGCGCGCGCGCACACACACGCACACACATGGACGCACGCCCATGTATGCATGTCCGAGCAGCACACAATTCTCACAAGACAGGGGTTGCAAATTCAAATGCCCACAGTGGCCTGGTGAGTCATAAATGGGGACTGGGCGATAATAGGGAGTGGTAGGGACTGTGGCAGTGGCTCTATCTTAAAGGAAGCTTCATTCTCAGCTTGACCCCACTATAACTATGGAGGCACATATGTAAGTTATCAGTAGATCTGCCCATTTTTAAAAAGAAGCCAAAAATTCATACTTTTAGGTAGAAATGTTATTTTTTTTAATTGGACTTCAATTTAAGAAACATCAGTGCTATATCAGCCAATTAGCATTTAGGCCACTGGTTGCTGATTTTCAACTTTGCCATAAATGGTTGGAGTGGTCTGGATTCGAATTAGAGATCTGACCTTCCCCAGGAGAACTGATTCAAGTCATGACACCCGCAGATCCCAGACAGGGTAGCATTCCAGCCTGGGGCAGGTGAGAGGGTCACAGAGGGATCCTGAGGGTATTCTGGTCTCCCATAGCCTCTAAGACCTTGCATAAGTTGTCCGGGTGAGCACATACCCACTTTGAGCTCCTTCCCGAAGACGGTGCGCTCCCCCAGTGCTGAGCAGTTCCAGCGGCCATTGCGGAACTGAAACTGACACTCGTCGAGGCCCATTTGTGAGCCTTCTCCTATGATGATGATGGCGTCGGGTCGGCTCTGGCAGATCGCCCGCTGTCTGGGAGCCAGGCCCGGGATCTTGTTACAGATGATGCTCGCGCCCAGAGCTACCACCGAGGAGAAGCCACTGGAGCAGGGGACACAGAGAAATGGAGTGTTAGTCCAGCAAGAAGGGGGGCATGGCCTACAGGCTCTCCCAGGGTGTCTGATGCTGTTGTCCCTACTCCCCCTACACCCCTACCCCCCCGTTGCTCCCAGCAGAGGTCTCCCAACTTTTTTGATACTGCACCCCAAACCCACATTTATTCATTTTGTATTCCATATCAGTACTTGTGTAGTATATATATTCAATATTAGCGAGCCTTGATTTTCTTTTAAGATACACACAAAAAAAGATGACATATGTCACAAATACAACATTTTGCACAAAGCAAGTTGCCTTCGGATTTATGGTAGAGTTCAACTGAGATGAAATTTTAAATCATGCAAACTAAAACCCAATATTGTTTAGGAATCGTGTCTATGTGATAACTCTGCAAAGGCAAGCAAGGGGATGATAACTCCAAAGTTTCCTGCAGCAGTTGCCCTGAAACGTTGTGGGTACACGTTAAAAAAAAAACAAAACCGCAACTGCTTATACACGTTATATATACTTTCTGGTATGTATGTATATGTTGTTTTACAAACAATATCTTTGAAAAGTAATTGTAAATAGAAGGTCTAGTATTTTCTTTCTGCATGCCAATGGAGTATGTGTACCCCACTCCAGGCATGACCAGTCTAGAGGATGCCCCTGACTCTTCATACGGTTCCTATCTTCCTAACTCATTCTCTGTGCAGATACATACTGGACACCTATCAGGTGCCAGGCACCATGCTGGGAGAGAGGCCAGGGCCTGCCCTCCAGGAGCTCTGGAGGGAGACTACACCCATTTCACAAATGAATAATAGACCATTTCAGACAGTGGTGGGCACTATGAGGAAAGTAAGTGAAGAGGCCATAAATGAAGAGGGTGGGCTTGGGAGGGAAGAGAGAGGGGCCACTTTAGCTGCGGTGGTCAAGGATGGGAGGTGCTGTGCAGCAGGGCCTGAATGGCTAGGAGCCAGTCGTGGGCAGGTCTGGGGGAGAGTAATTTGGGCAGAGGGAACAGCAGATGCCAAGTTCTCAGGGGTGGGGGGGAGCAGCAACCTGGGATCACCAAGGAACAGAAAGATCCCACAGAAGCTGGTGCAGGGCTCAGGGAAGGAGAGGGTCTGAGGAGAGAACCTTGTAGAGGGCTAGAATTTTCTCAAGTGCATCAGGGAGCACTGAAAGGCTGTAAGCAGGAAACTGACGGCATCCCATCCCTCCAGCCCCATGGGAGAGAGGAATGCGGGGCGCCAGAGCAGGAGCAGGGAGAATGGACAGGCAAGAGGGGGTGGTGGCTTGGCCTTGGCAGCAGCAGGGGTGGCTGCGGATGGAGCTGACCCAACTTGCTGATGGACTGATAGAAGGGTGGAGCTGAGGGGAGGGATGGGGAAGGGTATGAGGGAAAGACAGGCGTCAGTGTGACTCCTGGGTATCTGGCCGAGGGTGGGGCCATTTCCTAATATCAAGATAACCCCAGACAAGCTCCAGTGGCAACCCTGATGGTTCAGGTAGCCCTCCCTTTACACAAAGATGGTCCACACATCTGGAGCTTTTAAAGAGAAGACCTCACCCCTGATGCCTCACTCTGGTTATAATAATAAGAGCTTCCATTTACTGAAGGTCACAACCAGCCCTGGGCAAAGTGCCTCACATTTTCCATCCTGGGACTCAGCTACAGGAAGTTGTTCTGGAATTGGAATTTCTTAAAGCAAGGCTCTGTGTACCAACAGTGCAGGAGATGAGGTGACCCCACTCCTCTCCAAGCACATTACTGACCAGTCCTACTCTTTTTCCCTCCACTCCTGCCTCACACCAGCCCTCTTCCTGCCTCCGGCCCTTTGTCCTTACTGGTCCCCTTCCCTACAATCTCTCTCTCCCCATGAGCTTCACAGGCTTGGCTTCTTGCCATCATTCCTGTGACTTCATGGGGCATCTTCCTTGACCACCCCAGCTAAGGGAACCTGCCTCCCCATCACACCCCTCATAACTTTGCATCACAGTCTCTGTTTTGTTTATGTAATTCTCTGGATTACTTACAGTCTTCTGAAATGTTTTAATGTACATGTTTGGTTCTGTGTGCCCACTTTGTCACTTGTCCTTCTCATTAGACTATGAGCTCTTTGGGGGCAGGAATGATGTCTGTCGGTTCACTAAATGGCTACTGAATGAATGAATGAATGAATGAACCGATGAACTATGGAGTTTCCAAAATATCACTCAAGGTAAGTACCTATATGACACAGCAGGTGTGCCTCCCCAAATATGCCCTGAATGCATCGGTGAACTTTTGCAGCATCCCTACCATGCCAAGGCAGTATGGCAGGTGTTGCTGCAAACATGAGATACATGTGACCTTTCTAAACAGCCCTGGTGGGCAGGAATCACCCTTTTCACATATCTGAAAATTGAGGCTCACAGAGATTGAGATCTAGAGGCTAGTGGGTCACCGATCTGAAACAGAAAGCTCTCTAGAGCTCTCATTCATTCATCTCAGCCACGGAAAGAGAGTCTAACACGGCTAGAGCTAGAATGTTTGAAATGTTTGAAGAAGAGGCAGCATGGAAAGATTGTCAAGCAGAGATGTTGTGGCCACAAGTCAGGGGGAACCTGTGAATGCCTAGCTTACCACCAGGGAATTTCTACCCCAACAGAGTATAATTGATATATTAGAGTCAAAAATTCAGAGGAACAATAATCTAGCAGCTAAAAGGTCAGGCCTAGGGTACCAGTGAAGCTTCCTTCACATACTAGCTGTGTGGCCTTGAGCAAGTTACATTCCCTCTCTGTACTTCAGCTTTTCCATCACTAAAATGAGGATATTGATCATTAGCCCGCATTTCACAGTGTTGCTGTGAAAATTAAATGTGTTAAAACATGGAAAGTGTTTAAAAGGTGTCAGGCACCTAGTATGTACTCAATAACTGTGCTGCTGTGGTGGTTTTTATTATTATTGGATTTGATTGTTACGGGGGGTAGTGCTTGAGCCACTGGAACTATCCACATTAAATAATACCGCGCAGATGCCCTGCCATCAGCCCTGAGCAGGGAGGAACCAGGCACATCTGGAGAGCTGGAAGGCTTCTTAAGGACCTTGGAACTTTACCCCTCATGCCCATTTTACAGATGGATAGCCCGAGGCTCAGGGAGCAGCAGGGCCCGGGCCAAATTCACCGTTCAATTCCTTTTCCTGACCTGGACCTCTCCCCGCCCCGAAGGGCGACTGCGGTGCTGAAGGCCAGCGCCCTCTGTAGCTCCCTCCCTCCCTCCAGGGCAGCTGGGCCCCGGCGGGGCCAATGAGGTCTCCGCGCGCCGGCGGGAGGTCCGGCAGGCGGGGCAGCCAGGGGAGGTTATTTTCTGTTGTTTTCCCTTTCTCTCTCCCTTCCCCAGTCCCTCCGCCCCGATTCTAATTAAAAAGAAGATAAAGCCTCACGCGGCCAGAGCCAATCAGCCCGACCAGCTTCCTGAATGCTGGATGCGCGCGGGGCGCGGGCCAAGATGAAGATTAAAGCAGGGAGAAAGAGAAAAGCCACCCAGACGCGGATGAATCAATAACACTTAAAACACACCCGCAGGCAGACAGCGCGCGAGCCCCGCAGCCGCCTCTCCGCCTGCGGTCGCCTCTCGGTCCGCGGTCGCGGCCGGCGGCCGCCTGGTCCGCTCTGCGCGCACCTGCTTGCAGCCGCGGCCGTTCAACTTGCGAAATGCCCGCTACGGAGACGCGGGGTGGGGAAAGGGGAGGAGTGGTAGTGGCAAAACACAAAGGCTCTGCCACACACACCCCCTCGCCGCAGGCCCCGCAGTCTGCCCCCTCCCCAAAGCCGAGCTGTGGGGAGGTTCCCCCCTGGAGTGGGAAAGCAGGTTGTGTGAAACCTGCCAAGGTGGCCCTTTAGCGCCAGAACCTCTATCAATCCCTCAAGCCCCCCACCCCCACCCCTCCGTGCTTCACACGCATTATCTCCTAAGTACAAAGGGTGACTGGCCCTGCAAATGCAGCTCCAAGACGCGTCCCGAGCCGCCCCCTCCCACTTTCCAGCCGGAGCGCCGCCCCAGGCCCCACCTCCGTGGAAATGCTGGAGTGCAGCAGGGAGGGCTGCTCCGCAGGCGCGCCGGCCGACTCTGGTGCCCAGTTTTAGGGGGCGGGGTGGCCCGCCTCTCTCTGGCGCTGGCTCTTCGAGCTTGTCTCTCTGGGTGTCTAGGGCCATCTCTCGTCCTACCTTTGTGTGTGTTCGTTGGGAATGGGAGGCGCTGTCCCCTTGGCCCGGGAAAGGGCTCTGGGAGTATTGAGGGTTCTTGGAAATCGGGTGGTGTCAGGGATCTGAGCAGCGGTTTGTGTTTTTGCCAGCGAAGGTCCCTCCCTCTAGGTACCTGTTCCCCGTTGCAAGGAACGGCCCCGCCTGCCACCCGGGGACTGCCCTGTCTCCAGCAGTGGCTGTGCCCGCGCCTCTGTGTACAGAGTTCCTCTCGGGCTCTTGGGGCTGAGCTCCTTGGGAGCGGCTGTCGTCCTGACTCCCGGCTCCGGTGTTCTTGTGGGCCCTGCTGTTCCTATGCCCTATGCTCGGGTCAGAAGTGTCCCTAGGAGAGGCTGACCTTCGCAGCAGCTAGTTCTCCTGAGTCCCCCAAGCCGGACCGTCCCTACTGGTTGTCTCTGGTTCTGGGGGCTTCCAGACTCAGACATCCTCAGGATGGCCGGACCTCTGCCCAGTGTCTAGAGCTGTGCGCGCCCCTGGGGCGCCCGCCTGCGGGGGGTCTTTGTGCGCCCACAGCTCCAGCACCGCGCCCACCCAGCCTCTCTGAGGGGCCGAAGAAGTTGGTGGCCGGCGGCCGACCCCCTCCCCGGGCCACGCCAACTTTGCCGGGACACGCGTGCAGGGGATGCGAGCGGCCCTTACCCGATCCGGAGGTAGACCATGCCCAGGCTGAGAAAGAGGTGGCCCAGGCAGCGCCGCGCTTTCCGGTTCATAGTCCCCGCTGGCCGCCGGGGCCGCGGGCCGGGCTGTGCTGATCCCGCGGGCCGGCCCCGGCGGGGCTATCCACATAGCCCGCCCGGGAAGCGCGGGCCGAGGCGTCCCGGGGGCCGTCTGTCCGTGCGCCCGTCCGCTCGCTCGGCGCCTGAACCTCGCCGGGAGCGCGGGAGCCACGGAGCGGGAGGAGGGAGGGAGGAGCGAGCGCGGCGCGGGGCGACGCCGGGCTGCGCGCGAGCGGCCGGTGCAAGTGTGTGAGGCGCGGGGAGTGCGGGGGCGCTGCTGCCTCCCGCCCCCGCCCCTCCCTCCCTCCTTTCTCCCGCCCCCTCCCCCGCCCGCCTCCCCGGAGCGCCCGCCCCGCACCCCAGCGCCCGCGGGACAGGGCCGCCAGCTCCAAGCGCGCGCTCATGCCTTGCCCCACGCGCTCCCGCGGCGCCCCCTCCCGGCTCCCGGGCGCGGAGCCGGGCAGGGGGCGGTGGGAGTCCGCTCAACCCCCACGGGTCGCTACCTCGCAAGTTGCGGTTGAGCTGGCGCCCTGCGACTGCCCGCGGGGTTGAGAGGATCAAGGCTCAGCCGAGAACCCCCGCGCCCTGGCTTGCCTCCTCGTCCTCCCTGCCCGGCCGAGCGCTCGTCCTCCCTGCCCGGCCGAGCGCTCAGAGCTGGGGGGGGGGGGGGGGAGTGGTGGTGTGTGTGTTAGGTGACACCCGGGTTCCCCCTTTCCCCAGGCTTCCGAGCCCAGCTTCAGAGGAGGGCGCCCCCTTCCGCGGAGCGGGGATAACTGGCTCAGTATATTCCTCCCCCACCGCGGTCTATTCGAGGGGATGCGGCAGGTGGGTGCCCAGGTAGGGCAGCCTCTTTTGGAATGCCGCTTCTAGCGGACAGTCGGAGTCGGGCTGAGGCCAGGATGCCCCGCACGGGACCCAGACATGGGCCTCGCGAGCCGCCCGAGGGCGCCTGGCGCGACTGGCAGTTCAGCGCGCGCTCGCGGCGACCCCTGGTGGGCGCGGCGGGTGCTGTAGCGCCTCCTAGCTCCCCGAAACAGGGTGCTTTGAGCGTTCTAGCTGACCAGAGGGGCAGATCCCTTCCTATGATGTACACCCCAGTCCAGTGAGCTAGCGGCTGTTGGACTCACGTTTCAGCTGAAGAAATTGAGGCTCAGAGACGCGAAGGTGTTTTCCCAAAATCACCAGCTAGAAAGTGGGAGAGCCAGATTAGAAACAGCCCCACCCACACACACGCATTAACCACCACCTCGCCAGGCCTGCCTATCCTTCAGAATTTTTTTGAATCGTCCTTGAAAACCGCTGTTCATGCCTTCATTCACATCACACAAATGTCTGTGCCAGGGGTCATAGTGAGCACAAAGGATATAAGGAAAGAAGGATCCAGGACCTTCTCTCTTGGAGCTAGTGAGGGAGACAAACCAGAGGTAAACAATTATGTAATTTCAGACATGTCAGGGAGAGGTGAAGATAATAAAACAGAGTAGTGAGAGAGACAACATTGGGTGCCCAGGGATTGTTTGAGATCTGAGTAGGTGGCCTTCGAGTTGAGACCTGAAGGACACAGGATCTGGGGTCCCAGCATTTCAAGAGGGAGGACAGCAATGCAGAAGCTTGGAGGTGGGCATGAGCCCCAGGAGGGGATGTGGGGCTGTGCTCAAGAACAAGAAAGAAAGCCAGTGGGATGGATGGGAGGAGATGGGGGCTCACAGATCCCACAAAGCTATGTAGGCATGTCAGGGAGCTTAGATTTCACGGGGGAAGTTCAGTGGGAAGACATTGGAGGGATAGGAAGAAGGGTGACTCATCTGAAGTGTGTGTTCCAAAGCTCCCCCTTGGCTGCCCCATGGAGAATCTGGGGAGGTGGGGGGTGAAGGGTAGGGCTGGGCAAAGTGGAGCCAGGCAGACCAGAGAGGAGAATACCCCATGGGTTCAGGTACAAGACGTTGGTGGTTTTAAAACACAGCCACACATGCCTCCCATTGAGAGGTGGGCTCTCCATGCTCTCCTTGCTTGAATCCGGGTGGGCTTCTGTGTGGCAAGAGTGATGCTACAAGGCTTTCAGGCTAGGTCATAAGAGGCAATGCAGCTTCTGCCTTGTTTTTTGGAACACTCCTGCTGGAGCCCTGAAGGAAGGAGTCTGGAGGCTGCCATGATGTGAGGAAGCCCAGTCCACAGTCCCAGTTCAGCATTGGAGTTATCCCGGCCCAGGTGCCAGACATGTGGGTGAAGGAGTCTCCAGATGATTTCAACCCCCCACCTCTACATCATCCCTCCCTTTCAGTCTTCTCAGCTGAGGCACTGTAGACAGGGGCTTCCGTGGTCATCCCCAGTGTGCCCTGTCTAAATTCCCAAGCCCCATAACTTGTGAGTATAATGAAATGATTGTTTTATGCCACTATTTTTGGGACAGTGCTTGTTACACAGCAATTGTAACTAGAACAACTAAGGTGGAAGTGAGGTGCGGGAAGAAGAGAGGACGATAGGCCTGGGTCACAAGCAGCTCTGACAGGACTTAGAAGGTCCCAACTGAGAGGGGGGAAGGAAAGAGAGAGAGAGAAGAAGGGAATGAACAGTAATCCCTAGGCTGGCTGGAGCACTCCCGTGGATGGAGGTAGCAATGAATGACAGTGGTGGGGAGAGACTGCAACAGCCAAGGGCTTGGGAGGAACAGTCACAAAGTCTGTCTTAGCCGTGCTCTTCCTCCTGTATTCCTCCTCCTCCTCTCCCACCTTCAGATGGAGTCAGCACCTAGCTCTGAGCAGTTTTCCTCCAAGGCATCACCCAAATGTGTCCTCTCTTTCCTGTATGCATTGTCATCCTCTTCGACCCAAGATTCATTCACGTCACAAATGTTGGGGGATGCTCATGACCAGGACATTGGGGCAAAGTGCTGGGATGTAACAGTGGGTCAAATAAATCCAGTGTCTGCCCTCCTGGAGCAACTGTTCTGAGGGCTGATTTGGTGATCAGTCACATAGGTGGCACTTACTATGTGCCAGGCCCTGTCATCAGCACCCTGATTCATTTAATCCTCTAACAATACCGTGAGGCAGGTGCCATTCTTTTTTGTTAATGTTTTTATTATTAGCATAATTATCATCATCTTATAGAATGGAGAAGACGAATCATGGAGGGATTAAATAAAATCCCAAACTCCCACAGCTGTACGTGGCAGAATTGGGATTTGAACCTACGCAGTTTTGACTTCAGCATCTGCTCTTAATCCTTCAATTATGCCTCCCGTCTAATGGAAAAGAGAGGCAGGGCCACTACGATAGAGAAGAAGGTATTAGGCGTCAAGGCGGGAGATGCGCAGAGGACTGTGGGGACACAGAGAAGAGGACTCCAAATGGGTGGGTCACAGAAGGCTTCCTGGAGGAGGTGTTCCTAAACTGGGATCCAGAAGGAATGAGTTGGGGTTCACCAGGTAGAGTTTTCAAAGCCAGAGGAAGCAGGGCCCATGGAAGTCTGAGGGGCCTGGTGAATGGAGCATCAGAGGGAATGGGGGTAGGGAGGGTTGCAGAGATGAGACTCAACAGGGAGTCTGGGGACACAGGGCATGTTACCAGGTTTGGGCTTTATCATAAAGGGAAGCAGGGTGTCACACGATCAGATTCATGCTTCAGAAGGCTCATGGCAGCTGTTACAGGGAATTGAGAGAAGGGGGCAGCACACGGAGGCAGGAGGTGTCAACAGATATGCAGGGCGGGAAGGCCCAGCCCACAACAGGGTGGTGACAGGTGGCAAGGAGAAAAGTGGACGGATTGGAGCGCTGCCTTGAAAGCAGAATAGACAGCATGATACATCCCCAAGGACAAGATTCTGTCCTGGAGGCACTGTGGCTGGTGAGGACAACGCAGAGATGGGACAGGGAGAAGCAGGTCTGAGGGTGATGTGTCTGTGGTCATTGAAGGGGCAATTGAATGAGTGTGCTGGCACTCAGGTGGGCAGATGTGGGCTTTTGAGGGTGACGGTCTCCAAAGTGAGAAGTGTGCAGTCCTTCAAACCAAGGCATGGCTGAGATTCGGGGAGGCCGAGAAGGCTGAGTGTGGACAGCCCAGCACAGAGCCCCAGCTCAGCACGATTGAAAGAACCAACTGGGGAGGAAGAAGGTAGGAGTGAGCAGGAAGTTTCTCAAAGAGCTAGAGTAGGAGCAAAGAGTTTGCAGGATCAGACCTCACAGGGGAAGCAAGGACTGAAAAGGATCCAAACTCATCAACTCAAGCATCCAAAGATCTTTACAGTCTGGCTCCAAGTCACCTTCTCAGCCTCTACTTTTCCCAAATCCCCTGTGTCCATTTCACAAAAAATTAGTGGGTGGCCACTAATATTTACAAAATGGAAATAGACCAGAAAATAACAGAGGGCATTATACATAATAAGGCTCCAATTGTGTGTGTATACTGTGGGTTGTAATAAAAACAAACTTGAGACTGTTACTCCATCCTGTTATTCCTTTTCCGCCTTTCTCCTCTTTTCCACCTGGCCAATGCCTCTCATCCTTCACGGGCCTCCCAAATGTGAACTCACCTGAAAAGCCTTCCCTGATTAACTTTGCCTCTGTCCTAGGCACTTTGTCTCTTCCTCTTTCATTCAACCATCCATCAAACATTCACTGAAGATTAAAGTGTGCTGGGTATGGGATCCAGCAGTAAACACAACAGACACGACCCCCTCCTTTGAAGAGAGCACATTTTAATGCATTTTTTTCCTTTGTGCTCCATGGCCCTTTAGCTGATCCTGGCAGAGCCCTTCCCACGGGAAGGATGTCTGGGCTCACGTGCCTCCCTTTTCCATTAGAACTTGAGATCCTTGCAGACAGGACCCTCTCTCCTGCGTCTCAGTATCCCCAGCACCCAGCATGACTGAGGACCACCATGGCTTGAGAAAAAGACCATAGACTTTGGCGTCAAAAAGGCTTGGGTCTGAATACCAACTCTGCCACTTAATAGCTGCAAAATCCAGGTCAGTTTTTTTCTTTTAATAGTTGTTGGGCTTTCTCTGGGCCTAAAAAGTTTTCACTCGACTGAGAGCTCCCTCAGCAGGAACTGTGTCTGATTCATTGCAAGACCCCGAACCAGCTGTGACTAACTGTTTCATGACTCAGTGAGACCTACTGCAGAAAGTTCTTCTTTGGCAGAGCTATGCTAATCAAGAGACTTTCCTCACCATTTGGCTCTTTCTGCCTGGATCAAGGGAGAAGGGTGTCTCTTCAGCAGGTGCTGCAACCATAGGAAGCATGCCTGGGGCAGGGGCACAGAGGACCCTGGCCTTTGGCTCCCCCTGCTGGATACAGAAGGAGCAGCTGCATGGGTCCCAAGGACAGCATTGCTGGGAATATGCCCTGAGTTCTGCTAGTTACCAGACCCTATTGTAAATGAAGGCTCTAGAGTGGTTCAAATTCTGGCTTCATTCTGTTATCTCTGTGACCTTGGGAAAGTTACTTAAATTCTCCTCCCTTCAGTTCCCTCATCTGTAAACTTGGGATTATAAGACTTTCGACCTCCTAGGGTTGTTGTGAGGTTTGAGATGCCACATGTAAAGTGCTTACAGTGTGCTGTGTACGCGACTATAGCATTAAATTGATGGAAAGGCCACAGCCACCACTTGGTACCACCACTGATCAGGATAGGATGCCCATGTTTAAGACAGTCTCCATCGTTGGATTCCCGGGGTTTGGGTTGTAGAATCTTCCCATGTGTATTTGCTTCTTTTGTTTCTTCATTTGTGCTTATAAGAAAACTGTAGCAACACAAGCCAGAGAAAGAGTTCCTGTAACTCAAGTATTTAGAGCTGCTGGGAGCAACTGGGAGGAGCAGAGATTCCCGTGAACCAGGCGCCCCGGTGATGGGTGTCTGGGGAAGGCTGTTGGAAAAGTGTGGGTTTTTCAGCAAGGGGGAGCTCTGGGACCATGGGGCATGGAGCAGAAGCTCTTCTAAGGAAGCCAAGAGAATGAGGTTCTCCCCTCCGCTTTGTGACTACCCTGTGTGGGCTTTGAGAAAGTCCCTGAAATGTCACCCCTCCGAGACACCTTCCCAGGCCACTTAGTCCACAGTAGCTGCATCTCCAGCCACCTTCCCTTCACAGCACTGGCTACTGCGGGGACCCTGCTTTTCTTCCTGTGCCTTGTCTCTTTCTTGTCTGTCTCCCTGTGCTGGAAGGGGTTCTCCATGAGGTCAGGGGCCAGCACAGGGTCCTGCTCACCATCACAGTGCAGTCTTAATAAGGAGCGTGAAAGAGAGTGGCTTGATGGGGCCTCTCGGCCAGTGTGGCCAGAGAAGACCTCTTCAATGAAAACCAAATGACCAAAAACACGCTTTGAAATGCAGTTCCCCTCCTCCAGAAGCCATCCCTGGCAGACTCCTCCACCAGGGATATTAATCTCCATGGGGCCCTGCGCCGGCCCGGTCACAGCAGAGAGCTCGCTCTATCACCTTGATTTGTGTGCTGGTCGGCCCCTGTCACCTCATGTGAGCACTTCCAGAAGAGGGTTCACAGATGCCATGCTCGGGCAATGTTCGCAGGACCCAGGGTATCCAGCCCGCAGAGAGCCACGAGTTGGGAGGAGACGGGGCGGGCTGGAAAGAAGGTTGCCCAAGCTGCTCAGGAGTTGAGAGGAAAGGCCTGTAGACTTCATTCTGTGGATGTGCAAAGCCACCGGCCGTGACCCAGTCCTGTGGAGGTTTTCACGAGAGAGGGAGCCTCTATTATCTTGTGGCTGTCCAGGGTCCAGCCCCCCCGTGTGACTGGCACCGCAGTCTCCACTTGGGAAATCTCCCACTGTGTGTCAGGCTGGTGGGCGGTGTGCATGCAGCCTTTCCCACAGAAGCTCGGCCTCCTCCTCCTGCTTGGGGCTGTCGACCTCCGGGCCCTTTCTCCTGGGGTGGGGGCAAGGGTGACGAGAAGGAGGTGCCTGAGGGCCATATCCCCACAGCTAGGAAGCAGCAGCAACACAGAGACACGCCCCCCCCCCCCGGTAAAATAAGGAACTGGCCCCTCCCTCTGAACTATGATAGCATTTACCATTTATTGAGCAGCCACTGTGTGCCAGGCTCCCTGATGGACTCTTAGTTCTTTGCTCCCTGGAAACGCTCTTCTCCCAGGTAGTTTTATCGGTGGTTCCTTACTTGGTTCAAGCAGCCTCTGACCATCCATCCTGTCCCTTCACGACACTATACACATCTTACCCTGGCTTTATTTCAATTCCTAGCATTTGCTGCCACTCTCTCCAACTTTACACGAATGTGTTTCTTTGTTGACTTATTTTTATAAGTCTGTTTTCCCGGCTGCACTGTTAGCCCTATGAGGGACAGATACTCGTCGCCTCGCTGCTGCATTTCCTAGAATGATGGCTGGCATGGCACATAATCAGCCCTCAATGGATGATTGTTGGGTAACTGAGTCATTGAATGGGCCTCATTTACTCCTCGTAACCACTTCATTTTCCAGAAGAGAAAACTGAGATGTTGAGAGGTTCAGGTGCTTGCCTGGCAACTAGCTGAGTGTCCGGCACACAGTGAATGCTTAATAAAAGTATCAATTCCCTTTCTGTCTTCCCCCCCCATCTCTCCACCCCTGCCAACAACGGGGGCCTCTACGCTGGTTTCAACTCCATCCCAGCCCTCCCTCTGCTATGCGTGAGGTCCACTCACTCCAGTCAGTGATTCAGCACTTAACACAGCGGGGCCAGGATGAGCAGGGCCAAAGCACCCTGACTGGGAGGAGTTGGAACTTGGGCATCAAGGCTGGAAAAGCAGCGTCTCACTCCTCCTGCTGCCAAAGTCCTGTTAACTGCTCAGCTGGGCAGCAAACCCAAAGGCCTGTTTGCAAATTTGGGGCAGAGTATGAAGGGTGCAAGGAGACTGTCCCTCCCATAGATGGGGAGACTGAATCCCAAAGCAGGTGCTAGAGGCTCTCAAAACATGGCTGGCTTGGGGAAGAGTCACATGTGAAAGGGTGCTGAGCCCACCAGAGCAGCAGATCCAGGCTCAGCCACTGGCTGTGCTGTCTTAGGAAAATGATTAACCCCCCTCAGCCTCAGTTTCCTCCTCTGTAAAATGGGGATGATAATAATGCTACCTCTGAGTTACACACGGTCATATATGTAAAGCATCTAGCAGAGTGTCTGGCATATATCAGTCACTCAGCATAAGTTGGTATTTGATGATGATGGTGGTGGTGGTGGTGGTGGTGGTGGTAATGACATATATTGGAACCCAGCCTTTAGGACCAGAAGGAATCTTAAAGATCATCTCTGCCAGGGTTTCTCAAACTTCTTAGTCCATCAGAATGACTTGGTTACGAATACAGATGCCCAGGTCCCCTCCAGATCAAGCAGGGCCTCCTGGCAGAGGGGGGAGTTGCTTTTCTGCCTCTAAGCAGCTCTCCAGGTGCCAGCAATGTCTGGCTTCATTGGAGGAGAGGCTGTTGAGGATCCAAATACTAGTGCAGTGCACAGACCTGTGGGCTGGGAGGCAGGAGCCAGATAGAGCTGGCATCTGACTGACTTACTCTGGAATCCTGGGTAAGCCCTTTGCCCTCTCTGAGATCCATCCTTCCCATTCATACCTTGAGGAGTTTGGAAAAGTCTAGTGCCTCATCCAGAAGCAAGCATGAGACCTGAGGCCGGGCTTGCCATTATGAGTCGAGCCTGGTCATTTTGCCTGTGAGACTCTGGGTCCACACAGGGAGCAAGTGGAGAGGGAGGGCAGTCCCAGTCTTAGCTTCCTGCTTTGGGGAGGCCAGCTGGCCGAAAGGCAGGCTCCCATTTCAAATCCCACCTCAGCCATGTGACCTTGAGCGAGTGACTTAGATCCAGAGCGCCGTTTTCTCGTCCGGAAAAGTGGAAATGCTCATCATCCTCATGGTATAAGGTCTCTGAGAAGTCACTTGGGCAATGCATCTGGAGCTCGTGGGCCTTCTTAGATACATCTGAGTGCTCCCGTCACACGTGGCCTGGCTGATCAGTGGCCAGCTGACCGCGGGATCCTGGTCACCTTGGGAGGACGGTGCTTATCACAATTCCACCCCCAAGGTCTTCCTCAGGATAATCTGTCCCGGGTGATTCATCTCGTGGGCCGGGCTCTTCCTCTCAGGCCTGAAATATCTCCCTCCCTTCACCATTCCTGGGTCAGGCCTGTGACCCCCGCCATGTGACTTCCTCTGGGGACTGGCCCTGGGCCCCTGCCTGCCTGCCAGCCCTCCAGTCCCTGGCTAGTGGCCTATTCCGGGCCTGACATATCAGGCAGGGCTCAGCTAGGGAGGAGGAAGCCCACAGCTTGTTGTGCTGGGGAAAAAGTGCATCCCCATGTCCGGCCCCCACCCTGGCCCAGCCGCACCTCTGCCTTCAGCAGGCTGGGCTTCCGCCGCACATCCTGGCATAACCCGACCCGTTTATCACCCAGCTTCCACGTGGTGCCCTGCCCCTCAGGCACACACATTCCCAGGGAGGCTTCTGGGCTGACTGGAGCAGAGGGGTTGGCCAGTGTACCCCACAACTTAATGGAAGTCACCTTTTTTCTGCAGCCGAGGACAGCTCTTTGGAGAAGGTGAAGAGATGTGGACACACATCCCAGCTCCATTGTGGACTTGCTGTGTGACTTTGGGCAAGTGAGTCTTGGATTGTAGTTTACCTAATTTTAAATAGAGAGAAAAATACCTCCATCTCCAGTTGTTGTGAGGATTAAATAAGATAATACAAGCTTAGGGATGCCCGGGCTTCACCTCCAACCAATTAAATTAGCATCTGAGGGATAGGTCCCCGGCATTGGATGCAGCCAGGGATGGAAACCACTGGTGTGAAAAAAGTATTAAGAGCCAAAGCTTTGGAGGAAGCCAACATGGGTTTGGATTCTGGCTCTGTTATATAATTATGAACCTTTGAATAGATTATTAGCCTCTCACAGCCTCTGTTTACTTGTCCATAAGATGAAGATAATAGTACTTAACTTCCCAGTGCTGTTATGAGAAATAAAAGGAGTAATACATATTATGTGCTTTGCACATAGTGAGCACCCCAAGCGACGCATGTGATCGGATCCTCGTCACTTCACCACCATCCACACAATAGTGAGCCCTGTGCCTGACCCACATTTGGCACTTCCAACAAATATCCGTAAATGAGTAGGTGTAGCTGTTACTACCATAGCTTAAAAAACAATGAAGAAATGTCTGTTATCATGAGACGAAGCTTCTGTCTTTTGACAGACTTACAAGATGACATATCCCAGCATCTGGGGCTGCTAGGAGTGGCCAGGACTGTGTCGTGGCCAGAGATGTAGGTGGAAGTCCTAGGTTCTTAGTCCATTGAATTTCCCCTTCTTGTGGTCTTCTGGCTGCCATCTTGAGAAGAAGGGCAGAATGGAAAGCAAGAAGGACTCTGGGGCTTGCCAGCATGGATGAGCTGCCATTGTAGCCCAGACTGCACCTCTGGGCTTTCATTTTTTCTCCCAAGTGAAAGGAAAATAGACTTCTCTTTGTTTAGGCTCCCGGTTGGGGAATTTTTGTTTCTAATAGAAGGGAAACAGATGCTTTGGGCTTCCCCATTGTTCTACTGTCTTTTTTTTTTCTTTTAATATGGAATGCTTCACAAATTTGTGTATCACCCTTGCACAGGGTCCACACTAATTTCTGTAACATTCCAATCTTCGTATACGCGCCCCCAAAGCGAGTACACTCATTGTTCTACTTTCTGTCCATAGTTGTCAGACTCCAGATAAATCTATGCCAAGAGGACCAGCAACCTGTGTCATTAATTCCTTCCTCAGCCCTCTCGGAAGCACCACAGAAAGCCTGCCCAGCCCCGAATCTGACCCCCCGGATCAGAGTTAGCTGCGATCCTATCCAGGCTCCTCTGGTCTCCCTAGAAGGTTCCAGAAGAGAGAGTACCGTACTCCTTCGCCCCAAGACTAAAAGCTCATGGCTCCCATTGCTCTCCTGAGCACTGTCTCTAGAGTCTGGCGAATATAGATGAGAATCTTCAACTCCTGCACTGATTGGCCATGGGCAAAGTGTCTTTGAACAAGCCTGATTTCACATTTATAAGTGGGACTATGCCAACCAAGAGATAAATTTAGACAGGGAACTCAGAGAGGGAAAAGGCAGAGTAACAGGACCAGAAGTAAGCAATGCTTCCAAATAAACCGAGAACTAGGTCTAAACATCCAAGGGAAGGGAGGTGGCAGAATAAATGTGATTATCACAGACCTTGGCATTATAAAAACAATAGCCCAGCAGCAGAATGTTGGGTGTGGGCAGGGAAGAGAGTGTGAGGGACTTAACGTTTCTCATCCTTCACAGTAGGGAAAAATAGAGCTGAGAGTGAAACATGTAATTTAAACAAACACATGACCCCCAACTTCTTAATGTTCTTTATAATCTTAGGGGGTCTTGTAGGAAATAATATCCAATACAGTAATAAAACAATGAGTAAAGTTAGCAACTGTTTTTATTTCAATTAAATTCTTTTTCTTTCATTAAATTTGAGTATAAATCAGCTCCATATTTTATTTTTAAAATTTAGCACACTAAGAAACAGGTGTATTGTGAAGAAACATCATAAACAAATGCAAACAAGATGGATGATTTATTCAGCAAAGACTTTTGGAAATGTACCTATCGAAGCATAACTAAGTAATTAACTTACAACATACTGAAGGGTTTATTAAAGATTTTAGTGTAAGTAATGAAACTCTAAAATACCAGATGAAAACAGATGTGTCTTTTTAACTGGTATGAAGGTAAAAAGGAATTTTCTAAGACAAAGGCAATGAAAGAGATCACAAAGGAAAAAATGATGTAATAAAGTTAAAATTTCTGTACATCATAAAAAACAAGCACAAAGCTATAAACCAATATAAAAATAAATATTTAGTTGGGTAAAAATAATTTTGACAAGAGGTAGCTATCCTTAAGACATAATAAGAGGCTCTAAAAATCACTATTACTCTAGTAAAGAAGAACATGAATAGACAATTATGGATTGAAAAAACATTAATTACAAAAATATATAAAAAATTACCAAACTCATTGCTAGAGAAATATGCAATAGAGCCACAATAAAATGCTATTTATAATCTGTACAATTGACAAAATATACTTTAAATGTTAATTCTCAATACTCACTAAAACAGGTACTCATGCCCTATTTGTGAGGTTATAAATTAATACTAACTTTAGGAAAGCAAACTGAGAATTATTTCAAAAATATTCATAGTCTTTAAATCAGTAATGCTACTTCTAAAGAAATAATTGGAGATAGGTTCACAGACATATATACAAAGATGTTTACTGCAGTGTTATTTATAATAGTGAAAGTTAGCAATAATTAAAATGTCCAACTATAGATAAATAGTAAAATAAATTATGATTTATAATTCATGAATTTGATAGAATATTATACAGCCATTATAATGCTGCTTCCAAAGCATATTTAAAGTCTTGGAGATTTTTCATGATACAGTGTTAAATGAAAATTCAGGACTTAAACTTAAATAATTATATTTAATAATTATTAAAATAAACATTCCAAATGGAAATAAACAAAAATTAGCATGCCGAGTGTTATCCAAATTTATAGTTCTTTCTTTTCCTTCCTTCCTTCTACCCTCCCCACCTTCCTTCCACCCAAACTTCCTCCTTCCTTCTCTCCTTCTTGCCTCCTGCAATATACATGCCTAGAAAGATATCTGGAATGATGTGGCCTAATATTAACCCTGGATATCTGGGATACTAGAATATGTGTGAACCCTACCCCCCTCATTTCTGCACCATTTTGCTCTATAGCTTGAATTCTTTATAAAAGCATTTAATATTTTTATAAGAAAATTTTCCAAAAAATTAGTAATACCTATTTTTGTAGGGTTTTTGTGAACATTGAGTAAGATGACCAGGAAAGCACCTGGCACAGTGTGGCAAGCAGAATTCTGAGTTGCCCCAAGATTCCTGCCCTATGCTGGACATGCCCTGGACATGCAGCTCCTACCCGGAAGGTCCCCTTCCGTTTTCCTTTGGCAACTTTCTATTCATCCTTCAAAACCTGCTCAGGTCAATGTGAAGAATGCCTGGACACCTATGCCCCATTAGCAGCGAGAGCCCAGTCAGACAGCAGAAAGGGTTGGGGTGCCTTCATGTAGCAGTAGTATCCAAGATTGACTGTTCAGAAGTTTTGGGTACAAAACCACCTGGGACAGCCCAGCTCCTTCCTGCTTTACTGACCCTTGTCTTCAGGCTTCCCTTATTCCACTATCTGCCCAGTATCCTTCCAACAATTGTTTTTTTTGTTTTTTTGTTTTTAAGATTTTATTTATTTATTTGACAGAGAGAGACATAGAGAGAGAGGGAACACAAGCAGGGGGAGTGGGAGAGGGAGAAGCAGGCTTCCCGCGGAGCAGGGAGCCCGATGCGGGGCTCGATCCCAGCACCCTGGGATCATGACCTGAGCCGAAGGCAGACGCTTAAGGACTGAGCCACCCAGGTGACCCGCCAACAATTGTTTTTATTTAAATTAGTAAATTCCGTTTCTGCAGCCTGCAACTCAAGTACCCAACCGTTGCCCTCTCTCCCCATCGCTGAGTTCAAAGCTATTAAATGTTTCTGGAATGAATCTTAGTTACACGGAGGTTGTTACGAGAGGCTATCCTTGACCCGACCCAACCCAACCTTCTGAACGACGGAGAATGGGACTGACACCTCGGCAGCCTCATTCTGAGACGTCTTGGGCTGGCGGGGGAGGGCAAGCGCAGATGGTAGTTGCTTGTGAAAGGAGCTATGACCGCCTTAAGGAGCGGAAACTTAGGGTTCAGGGCATCTAAGTGACGTGCTCAAAGCCACACAGCTAGAGCAAAGCAGAGGGCCTGGTCTTCTAAAACATACCCTGTTTAGTCTTGTGTGCCCCTGGAGGACGCTGGGCCAGGATCTTCTCTGCGTCCACACTCGCTCAGCACACAAATGGCGCTCAACACGTGCTCACGGGCTCCCTGGTCCTCCCAGTAGCCCCAGGAAAGCGGAATTATCGACAGCTTCATTTTGCAAATAGAAACTGAGACTCCGAGGGGAGAAGTGCCCCCAAGGTCCTCCAGTTGCGATGTGGAGGACCTGGACGCCACGCCAAGTCCACCAAATGCCAGAACCTAGGACCGTCCCTCAGTCCGCCCGGCCTCCGCAATGACGGAAACCCTGGGACACCCCTGCGGGGTCATGTTGGACTAGCTCCCCCAGAATGCCTGGTAGGAGAGGAGTTGGCAGGTGTACGGGGGGCTTTGCATGTGACTGAAGAAGGGGACGAGGTGCGCGCGGTGGAGCCCAGCTGTGCCCAGCACGTGGCCCTGGGGCCGGATGGGGCAGAAGTGAGAAGATACTGTGTTCTCCTGGCTGAAAGAGGCCAAGCACGTGGGCCGAGTGGGGCCGAACGGAGCCGAGCTTGTGGACGGAGCCAGTCGAACAGAGCCGAGTGAGCCGAACTGGCCCGAGCGGGGCTGAGCGGAGCCGAGCTGGTGGACGGAGCCGGTCAGGTGGCGCCGAGCGGGGCCGGGTGGAGCAGAGTGGCGGAGCAGAGCGGATGCCCGGGAGCCGAGCGGGTGGGTGACAGGACCGAGGCGCAGTGGGTCGCGGCTAGTGGAGGCGGTGAGGGTGTGCAGAGGTGAGGCTGCTCCGGAAGTCCTGTAGCGCATCGCCTCTGGACCCCTCCTTTCTGGGACCAGCGGAAAGCCACGCGCTCCGGTCTCCTGAGCCTGCGAAGTGACTTTCAGAGAGACTCTCTTCCTTTGGTGGCCTCAGTTTCCCCATTTGTAAAATTAGGGCAATGGAAGGAGGCAGAAGACGCTGGTGTGTGCAGCCTTTCTTAAGCCCTCCCCTTCAGGGGATGATACAGACTTTTCATATTTTCTAGTGGGACTGAATGTTGCCTCTGTTGTTGGGGTTCGTCCTGGGGAAGGTCACTTGAAAGACTGTTTTTCTGGAGCCGTAAATGTCCCTCACGCTGTTCAGAGAACATTTCCCTGGCGTGCGGTAGATGCTGTAATCTGCAGTCCAGCGGGTACGTGTGTGACACGGCTGACACACCGCTAAGCCTTGCCTGGTCCCAAAGTACATGAAACAGGCAGGAAGGAGCTTTCTGGGGTCTGAGTAGTGAAAGAGTCACAGATGGGGAGAGATCCTTGGCCCTTAGCAGGGCCACCTCACTGAGCCTCCTTGTTTTCATCTGTAAGGTTAGGAGAGTGATGTCTGCCCATTGGGCTGGTGAGAAGTCAGAGTGCATCCCTTATTCTCTAAAAAGGTGCTTTAGGGATGGATGGGGTAGGGGATCTGCATTTTGACAGTATTATCATGTCATCTTTATATTGTAAAATATGCCCCTTTTATTTTTTGATAAAAACTATCATGTACCAGGCAGTGTGGATAGAGATGTGAACAAATCAGCCAATAAACCCTGCTTATATTCTGGTAGAAGGCAGTTCTTCCTATGATCTGGCCGAAGAGTTGAGACAGTAAGCATAGTCTTGCACGTTCTGACCCCATAAGCACCTGAAGCCCATACCTATATATGCCTACAGCTGAATTGTTCTAAAACACACATCTGATGACATCACTGAGGTGTTCACCCTCCTTCAATGCCCATGAGATAAAGCCTTCCTTCAGGAGCTGACCCCAGCCTACTCCTCCGTTGCATCTCCCTTCCCTCTCGAAATTTTCAGGAACACCTGGCTACTCCCCCCCTCCCAGAGTAGATCAGCTCCTTCATACCTCTGCTCTATGTATTTGTTTCCTTGTTTGGACGTGCTGATCTCAATACTAGACACGAGATGGCGCCGAAACTGTACGCAAAGCTTTCTCTGGTAGCCACTGAGTACTGGCTACCTGTAAACTGGCTTGGTTACTGGAACTTTTAGAAAGCCCCTTAACAACTTGTTTTAGAAACAGCTTACGTATTTTTAGTACAACTCTTGATGAATTTTATGTATCTAATTAATGTTCCAGATATACACAGGAATGGGAGTAATGAAACTTACCTACCCAGTGTTTCAATACCATCATCCATTCTTGGATAGCAAGCCACATAGTTGCACTCAGAAGCTAGTTCAGGGTCTGAATTCACACACAGCTTCTTCCTGCAACCTTTGTTGCCTGGATGCTTCAGGGACCTTGGCCAGGGTTGGGGGGACATCCTCTTCTCTTTGTCAGGTTCTGTTTTTCATAAGCCAGGAAACAGAATTCAATCAGCAGGACTTTCCCCCCAAAATCTCATTTATTTTCCACCCAAGTAGTATTAGGTAAAAATCAGATAGTATTACTTGCACTGGTTTCTCAGTGAAGTTTCTAACATTTCAAATGTGTGAAATTGTAGACCCCCCCCCATCTTAGGAGGGGCCACAAAATGGATTTTTATCAAAAAGCGGTCATGACCTGGTCTCTGTTGCCAGGTCATGAGGGGATATGCCATCCTTTTATAGATGAATTTTCACCAAAGACAGTCCAATAAAGTGGAAGGAAATATTAGGATGATTTCAAGAGCTATGATTTCGTCTTGCCTTGTTCATATTTCTATTTCTGGTCATGTTATATAATGTGTATAAGAAATCTTAGTTGTATTCATCAAGCCTGTGTTTTGCAGAGGGCAAATGGCCAAGAGTCTCATTGGTTTGTCTCAAGATCTTTTGGCCCGGGTGGGATCCCTGGAACTTGAGAACCGCCTCTTGGAGAGTTTTGTCTTTCTCCACCTCTCAGCCTCATTTTTTCATCTATGAAATTGTGCTTATAATCCCTATTCCACAGAGTTGTGAAAATTCAGTAAGATCCTACAAACCTTTTCAAAGGCTTTGAGAGCTGTGGTGTTGGGGGCAGGATAAACAAGGCTGCTGTTAGACTACACAGCACATTTGGAAAGGTGAGAAAAAGGCATCGCTTTGCTTTCTCCTGGTAGACCCAAACCTGTGCCAGGGTGCATGGCTTGGTGGGTTGAGCTTGATTGGAATTCAGCCCTATTTGCCCTTGTAGCCAGGCACCCAAGGACACAGTCTATTCAATGGTTGTGGCAGCCCTATGGGTGAAGTCCAAATTCATATGGGGGCGTCTGCCCAGAGTGCCCCCTGTGTTTCTACCAAACTGAGGCCATCAGTGCCTTGAAAGTAAAGGATCATTTCACCCCTCTCTGCCTTGTACATGTGGTTCCTGCAGCCTTGCATACTCCTTCCCTTACTCTTGCTGTCTCATTGAGCTCCTGCTCAGCCATGAAGACCCACCTTAGACAGGTCTTCTTTAGGTGCTCCTGATTTGATCACTTCTACCTTTGTGGCCTTTCCCCTTGATCTGAGCACACACCACTATCCTAGCCCTGGTGCAGTGATCTCTTCTGTTCCGCCTCTCTCCTAGCTTTGGACAATGATGAAGAGACAGACCCAGAGAGTGGGCTCCCTTGTATCCTGGATAAGTCCCATCTTCAGAATGTGAGCTGGTTAACGTGACACGGAGTGGTCACTCTGAGGAGAAATTGCCAGACTATGGGAGCTTCCCAGGATCGAGGAACATGACTCATTTATCTCCTAGTGCCCGGTTTTGCAGCAGCACAGGGCCCAGGGGAATTGGTGCCAGTAAGTGTCTGTTGACTGATTCACCGACTGTGTCTCATAGTTCCTTTTCTTCCCTAGCCCTGAGCCAGGGCCGTGGAGCCCAGGGAACCATGGAGGTAAGCTAGGCAAGGACAGTTGGGGGATAGAGTTTTCTAGGAGCAAAAGGAGGGGAATGCGGGGATTGTCTTTTAAATTTGTTACCCACACCTAAAATCTATATATTCAGTATCCTTATGAAAATAAAAACATTGTAAATTAGGCAGAGGTTCTCCTTGTCTGATGCACCCAGTTCAAGCACTGTCACAGAGATATCTGCTGGTCCAAGTGGGTCCATCTCTACATGTGCTTTTCGTGTGTGTCCTTTAGGGTACATGCTGCCTGCAGTGCCAAAAAAAGCTCCCAAATCTCAGTTGCTTACCATAGAAAAGTTTGTTTCTCATACTGCATAGTGTGATGTGGTTGAGAGGCAACTCTGGGCGGCAACCCCAGAAGGTGTTTTGGGGTTTGGGCTGGAATGACTTGTGACTGCCAACTCCTCGACCCCTGCTTCTAGCCTCTGAGAGGCCGATTGAGGGGGACATTTTAGGCTTGAGGCAGCATATGCTACTTGTTTCCATATTCCAGCAGCACGAACTCAGTCATCCGGTCTGAAGTAACTGCAGGGAGACTGGGAAATGAGTCTTGTGTGAAGAGGATTTGTGAGCACCTAGCAGATCTTGCCACCACAGAGATGGGTATCAGTAGAACATATATTGTATTATATCACGTCATGTGACTAGGTGATAGAATAAAAGTGGTTGGATTTGGGGTATATATTATTTTGGCTCTAGAGAAGGCAGGGCTTGCTGATGGGATAGGTGTGATGGATACGGAAGAAAAGAAAACTAAAGCTGATTCCTGAGCTTTTGGCTTGGGCAACCATAGAAAGCAAGATGGAGTCACTCATGTCACGCAGGGGCCTGCGTCAAGCAATGACACGAGCAGCTAAGTGGACTGCAGCTACCAGATTATTGCTGAGACCAGCACCAGCTGACGACACCCCAGGACTGACAACAAGCAGAAGCGGAGGAGGTCTGCAGGGGCCCGAGACTGATTAAATCCCTTTAAAACGGGAGGATTTTTGCAGCAAACTGTCAGACTCCTCAGACATGGACCCCTCTGTCTGACCACTTCAAAAAGGTAGCTGCGGCTGAAGGCTCTCTGCCTGACTGATCTCCACACAGAACTGAGATCCTTCACTGAACATCAGAAGCAGCAAGTGCCGAGAGCTGACCCGGACCAGACCGAGGCCTTATCTCCCCTGCGTGTCCACAGACTGACCTGGCGTTCGGTTCGTTCACTTCCTGCCCTCCGTGTCATCTTGTTCGTCGTGTGGCTTGTCTTATGTTCTGCTTTGTGTGCCATGTAAGAAGCCAAGTTAATCACGGGGTGAAATGTCATTGAGTTTAGAATCCTGAACCTGCTTTATAATGATGTTAACCTTGCTTTGTGACTGAATAAAGCTGACGTCGTGGAAAGATACACCTCATGTGTGCGCCTTCATAGCGTGCTCATGACAGCAACACAGAGGGTTCATGTTGCCTGATACTGGACAGAAAGGAAAGGAGACTTGGGGCAGGAAAAATAGGGACAGTTTTTTTTCCCAGGGCGGGACAGGGGGCAGGGGGGACTTCTGTGTTTGCATTGTTAAGTGTGAGATACTATTAGATATCCATGTGGAGAGCACTCTAGGTAGGAGGGAGACAGGAAGTCATGGGAATTGGATCATATTGAATACCATGGCACTGAGGGTGCAGACAGAAGCATAGAGACCTCACCCTGAGTCTTGGGCCCACTAACATTTAGAGAGAAGAGAAATAACTGAAGGAGACAGAGGAAAGGGTATACAATCAGGCAGATGGCAAAGCAGATAAATGCAATGACATGGATTTCAGAGAAGAGATGACTTCAAGAAAGGTGAAGCCACCCTGTGCTGAAAAGCCACTGAGACAGTGAACAGAGAGACCCAGAGGGGATGATTAGATTTGGCACATGGGGGTTACTGATGCTCTTGGTGTCCGTCAGGTGGTACAAACAGAAGCCAGTTGGGTGAGTTGATGGGAGAATGGGAGTGGAGGCAGTAGAGGTCACAACCATAGGTAATATTTCTCTGACTGATGAAAATGAGATAAAAGGATACCTGCCCAGGGTGTTAACATTGCTCATCTTGGAACTGAGGGGCATTGGGTGTGTTAGGGCATGACTTTGACACTGCAGGGCACTAAATAACCCTGTCTTAGCCTTGGCTCCCTGCTTGCACAAAGCATCATGATCAGCCCCAGGTGAGAGCTCAGGGCCTTGTCACATCTTTCTTAGCACACCTGAAGCCCTGAGTGTGCACAATACCTTTGTGTGCTTATGGTTTTTAGACTCCCCGGAATTCAGAGCTCTTCCACCCCCCCCCCCCCCCATTGACAGCTTGTTCTCCAGATTTTACTTTCTAAAAGCTTTGGTTAACTTGATTTTTACCCCACCTATTATCACCACCTCAGGTTGCTCAGCTGCTACTGATAGTTTTTGATGGATGGCCTGTTGACAAGGCTTTTCACAGTGGGTAATTCTGAGTAAGGGAAAATGGAAGAGAAGGCCTTTGAGTGGGGTTATCTCCAGAACTTCCAGACAGGTAAAATAGTGACAGTTCTCTTGGAGGGTTCCAACCCAGTTCTTTCTCCTCCATTGGCTGCTGGGCTGTAGATTTTCACCATGACTGCTGGCTCTTGATTTTCAAAGATACCCACAGATAAGGAAAAGAGGGTACGGATAGAGCAATTTCACAGAACTTGCTGGGCTTACCCACATTCAGCCACATTTCTTGAATAAATGCTCTTTTACTACAAACCTTTGGTTAATTTCAAGAGTCTGAAAGGGTTGGTTTTGACTATTTTTGCCAGTGTCCTCATTGCTTTTGTGAAGCAGGGTATTGGAAGTCCTTATTCTGTTATTCTCCCTGACATCTCTCTAAGCTCCTTAGTTTCTAGTAACTCTCCAGTCTGTGTACTTTATCTTTCATTCTCCTCTCCTCTGCTTACTCCTTGTGTGTGCCTTATGGATTTTCTGCATTATATAAGATCATATCTGAAATAATTCCCATGTCCTCTTCCCCACATTGTCCATTTTTGTACCAACTGGCTTATGACAGGGACTTTTTCAGATAGGGAGGGGATTATTTGCACTTGAGCTCTTTTTAGTTCTTGAAGAGTAGACCTGAAACCAGAGTATCAGACACACAACAGGACACTTCTGACCAAGAATATGCCTAAGTAGATTATAAAAATATTCACAAAGAATAGTTATTTATACAATTTATGGAAAAGGAGATTTCAAGCCAGTTGTATTCATTTACAAGAAAGCATTGACTGTGGAGGAAGGACACGAATATGGTAAAAGTGAAAAACCAATTTCATCTGAACTCAGAGCTTATTCCTCTAAGAAAAATATCCCATCATTATTTGAGGGCATTTCAAATGTAGTGTAGACAAAAACAAGAGAAGCTGCTAGCATGAATTCTTATGAACGTAACGAATGTGGGAAATTATTCTGTAATAGCACAACCCAGGCAGGAGTAAAACTTTTAAAATGTAATCAGTATGGGAAAACCTTCAGTCATAACAAACCTCATAAGATCTCAAGGGATTAATAGTGGAGAGATTTCCATAAGTGTAATAAATGTAGGAAGGCCATCACTAGGGAAGAGAGCAGACAAGTCATACTGTAAAGAATTCCTCTGATTTTAATGAAAGCGAGAAGCTAGAGTGCCAGGAGTTAAAACTCCTTTGCCGCCAAAATTCTGCAGAGATGATAATCCTTATAAATGCAGTGAATGTGGTAAAGCTTTCTTCAGTGAGTCACACTTTATTACACATCAGAAGAAAACCCTAGTAGATTTCTAGGGTTGCCATAACAAATGACCACAAACCGAGTGACTACCTAGCAATATATTTCCAACATCTGTAGAATATAAGTTTGGCATCTGTTGATTGTGTTCATCCCTTAGAATTGGTCACATTTTCCTGATACTTTGTATATTGAGTCATTTTGTATTATATTTAGACATTGTGAATGTTATGTTGTGTCCTCAGTCCTGGTATATGCCTCTTGAGATGTTGCTGTGCTGTAGAAGGCAATCGACCTGGTTTGGGTCAGTCAGCCTATACGACTAGTTGAGATTCTGTGTATTAGATCAAGTAGCTCTGTTGTTTTATATGTGTGCCATACGTGCTCAGGAATTAGGCTGGGACACCTGCAGAGATCCACACAGAATTAGGACCCCTTTTCTCTCCTCTGGAATTCCCTCCCACACTCTCTGCCCTCAAAGGCTCTTTTCCTATATCCACTAGCCAGAGGGATATGGTTTCTATTGCTACTGCCAGGCCAACTCAGGAGAAAAAAATCCATGAGAGCCAAGAAATGGGAAACTCACCCCCATGCATATATATCTGGTTTCTTTTTCAAGTATTTTTGATCTTTGCTCATGGTATAAGTCTTATATTCATGTCTTTAATATTTTCATGCTTATATGACATACGTGGTTATTATAATATCTGCACTGTTGGTTATTACAACACCGGGATTCTTAATTTCAACAGAAATTAGGTTTATGAATGTTCTGAAAATTTAGATTTTTTTTCACTCATACATAGCTGATCTTACTCTTGGAACTCTTTTATGAATGAATTATTATTTGCTTCCTTCTTGTTCTTGAGGAATAACTAGAGAATGTATATTCTGAATCACACGCATTTGTAAAATTTGAAGTCCAAACTAATATGAAGGAAAACTTCTATTACCATCAGATCTATATGAAAACTACAAAAATAAAGTGAAAACATTTTAAATTGAAATTTGGTGGAAAAGTTCCAGTTCTGCTCTGGTGGAACCTGTTGCTCTTGCTAATTACAGCTAAAATCTATCCGGGAACTCTCAAAAGTGAACGAAAGCAGGCCAATTACAGAGTGAGCCAAAACTTGGGAGATGCATCCTGCTTGAGGGTGAGTTCCCCATTTCTTTTCTCTCATGAAGTACTAATAGAAACCACGTCGTTCTAGCCAGAGGAAACATGGGAAGGGGACTTTGAGGGTCAGAAGGAAACTGTGACACAGGCTACAACTTGGACGAACCTTGAGGACATGGTGCTCAGTGAAATAAGCCAGTCACAAAAGGACAAATACTGAATGATTCCACTTATCTGAGGTCCCTGGAGTTGTCAGTTTTAGAGATGGAAAGTAAGCTGGTGGTCACCAGGGGCTGGGGGAGGGACAGTGGGGAGTTATGTTTCATGGGGACAGGGTTTCACCTACACAAGATGAAAAGAGTTCTGGAGATGGACGGTGGGGATGGTTACACAGCAATGTGAATGTGCTAATGCCACTGAGCTATGTACTTAACCATGGTTAAGATGTTACATTTTATGTGTTACGTATTTTATACCAATTTTTAAAAAGGTAAAAAATTGCTTTGTCTTTATATGTATTTTATCTGACATTAGAACAGCCACCTGAGACATCCTCTGCTTACTTTTTATGTGGTGTATCTCTCACTACCTATTTAAAGTATTCCTATTTTAGAAAACATACAGTAGGGACTTGTTTTTCTTAAATCACTCTCAATCTTTGCCTTTATTTGGATTGTTGAGATTATTAACATTTTGTATAATTATTGATACAGTTGGATTAAGATCTGTCATTTCCTTATGTATTTTCTATTTGTCTCTTCTGATTTTTATGCTTCTCCTCTCCTGCTGCTTTCTTTTGAATTATCTTAATAATGTTAATATTCTAATTTAATTTATCATGTGGCATTTTGGCAATATGTCTTTGAACATTTTTATGTGTTGTTGCCCTGAGGATTATAATATACATATCTAACTTCTCACAATATACTTAGAATTAATTTTATGTAAATCCTCAAAATTTTAACACTATATAACTTCATCATGATACCATTGCTGCCTTATGTGTTACACATACACATAGTGAAACTGCCACTAATTCGCGTTATAAATTTTGCTTTAAACTGTGCATTTTAATGAAAATCTAGGAAGAAATAAAAAGTAATATTTCTTACTTACCCAGCTATTTGCCATTTCTGGGCTCTCCTTTAATTTCTGACATACCAACTTTCCCTCTGGATCACTTCCCTTCAGGATGAACTACTTTAGCATTTCTCATTGAGCACATTGGCTGGCAAATAATTCTTTGAGTTTTACTTTAATTGAGAATTAATTCCTTTTACCCCTATTCCTGAAGGATATTTTTTTCTGGATATAGAACAGGTTTGGGAGGTGGTTTTTTTTGGGGGGGGGGGCTTTTTTTTTCTCTTGTAGTACTTAAAGATATTTTTTCCACTGTTTTTTGACATCTGTTCTTTCTGATGAGAAATCCATTGTCATTCAAATCATAGTTTCTGAATATGGAATGTACCTTTCAACTCTAGCTTCTTTCAAGATGCTTTTATATTCAGGTTTCAGCAGTTTTATTATGATCTGTCTAGGCATGGTTTCCTTTGAATTTTTCCTGCTTCTGTTTGCTAAAATTCCATGTATTTAAATCACAATTGGGTAGTTTTATGATCATTATTTTAAAAAATTATTTCCCCCATCCCTTTCCCCTCTCTTATCCTGATAACCAATTACATATATTTTAGACCTTTTGATATCGTGTGACGGGTCACTGAAGCTCTGTCCACGTTACTCACTCTCATTTCTCATATTCCTCAGTCAGTGTGTTGTCAAGTACGCTGACTGTCTCCTATCATCTCCATTCTGCTATTAAGTGGGGAGAGAGGTCTTATTTCAGGTATATAGTATTTTCTAGTTCTAAAATTTCCATTTGCTTATTTTTGTAATTTTGTTTTCTCTACTGAGAAATCCTATCTTCTGTTCCTTTTTAGTTATTTTCCTTTACTTTATAGAGCATAGTCATAAAAGCTTCCTGAAAGTCTCCAGTAATTTCAACATCCGTGTAAACAATGGGTTTGGCCCCTGTTGAATGTACCTATCCCTTAGAGTTGCTCACATATTCCTCATTCTTTGTATGGTGGGTAATTTTGCACTGTGTCTTGGACTTTCTGAATATTCTGCTGTGTTCTCAGACCTGCTATGGAGAATGGTGATGTTTTTGTTTTAGAAGACAACCTGGTCAGTTTCAGTCTGTAAATTCTGTTTCATCTTCTGTGCCCCATGGCTAAATCTCTGCTCTGTTGGTTTGAGTCTTCCCCAAACATGTTCAGGGGTTCGGATGAGACCCTTGCTGGGACAGGTACAGAACTGGAGAACCCCTTCTCTGGTTGTCTCATCTCTGGCTTTCCCTCTCATACCCTCTATCCCCCAAGGGCTCCTTTCCGTGTTTCTTTTGGCCAGAACGACATGACTTCTATTACCTTCTTCATGCCATTTCATGAGAAAGAAAAAATGCATTATAAAAAAGAAATTGGAAACTATCCTCTGTGTAGGCTCTATCTCCAGCTTTTGGCTCCCTCCACGATTGACTTGTTTTTGTTTACTTTTGGGTCCTCAGATGGTTTTTTAAAAAATATTTTGTCCAAATATATTAACTATAGTCAGTGAAGGGTTCCACCATGGCAAAAGTAGAACTCACGCATGAGTTTTAATTTCAATTTTAAAAATTTTCATTTTATATCTAGAATTTGTATATTTACTTTTATGAGACTTGCTTTTACTTTGTTTTTACTTTTATTGTCCTTTTATCTTTGCTCATGTTTTTAAATCCCTTTAAAAAAAAACCTTATATTGAAGAAATTTGGCAGATAAAGGGAAAGGAGATGTAGGATAGCTAGATGAACTGTTTGCTCAGGAGAAGGTTTTTTTGGATAAGAGGAAGACTTTTTTATATTTTAAGGCAAAGGGGAAAAGGGTCAGACTGGGATGCAGGGGAACTCTGGCAGGGGTGGGGGGAGTGCAGGAGGTCTTCCCAGGTCTGGAAATCTGGTTAAGTCCCTTTTTAAATTTCTTTAATGTTTGTCAATATCTTCAGTATTGGAGACCTAGTTCTTTGCTCTTCAATTTCTATTGAATTAGGTTTTGGAATGCTCTGCAACTTTATATATATATATTTTATTATGTTCAATTAGTCAACATATAGTACAACATTAGTTTTTGATGTAGTATTCAACAATTCCTTAGTTGCATATAACACCCAGTGCTCATCACATCACGTGCCCTCCTTAATACCAATCACCCAGTTACCCCACAACCCCACCCCCCTCCCTCTGTAACCCTGTTTGTTTCCCGGAGTCCAGAGTCTCTCATGGTTTGTCTCCCTTTCTGATTTCTTCCCCTTCAGTTTTCCCTCCCTTCTCCTATGGTCCTCTGTGCTATTTCTTATATTCCACATATGAGTGAAACCATATGATAATTGTCTTTCTCTGATTGACTTATTTCACTTTGCAAATGGTAGGTATTCATCCTTTCTGACGGCTGAGTAATACTCCACAAGCATTTGGACACACAAACACACAGGGTCATTGTTCCACAACATTCTTGAAGAAGAGGAGACAATGCAGTCCAAAAAGTACATGACCACAAAGAAACTCATGAGTCACAGGATGGTCTTGGTGGCTTTTTTTTCTGAGGAGGCTGTTGGAGAAAGACTGGTGCTGTGAAGATGCTGGGTCTGACTCTTAAGCTGATACAAAAGAATCACCATGTACCCACTTGAGAGGGCCATGAGCCCCATCAGGGAGACTTCTTGGAATGTCACCAGTGCAAAATATATGTACCTAAGGAAGTAACTCATGGGACAAAATGAGCAGGATTCAGTGACAAATAGAAGACGGGCCAAGGTCACATTGGGGGGTGGCAATAGTGGACATTAAGAAATGACCACTAATGGCCATATTAAAGACTCATAGGAAGAGAATGCAGTATATGTTTTGATGTGACGATTTATGTATGAACTCTGCTAAATAGGAGCTTCTGGGACTCAGGGTGACGGCCTGGGTGACACTCAGCAGGCAGGTGGTACAAAAAAATAGGCCCCTCATCAATCTGTACAAATAGATAACTGATTTACATTTCATGTCATCCCCAATTTTTTGGGACCCAAAGATGTCTGTAGCCATGAACCCCATGTTTAGTAGCACGACTACATGGATTAGGGCCAAGTGACCAATGATCAGGTCGGTTGGCTTAGGCCTGTGCTCGAGAAACAGGGTGTTGAAGTGGAAGACAAGAAGGATGGTATTGACCGTGATCCCAATTCCAACTTCAGAGAAAAAGGCATTCCTTATGTCAATAAAACTGGAAAGTTTGTTATTTTTATTCATCTTTATGGTGGAAAATGAGCATGTAGTAAATGCCTGAGGAGAAGCTCAAGAAAAACTATCACAAATATGAACAACACCATCAGTTCAACTAGCACTATTGCCATCCTCAAAATAGGTGGAGTAATCTCAATGTACTGCTTCCTACCCTTTAGTGAATTTAATGTGATCTGACATTTGGTACAAGCGTGACCCTGAGCAGCCACTTCCACACATCTGAGCTTTGGTTATCTTGCATGTAAAACAAGGATAACTATAATACCTATATCCTAAAGATATTATGAAAATAAACAGATTAAGTCAATATACCAAACATGGACAAGTGCCTGATGCATACAGATTGTCATAGAAATGTTAGCTATTATTTTTATTATTATTTAGTTCTTCATACATATGACTTAGGAGAATTGATGCAATTCTCTAATAATTCCCTACCTCTGTCCCTGCCTAGAGAGAGGAGAAACAATTACCAAAATAATAGATCACTTTAATAAATTATGTTCATAGGGCACTGGTGGAATTTTACTCTTTTCTCAGAATCCCCCAAGACAATTTCACATCTTATGCATTTTTCATTATCATACCAGAGGTGGGGGGGAACACTTTTAAGTGAGCAGAATCAAGTTATCAATCATTTGCAGGAACACATTCCCAAATTTCTTTTCTCTCTATTCTTTGGCACATGGTACTAGGGTAGTAAACATAACAGCAATTTAAAGAGATTCCGGGTTATTTTCTTGAAAGGTTTTAACCAGAAGACTGGGGTCCACCCCACCCTGAAAGCTGTTTCTCCATAGAAGTTCAGGCATGCAAGTCTCTTTCAAGTAATTACTGATATCTCATGAGGATCAAATGTAAAATTTATACTAGAGAGCTAGGTGATGGCCCTACTCAAGGAATATTTTCCCTGTACAATGCAAGTATTTACTTTAATTCAAGCCTTAGAAATATGAGGTACGTAACATTGTAAAATGGGTCCAGACACATATTTTCACAGATTTGTCATCTATAAATCAAGAATATAAGGCTCAAATATTTTCACAGGTACCTGACAAGTACTTCTATTATGTTTAGTTGCTATCAACATAAGATAGCATTTAAGAAGTCACATCCGAGGTGGGCACTTGTTCTAAAGCCTTTGGGAATTTTTGATTTTCTAAAACAGAAATTAATTAATAGCATTAAAAAAAGTTAATCTTTCTCTCTTTTTTCTGTTCTATCCCCTCCACATCCGTCTATTTATTTTTTAATTCAATTAATTAACAGAGTGTATTATTAGTTGCAGAAGTAGAGTTTAGTGATTCATCAGGTGCATATAACACCCACTGCTCGTTACATCACATGCCCTCCTTAATGTCCATCACCGAGTTACCCCACCACCCCACCCACCTCCCCCCCAGCAAACTTCAGTTTGTTTCCTATAGTTTAGAGTCTCTTATGGTTTGTCTCCCTCTCTGATTTTGTCTTATTTTATTTTTCCCCTCCTTCTCCTATGATCCTCTGTTTTGTTTCTTAAATTCCACATGTGAGTGAAATCATACGATAATTGTCTTTCTCTGATTGACTTATTTCGCTTAGCATAATACCCTCTAGTTCCATACACATCGTTACAAATGGTAAGATTTCATTTTTTTGATGACTGAGTAATATTCCATTGTGTGTGTGTATATATATATATACACATATATATATATACACACACATATATATATACCAATCTTTCTCCAAAGTATTGAACAAGTAAAGTGATACAATTTTCTCCAATCACACATTCAGCAAATTAAAGTTTACTCCTATGATATACCTAGAAGAAATAACAGAAAAATAGTAATCTAATTTTCCAGCTGTCTCTGGGTTTTCCGGGTGATGATGATATCATTAAGCACACGGTCCTAAGTGGTCTTCAATGTCTTTTATGTACTTGGGAAATATACATACTTCCTATAAATTGTTTCCTGTATTGAAATATATACTGATAACATTTTAGATATATACTAAATATATAAGTAACTGATAATTAATTAGATATATAATAATATTTAAAGGATAACATTTTAAAAGAATGGTATAAAATAAATTAAAATGAAAATTATAAAATTCTCATGTGTAATTTCTGTGAATACAAGCTTTGCTTTAATTTAGTTTGAAAATTTATAGTTTAAAAAGAGTTTTATAGATATGTAACGTTGTAAAAGTGGTCAAGTAGCATATTTCAATCATCTCTGTTAGGGCATAGGACTCCTGTTATTTTCAGTGTTACTAAGGGGACTGCAGTCTTACAAATAGAAATGATTAAGGAAAGGCAGGAGCATGTAGTTGCCATGAACTTGCACTAATATTCAGGAAATCATGGTTCAGATGGTCATTGCTTTAGAACTATTGGATCCTGCAGCTAATCTCTTTCTCTGAGTCTGCCTCCCAGGAGGCCAACCTGTAATAAGGGGGTCTAAAGATAAACTCCTAGTTTTCATTCCTCCTCATGAATCAGCCTGATCCCATATGTGGGCAATTGCTCCTATTAGAAGTTTCTTATTCTGAAACACAATGATATCCTAGTAACCTATGGTCTTAGTATCTGCTCATTGAAACCAAACAGAGCAAATCTATTCCCTCTTCTTAAAACATCTTAAATTAGCAGAGGATAACTATCATGTGCCTACTAAAGCTTTTTTCTCCAGGCAAAAGAGCACAGTTTTCCCCACTGTTCCATATAAGACAGGGTTTCCAGATTTGTCTCCATCCTTGTTGACCTCTCCAGTTTACCCATCTCTTTTCCTTTACTGCTTGGTGCATTGAAAGAGATCCTTTCCTCTGAGTAAAGGACATGATTGCTTAAAAAAGAAAAAAAAGACCACTAGAAACTCTTGTTTTTCTATAGGAGAAATCTCATAGGAAGCACAAGAAAAGTTCATCTCCTTTTGCTCAGTATCGATTAAGTGACATAATTTGAGGCATGCATGGGCATCCACTTATGTTTCCTCCATGAAGTGTAGGAGAGACAACAGAAAATATTACTCTAATCATCCAGCTGTCTCCAAACTTGGTGGATCACACAAAACTATATCGATGAAGCACACATCCCACACACACATTTTGTGTTTGTTTGTAAATATTTTAAGTATGTATAGCTATTTCTGTGCTACTATATTATTTTTATTATAAAGCATTCTAGTAGGTATGAACATTTCATAAAAACAAACTAAAAGAAATTCCATTAGTGTGTCCTCTTGTAGCCATGATTCATTACCTGAATTCACACCACTGTTTAGGAGATCAGGGTGCAGAAAATAATCTTTTCCCCATTATCAGAATGATCTAGGAGACCTTCCTCAAATAAGGCTCTTAGGAATAGCTGATGTTGAGATGGCACCTGACTTACCTATGTACCGGGCACCAAAAAATCCCATTTTACATTAGTGGAGAAAACTAGCTGCCCTCAGAGATACTTGAAATGACATAATACCACAGAGAAAATAAAATGGAAGAAAATTCTGAAATAGGCTACAACTGGAGAGGTCATTTTGTGAAAAATGAGGGAGAGGCTATTAGCAGATTAGGGGAAAACAAAATAAAACAAAACACAATTGAGTAAGAAATGCCAAATAGAAATTTGAGCATTCAGGGGCGCTTGGGTGGCTCAGTCAGTTAAGCGTCTGACTCTTGGTTTGGCCCAGGTCATGAGGTCGAGCCCCGCATCAGGTTCTGTGCTCAGTGGGGAGTCTGCTTCAGATTCTCTCTCCCTCTACTCACCCCCTTGTGCTCTCTTAAATAAATAAATAAATAAATAAATAAATAAATAAATAAATTTTTTATTTTATTTTTTTTAATTTTATTTTTTATTTTTTATTTTTTTTAATTTTTTTATTGTTATGTTAATCCCCATACATTACATCATTAGTTTTAGATATAGTGTTCCATGATTCATTGTTTGTGCATAACACCCAGTGCTCCATGCAGAACGTGCCCTCTTTAATACCCATCACCAGGCTAACCCATCCTCCCACCCCCCTCCCCTCTAGAACCCGCAGTTTGTTTTTCAGAGTCCATCGTCTCTCATGGTTCGTCTCCCCCTCCGATTTCCCCCCTTCATTCTTCCCCTCCTGCTACATTCTTCTTCTTCTTTTTTTCTTTCTTAACATATATTGCATTATTTGTTTCAGAGGTACAGATCTGAGATTCAACAGTCCTGCACAATTCACAGCGCTTACCAGAACACATACCCTCCCCAGTGTCCATCACCCAGTCACCCCATCCCTCCCACCCCACCCCCCACTCCAGCAACCCTCAGTTTGTTTCCTGAGATTAAGAATTCCTCATATCAGTGAGGTTATATGATACATGTCTTTCTCTGTTTGACTTATTTCGTTCAGCATAATACCCTCCAGTTCCATCCACGTCGTTGCAAATGGCAAGATCTTATTCCTTTTGATGGCTGCATAATATTCCATTGTATATATATACCACATCTTCTTTATCCATTCATCTGTTGATGGACATCTTGGCTCTTTCCACAGTTTGGCTATTGTGGACATTGCTGCTATAAACATCAGGGTGCACGTAGCCTTTCGGGTCCCTACTTTTTTATCTTTGGGGTAAATACCCAGTAGTGCAATTGCTGGATCATATGGTAGCTCTATTTTCAACTTTTTGAGGAACCTCCATACTGTTTTCCAGAGTGGCTGCACCAGCTTGCATTCCCACCAACAGTGTAGGAGGGTTCCCCTTTCTCCGCATCCCCGCCAACATCTGTCATTTCCTGACTTGTTAATTTTAGCCATTCTGACTGGTGTGAGGTGGTATCTCATTGAGGTTTTGATTTGGATTTCCCTGATGCCGAGCGATATTGAACACTTTTTCATGTGTCTGTTGGCCATTTGGATGTCTTCTTTGGAAAAATGTCTGTTCATGTCTTCTGCCCATTTCTTGATTGGATTCTTTGTTCTTTTGGTGTTGAGTTTGATGAGTTCTTTATAGATTTTGGATACTAGCCCTTTACCTGATATGTCATTTGCAAATATCTTCTCCCATTCTGTCAGTTGTCTTTTGGTTTTGTTGACTGTTTCCTTTGCTTTGCAAAAGCTTTTTATCTTGATGAAGTCCCAATAGTTCATTTTTGCCCTTGCTTCCCTTGCCTTTGGCGATGTTTCTAGGAAGAAGTTGCTGCGGCTGAGGTCGAAGAGGTTGCTGCCTGTGTTCTCCTTTAGGATTTTGATGGACTCCTGTCTCACATTGAGGTCTTTCAACCATTTGGAGTCTATTTTTGTGTGTGGTGTAAGGAAATGGTCCAGTTTCATTCTTCTGCATGTGGCTGTCCAATTTTCCCAACACCATTTGTTGAAGAGACTGTCTTTTTTCCATTGGACATTCTTTCCTGCTTTGTCAAAGATTAGTTGACCATAGAGTTGAGGGTCCATTTCTGGGCTCTCTATTCTGTTCCATTGATCTATGTGTCTGTTTTTGTGCCAGTACCATACTGTCTTGATGATGACAGCTTTGTAGTAGAGCTGGAAGTCTGGAATTGTGATGCCGCCAGCTTTGCTTTTCTTTTTCAACATTCCTCTGGCTATGCGGGGTCTTTTCTGGTTCCATACAAATTTTAGGATTATTTGTTCCATTTCTTTGAAGAAAGTGGATGGTATTTTGATGGGGATTGCATTGAATGTGTAGATTGCTCTAGGTAGGATTGACATCTTCACAATATTTGTTCTTCCAATCCATGAGCATGGAACGTTTTTCCATTTCTTTGTGTCTTCCTCAATTTCTTTCATGAGTATTTTATAGTTTTCTGAGTACAGATCCTTTGCCTCTTTGGTTAGATTTATTCCTAGGTATCTTATGGTTTTGGGTGCAATTGTAAATGGGATCGACTCCTTAATTTCTCTTTCTTCTGACTTGTTGTTGGTGTATAGGAATGCCACTGACTTCTGTGCATTGATTTTATATCCTGCCACTTGACTGAATTCCTGTATGAGTTCTAGCAGTTTTGGGGTGGAGTCTTTGGGATTTTCCACATAAAGTATCATATCATCTGCAAAGAGTGAGAGTTTGACTTCTTCTTTGCCAATTTGGATGCCTTTGATTTCTTTTTGTTGTCTGATTGCTGTGGCTAGGACTTCCAATACTATGTTGAATAGCAGTGGTGATAGTGGACATCCCTGCTGCGTTCCTGACCTTAGGGGGAAAGCTCTCAGTTTTTCCCCATTGAAAATGATATTCGCTGTAGGTTTTTCATAGATGGCTTTTATGATATTGAGGTATGTACCCTCTATCCCTATACTCTGAAGAGTTTTGATCAAGAAAGGATGCTGTACTTTGTCAAATGCTTTTTCTGCATCTATTGAGAGGATCATATGATTCTTGTTTTTTCTTTTGTTAATGTATTGTATCACGTTGATTGATTTGCAGATATTGAACCAACCTTGCAGCCCAGGGATAAATCCCACTTGGTCGTGGTGAATAATCCTTTTAATGTACTGTTGGATCCTATTGGCTAGTATTTTGGTGAGAATTTTTGCATCCATGTTCATCAGGGATATTGGTCTGTAATCCTCCTTTTTGATGGGGTCTTTGTCTGGTTTTGGGATCAAGGTAATGCTGGCCTCATAAAATGAGTTTGGAAGTTTTCCTTCCATTTCTATTTTTTGGAACAGTTTCAGAAGGATAGGTATTAATTCTTCTTGAAATGTTTGGTAGAATTCCCCTGGGAAGCCATCTGGCCCTGGGCTTTTGTGTTTTGGGAGATTTTTGATGACTGCTTCTATTTCCTTAGTGGTTATAGGTCTGTTCAGGTGTTCTATTTCTTCCTGGTTCAGTTTTGGTAGTTGATACATCTCTAGGAATGCATCCATTACTTCCAGGTTATCTAATTTGTTGGCATAGAGTTGCTCATAATATGTTCTTATAATTGTTTGTATTTCTTTGGTGTTGGTTGTGATTTCTCCTCTTTCATTCATGATTTTGTTGATTTGGGTCATTTCTCTTTTCTTTTTGATAAGTCTGGCCAGGGGCTTATCAATCTTGTTAATTCTTTCAAAGAATCAGCTCCTAGTTTCGTTGATCTGTTCTACTGTTCTTTTGGTTTCTATTTCATTGATTTCTGCTCTGATCTTTTTATTTCTCTTCTCCTACTGGGTTTAGGCTTTATTTGCTGTTCTTTCTCCAGCTCCTTTAGGTGTAGGGTTAGGTTGTGTACTTGAGACCTTTCTTGTTTCTTGAGAAAGGCTTGTATTGCTATATACTTTCTTCTTAGGACTGCCTTTGCTGTATCCCAAAGATTTTGAATAGTTGTGTTTTCATTTTCATTGGTTTCCATGAATTTTTTAAATTCTTCTTTAATTTCCTGGTTGACCCATTCATTCTTCAGTAGGATGCTCTTTAGCCTCCATGTATTTGAGTTCTTTCCGACTTTCCTCTTGTGATTGAGTTCTAGTTTCAAAGCATTGTGGTCTGAAAATAGGCAGGGGATGATCCCAATCTTCTGGTACCGGTTGAGACCTGATTTATGACCTAGGATGTGATCTATTCTGGAGAATGTTCCATGGGCACTAGAGAAGAATGTGTATTCCGTTGCTTTGGGATGGAATGTTCTGAATATGTCTGTGAAGTCCATTTGGTCCAGTGTGTCATTTAAAGTCTTTATTTCCTTGTTGATCTTTTGCTTAGACGATCTGTCCATTTCAGTGAGGGGGGTGTTAAAGTCCCCCACTATTATTGTATTGTTGTCGATGTGTTTCTTTGCTTTTGTTATTAATTGCCTTATATAATTGGCTGCTCCCATGTTAGGGGCATAGATATTTACAATTGTTAGATCTTCTTGTTGGATAGACCCTTTAAGTATGATATAGTGTCCTTCCTCATCTCTTATTACAGTCTTTGGTTTAAAATCGAATTTGTCTGATATAAGGATTGCCACCCCAGCTTTCTTTTGGTGTCCATTAGCATGGTAAATGGTTTTCCACCCCCTCACTTTCAATCTGGGGGTGTCTTTGGGTCTAAAATGAGTCTCTTGCAGACAGCATATCGATGGGTCTTGTTTTTTAATCCAATCTGATAGCCTGTGTCTTTTGATTGGGGCATTTAGCCCATTTACATTCAGGGTAACTATTGAAAGATAGGAGTTCAGTGCCATTGTATTGCCTGTAAAGTGACTGTTACTGTATATTGTTTGTGTTCCTTTCTGGTCTATGTTGCTTTTAGGCTCTCTCTTTGCTTAGAGGACTCCTTTCAATATTTGTTGTAGGGCTGGTTTCGTGTTTGCAAATTCCTTTAGTTTTTGTTTGTCCTGGAAGCTTTTTATCTCTCCTTCAATTTTCAATGACAGCCTAGCTGGATATAGTATTCTTGGCTGCATATTTTTCTCATTTAGTGCTCTGAATATGTCCTGCCAGTCCTTTCTGGTCTGCCAGGTCTCTGTGGATAAGTCTGTTGCCAATCTAATGTTTCTACCATTGTAGGTTACATATCTCTTCTCCCGAGCTGCTTTCAGGATTTTCTCTTTGTCTCTGAGACTCGTAAGTTTTACTATTAGATGTCGGGGTGTTGACCTATTTTTATTGATTTTGAGAGGGGTTCTCTGTGCTTCCTGGATTTTGATGCCTGTTTCCTTCCCCAAATTAGGGAAGTTCTCTGCTATAATTTGCTCCATTATACCTTCTGCACCTCTCTCTCTTTCTTCTTCTTCTGGGATCCCAATTATTCTAATGTTGTTTCGTCTTATGGTATCGTTTATCTCTCGAATTCTGCCCTCGTGATCCAGTAGTTGTTTTTCTCTCTTTTTCTCAGCTTCTTTATTTTCCATCATTTGGTCTTCTATCTCACTGATTCTTTCTTCTGCCTCATTTATCCTAGCGGTTAGCGCCCCCATATTTGATTGCACCTCATTGATAGCCTTTTTGATTTCTACTTGGTTCGATTTTAGTTCTTTTACTTCTCCAGAAAGGGTTTCTCTAATAACTTCCATGTTTTTTTCAAGCCCAGCTAGTATCTTTAAAGTGATGATTCTGAACTCTAGATCTGACATCGTACTAATGTCCGTATTGAGTAGGTCCCTGGCAGTCGGTACTACCTCTTGTTCTTTTCGTTGAGGTGATTTTTTCCGTCTTGTCATTTTGTGCAGAGGAGAATAGATTAATGAGAGAACAAAATGCTAGCAGGGTAACAACGTCCCCAGAAAATATACTCTAAACAAATCAGAAAAGACCTGAAGCAGTGGGAAAAGAAAGGTAAAGAGAGAAAAAAGAAAAGGAAAGAAAAAAAGAAAAAAGAAAAAGATAAAGATAAAAACAAACAAAAGCAGAACAAAACAAAACAAAACAAAAACAGAATGTGATCAAATATGATCAGGCTGGATTATAGATCAGTGCCACACACTAGATTTTGGGTGTATTTTGGTCTGTTAAAAGAAAGTCCCTCCCAAAATTTTAAAGAAAGAAAAACTTATATATGTACAAAAATAAGGGTTGATATGATGAAGGGATGGAATATGACTGTAAAGATGGAAATTATAAAAAATTTTAAAAAAGGATTTGATAAGTTGTTTGAAAAAAGAAAGAAGAGGATTAAAAAAAAAAAAAGAAAGAAAAAAGGGAGAGAATGTGATCAGGCAGGGGAGTAGAAAAAAACCATACACTAGAGATTTAGAGTATATTTTGATCTGTTAGAAGAAACTATCTCAAGATTTTAAAGAGAGAACAACTTATATATATATGCCAAAAGTACGGGTAACTACTATGAAGGGATAGAATATGACTTTAAAAATGAAAAATAAAAAAATTTTTTTTTTTTTTTTTAAAAAGGGATTGATAAGATGTTGGTTGAAAAAGGGAAAAAGAAAAATTCAAAAAAAAGAAAAAAGGAAAAAAGAAAAAAAGACAGTTAAAAAAAATAATTAACTTTGAAAGACTAAAGAATCATGGTAAAAAAGCCATGAATTCTATGTGCAGTGTTCCCCTAGCGCTGGAGTTCTGCCGTTCTCATTGATCGGTAAACTTGGTCTTGGCTGGCTGTTCTTGCTGATCTTCTGGGGGAGGGGCCTGTTGCCGTGGTTCCCAAATGTCTTTGCCAGAGGCAAAATTGCCCCGCCCTTGCCGGTCCGGGCTAAGTAATCTGCTCGGGTTTGCTCTCCGGAGCTTTTGTTCCCTGCAAGCTCTCCGTACAGCTTTGGAGGCGGAGAGTGAAAATGGTGGCCTCCCAGTCTCCGCCCCGGCGGAGCCGAGAACTCAGGGTCCCGCTCCTCAGCGAGCCCCCAGAGAAAAGCAGTCAGTCACTCCCGTCTCCCCGGTCTCCGGCCACACTCCGCGCTCACCCGGCCTGTGACCGCGCCTTTCTATCTGGCACCCGACCCCGGGTGGAGTCTCCAAACCCAGCAGATCCCCGCGGTGCACTCCCGCACCTCTCCTCCCAGGGGAAGAAGGTGAGTCTCCCCGGATCTGCCGCTTGTTGGGTCCCTGCTGGAGGAGCTGTGGCCCGACTGTGCCGCGGATCACGGTTTATGGCAACCCCGAGCTGAGAGCCTGCGCCTCGGCTCCGTCTCTGCAGCCGGCTTCCCTGCTCCGATACCTGGGAGCTCTGCCACACTCAGGCACCCCCGGTCTTTCTGTGACCCCGAGGGTCCTGAGACCACACTGTCCCACGAGGGTTCCACCCCCCACTTCGCCACCAGAGTGACGTCCCTCAGCGGAGCAGACTTCTAAAAGTTCTGATTTTGTGCTCTGTGGCTCTATCACTTGCCAGAAGCGGCCGTCGGAGGCCCCTCCCCCGCCGTCTATCCTCCCGAATATCGCCTCGGATTCACTTCTCCGCACGTCCTACCTTCCAAAAAGTGGTCGCTTTTCTGTTCAGAGAGTTGTTGCTCTTCTTTTCTTTGATCTCCTGTTGAGTTTGTAGGTGTTCAGAATGGTTTGATCCCTATCCAGCTGAATTCCTGAGAGGAGACGAAATCCAGGTCTCTTACTCCTCCGCCATCTTGCTCCGCCCCCCAATTTTTTATTTTTTTAAATTTATCTTAAACAATTTTTTTTAAATTTTATTATGTTATGTTAGTCATCATACAATACATCATTAGTTTTTGATGTAGTGATCCACGATCCATTGTTTTCGTATAACACCCAGTGCTCCATGCAATACATGCCCTCCTTAGTACCCACCACCAGGCTAACCCATCCCCCCACCCCTCTCCCCTCTAAAACCCTGTTTGTTTCTCAGAGTCCATAGTCTCTCATGGTTCATCTCTCCCTCTGATTTCCCTCCCTTCATTTTTCCCTTCCTTCTCCTAATGTCCTCCATGCTATTCCTTATGTACCACAAATAAGTGAAACCATATGATACTTGACTTTCTCTGCTTGACTTACTTCACTTAGCATAATCTCCTCCAGTCCCATCCATGTTGATGTAAAAGTTGGGTATTCATCCTTTCTGATGGCTGAGTAATATTCCATTGTATATATGGACCACATCTTCTTTATCCATTCATCTGTTGAAGGGTATCTCGGCTCTTTCCACAGTTTGGCTATTGCAGACATTGCTGCTATGAACATTGGGGTGCATATGGCCCTTCTTTTCACTACATCTGTGTCTTTGGGGTAAATACCCAGTAGTGCAATTGCTGGGTCATAGGGTAGCTCTATTTTTAATTTTTTAAGGAAACTCCACACTGTTTTCCAAAGTGGCTGTACCAACTTGCATTCCCACCAACAGTGTAAGAAGGTTCCCCTTTCTCCACAACCTCTCCAACATTTGTTGTTTCTTTCCCTGTCCATTTTTGCCATTCTAACTGGTGTAAGGTGGTATCTCAATGTGGTTTGATTTGAATTTCCCTGATGGCTAATGATGATGAAAATTTTTTCATGTGTCTGTTAGCCGTTTGTATGTCTTCTTCAGAGAAGTGTCTTTTCATATCTTCTGCCCATTTTTTGACTTGATTATTTGTTTTTTGGGTGTTGAGTTTGAGAAGTTCTTTATAGATCTTGGATACCAGTCCTTTACCTGTAGTGTCATTTGCAAGTATCTTCTCCCATTCTGTGGGTTGCCTCTTTGTTTTGTTGACTGTTTCCTTTGCTGTGCAGAAGCTTTTTATCTTGATGAAGTCCTAAAAGTTCATTTTTTATTTTGTTTCACTAGCTTTTGGAGATGTATCTTGAAAGAAGTTGCTGTGGGCGATGTCAAAGAAGTTACTGCCTATGTTCTCCTCTAGGATTTTGATGGATTCCTATCTCACATTGAGGTCTTTCATCCATTTTGAGTTTATCTTTGTGAATGGTGTTAGAGAATGGTCGAGTTTCATTCTTCTGCATGTGGCTGTCCAATTTTCCCAACACCATTTATTGAAGAGACTGTCTTTTTTCCATTGCATGTTTTTTCCTGCTTTGTCAAAGATTAGTTGACCATAGAGTTGAGGGTCCATATCTGGGTTCTCTATTCTGTTCCACTGGTCTATATGTCTGTTTTTGTGCCAGTACCATGCTGTCTTGGTGATCACTGCTTTGTAATATAGCTTGAAATCGGGCAATGTGATGCCCCCAGCTTTGTTTTCCTTTTTCAACATTTCATTGGCGATTCGGGGTCTTTTCTGATTCCATACAAATTTTAAGATTGTTTGTTCCAGCACTTTGAAAATTGTCATTGGAATTTTGATCAGGATGGCATTGAAGGTATAGATTGCTCTGGGTAGCATAGACATTTTAACAATGTTTCTTCTTCCAATCCATGAGCATGGAATATTTTTCCATCTTTTTGTGTCTTCTTCAATTTCTTTCATGAGTGTTCTGTAGTTCCTAGAGTATAGATCCTTTACTTTGGTTAGGTTTATTCCAAGGTATATTATAGTTTCTGGTGCTATTGTAAATGGAATCGTTTCTCTAATTTCTCTTTCTACAGTTGTGTTGTTAGTGTATAAGAAAGCAACTGATTTCTGTGCATTAATTTTGTATCCTGCCACATTACTGAATTACTGTATGAGTTCTAGTAATTTGGGGGTGGAGTCTTTTGGGTTTTCCACATAAAGTATCATGTCGTCTGCGAAAAGAGAGAGTTTGACTTCTTCTTTGCCAATTTGAATACCTTTTATTTCTTTTTGTTGTCTGATTGCTGTTGCTAGGACTTCTAGTACTATGTTGAACAACAGTGGTGAGAGTGGGCACCCTTGATGTGTTCCTGATCTTAAGGGAAAGGCTTTCAGCTTTTCCCCATTGAGGATGATATTCGCTATGGGTTTTTCATAGATGGATTTTATGAACTTGAGGAATGTTCCCTCTATCCCTATACTCTGGAGAGTTTTAATCAGGAAAGGATGTTGTATTTTGTCAAATGCTTTTTCTGCATCAATTGAGAGGACCATATGGTTCTTCTCCCTCCTCTTATTAATGTGTTCTATCACATTGATTGATTTGCAAATGTTGAACCACCTTGCATCCTGGGGATAAATCCCACTTGGTCGTGGTGGATGATCCTTTTAATGTATTGTTGGATCCTATTAGCTAGGATTTTGTTGAGGATTTTGGAATCCATATTCATCAGGGATATCGGTCTGAAATTCTCCTTTTTGATGGGGTCTTTGCCTGGTTTGGGGATTAAGGTAATGCTGGCCTCATAGAATGAGTTTGGAAGTTTTCCTTCTGTTTCTATTTTTTGAAACAGCTTCAGGAGAATAGGTATTATTTCTTCTTTGAATGTTTGGTAGAATTCCCCAGGGAATCCATCAGGCCCTGGACTCTTGTTTCTTGGGAGGTTTTTGATCACTGCTTCAATCTCGTTACTGGTTATTGGCCTATTCAGGTTGTCAATTTCTTCCTGTTTCAGTCTTGGCAGCTTATAGGTTTCCAGGAAGGCCTCCATTTCATCCAGATTGCTCAGTTTATTGGCATATAGTTGTTGATAATAATTTCTAATAATTGTTTCTATTTCCTTGGTGTTAGTCGTGATCTCTCCCCTTTCATTCATAATTTTATTAATTTGGGTCCTTTCTCTTTTCTTTTGGATAAGTCTGGCCAGTGGTTTATCAATCTTATTAATTCTTTCAAAGAACCAACTTCTAGTTTCCTTGATCTGATCTACTGTGTTTCTGGTTTCTAATTCATTGATTTCTGCTCTAATTTTAATTATTTCTCTTCTAATGCATGGCTTAGATGTCGTTTGTTGCTTTTTCTCTAGTTCTTTAAGGTGTAGAGTTAGTTGGTGAATTCGGGATTTTTCTATTTTTTTGAGTAAGGCTTGGATGGCTATGTATTTCCCCCTTAGGACTGCCTTTGCAGTATCCCATAGCTTTTGGACCGATGTGTTTTCGTTCTCATTGATTTCCATGAATTGTTTAAGTTCTTCTTTGATTTCCTGGTTGACCCAAACATTCTTGAGCAGAGTGGTCTTTAGCTTCCAAGTGTTTGAATTTCTGCCAAATTTTTTCTTATGATTGAGTTCCAGTTTTAAAGCATTGTGGTCTGTGAATATGCAGGAAATAAACTCAGTCTTTTGGTATCGGTTGAGACCTGATTTGTGACCCAGTATGTGGTCTATTCTGGAGAAAGTTCCATGTGCGCTCGAGAAGAATGAGTATTCTGTTGTTTTAGGGTGGAATGTTCTGTATATATATATGAGGTCCATCTGGTCCAGTGTTGGCTGGTTTATATATTTGGCTGCTCCCATGTTGGGGGCAGAAATATTTACAATTGTTAGATCTTCTTGTTGGATAGACCCTTTAAGAATGATATAGTGTCCTTCTGTGTCTCTAATTACAGACTTTAGTTTAAAATCTAATTTGTCTGATATAAGAATTGCCACCCCAGCTTTCTTTTGAGGTCCGCTGGCATGGAAGATGGATCTCCATCCCTTCACTTTCAGTCTGGATGTATCTTTAGGTTCAAAATGAGTCTCTTGTAGGCAGCATATGGATGGGTCCTGTCTTTTTATCCAATCTGCAACCCTGTGCCGTTTTATGGGAGCGTTTAGGCCATTCACGTTGAGACCTATCCACAGAGACCTGGCAAGCCAGAAAGGCCTGGCAAGACATTTTCAGGGTACTAAATGAGAAGAACATGCAGCCAAGAATACTTTATCTGGCAAAGCTGTCATTTAGAATGGATGGAGAGATGCAGAGCTTCCACGACTGGCAGAAACTGAAAGAATATGTGACCACTAAGCCGGTCCTGCAAGAAATATTAAGGGGGTTCTATAAAAGGAGAAAGACCCCAAGAGTGATCTACAACAGAAATTTACAGGGACAATCTATAAAAACAACGTCTTCACAGGCAACATGATGACAAATAATTCATATTTTTAAATAAAATCTTTAAAAAAGAAAAAGAAATCTGAGCATTCATTTTGAAAAGTTACCACCAAGAGCTCTTAGAGCTGATAGTGAAGCTATCAGAAAGATATGGCAGTTAAGACTCTGTAACACCCTGATCAAAAAAATCAATCACTGTAGAAATTCTGCATTTATCCAAATCATGGATAACCATATGATAATATCATCAAGTGGGTCACCAATTAGTGAAGAATGGTAAGGTCATATCACTGGCTTTTTAGCTTTTTGAAGAACCTCCATACTGTTTTCCACAGTGGATATACCAGTTTGCATTCTCACCAACAGTGCAAGAGGGTTCCCCTTTACAAGAAACAACAGGTATTGGCACTTTATTCTTTTTGATATGACTGTAAATGGGATTGTTTTCTTGATTTCTCTGATACTTCATTATTAGTGTATAGAAATGCAACTGATTTTTGTATATTAATTTGGTATCCTGCAACTTCACTGAATTCACTTATTAGTTCTAACAGGCTTTTTGGTGTAGTCTTTAGGGTTTTCTGTATGTCATCTGCAAATAGTGACAGTTTTGCTTCTTCCTTTCCAATTTTCATGCCCTTTATTTCTTTTCCTTGCCTAATTGGTTGTCCAAGACTTCCAATATTATGTTGAATAAAAGTGGCTAGTGTTGGCATTCTTTTCTTATTCCTTGATCATAGAGGAAAAGCTTTCCATTTTTCACTGTTGAATATGATGTTAGCTGTGGGCTTGTATTTTATGGCCTTTATTATGTTGAGGCCACTTCACTGAGAGTTTTTATCATAAATGGATATTGAATTTTGTCATGCTTTTTCTGCATCTACTGAGATGATCGTATGATTTTTATCTTTCATTTTATTAATGTAGCGTATCACATTGATTTGCAGATGTTGTACCATCCTTGCCTCCCTGGAATAAATCCCAGTTGATCATTGTGTATGATCCTTTTAATGTATTGTTGAATTTTGTTTACTGATATTTTGTTGAGGATTTTGGCATCTATGTTCATCAGGAATATTGGCCTGTAATTTTTGTTTGTTCTTCTTTTTCTAGTTTCTTTAGGTATAAGTTAAGTTGTTTATTTGAGATTTATTTTGTTTCTTGAAATAAGCCTGGATTGCTATGAACTTCCCTCTTAGAATTGCTTTTGCTGTATCTCATAGATTTTGGTATGTTGTATTTCTGTTTTCATTTGTCTCTATTTTTTTATTTCTCATTTGATTTCTTTTATGACCTAATAGTTGTTTAGTAACATGCTGTCTAAACTTCACATATTTATAGTTTTTCCAGTTTTCTTCTTGTAATTGATTTCTAGTTTCATACCATTGTGATCAGAAAAGATGCTTGATAGGATTTCAATCTTCCTGAATTTATTGAGACTTGTTTTATAGCCCAGCATAATCTATCCTGGAGAATGTTCCATGTGCACTTGAGAAGTATTTTGCTGTTTTTGGATGGAATGTTCTATATATATACGTTAAGTCCATCTGGTCTAATGTGTCATTTAAAGCCAATGTTTCCATACTGATTTTCTGTCTGGATGATCTATCCATTGTGTGTGGAATATTAAGGTCCTCTGCTATTACTGTGTTGTTGTCCATTTTTCCCTTTAGGTCTGTTAATATTTGCTTTATATATTTTGGTGCTCCTATGTTGGGTGTATATATATTTATAAATCTTCTATTTTTTTGATGGATTGACCCCTTTATCATTATGTAGTGCTCTTCTTTGTTTTTTTTATTATGTTATATTAGTCACCATACAGTACATCATTAGTTCTTGATGTAGTGTTCCATGATTCACTGTTTGTGTATAACACCCAGTGCTCCATGCAATACATGCCCTCCTTAATACCCATCACCAGGCTAACCCATCCCCCCCCACCAAAACCCTTAGTTTGTTTCCGGAAGTCCATAGGCTCTCATGGTTCGTCTCCCCCTCTGATTCCCCCCCTTCATTTTTCCCTTCCTTCTCCTAATGTCCTCCATGCTATTCCATAAGTGAAACCATATGATAATTGACTTTCTCTGCTTGACTTATTTCACTTAGCATAATCTCCTCCAGTTCCATCCATGTTGATGCAAAAGTTGAGTATTCATCCTTTCTGATGGCTGAGTAATATTCCATTGTATATATGGACCACATCTTCTTTATCCATTCGTCTGTTGAAGGGCATCTCAGCTCTTTCCACAGTTTGGCTATTGTGGACATTGCTGCTATGAACATTGGGGTGCATGTGCCCCTTCTTTTCACTACATCTGTGTTGGGGTAAATGCCCAGTAGTGCAATTGCTTGGTCATAGGGTAGCTCTATTTTTAACTTTTTGAGGAACCTCCACACTGTTTTCCAGAGTGGCTGTATCAACTTGCATCCCTACCAACAGTGTAAGAGTGTTCCCCTTTCTCCACAACCTCTCCAACATTTGTTGTTTCTTGCCTTGTCAATTTTTGCCAATCTAACTGGTGTAAAGTGGTATCTCAGTGTGGTTTTGATTTGAATTTCCCTACTGGCTAATGATGATGAACATTTTTTCATATGTCTGTTAGTCATTTGTATGTCTTCTTCAGAGAAGTGTCTGTTCGTGTCTTCTGTCCATTTTTTGACTTGATTATTTGGTTTTGGGGTGTTGATTTTGAGAAGTTCTTTATAGATCTTGGATATCAGCCCTCTATCTGTAGTGTCATTCGCAAATATCTTCTCCCATTCCGTGGGTTGCCTCTTTGTTTTGTTGACGGTTTGCTTTGCTGTGCAGAAGCTTTTTATCTTGAAGAAGTCCCAAAAGTTCATTTTCGCTTTTGTTTCCCTTGCTTTGGAGATGTGTCTTGAAAGAAGTTGCTGTGGCCAATGTCGAAGAGGTTACTGCCAAGACTCCACCCCTAAATTACTAGAACTCATACAGAAATTCAGTAATGTGGCAGGATACAAAATCAATGCACAGAAATCAGTTGGTTTCCTAAACACTAACTATGTAACTGTAGAAAGAGAAATTAGGGAATCGATTCCATTTACAATAGCACCAAAAACCATAAGATACCTTGGAATAAACCTAACCAAAGAGGTGAAGAAACTATACTCTAGAAACTACAGAACACTTATGGAAGAAATTGAAGAAGACACAAAAAAATGGAAAAACATTCCATGCTCATGGATCAGAAGAATAAACATTGTTAAAATGTCTGTGCTGCCCAGAGCAATCTATACTTTCAATGCCATCCCAATCAAAATACCAATAGCATTTTTCAAAGTGCTGGAACAAACAATCCTAAAATTTGTATGGAACCAGAAAAGACCCCGAATCGCCAAGGAGATGTTGAAAAAGAAAAGCAAAGCTGGGGCATCACGTTGCCTGATTTCAAGCTATGTTACAAAGCTGTGATCACCAAGACAGCATGGTACTGGCACAAAAACAGACACATAGATCAGTGGAACAGAATAGAGAGTGCAGAAATGGACCCTCAACTCTATGGTCAACTAATCTTTGACAAAGCAGGAAAGAATATCCAATGGAAAAGACAGTCTCTTCAATAAATGGTGCTGGGAAAATTGGACAGCCACATGCAGAAGAATGAAACTCAACCATTCTCTAACACCATACACAAAGATAAACTCAAAATGGATGAAAGACCTCAATGTGAGACAGGAATCCATCAAAATCCTTTTTTTTTTAAATTACAGTCTTTGTTTTAAAGTCATTTTGCCTCATATGAGTATAGCTACACCAGCTTTCTTTTCATTTCTATTTGCATGGAATATCTTCTTTCATTCCTTCACTTTCAGTTGGTGTATGTCCTTACTTCTGAAGTGAGTCTCTTGTAGGCAGTATATACATATGTCTTGTTTTCTTATCCTTTTAGCCACTCTATGTCTTTTGATTGCAGAATTTAATCCATTTACATGTAAAGAAATTATTGATAGGTATTTATTTATTGCCATTTTGTTGTTTTCTGGCTGTTTTTGTAGTTCCTCTCTGTTCTCCTCCTCTTTCTCTTCTGTTGTGGTTTGATGACTTTAATGTTACATTTAGATTCCTTTCTCATTTTCGTTTGTGTATTTACTATAAGTTTTTGTTTGTGGTTACTGTGAGGTTCACAGATATCATCCTGTATATGACTGTAAGTTGATAACAACTTAAATTTGAACACATTCCAATACATTTCTTATAAGGCTGGTTTAGTAGTGATAAGCTCTTTTAGCTTTTGCTTGTCTGGAAAACCCTTTATCTCTCTTTATATCCTGAATGATAACCTTGCCAGGTAGAATATTCTTGGTAGGAAGATTTTTTTTTTCCTTTCAGCATAGGCTATTCCACTGTCTGCTGGCCTACAAAGTTTCTGCTGAAAATCAGCTGACTGCCTTATGGGTTTTCCCTTGTGTGTAACAATTTGATGTTTTCTTTCTGCTTTTAAAATTCTCTCTTTAACTTCTGACATTTTAATTATAATTAAATTAAATTAAATTAAATTAAATTAATGTCTTGGTGTGGCTTTTGGGGGGTTCATCTTACTTGGAACTCTCTGGGCTTCTTGGACCTGGATATCTATTTCCTTCTCTAGGTTAGGGAAGTTTTCAACCATTATTTCTTCAAATAAGTTTTCTGCCTCTTCCTATCTCTTTTTTCTTTTTGGGACTTTTACAGTGTGAATGTTATTCTGCTTGATATTGTTCCAGAGGTCCCTCAAGTTATCTTCAATTTTTAAATTTCTTTTTGTTTGTTTGTTTGTTTGCTGCTCTTTGTGGTGAGTTCCATTGCTTTGCTTTCCAGCTCACTAATCCATTCTTATGCTTAAACCAGTTTTCTGTTGAACCCCTATAATGTATTTTTCATTTCAGTTATTGTATCTTCTGTTTGGTACTTTCTTATATTTTCTATCTCTTTGTTGAAGTTTTCACTGTGTTCATCCATTCTTCTCCCAAGTTAGGTGAGCATCTTTATGACCATTACTTTAAATTTATCAGGTAGACCTCCTATCTTCATATCATTAAGGTCTTTTTCTGAGGTTTTGTCTTGTTCTTTCATTTGGAACAAATTTCTCTGTTTCCTCATTTTGCTTGACTCTCATTATTTATTTCTGTGTATTAGGTACAGTAGCTACTTCTCTAAGTCTTAATGAGTGGCCTTGTGTAGGTAATGAAACTTCTCATTCAACCTTGCTCTAGTTCTTGGTTGTCTCTCAAACCTTTGTGACTATCTAAACCACCTGATTTATTCTTGATATGTTCCCATTATTGAAGGTGTGCTAAGTCCTGCTGGTGTTCCAAGGGGAGGAATCTCACTTAGCACCTAGTTTCAGGCTGACTAGGAGCCAGACTCTCAGGCAGTAGCTTTTAAAGTATGCAAATAGTCCTGTGAGGCCAACTATATACAGACCTATGTTATCTTCTTGTTGAGTATTAAGGGTTCTTGTATGTTTTGGTCACAAGTCCATTATTATATATGTTATTTGTAAATGGTGTGGCTTATTTTTTCCTTCACTTAACAGTATCATTCAGAGATCAGAAGTTTTTAATTTTGGTAAAGTCTAATTTTTTTCTTTCATGAATTATGCTTTTGGTGTTGAATCTAAAACCTCATCACCAAACACAAAGTCATCAGATTTTCCTGTGTTGTATTCCAGAAGTTCTATATTTTTTACTTATATATTTAGGTCTGTGGTCTATTTTGAATTAACTTTTGTGAAGGTGTAAAGTCTGTGTCTAAATTAATTTTTGTCATATGAATGTCCAATTGTTCCTATATCAAATTTTGGAAACATTATTCTTTCTCCACTGGATTGCCTTTGTTCCTTTATCAAATATCAGTTGACTGTATTTTTGTTGGTCTTATTCTCAGCTCCCAATTTTTTCCCATGAATCTATTTGTCAGTTCTTTCACCATGTCATCATGATTACTTAGCTTTATAGTAAGACTTGAAATTGGATAGTGTCAGCCTTAATTCTTCTACAGTATTTTTATGTTTATTCTGGATCTTTTTAAAATTTCCAGATAAGCTTTAGAATTAATTTGTCAATATCCACTAAGTATTTAGCTGAGATTTTGATTGGAATTATTTTGAATGGAAAGATCAAGATCAAGAATTAGCATCTTAACAATATTGAGTCTTCCTATCTGACAACTTGGACTATCTCTTCATTTATTGAGATCTTCTCTGATTTTTTTTAAATCAGTGTATTGTAGAATTTCTCAAATAAATCCTGTACATATATTTGCTAGATTTATACTTAACTTTTCTTTCTTTTGTGCCAATGTAAATGGTAAAGTGGCTTTAATTTCAAATTTCATTGTTCTTTGGTGATATATAGGAAAGCAATTGACTTTTGCCTATTAACCCTATATTCGGCATCCATGTTTTAATAAGCTGTTACTGGGGCACCTCGGTGGCTCAGATGGTTAAGCGTCTGCCTTCGGCTCGGGTCATGATCTCAGGGCCCTGGGATCGAGTCCCACATTGGGCTCCTTGCTTAGTGGGGAGCCTGCTTCTCCCTCTGCCTGCCGCTCCTCCTGCTTGTACTCTCCCCCCCTCTCTCTCTGGCAAATAAATAGATAAAATCTTTTTAAAAAAATAAGCTGTTATTTACAGAAGTTTTTGTTGATGCAGTGGCATTTTCTACTTAATCATGTCATCTGCAAAGACAATTTAGTTTCTTTCTTTCCAATCTTTGTCTTTGTTATTTCATGTTATTGCATGAGTTAGGATTTCTAGCATGATATTGAATAAAAGTTGTGAAAAGGGACATCTTACTTTATTCCTGATTGTAGGGGAAAGACATCTCGTTTCTCACCATCAAGTATGATGTTAGCTCTATGTGTTTTGTAGTTGCTGTTTATCAGAATGAGGAAATATGCCTCCACTGCTAGCTTATTGAGAGTTTTTATGATGAATGGCTGTTAGATTTTGTCAAATGCTTTTTCTGCATCCATTGACATAATTATATGATGTTTTCCTCTAGCCTGTGTTTATTGATTTTCAAAGTGAACCAACTTTGCCCACCTGGAATGAGTCCCACTTGGTCATGGCATATAAATCTTTTTACACATTGTTGGATTTGATTTGCTGATATTTTGTTGAAGATTTTTGCATCTATATTCATAAGACATATTGTTCTGTAGTTTCCTTCCTTGTAATATCTTCATCTGGTTTTGGTATTAGGGTAATTCTCCCTCATAGAATGAGTTAGAAAATCTTCCCTCTGCTTTTATTTTCTGGAAGATATTGTGAAGAATTGGTATATATTGGTTTAATTTCTTCCTTAAATGTTTGGTAGAATTCACCAGTGAAATCGTCCAGGCTTGTTGCTTTTTCTTTGTGGAATATTTTAGTTATTGGTTCAATTTATGTAATAGATGTAGACCCATTCAGATGATCTGTTTCTCTTTGTGTGGGTTTTGGTAGTTTGTGTCTTTGAAGGAATTAGTCCATTTCATTTCAAATTATCAAATTTATGAGTTTAGAGTTGTTCATAATATTCTTGTTATTACTCTTTTACATGCCTAGATCAGTAGTGATGACCTCTCTTTCATTTACAATAAGAGATTTATCAATTTTATTGATCATTTCAAACAACCAGATATTGGTTCCATTGATTTTCTCTATTGATTTTTTTTTTCAATTTCATTGATTTATCCTCTAATTTTTATTATTCCTTACTTCTGCTTGCTTTGGACTTAATTGGCTCATTATTTTCTAATTCCTTAAGGTGGAACATTAGATTATTGATTTTAGATCATTCTTCTTTTCCAATATATGCCTTCAATGCTATAAATTCCCCTTTATGCACAGATTTCACTGTATACCACAAATTTTGACAAGTGATATTTTCATTTTTATTTAGTCCAAAATAGTTTTAACTTTTTGAGATTTCTGTTTTGACCCATGTGTTATTTGGAAGTTTGTTATTTAGGGGTGCCTTGGTGGCTCTGTCAGTTAAGTGTTCAACTCTTGATTTTGGCTCAGGTCATGATCTCAGGGTCAAGGGATAGAGCCTCGTATCAAGCTCTGTGCTCAGCGGCGAACCTGCTTGAGATTCTGTCTCCCTCTCTCCCTCCCCCTCAACTCTCTCTCTCTATCTCTCTCTCGCTAAAAGAAATAAATAAATCTTAAAAGAAAAAAGAAGTGTGTTGTTTAATCTCCAAGTATTTGGGGATTTTCCCACTATCTTTCTGCTATTGGTTTCTAGTTTAATTACATTGGAGCTCTGGATCACATACTATATGAAGTCTCTTGTTGGAAATTGGTCAAGATGTGTTTAATGTCCCAGGATGTGGTCTATCTTGGTGAATGTTCCATGTGAACTTGAGAAAAATGTAAACTTTGCCCTTGTTAAATAAAGCAGTCCATAGATATCAATTATATCTAGTTGATTGTTGATGCTGGTGAGTTTAACTATGTCCTTACTTATTTTCTGCCTGATGGATTTGTCCATTACTGATTGAAGGGTATTGAAATCTCCAACTATAATAATGGATTCATCTGTTTCTCCTTGTAGTTCTGTCAGTTTTGAATCATGTACATTGATGCTCTGTTGTTAGCTTCATATACATTAAGGATCATATACATCTTGGAGTATTTTATAATATCAACCAAGTCAAAGTGATTAATGTGTTATTCAAAACTTTGCTTTTCTTGCTGATTTTTTTGGTTTTAAATAATTCTATGAATTATTGATTGAAAATTTAAAAAATCTATGATTGTGGATTTGTTGATTTCTTCCTTTTGTGTTGTCATTATTTCTTATGTGTTTTAGAGTTCTGTAAATAGTTGTACACATAGTATTACTGTGTCTTCTTGAATAATTCTAACCCTTTTATCATTATAAAATACCCCCATTTTATCTGCAAACAGAATAGACATAACAGACATATCATGCTTGCTATTTGTAAGGTGTCTTTTTTCCAGGTAGCAGCCAATTTTTAATGGACTACCATTTTTTAAGTTTTCATGCAGTTTCAAAATCAATGAACACTGAAAAGGCCATAAAAATACTCCTCCATTTCCCATATCTGTATTTTTTTTAAGATTTTTTATTTATTTATTTGACAGAGAGAGAGAGCACAAGTGAGCACAAGCAGGGAGAGGCAGAGGGAGAGGGAGAAACAGACTCCCCGCTGAGCAGGGAGCCCAACACGGGCTCGATCCCAGGACCCTGGGATCATGATATGGGCTGAAGGGAGACGCTTAATGGACTGAGCCACCCAGACGCCCCTGACATATCTATCTGTATGATAACAAATTTTCTCCATATACTTTAGCCATGATACTATTTCATAAAAGATTGCATAGAGTAATATACATAGAAATCCAGCTCTTTTCTCTTAAGGCAGACATTAAAGAGATTGGCAAATATTTAAAATAAGGCCATCTTCTCAGTAGATTTGTTTCTGTTTAGAAAAATATATCTATCTCTATTAAAATACCTTCCTTTTGGGGCGCCTGGGTGGCTCAGTCGGTTAAGTGACTGCCTTTGGCTCGGGTCATGATCTCAGGGTCCTGGGATAGAGCCCCACATCGGGCTCCCTGGTCGGCGGGAAGCCTACTTCTCCCTCTCTCACTCTCCTGTTTGTCTTCCCTCTCTCGCTGTCTCTCTCTCTGTCAAATAAATAAATAAAATCTTCAAAAAAAATACCTTCTTTTTAAAATTTTATTTCTTTTTTATTTTATTTATTTATTTTTATTTTTTATTTTTATTATGTTCAGTTAGCCAACATATAGTACATTAGCTTTTTTTAAAATTTTTCATTGTTATGTTAATCCCCATACATTACATCATTAGTTTTAGATGTAGTGTTCAGTGATTCATTAATTGTGTATAACACCCAGTGCTCATCATTTTATTTTATTTAAATTCAATTAGCCAACATATAGTACATCATTAGTTTTTGATGTAGTGTTCAGTGATTCTTTAATTGTGTATAACACCCTGTGTTCTTTATTTTATTTTATTTAAATTCAATTAGCCAACATATAGTACATCATTAGTTTTGGTGTAGTGTTCAGTGATTCATTAGTTGCGTTTAACACCCAGTACTCATCACATCACGTGCCCTCCTTAATGCCCATCACCCAGTTAACCCATCCCCCTACCCACCTCCCTTTCCACAACCCTCAGTTGGTTTCCTGGAGTCAAGAGTCTCTCATCGTTTGTCTCTCTCTCTGATTGCTTCCCATTCAGTTTTCTCTCCCTTCCCCTATGGTCCTCTGTGCTATTGCTTATATTCCACATATGAGTGAAACTGTATGATAATTGTCTTTCTCTGATTGACTTATTTCACTTAGCATAATACCCTCCAGTTCCATCTATGTCAGTGCAAGTGGTAGGTATTCATCCTTTCTTTTTTTTTTTTTTTTAAAGATTTTATTTATTTGACAGAGAGAGACACAGCGAGAGAGGGAACACAAGCAGGGGGAGTGGGAGAGGGAGAAGCAGGCTTCCCGTGGAGTGGGGAGCCCGATGCGGGGCTCGATCTCAGGACCCTGGGATCATGACCTGAGCTGAAGGCAGACGCTTAACGACTGAGACACCCAGGTGCCCTGGTATTCATCCTTTCTGATAGCTGAGTAATAGTCCATTGTATATATGAACCACATCTTCTTTATCCATTCATCTGTTGAAAGACATCTCGGCTCCTTCCACAGTTTGGCTATTGTGGACATTGCTGCTATGAACATTGGGGTGCATGTGCCCCTTCTTTTCACCACATCTGCTTCTGTGGGGTAAGTACCCAGTAGTGCAATTGCTTGGTCATAGGGTAGCTCTATTTTCAACATTTTGAGGAAACTCCATACTGTTTTTCAGAGTGGCTGTACCAGCTTGTGTTTTCACCAACAGTGTAAGAGGGTTCCCCTTTCTCCACATCCTTGCCAACATTTATTGTTCCCTGTCTTGTTAATTTTAGCCATTCTAACTGGTGTAAAGTGGTATCTCATTGTGATTTTGATTTGTATTTCCCTGATGGCTAGTGATGTGGAGCATTTTTGCATGTGTCTGTTGGCCATTTGTATATCTACTTTGGAGAAGTGTCTGTTCATGTCTTCTGCCCATTTCTTGACTGGATTATTTGTTTTGGGGGTGTTGAGTTTGGTAAGTTCTTTATAGATCTTGGATACCAGCCCTTTATCTGTTGGCAAAGAAGAAGTCAAACTTACTCTTCACAGATGACATGATACTTTATATGGAAAACCCAAAAGACTCCACTCCAAAATTGCTAGAACTCATACAGCAGTTCAGCAATGTGGCAGGATACAAAATCAATGCACAGAAATCAGTTGCATTTCTATACACTAATAATGTGACTGAAGAAAGAGAAATTAAGGAATCAATCCCATTTACAATTCACCAAAAACCATAAGATACATAGGAATAAACCTAACCAAAGAGGTAAAGGATTTGTACTCTAGAAACTACAGAACACTTATGAAGGAAATTGAGGAAGACACAAAGAGATGGAAAAATATTCCATGCTCATGGATTGGAAGAATAAACATTGTTAAAATGTCTATGCTGCCCAGAGCAATCTACCTATTCAATGCAATTCCTATCAAAATACCATCGACATTTTTCACAGAGCTGAAACAAACAATGCTAAAATTTGTATGGAAATACAAATAACACAGAAAAAGACCCTGAATAGCCAGGGGAATGTTGAAAAAGAAAACCAAAACTGGAGACATCACAATTCTGAATTTCAAGCTGTATTACAAAGATGTGATCATCAAGACAGCATGGTACTAGCGCAAAAACAGACACATAGATTGATGGAACAGAATAGAGAGCCCAGAAATGGACCCTCAACTCTATGGTCAACTAATCTTTGACAAAGCAGGAAAGAATATCCAATGGAAAAGACAGTCTCTTCAATAAATGGTGCTGGGAAAATTGGACAGCCACATGCAGAAGAATGAGACTGGACCATTCTCTTACACCATAAGATAAACTCAAAATGGATGAAAGACCTCAATGTGAGACAGGAATCCATCAAAATCCTAGAGGAGATCACTGGCAGTAACCTCTTTGACCTCAGCCACAGCAAATTCTTGCAAGACACATCTCTAAAGGCAGGGGAAACAAAAGCAAAAATGAACTATTGGGACTTCATTAAGATAAAAAGCTTCTGCACAGCAAGGGAAACAGTCAACAAAACTAAAAGGCGACCTACAGAATGGAAGAAGATATATGCAAATGACATATTAAAATACCTTTTGTTGTTGTTGTTGCTTTATCTTTTTTATTATTATTGTTATATGCAACTAATGAATCGTTGAACACTACATCAAAAACTAATGATGTACTGTATGTTGGCTAACTGAACATAATAAAAAAAATACCTTCTGGAATATCGCAGGCAGTTGGTTTTGAGGTACAAAGCGGAGAGCCGTGATTCTGCGGCCAGATATTGGAGGATAAATGGCAGCGGGAGGGTGCCTGGCCGTGGGGATCCTACACCGCCGGTGAGTGACAGCCTCGCGCGCTGCGAACGGGCACAGACTCACAGACTGGTAGCGTCGGGAAAGAACTTTAGGGCAGCCCCTGGGGTGGAAAACCAGACCAGTGGGGTCGCGCGCACGCAAACCGCAGCACCCCCCCCCCCAGACAGAAACCCAGAGCGACCGTCGCGCGCACGTGAACTGCAGCCTCCAAGAGGGAAACCGGGTGCGCCGGGTCCCGCTGGTGAACTGCAACCCCTGGGGATGGACACCCCAAGCTGTGGAGTCGCGCGCGCGCGAACTGGGAGCGGCTGGCGGTTTTAGAAGCACAAAGGGCAGAGACGTGCCCCGACCTGGAGGCAGGACTGGGAGCGCTGCGGAGGGGCGCACAACCCAGGCCGCTGCAGTTTGTAGCAGCACGACAGAAACGGAGATGGTGTGGCCTGGAGGGCTCACTGAAGAACAGACTGAGGTCTCTCTGCTCTGAGGCAGAGGGTTGGAAACGGTCTCTTCTGCTCTGACTCGCGGAAGAGACGCAGAAAGCCGCCAGGGAAAGGCGTCAGAGAACAAAAGCCCCGAAGACTGATTCCCACTGAGCCCATCCCCCACCACAGGGGTGCAGGGCAACTCCGCCCAAACAGGGTTGCCTGAGTAACAGTGTGGCAGGTCCCTCCCGCAGAAGACAGGCTGGGAAAACAAGAGGCCAGCAACCCTAAGGTCCCAAGAAAACAGGTGCATCTTGCTTGGGTTCTGGTCAATAATTTGGACTCTATACATTCCCTCAAACACCCATCAACAGAATGACTAGGAGGAGGAGCCCCCAAAACACAAAAGACTCAGAGATTATGACTTATGCTGCAGATTTACAAATGGATGCAGATATAACCAAGATGTTGGAGATGGAATTCAGGCTAGCAATTGTGAAGACAATGGCTAGAATGGAGAAATCAATTAATGGCAACATAGAGTCTCTAAGGGCAGAAATAAAAGGTGAATTGGCAGAACTTAAAAATGCTATCAGTGAGATCCAATCCAATCTAGATAATCTAACAGCTAGGGTAACTGAAACAGAAGAGAGAATAAGCGACCTGGAAGACAATATAATAGATAAAAAGGGAAAAGAGGAGGCCAGGGAAAAACAACTCAGAATCCATGAAAATAGAGAAATAAGTGACACCATGAGGTGTTCCAATGTCAGAATAATTGGAATCCCGGAGGGAGTGGAGAGAGAGACAGAGGACTAGAAGATGTATTTGAGCAAATTGTAGCTGAGAACTTCCCTAATCTGGGGAATGAAACAAACATTCGAGTCCCAGAGGCAGAGAGGACTCCTCCTAAGATCAAGGAAAACAGGCCACCACCCCGGCATGTAATAGTAAAACTTGCAAATCTTAGAACCAAGGAAACCATCTTAAGGGCAGTTAGGGGGAAGAGATTCCTTACGTACAGAGGGAGGAACATCAGAATAACGTCAGACCTATCCACAGAGACCTGGCAAGCCAGAAAGGACTGGCATACATATTCAGGGTACTAAATGGGAAGAACATACAGCCAAGAATACTTTATCCGGCAAGGCTTTCATTTAGAATGGATGGAGAGATGCAGAGCTTCCACGACTGGCAGAAGTTGAAAGAATATGTGACCACTAAGCTGGCCCTGGAAGAAATATTAAGGGGGGTTCTATAAAAGGAGAAAGACCCCAAGAGTGATCTACAACAGAAATTTACAGGGACAATCTATAAAAACAACGTCTTCACAGGCAACATGATGACAATTCATATCTTTCAATAATCACTCTCAACGTGAATGGCCTAAACCCTCCCATAAAACGGCACAGGGTTGCAGATTGGATAAAAAGACAGGACCCATCCATATGCTGTCTACAAGAGACTCATTTTGGACCTAAAGATACATCCAGACTGAAAGTGAAGAGATGGAGATCTATCTTCCATGCCAGCGGACCTCAAAAGAAAGCTGGGGTAGCAATTCTTATATCAGACAAATTAGATTTTAAACTAAAGTCTGTAATAAGAGACACAGAAGGACACTATATCATTCTTAAAGGGTCTATCCAACAAGAAGATCTAACAATTGTAAATATCTATGCCCCCAACATGGGAGCAGCCATCTACATAAGCCAACTGTTAACCAAAATAAAGAGTCATATTGATAACAATATGTTAATTGTAGGAGATCTCAATACTCCACTCTCAGCAATGGACAGATCATCTAAGCAGAAAATCAACAAGGAAACAAGAGCTTTGAATGATACATTGGACCAGATGGACCTCATAGATATTTACAGAACATTCCACCCTAAAACAACAGAATACTCATTCTTCTCGAGCGCACATGGAACTTTCTCCAGAACAGACCATATACTGGGTCACAAATCAGGTCTCAACCGATACCAAAAGATTGAGATTATTCCCTGCATATTCTCAGACCACAATGCTCTAAAACTGGAACTCAATCACAAGAAAAAATTTGGCAGAAATTCAAACACTTGGAAGCTAAAGACCACTCTGCTCAAGAATGTTTGGGTCAACCAAGAAATCAAAGAACTTAAACAATTCATGGAAATCAATGAGAACGAAAACACATCGGTCCAAAAGCTATGGGATACTGCAAAGGCGGTCCTAAGGGGGAAATACATAGCCATCCCAGCCTCACTCAAAAAAATAGAAAAATCCCGAATTCACCAACTAACTCTACACCTTAAAGAACTAGAGAAAAAGCAACAAACGACACCTAAGCCATGCATTAGAAGAGAAATAATTAAAATTAGAGCAGAAATCAATGAATTAGAAACCAGAAACACAGTAGATCAGATCAAGGAAACTAGAAGTTGGTTCTTTGAAAGAATTAATAAGATTGATAAACCACTGGCCAGACTTATCCAAAAGAAAAGAGAAAGGACCCAAATTAATAAAATTATGAATGAAAGGGGAGAGATCACGACTAACACCAAGGAAATAGAAACAATTATTAGAAATTATTATCAACAACTATATGCCAATAAACTGAGCAATCTGGATGAAATGGAGGCCTTCCTGGAAACCTATAAGCTGCCAAGACTGAAACAGGAAGAAATTGACAACCTGAATAGGCCAATAACCAGTAACGAGATTGAAGCAGTGATCAAAAACCTCCCAAGAAACAAGAGTCCAGGGCCTGATGGATTCCCTGGGGAATTCTACCAAACATTCAAAGAAGAAATAATACCTATTCTCCTGAAGCTGTTTCAAAAAATAGAAACAGAAGGAAAACTTCCAAACTCATTCTATGAGGCCAGCATTACCTTAATCCCCAAACCAGGCAAAGACCCCATCAAAAAGGAGAATTTCAGACCGATATCCCTGATGAATATGGATTCCAAAATCCTCAACAAAATCCTAGCTAATAGGATCCAACAATACATTAAAAGGATCATCCACCACGACCAAGTGGGATTTATCCCCAGGATGCAAGGTGGTTCAACATTTGCAAATCAATCAATGTGATAGAACACATTAATAAGAGGAGGGAGAAGAACCATATGGTCCTCTCAATTGATGCAGAAAAAGCATTTGACAAAATACAACATCCTTTCCTGATTAAAACTCTCCAGAGTATAGGGATAGAGGGAACATTCCTCAAGTTCATAAAATCCATCTATGAAAAACCCATAGCGAATATCATCCTCAATGGGGAAAAGCTGAAAGCCTTTTCCTTAAGATCAGGAACACATCAAGGATGCCCACTCTCGCCACTATTGTTCAACATAGTACTAGAAGTCCTAGCAACAGCAATCAGACAACAAAAGGAAATAAAAGGTATTCAAATTGGCAAAGAAGAAGTCAAACTCTCTCTTTTCGCAGACGACATGATACTTTATGTGGAAAACCCAAAAGACTCCACCCCCAAATTACTAGAACTCATACAGCAATTCAGTAATGTGGCAGGATACAAAATTAATGCACAGAAATCAGTTGCTTTCTTATACAGTAACAACGCAACTGTAGAAAGAGAAATTAAAGAAACGATTCCATTTATAATAGCACCAAAAACCATAAGATACCTCGGAATAAACCTAACCAAAGAGGTAAAGGATCTATACTCTAGGAACTACAAAACACTCATGAAAGAAATTGAAGAAGACACAAAAAGATGGAAAAATATTCCATGCTCATGGATTGGAAGAAGAAACATTGTTAAAATGTCTATGCTACCCAGAGCAATCTATACCTTCAATGCCATCCTGATCAAAATTCCAATGACAATTTTCAAAGTGCTGGAACAAACAATCTTAAAATTTGTATGGAATCAGAAAAGACCCCGAATCGCCAAGGAGATGTTGAAAAAGAAAAACAAAGCTGGGGGCATCACGTTGCCCGATTTCAAGCTATATTACAAAGCAGTGATCACCAAGACAGCATGGTACTGGCACAAAAACAGACATATAGACCAGTGGAACAGAATAGAGAACCCAGATATGGACCCTCAACTCTATGGTCAACTAATCTTTGACAAAGCAGGAAAAAACATGCAATGGAAAAAGTCTCTTCAATATATGGTGCTGGGAAAATTGGACAGCCACATGCAGAAGAATGAAACTCGACCATTCTCTAACACCATTCACAAAGATAAACTCAAAGTGGATGAAAGACCTCAATGTGAGACGGGAATCCATCAAAATCCTAGAGAAGAACATAGGCAGTAACCTCTTTGACATCGCCCACAGCAACTTCTTTCAAGATACATCTCCAAAAGCTAGTGAAACAAAAGCAAAAATGAACTTTTGGGACTTCATCAAGATAAAAAGCTTCTGCACAGCAAAGGAAACAGTCAACAAAACAAAGAGGCAACCCACAGAATGGGAGAAGATATTTGCAAATGACACTACAGGTAAAGGGCTGATATCCAAGATCTATAAAGAACTTCTCAAAATCAACACCCAAAAAACAAATAATCAAGTCAAAAAATGGGCAGAAGATATGAAAAGACACTTCTCTGAAGAAGATATACAAATGGCTAACAGACACATGAAAAAATGTTCATCATCATTAGCCATCGGGAAATCCAAATCAAAACCACACTGAGATACCACCTTACACTAGTTAGAATGGCCAAAATGGACAGGGAAAGAAACAACAAATGTTGGAGAGGTTGTGGAGAAAGGGGAACCTTCTTAGACTGTTGGTGGGAATGCAAGTTGGTACAGCCACTTTGGAAAACAGTGTGGAGGTTCCTCAAAAGTTTAAAAATAGAGCTACCCTATGACCCAGCAATTGCACTACTGGGCATTTACCCCAAAGACACAGATGTAGTGAAAAGAAGGGCCATATGCACCCCAATGTTCACAGCAGCAATGTCTGCAATAGCCAAACTGTGGAAAGAGCCGAGATGCCCTTCAACAGATGAATGGATAAAGAAGATATGGTCCATATATACAATGGAATATTACTCAGCCATCAGAAAAGATGAATACTCAACTTTTACGTCAACATGGATGGAACTGGAGGAGATTATGCTAAGTGAAATAAGTCAAGCAGAGAAAGTCAGTTATCATATGGTTTCACTTATTTGTGGAACATAAGGAATAGCATGGAGGACATTAGGAGAAGGAAGGGAAAAATGGGCGGGGGAATTGGAGGGAGAGATGAACCATGAGAGACTATGGACCTGAGAAACAACAGGGTTTTAGAGGGGCGGGGGGATTGGTTAGCCCGGTGATGGGTATTAAGGAGGGCACGTTCTGCATGGAGCACTGGGTGTTATGCGAAAACAATGGATCGTGGATCACTACATCAAAAACTAATGATGTATTGTATGGTGACTAACATAACATAATAAAATTTAAAATAATAATAATAATTAAATAAATAAATAAATACCTTCTAACTAACATAATAGTCTCTAAAATTTTTTATTGTTTAGTGAATTAATATAAAGTGGTTTTAGAATTACTCAGTTTAATATCTAGTATAGTAAGTTTTAACATAACCCACACCAACAAAAGCTCTTTAGTGTCATTAATAAGTTTTAATGTGGAAAGTGTTCTTATGACCAAAAAGTTTGGAAACTACCACTCTAGGGATTATACAGTATGTATCCTTAACCTATCCCCTATTCTAAGTTAATATTTAATGTAAATGTTTTACATTACATATGTATATATAATGTAAAACTTTTGCATTAAACTTCCCTTTACCACATTTCTGTCCTTCATCCTATATTTTAGTTCTACAAATGTTATACATCCCAAGATATATTATTATTCTTTTTGCTTTCGTCATTTGACTTTTTAAGAAATTAGGAAAAGAGAAAAAACATAGTTTTTGGTACCTTTTTCATATATCTATGATTTTTTATTATTCATTTCTTCCTTTAGATCCATGTTTCAATCACTTGTTCCTTCTCTGCATTGTGAAGAATCTTCTGTTATATATTTTATTTGTTTCTGCTGGTGATTAATGCTCTCAGCATTTCTATATCTGAAAAATATCATTAATGTTCTCATCATTAAACATTATTTTCACTGGATATAGAAATTTGTAGAAAAAATTTCTTTAGTTTTTCAGATATTGGTTATTGTCTTCTGGTTGCATGATTTCTGATGGTAAATTCTCTTTCCTTCCTATAATTTTTTATCTATTGTAAAGTATCTCCCTTTTTGGCTGGTTTTAAGATTTCTCTTTGTTTTGAAATAATTCCACTGTAATGTGCTGAGGTCTCATTTTCTTTGTAGTTTTCTTAGAGTTTGTTCAGATTTTAGGTCTATATATTTTATCAGGTTTGGAAAAACTTTGGCCATTATTTTCTTCTAATATTCCCCCTCATTTTCTTTCTTTTTCTTTTGTTTCAAGTTTTTATTTAAATCTATTTAGTTAGCATTTAGTGTAATATTAGTTACAGGAGTAGAATTTAGTGTTTCATTATTTACATATAACACCCAGTGCTCATGATAACAGGGCCCTCCTTAATATCCATCACCCATCTAGCCCATCCCCCACACACCTTCCTCCAGAAGCCCTCAGTTTGTTCTCTAAAGTTAAGAGTCTCTCATGTTTTGCCTCCCTCTCTTTTTCCCTTCCTTCCCCTATGTTCATCTGTTTTGTTTCTTAAATTCCACATATCAGTGAAATCATGTGGTATTTGTCTTTCTCTGACTGACTTATTTTGCTTAGCATAATACACTCTAGCTCTATCCATGTCATTGCAAATGGCAAGATTTCATTCTCTTTGATGGCCAAGTAATATTTTATTATATTTCCATATAAATTCCACATATATATATTTAAATATGTTTATTTAATAGTATATATGTGTATATATACACACCACATCTTTTTTTAAGATTTTTTATTTATTTATCTGAGAGAGAGCAAGAGAGAGCACAGAGAGAGAGGACAAGCAGACTCTTCACCAAGCACCAGGCAGAGAGCCCAACACAGGGCCTGACCCCAGGAACCCAAGATCATGACCTGAGCTGTAGGTAGACACCTAACCAACTGAGCCACCCAGGAGCCCCACCACATCTTCTTTATCTATTCATTAGTTGATGGACATTTTGGCTCTTTCCATAATTTGGCTATTGTTAAAATGTCTATACCACCCAAAGCAATCTACACATTTAATACAATCCCTATCAAAATACTACCAGCATTTTTCACAGAGCTAGAATAAACAATCCTGAAGTTTGTATGGAACCACAAAAGACCCCAAATAGCCAAAGCAATCTTGAAAAAGGAAAGGACAGCTGGAGGCATCACAATTCCAGACTTCAAGCTATATTACAAAGCTGTAGTCATCTTCCCTCTTTTTCTACTTGAAACTCTACACATATTTAAAAATGCTTCTTATCCTACTTATGCTTGTTTCATTTTTAAAAAACTTTTTTTTCATGAATTTGGATGCATCAACTTGTTTTGAAGTTCCTTGAAACTTTTTTCTGCAGTATCTAATCCTCCATTAAGTTTATGCATCTGAAATGTTAGATTATAGATATGACATATTTTAATTCTTGCATTTCAATTTAGTTCCTTTTAGGTTTCCATTTCTCTCCAGAAATAATTTGTTTTTTCACCCATTCTATCTGTTTTAACCCTTAAAATATTGATAACAGTTGTTTTAAAGTACTATCTCGTAATTCTCATACCTGGAACATCTGTGGGTCTGCTTCTAGTGATTGTATTTTCTTTTGATTATAAGTCACAGGGTCCCATTTTGTCACATGTCCTATAATTCTTTAATATAATTTTGTATAAACTACATTTGATACTGAAGCATAATTTTATCTTTTTTATTTCAGAGAAAGTGCAAACCTTTTCCTACTTCCATTAGTTAGGATGAGGGTTGGATTATTCAGATTCCTCATAGAGTTTAATTAAGATGGGCTATGCTTCAGCTTTAATTATATTCAATATGCCTGTGATTACCTCAATTCTAAATCTCCAGCTCTGCCTCTATTTTTCTATTTTTTATTTTTTTAAAATTCATTTTCTAAATTAACTCACAGCTTGAAACATGGAACTACAATTTTGAAAATCATGAAATGCATGACCACTAATACTCAGAAACTACATGCTCCATCTCAGAATTAACCTAGGGGGTAAGGATTCCCATCACACACTATAGAAAGAGGATACTCAGAGCCACGGTGAACTCATAGGAGATGCCAGAAATTTCTCACCCCAGAAAGTGACATTACAAAGAATGAAATGGGATTGTACTAATTTGCTCTTAGGATAAAAATGAAAGAACTGGTATTTTATACCATGATTATGACTCTTCTGATCCTTCCACACAAATATGGCAAGGGAGTTTATAGAAAAGCTTTGAGCATAGATCTTCCCAGATCATTTTTTTCCAGGAGAAAATAAAGTATGATTAAGAGACAAGTAAAATGTTTTACTGGGGACTCCATAGTTCTGTCCTCCCAAGCCAGATCTTGTCACCTTTATAAAGATGCTAAAATTATGGGCCTACAGAGATGAGGTAATGATATTCTTTCCTTTCAACAATGCAGGTTCTTCTCACATGCATCCCACATGTCCATCTGGGTAAGTGCCTCTTTATTCCACAGACTTAGAATCAGTACATGGGCAGGATACTAGGCAGGCTGGGGAAAGAGGCAAATTGGGTCTTAACAGTAAGATTTTTTGGTAGCCTCAGTTCCGATCAACTCCCATAGCTCAGAAGATTGTTTTCTCTATAATGGAATGGGGAAATGCTCTTGTAAGTATGTTTGTCCTTTAATTTGGTGATTCATAAAAATAGTCAACTTTTTCATTTGAAATACTGAATTAATTTCATGTATGCATATATTTTTCTGAATAAAATTACTTTTATTTACTTGCCATTTCAGTTCTCAAGGAAGACACTACATTTTGTCATTTTAGAGCAGAACATTACTAATTCATATTCCTCATAAAGGGATAAATTTTAGCTCTGGGTTTTCATTAAAAATACTGTTTTGCCCCCATCTTCATAAATCAATTAGAACTACTCTTTAATAATCCTCTAATTTGGGTTATTAAAAAATAATGTAAGTCTTAAGAAGAAAGTGAGGTTCTTTGTTTAAAACATTTTATCAAGAGAGTTTAACCTCACATTCCTTCAAAATATTTAGCGGTATTTTCTCATGAAGATCTTTCTTGTCCCAGTTTTAATTTCATGAATTTCAAATTAATGTTGACAGAACTTAATTATGTGCTGTTACAGTTAGGAACTTCACATCAGAAGATAGTGAAAATGAGGCTGCAGTTACACACAAAAAAATAAAGAAAACACAGTGATGATGATAGAAACGTCCCCTGCCTGTCTGCAGAAGACCTAAGCATATAATCTTAGAGTATTTGGTGGGGAGAAAGACTGTTTTGTCTATTTATCTCTTCTCCATATATTATTCATTTTGAAAATACCCCTTCCTTTTCATTGAGCATAGGCCAGACCCCGTTTCATTAAGAGGAAAAATTGAAACAGAATATTTTCATCTGTCCTGATCTCTATGCTTGGGTTTTACTTTTTTTTCTAAATTATATCTTATCATGAATTTATTGTGAGACAAATGGGAACTAATCTCCTTTTTCATTACTAAAATACAAAGAATTTGATATTAAATTAAAGAGGAAAAAAAGTAAGACTACTTTTATGTCATTAATGGGTGGTTCATGGAAACCAATTCTCATGTAGGGCTGTTTGGGTTTCCCAGTAATGACTGCTTCATATTCATGATAAAGCACCTCTAGGGTTTTCCTGTTTCTTTACTTTGGAATAATAATTACTGTTCTCTTGATTTTTCTCAAAATAGATGTAAAAATATTGATACTATAAATACCCATGTGTCAGGGAACACCCTGAGCTGAACTTTGCAATCCTTGAAATTAGCAAAAGCAATGGATAATTCTCACCCATGTTTTTTTTGGAAATTGCTGCTATTCATGTATTCAAATGTCCTTCAAATACCCATTTTCATTCCCTTGCAGTTGGTATATTTCACCAAAGCTCTGTACACTGACATCTAGTTGGTGATGATTTTGCCTTCTCTGACAATGCCAGCTATTTAGCCACAATTCTCTCCCTGGTCCATGTGCCAAAAGGTAGAGAATGTTGTCCAATAAATCCACAGCCCAAACCCACATGTGTGGTGCATTGTCAGTCTCACCTCCCAGATCCTTTTTTAAAATTTATACTTTAATTTCTAGAAGAGGATTATAATGATGACAATGAAGGTGAAATTGACCTATATGATAATAAAAAACCAAAATATGCCCTTTCATGTACATTTTAAAGAAGGCACATTGTAAGTGCTAAAGATAAATCATATTATTTATACATTATCTCCATCCTAAGAAATGTGCATTTTTATGCTCATGTTGTACAGTGAAAACAGATGTGCTCATCCTTCCTTCTTTCCCCCTGCAATCTGTCCCACACACAAGGTTATAATGCCCAAATTTGCACTGGGGTCTGGCAAAGAGTTTCCTCCTTCACTACATTCTCCACTTCTCCGACCACTGGCTTGAGTGTAATGACCTTAGCACTCTTCACTAGTTTACATCCCATTTGATGACACTGTGTGTCATATGATTATTCATGATTCAGATAATTGCGGAATGACACAATGTCTAAAGTGATTGCTTCCTTGATCAAGTTTTTAAAGGGAATCTTAGCTGTGTTACATGTCTCCTGAGGAAACCTCAGCCTTCACTATTAGTTCTAACTGCTCTTGGTGGTAATTTATCCAAATGAATGTTCATATTTCGCTTTGATATTTCTTACTCCATTTATGTTTTGTTTTGTTGTGTTTGCTTCTTTCTTTTGTTTTGATTTCCTGATTTGCCTACTTAGCCTTTCTTTCCTCTTTCATGGTGTAGTCTCTTAGAGTATGACCTGTTTCAGAATTTTCTTTCATGTTATTTTCCCTGTGATTTATGTCATTATGATCAGAACTTCAAGTCACTTTGAAGACATTTATTTTTCTCCAGTTTTAAAATGGGATTTTTGTGCTTGGTACATTAGTCAAGCCAGGCACCATCTAAGCATCAACCACTCTTAAGAGGCTTATTTGAGGAGGGTCTGCTAGGTCAGACTGCTGAGGCTGAATTGATATTCTGCACCCTGCTCTCCTAAACAGTGATATGTGAGTCAGGTGATGAGCGTGATCAAGAGCAGTTGTAGGAGGACACACTAACAGAATTTCTTTTACCTTGTTTTTATGAAATGTTCATATTCTCCAAGAATGTTTTCTAATAAAGCACAGAAATATGTAAATACCTTTCTTTATAATTATAAGTGACAAACAAATAAAGAACAGAGATATTTGGAGTGTGTGCTTCACTGATATAGTTGTGTATGATCCAGGAAGTTTAGATACACTTGGAAAATTAGTTACAATTCTTTTTTCTTCTGGCACTTCATGTGAGCTAATATAAGTGGGTGTTTGTGAATGCATTAAATTGTGTCGCTTTCCCTGATCAATACTCTGGAGAAAGGAGATCAACTTTTCTTCTCCTACTGGGTGATTCTCCTACAGAAAAAGAATATTTGCCAGTGGTTTTAGATAATGACCCACAGATACCATGATATCCGAAATGTTGAGGTAAATTCATGGCATATGCACACTCCTGCCTTTCCTTAAACATTTTTTTCAAGTTTTTATTTAAATTCCAGTTAACATACAGTGTAATATTAGTTTCAGGTGTAGAATTTAATGATTCATCACTTACATACAACACCCAGTGCTCATCACAATTTAAGAAATAAAACAAATGAGCAAAGGGGGAAAAAGAGAGAGAGAGGGAGAGAGAGGCAAACCAAGAAATAGGCTCTTAACTATAGAGAACACACTGATGGTTATCAGGGGGGCGGTGGGTGGGAAGATGGGTTAAATAGGTGATGGGGATTAAGGAGTGCATTTGTTGTGATGAGAATCTTGGTGAGAATTTTTGCATCCATGTTCATCAGGGATATTGGTCTGTAATTCTCCTTTTTGATGCAGTCTTTGTCTGGTTTGGGGATCAAGGTAATGCTGGCTTCATAGAAAGGAAGTTTTCCTTCCTTTTCTATTTTTTGGAACAACTTCAGAAGAATAGTATTAACTCTTCTTAAATGTTTGGTAGAATTCCCCTGGGAAGCCATCTGACCCTGGACTCTAGTTTGTTGGGAGGTTTTTGATTACTGCTTCAGTCTCCTTGCTGGTTATGGGTCTGTTCAGGTTTTCTATTTCTTCCTGTTTCAGTTTTGGTAGTTTATACATCTCCAGATTGCCTAATTTGTTGGCATATAATTGCTCATAATATGTTCTTATAATTGTTTATTTCTTTGGTGTTCGTTGTGATCTCTCCTCTTTCATTCATGATTTTATTTATTTGGGTCCTTTCTCTTTTCTTTTTGATAAGTCTGGCCAGGGGTTTATCAATCTTATTAATTCTTCTAAGGAACAAGCTCCTAGTTTCATTGATCTGTTTTACTCTCTTTTTGGTTTCTATTTCATTGATTTCTGCTCTAAACTTTATTAATTCTCTTCTCCTGCTGGGTTTAAGCTTTATTTGCTCTTCTTTCTCCAGCTCCTTTAGGTGTAAGGTTAGGTTGTGTATTTGAGACCTTTCTTATTTCTTGAGAAAGGTTTCTATTGCTATATACTTCCCTCTTAGGACTGCCTTTGCTGCATCCCAAAGGTTTTGAACAGTTGTGTTTTCATTTTCATTTGTTTCCATGAATTTTTAAATTCTTCTTTAATTTCCTGGTTGACCCATTCATTCTTTAGTAGGATGCTCTTTAACTTCCATGTATTAAAGTTCTTTCCAAATTTCCTCTTGTGATTGAGTTCAAGTTTCAAAGCATTGTGGTCTGATAATATGCAGGGAATGACCCCAGTCTTTTGGTACCAGTTGAGAGCTGATTTGTGACCCAGTATGTGATCTGTTCTGGAGAATGTTCCATGTGCACTCAAGAAGAATGTGTATTCTGTTGCTTTAGGATGGAATGTTGTGAATATATCTGTGAAGTCCATCTGGTCCAGTGTGTCATTCAACGCCCTTGTTTCCTTGTTGATCTACTGCTTAGATGATCTGTCCATTGCAGTGAGTGGGTGTTAAAGTCCCTACTATTGTATTATTGTACTATACTACTATTGTATTATTATCAATGTGTTTTTTTTTTTTAAAGATTTTATTCATTTATTTGAGACAGAGAGAATGAGAGAGAGAGAGCACATGAGGGGGGGGGTCAGAGGGAGAAGCAGGCTCCCTGCCGAGCAGGGAGCCCGATGCGGGACTCGATCCAGGGACTCCAGGATCATGACCTGAGCTGAAGGCAGTCGCTTAACCAACTGAGCCACCCAGGCGCCCCTATCAATGTGTTTTTTTTAATTTTGTTATTAACTGGTTTATGTAATTGGCTGTTCCCGTGTTAGGGGCGTAAATATTTACAATTATTAGATCTCCTTGTTGGATAGACCCTTTATGATGTAGTGTCCTTCCTCATCTCTTATTACAGTCTTTGGTTTAAAATCTAATTTGTCTGATATAAGGATTGCCACCCCAGCTTTCTTTTAATGTCCATTAGCATGATAGATGGTTTTCCACCCCCTCATTTTCAATCTGGAGGTGTCTTTGGGTCTAAAATGAGTCTCTTGCAGACAGCATATCAATGGGTATTGCTTTTTTATCCAATCTAATACCCTATGCCTTTTGATTGGGGCGTTTAGCCCATTTACATTCAGAGTAACTATTGAAAGATATGAATTTAGTGCCATTGTATTACCTGTAAAGTCACTGTTTATGTATATTGTCTCTGTTCCTTTCTGGTCTATGTTACTTTTGGGCTCTCTCTTTGCTTAAAGGATCCCTTTTAATATTTCTTGTAGGACTGGTTTAGCGATCACAAATTCTTTTAGTTTCTGTTTGTCCTGGAAGCTTTTTATCTCTCCTTCTATTTTGAATGACATCCTAGCTGGATAAAGTATTCCTGGCTGCATATTTTTCTCATTTAGCACCCTGAATATATCATGCCAGTTCTTTGTGGCTTGCCATGTCTCTATAGATAGGTCTACTGCCAGTCTAATGTTTCTACCCTTGTAGGTTAGGGACCTCTTGTCCTGAGCTGCTTTCAGGATTTTCTCTTTGTCTCTAAGATTTGCAAGTTTCACTATTATATGTCAGGATGTTGACCTATTTTTATTGATTTTGAGGGGCGTTCTCTGTGCCTCCTGGACTTGAAGGCCTGTTTTTTCCCCAGATTAGGGAAGTTCTCCACTATAATTTGCTCCAGTATACCTTCTGCCCTTCCCTCTGTTTCCTCTTCTTCTGGGATCCCAATTATTCTAATATTATTTCACCTTATGGTGTCAGTTATCTCTTGAATTCTCCCCTCATGATCCAGTAGTTGTTTATCTCTCTTTTTCTTAGCTTCTTTATTCTCCATCATTTTGTCTTCCATATCACTAATTCTCTCTTCTGTCTCATTTATCCTAGCAGTTAGAGCCTCCATTTTTTATTGCATCTCATTAATAGCTTTTTAAGATTTTTGTTCTTTTATTTCTCCAGAAAGGGATTCTCTAGTGTCTTCTATGCTTTTTTCAAGCCCAGCTAGTATCTTTATAACCATTATTCTGAACTCTAGTTCCAACATCTTACTTACATCCATACTGATTAGCTTTCTGGCAGTCAGTACTGCCTCTTGTTCTCTTTTTTGAGGTGTGTTTTTCCATCTTGTCATTCTGTCCAGAAAAGAATAGATGAACGAGAGAGCAAAATACTAAAATGGCAACAACAACCCCAGAGAAATATACACTAAACAAATCAGAAGAGACCCAAAACCTAAAATAAATAAATAAATAAATAATACATAATTTTTAAAAAGAGAATATAATCAGACAGGTGAACAGAATAGAGCAATACACTGGATTCTGTGTATATTTTGGTCTGTTTGTTAGAAAACTAGGTCCCAAAATTGTAAAGAAAGAAAAACTTATATATGTACAAAAGTAAAATTAAATACAATGAAAGGATAGAATGTAAGTGTAAAAATGAAAATTAAAAGACAAAAAAGAGAAAAGAAGGAATATAAACAGGTGAACAGAACAGCAAAATACAGTATATCCTGAGTGTATTTTGGTCAGTTGTTGGAGGAAACTACCTTTCAACAAACTATATATATATATATAATTAAATACATTGAAAGGATAGAATGTAACTGTAAAGATGAAAATTTAAAAAGACTTTAACAAAACAAAAAAGAAGAAGAAGAGAGAGAGAGAGAGAGAGAGAATATGATCAGACAGGTGAAGAGAACAGAGCCATACACTAGATTCTGGGTGTGTTTTGGTCTGTTTGTTCGAAGAAACTGCATCCTAAAATTGTAAAGAAGAAAACCTATATATATACCAAAATAAAATTAAATATAATGAAAGATAGAATATAACTGTAAAAATGAAAATTAAAAAAGATTTAAAAAGAGTTGAGAAAATAAGCAATTGGTTGAAAAAGGAAAGAAAAAAATTAAAATTGAAAGACTAAAGAATCATGGGGAAAAACATGAATTCTATATACTATTTTCCCCTAGTGCTGGAGTTTTGCTGTTTTCTATGATTGGGTAAACTTGCTCTTAGCTGGTTGTTCTTGTTGATCTTCTGGAGGAGGGGCCTGTTGCGCTGATTCTCAAGTGTCTTTGCCTCAGGCAGAACTGCACCACCCTTGCCAGGGGGCCAGGCTAGGTACTATGCTCTGGATTGCTCTATGTAGCTTGTGTTCCCTGAAGGCTTTCCACAGCTGCTTTAGAGGATGAGAATGAAAATGGCAGTCTCCCAATCTCCAGCCCTGGAGCTGAAAGTGAAAGCTCAGGACCCCACTCCTCAGTGCACCCTCAGGGAAAGGCAGTCAATCACTCCTGTCTCCCTAGTCTCTGTTCTCACTCTGTGCTCACCCAGCCTATGACTGAGCTTTTTGCTCTCTGGCACACAAGCCCGGTTCAATTCTCCAAACCGTGAGGACTCCAGTAGCGTGCACCTGCGCTGCTCCTCCTGGGGGAGGAAAGGGGAGGTCTCACCAGTTCTGCCGCTCTCTGGGCCTCTGCTTGGAGAGCAGTCACCCAACTGTGCTGTGGTTCACGTTTTATGGCAACCCGGAGCTGAGAGCCCACTCCTGGGCTCACTGATTGTAGCCAGCTTCCCCACCCTGATGCCTGGAAACTCTGATGCACACAGGTACCCCGGTCTTCCTGTGACTCTGAGACCACACTGTCCCACCTAGGATTCCACCCTGCTTTGCCAACTGAGCACCTTTCAGGCAGGAACTTCCCTCACCAGAGCAGACTTCTAAAAGTTCTGATTTTGTGCTCTGCTGCTATATCATATTCTGGTAGCCGGCTTACAGAGGCTCCCTTACCCTATGGTTTATCTTCCCATGTATCACCTCCGATTCACTTCCCTGCACCTCCTACCTTGCAGAAAGTGGTTGCTTTTCTATTCGTAGATTTGCAGCTATTCTTTTCTTAGATCTCAGGTTGAGTTCGCAGGTGTTCAGAATGATTTGATAGCGATCTACCTGAATTCCAGGGACCAGATGAAACTAAGGTCTCCTACTCCTCCACCATCTTGGACCACTCTTCCATAATTCTATCTTCTATTACCACTTATTCATTCATCTGCTTCTTCCATCCTTGTGGTCATTACATCCAGGGGATTTCAACCTCAGTTATTGCATTTTTCATTTCAGCCTGATTGGTTTTAAGCTCTTTTATCTCTACAGTAAGGGACTCCCTAGTGTCGTCTATGCTTTTCTCAAGCCCAGCTAGTATCTGTATGGTTGTTGTGTTAAACTCTGGATCAGGCATATTACTTGTATCTGTTTCGATTAGATCCCTGGCTGTGACCTTTTCTTGTTCTTTCTTTTGGAATGAATTCCTCCATCTTGGCATTTTGTCTAGGTCTCTTCTTCTGTGTGTTAGGAAAGCCTGTTATATTTCCTGCTCCTAAGAGTAATGGCTTTATGAAGAAGTGGTCATATAATGTCCAGGGCCTGTCACTGCAGGAAGGGTGCTGCATGCACTCTAATGCTGTGTTATGGCTGCTCTTTCCCTCAAGTCAGTCCTCTGCAGGGTTTCTCCTTGCTTACAGTGGGGGGTATTTGACCTTGGCCAGAGTGTGGTGAGTTTTAACTAGGTGTGCTTTGATCTGCCTGTTAAAAGAGACCTGAAGCTATTTCCACTAGAGCTGAAGCTTTGCAGAACTCTAGGTTAATAGACATGGTACATGTGGGGGTTTGTGCTGGTCTTCTGGGGGGAGGGACCCACTGCACTGGTTCTCTGGTACACTTGCCTGAGAAAGCAGTACCAGCAGAGGGCAGGAAAGCAGGGCTTGGTGTAAGTAATTTAAGCAGCCAGTGTTGTGGCTGTGCTGTTTACTGAAGTTAGTTTATGCTGAGGGGTGGGGGAGGGATGGCACCAGCGAGCTCCTTTGTCCCTGGAGAGGGGAGTTTGTGCTTGCTGCTGTCAGGGAAGCCCTCCCAGAAGAACATATAATTTTCCCTTGTGCATCACAAATGGTTTTCAGATTGCTGTTTTCACACTGTCTGTGTCCCAGTTGCTTGCCTGCCTGCACAGTGCACTGTGGGTTCTGTCCCAGCCAGGCCAGCTGAGTTTTGAAACTCAAACTTTAGGGACCTAGGGTGGCAGGGACTTGCACTGGTCCTTTAGGGGAGGGTCTCACTGCAACGGGACTGATGCAGGTTTGACCCAGAAGGGTGTTCACACCAGAGTGCAGGAGCATGGAGTTTAGAGTAAAGCACAGCAAATAGCTGGTGTCCAGGTTAGCTGCTCTCAGCAGGTGTCTCTGCACTGATGCTGAGGGGCAGGGAAGCGAAATGGCACCCCTTGCTCCTTTGTCCCTGCATCTCTCAGATGCAGTCCAAGAAGGGGGAACCGTCTCTCCCAGTGCATCCCAAGGGCTCCTCGGATCATGCTGTCCACTGTGGGGCTTCTGCCCTCCTCCACAGGAGCACCACAGTGCCTGCCAGGCTCAACACCAGCCATGGCACAGACTTCTAAAACTCCAGTCTCTGAGCTCCACTGGCTGTAAAAACTAACAGTAATCAGCCCCTCTTATTTTGCCAGTCAGTGGCTTTGGAGAAGTGTTTTCCTTGTGCCATCCCCTGTGCACTGCTCACTTGCTGTCTCTCTCTCTGTCTCAATCTCTCTCTTCTCTCTGTGATCAGGGCTCTCTCTTCTCCATAGCACCCATGATCCTTTTCTCCCCCAAATCATGTCTCTGCACCTCCTACCTTCCATGACGTGGCCTTCTCTCTCCCACTAGTTGTGCAGTTTGTTCTGTCAGTCCTCAGGTCAATTTCTTGGGTGTTCAGAATGACTTGATAATTCTCTAGCTGTGTTGGAGGGATGAGGCAAGCCTAGGGTCCTCATACTACTCTGCCATCTTAGCTCCTCCAAACACTATTTCATTGTTTTTTTTATTACAGTTGATATACAAAATTATGTTAGCTTGAAGTACAATATGGTGCTTCAGTGTTTATATACATTATGAAGTGATCACTATGACAAATCTTCCTACCATCTATTACTATATAAAGTTATTACATTATTTTTAACTATATTCTCCATGCTGTACATAGTATCCCCATGTCTAATTTATTTTATAACTGGGAGTTTGTACCTTTTAATCCCTTTTCCCTATTTTGCCCACCTCCACCCTCTCCCCTCTAGCATCAGCAGATAGTTCTCTGTATCTATGAGTCCTTTTCTGTTTTGTTTTTTCCTTTGTTTTGTTTTTTAGATTCCACATATAAGTGAAATCATAAGGTATTTGGTCTTTCTCTGACCTATTTCACTTATCATAATATCCTGTAGGTCCATCCATATTGTTGCAAATGGCAGGATTTCATTCTTTTTATGGCTGAGTAATATTCCATTATATAAATATATACCACATCTTTTAATCCATTCATCTATTGATGGACATGGGTTCTTCCATATCTTGGCTATTATAAATAATGCTTCAATGAACATAGAGGTACACATATTTTTCAAATGAGTATTTTCATTTTTTCAGGCAAATACCCAAAGGCAGAAGTGCTGGGTCATATGGAAGTTCTATTTTTAATTTTTTGAGGAACCTCCATACTGTTTTCCACAGTGGCTATACCAATTTACATTTCTACCAACAGTGTACAAGGGTTCCCTTTTCTCCATATCCTTGCCAACACTTATTATTTCTTGTCTTTTCACCTCATACTAATCTGACAGGTGTGAGGCAATATCTCATTGTGGTTTTGATTTGCATTTCCCTGGTAATTAGTGATGTTGAGCATCTTTTCATGTGCCTGTTGACCATCTGTAATGTCTTCTTTGGAAAAATGTCTATTCAAGTCCTCTGTCCAACTTTTAATTAGATTATTTGTGGGGGTTTTTAATATTGAGTTATGTGAGTTCTTAATATATTTGATGTATTAACCTCTTATTAGTTATATTATTTGTTAATATCTTCTCCCATTCAGTAGGTTGCCTTTTCGTTTTGTTGATGGTTTCCTTCATTGTACAGAAGCCTTTCAGTTTGATGTAATCCTATTTGTTTATTTTTGCTTTTGCTTCCGTTGCCTGAGGAGACAGATCTAAAAAAATATTCCTCAGACCAATGTCTGAGAGCTTACTGCCTATATTTTTTCTAAGAACTTTATAGTTTGCAGTCTTACATTTAAGCCCTTAATCCATTTGGAGTTTATTTTTGTGTATAGTGTAAGATAGTGACCAGTTTTATTCTTTTGCATATGGCTGTCCAGATTTCCTAACACCATTTATTGAAGAGATTGTCTTTTCTCCAGTATATATTTTTTACTCCTTTTTTGAAGATTAATCAACCATGTGAGTATGAGTTTATTTGTGGACTCCATTCTGTTCTATTGATCTATGTGTCTGTTTTTGTGCCAGTGCCATTCTGTTTGACCATAGCTTTGTAGTATAGTTTGAAATCTGGGACTGTGATACCTCTACCTTTGTTCTTCTTTCTTAAGATTGCTTTGACTATTTAGGGTATTTTGTGGTTCCATACAAATTTTAGGATTATTTGTTCTAGTTCTGTGAAAAATGTCATTGGTATTTTGATAGGGATTGCACTGGATCTGTAAATTTGCTTTGGGTAGTATGGGCATTTTAACAGTACTTCTTGGAATTTGTGAGCACAGTATATCTTTCCATTCATTTGTGTTATCTTCACCTTCTTTTATCTTCACCTTCTTTTATCATAGTTTTCAGAGTACAGGTCTTTCACCTCCTTAGTTAAATTTATTCCTAGGTATTTTATTCTTTTTGATGCATTTGTAAATGGGATTTTCTTTTCTTCAAAAAATTTTTTGAGTATAGTTGACCCACAATGTTATGTGAATGTTAAGTGTACAGAATATAGTGATTTGACAAATTTATATGTTATGTTATACTTACCAGAAGTGTAGCTAGTGGATTGTTTTTTGAATTTCCCCTTTTGATAGTTCATTGTTACTGTATAGAAGTGCAACAGATTTATGTATATTAATTTTGTATCCTATAACTTTACTGAATTAATTTATTGGTTCTAATAGTATTTTTGTGTAGTTTTTAGGAATTTCTATATACAGTATTATGTTGTCTGCAAATAATGACAGTTTTATTTCTTTTCCAATTTGAATGCCTTTTATATCTTTTTCTTGTCTGATTGCTGTGGCTAGGACTTCCAGTACTGTGTTGAATAAAAGTGGCAAGAGTGGGTATCCTTGTCTCGTTCCTGATCTTAGAAGAAATCTTTCAGCTTTTCACTGTTGAGTATGATGTTAGCTGTGGGCCTGTCATTTATGACCTTTATTGTGTTGAGGTATGTTTCCTCTGTACCCACTTTGTTGAGAGTTTTTATCATAAATGGATGTTGAATTTTGTCAAATGCCTTTTCAGCATCTGTTGATATGATCATATGATTTTTATCCCTCTTTTTGTTAATGTAGGGTATCATCTTGATTGATTCATAGATATTGAAAAAAAACCCTAAAATACACCAGAGCACTCTGTTCTTCTTTACAAATGCTGTCCTCAAGGGAAACTAGTTAAACAGAGGATAAACTTCTAGGATATTATCAAAGCCTAACTGACCTAGATGAGGAAAATGCCCAACTCAGCTCACCCTTGCCATCCTGTCCCACTTTAGGAGGAAGAAAAACACTGAAAAACACTTGTCAAGTTCACAGTCCAGAAGCATAGATTCACTAATCATAGAGATATAGAATGACTCATTAGATTAGATCTCTATGAGATCTAATCATAGAAATATAGAATGACTCCCCTCCTCTCACACCACCACATCTCTAAAGGCTGGTTTACATCAGTTCCTTTTTTTAATTGAACTATGTTTGATGTATAACATTATGTAAATTTAAGATGTACAACATGTTAATTTGACACATTTCTATATATATGATTGCCGTCATAGTAATAATTAGCACCATTCTTATGTATATAATTATCCTTGTTTAGTCTCTTAGCAAATTTCTTGATTATAATACAATGTTGTCTGTATCCACTATGCTTGGGTTAGGGCTCTAGGGCTTATTTACTACCTGTTGTTAAGTTTGTATCTTTAAACAAGGTCTGTCTTGTATCTATTGAGAAGATCATGTGATTTTTTATCATTCACTCTGTGATGTAGTATATCACATTTATTGATTTCTATATGTTGAACCATCCTTATATCACAGGGGTAATCCCACTTGATCATGGTGTCTGATCCTTTTAATGTGCTGTTGAATTCAGTTTATTAATATTTTATTGAGGATTTTTGCATTTTGTGTTCATCTGGGAGACTACCCTGTGATTTTCTTTTGCAATGTAATGTAATTGTAATGGTGGCCTCATAAGATGAGTTTGGAAGTGTTCCTTCTTCAGTTTTTTGGAAGAGTTTGAGAAGAATTGGTCTGTTTCTTTCTTGATATTCTCTTACTTTAGTTTTTAAATGTGGTGCCCTTTAATTTTTTATCTATATTTAAAATAGCTGATACAAAGCCTGCACCTAATGAGTCAAATATATGTATTTCCTCAGGGACTGCCTATTAATTGCTTTCTGTTTTCCTACGTATGGGTCATACTTTCTTTTTTTCTTTTCCCTTTTCTTCATTTCTCATTACTCATTGTTGAAAAGTGAACAGTTTAAATATATAATATAGCAGTCCTAGAAACTGAATTCTCCCCTTTACCAGAAATATTTTGTTACCATTGCTTGTTTTTTATTGTTTCATTTCTTTTTTACTGGCTTTTCTAAACTAATTTGGTAATGTTTGTTTTCTTTATCATTTGTAGCCATTGTAATTTCTGTTAGTTAATTTAGTGGCCAATTATGTTTGGACAGAGATTATCCTAAATGCCTGGAACTCATAGGTTTCTCAGTCTTCACTAAGTGGTTATGTGTGCATATTGGGGCATACTCAACGATTATCCTCTGCTGAGTTGACAACTCTGCCACAACCTTCCTTTCTAGCCTGCAAAGTGCCTCAAGGTCAGTCAGAGGCAAGAGCTTATGGGACAAGGTCTTTTCTGAACATGTGCCCAGACCTGGGCATATACATATTCCTGTGCATGCACATGGCTTTCTAGATACCTGTAATGTGTTTAGAGCTTTTCAAAGTCACTATAGACATTTCATACTACAGCTTTTTCTTTAAGTTTTTGGTTATTGTTTGCCCCAACTTTAATTCACTACCTCAGGGAATTGCTAAACGAAACCATTATCTCTGAGTATTTTTAACACGTACCCTTTAGGAAGTGTCTTTTCTCACTAGAAGAGCTCAGAGTCAGCTCAAATAAAAGCAGCTTTGCAAGTGGAGTCTTTCAGAGAACCATTAGATAGGTTAAATGTTGACAATTCTCTGAGAATGTTTTGAAGTCACACCAATCTCATTCTGCCCCTTCTGGTGCCAGGCTCCTGGATTACCATGATCTGGGGCTGTTGACTTTCAAGGCTACTACAGAGGTAGGAAGGGGACATGGGAGTAAGAAAAATTTAAACTCTATCAAGCTTGCTCTTCTTACGGAGATTCAGCCATTTTTTTGAATAAATGTTCTTTGGATTGTTACAAGCCTCTGATTAATTTCCAGAGTTTTCAAAATTTATTTTGTCAGTATTTGCTACTTTTCTCTTTGCTTCTGGGAAGAGGGGAATTTTCAGAGGTCCTTTACTGCACTTTTCACTGACATCACTCCCTCTCTAACATCTTGCCAAATATTCTTGATCTGGGTCAAAATATAACCTGAGTGACAACATATCAACTTGCATTAGGATATTTCACTTGTGAATATCATGCACCTTGAAATAACTTTCTATATGAATGACAATATCTTTTTAAAATTTTTTCCTAAATTTCTTGATTTTTACTGGAATTTCCTAGAATTTCCTAGAATTACCTTTGAGGGGTACATGTTGATTTGTGATTTTTGGCAACTTACAAGTCTTGGTTCAGGTTCCCAGCTCTCAATCTGTTTGTCTGCAATCATTGTATAACTCTTAATCAACATGAAAATAGTTTCCCATTTGGTGTGTACCACCATGTTCCTCAAATAATCAATTCTTGTGATATATGTCATGCAATTCTTATTATAAGTAGAATCTATTACAACTATTATGGATGCTTTGAGACTTTTTTTTAATAACATCTCAACAGCTCTCAAAATCTCAGTAAAACCAGAAGAAAAAGAATGTCATCCTTATTTCTGGAAGAATGGTGTCAGAGTAGAATCTGATTGGCCTATGTCACATCAAGTCCATTCATCTAATTACTGTGGCCAGAGCAATGGAGAACTTCTGTTGTCTAGGCCTGTGCTATATGTCATCATCTCTGCTAATGGCTGGACAACGTCAGCACTAAACAAGCAAAGAAATTAATTTCCCATCAGAGAGACTGATTCTCTTGCTAGAAAAATTGAGAAACCATACTACTATAGGCAAAAACAAAATATGAACTACACCACCTATGTGCCACTATGTAATGTTTCATAAAAATAATTCTAGAGGCACCTGACTGGCTCAGTCAGTAGACCTTGATCTTGGGGTCATGAATGTGACTCCCAGAATGGGTGTAGAGATAACTAAAACAAAGAAATAAACTTAAACAAAATAAAATAATTAAAAAAATAATTCTATTATACTTAGTCCTAAATTTGTAGCTGCTGGATCATTACATATAGTGCCTCAACTAATCCTCCTAAATCATTGTGAAGTAAGCATAACAATTCTCATTTACAAGAAAATTAGGTATCAAGTTAAATGGGAAATATAAAGTATCCTATATGATTTTTATGTACTTGGAGAAAAGCTGAAAAATCACATTAGAGTATTTGAGGAATCACTGGAGTGGCTCTTTTTGTTTATGCAAATGTTATCCAAATATTATTCTTCTGCCCTAGACAGTGTAATAGATTACTAAGTGTTTTAATGAATACAGACCCTTTATCAGATTACTTGGAATGCACATACCTGAAAAATAGAGGACAATTTTTGCATGAGACAGTCACAGGGTTCTACAACTGAGGGTAGTAAGAAATCCAACAATGTCACTTGAGAGGAAATATCATGGGAATAAATCATGGTGGACCAGTGTTGTGCTAACAAAATTAGTTGACAGGAAATGAACCCAAATCTTCAAGGGTAAACACTCTATGAATACAAAAATTAGGTAATTTGATCTTGAACAACTCTTAACATTTCTTTTCAAAAACTTTATTAGCATGGAAACTAGAAAGGGAGACAAAAGATTCAGTCATTTCAAAGAGGGCTTTAAGTGAGAAAATTAAAACAGCCAGGAGAATAAATGTTTACATACCCAGTTAGACTAAATATGGATCACTGAGACTGTGGGCTTTTTAAAAAGTACCATAAACCATCAAGTACCTACAGGTGGTATGGACTCAGGCTATGACAAGTAAGAACCACCTCATAGGTCTGCTCTTGCTTCCTGTGATCAGAAATATGAAAATCTTTCATTATCTCAGATAAGGATATGGTTAAACTATCTATTCTGTACTTGCCAATATGTATCAAAATGAGTAGGTTTGGGGTGCCTGTGTGGCTTGGTTGATTAAGCGTCTGCCTTTGGCTCAGGTCATGATCTTCAGGTCCTAGGATTGAGCCCCACATTGGGCTTCTTGCTCAGCAACGAGTCTGCTTCTCTCTCTCTCTCTCTCCCTCTGCCCCTCCCCACCACTTGTTCTCTCTCTCTCTCTTTCTCAAATAAATAAATAAAATCTTTATAAAAAATTGAATAGGTTTAATGGTAAGAGCATACCTCCATGTAATTTAATTAACTGAGCATATCATGTATACCATGAATATTTATTTGGAAGCCAGTGAATTCACTTATCTTAAGAGAAGTTATTCATCACTCAATAATTAAACAATTATTTTCCTTCCCAAAATGATTTTAAGAACATGATTATTCGTTTTTCAGTGCTGATTAGCACAAAAGGACTGATGGTGGCATAGCCATTGGCCACAAGAATCCGGACATAAAGATGAGAACCAGGTCTTGTACCACACCGTTCTTGAGGAAGACACAATGCAGTCCAAAAAGTACATGACCACAAAGAAACCCATGAGCAATAGAATGGTTTTGGTGGCCCCTTTTTCTGGGGATGCTTTTGGAGAAAGGTTGGTGCTCTGAAGATGCTGAGTCTGCCTCTTATGTCTATACAAGAGAATCACCATGTACCCACTTGAGAGGGCCATGAGCCCCATAAAGGTGATATCCTGGAAGGTGGACAGTGTGAAAAATACTTGCTTGAGGAAGTAATCTTGGGGCCAAAGAGAACAGGATCCAGTTACAAACAGAAGAGGGGCAGAGGTCACATTAGGGGTGGCAACAGTGGATATTATGGAGTGACTACTAACAAATATATTGTAGACCCATAGGGAAATAAAGGAACACTGGTTCTGATGTGAGGATTTATGTTTGAACTTTGCCAAACAGGAGCTTCTGGGGCTGAGGATGATGGCCTGGAGGACACTCAACAGAGAGGTGGCACAAATGCAGAGGCCCCTTATCAATTTATACAAGTACGTAAATGACTTACAATTGAAGTCATTCCAAAACCTTAGAGACCCAAAAATGTCTGTAGCTGCAAAACCCATGGTTATCAGCATCACTATATGAGTTAAGGCTAACTGAATGATAGGTAGTGGGCTTTGGCTTGTTTTCAAGAAAGAATGGGAGGATGTGGAAGAGAAGAAAGACAGTGTTGGCTGAGATCCCAATGCCAGCTTCCAAGAAAAAGACATTTCTTATGGCAATAACATCATGAAATTTGTTGTTTTCACCCATATTTATGGGGAAAAGAAGTATATGGTTAATAACTGAAGAGAAAAACAAGAAAAACGATCTTTCTCACAAATCATTACCTTCATCAATCTCAAGCAACACTACTGCTGCCATCAAAATAAGTGGGTTAATCCTGATGCTTTCTTTTTCCCCTTCAATATTCAAGTTCACCATCATACCCTTCTGGAAGCCATCCCCACCCTCTCCCACCACGGGAAGTCCCACGACTTCCCAACCATGCCTGGATTATGTATATCATCGCTGGGCTTCCACAGTGTTAGAGTTTTCCTCTACATTAAAAGTTGCCATAACTATACCTTGCCTAATTGAACTTAAGTTAAAAAAAAAAAAGAATAAACCTTGGAATAATATGCAAATAAGAAAACAAAACAAAATAACAAAATAACAAAAGTTGCCATAAAACTGAATGGGAAGAAATCAGAGAGGGAGACAAACCATGAGAGACTCTTGACTCTGGGAAACAAACTGAGGGTTGTGGAAAGGGTGGTGGGTAGGGGGATGGGGTAACTGGGTGATGGGCATTAACGAGGGCACGTGATGTGATGAGCATTGGGTGTTATACGCAACTAATGAGTCATTGATCATTACATCAAAAACTAATATGTTGCCTAATTGAATTTGAATTAAAAAAATAAAAGTTGCCATATATTGTGGAAAGCATTTCTTTATTTTTACCTTATTTTTCAGTTTTTCAAAGGGAAGGGACAATGTCTTGTGTCTGCTCTTGTGTCTGCATCATCTTGATCAAGTACTGAATACATAGTAAGAGCTCTATCATTTTGGGTGAATTTGAATGAGGATGATTGCAGAAAAGTGGAAATATGACCTTCCCAAAGAGTATCAGCTGGATAGCCTACCACATACTTGTTATCTCAGTGCTATCTCCATTCTGCTGTTTTTTTAATTGCCAAACAATTATTCTTAATACATAACAGACCAAATGCTGGTAAGTGTGGGTTCTGATGTCAGACTGTTTCCATTTCCATCCTTGATCTGCCAGTTACTTAAAGTGTATCTTGAGCAGTCAACACATCTGAGCTCCATTTACCTCCTCTGTAATATATGGACAATCCTATTGCCCTCACCTTAGAGATGTTATGAATATAAAAAAGATTAAAGTACCAAGCATGGAAGCATTTCTGGCATATAATGATCCCCATAAAAATATTAACTATTATTTTTATGATTATGTAGTTCTTTGTACATATGTCATGAGATTATTAACTCCGTTCTCTTAAGGATTTCTTAAGATTGTCCCTGCCAAAAGGAGAGAGGAGACATAACTACCAAAATAGTAAATTCATTTAACAATCTCTGTTCACAGGGCTCTGATGAAATTTTAAGTCTTCACGGAGTCCCCAAAGATAATTATATAACTTACAGATTTCAGTTCTCATGCAAGAAAAAAACTAGTTTGAACAGAGTCAAATTACTGATCATTAGCTGGAATGCATCCAAAATTTCTCTTCTCTCCATTCTTGGTCATGTGGTACCATGTGGTAAATATAATCACAACTTAACTAGATTTCAAGTCATTTCTTTTTAAGGTTTTAATTAGAAAATAGGTATCCATCCCCACCCTGAAAGACAGTTTTCCTAGATGTCCAAGATTTCATGTCTCCTTCAAGTGAGCAATGATATTTCTCTAAAGTCATGGGGCTCATGAGTAAAATTTTACTAGAAAATTTTGTGAGGAAGTGCACATGGACTATTTCCCTGTGGAATGCAGGTATGTGCCTTAATTCAAGCCTTATAAATAGGAGATACATAACATTGTGAAATGGGTCCAGGTACATTCTTGCATATTTGTCATCTGAAAACCAAGGATGTAAGGCTAACTTTTCACAGCTACTCAGAGCATTGTAGTTGGTTCTATAAGGTAAATGATTAAGGGGAATCAGAAATGTTAAGAAGCCATGAACATGGGATAGCATTTATGAATTGAGGGCCTAGGTAGATACTTGATTTGAAACATTTGGAAAATTTGGATTTTCTAAAATGAAAATGGCATAGTAGCATTAGAAATAGTTAATCTAGGGGTGCCTGGGTGGCTCAGTTGGTTAAGCGTGTGACTCTTGATTTTGGCTCAGGTCATGATCTTAACTGACTGGGCCACCCCGGTGCCCCTGAGCTAAATAAACTCTATTAGTGGGTCCTCTCTCAGCCATGCTTCATGATGCTCACCATCTAAATTGCACACCACTGGATGACAGAATAGAAACTCTGCCATCTGCAAGATGATCTAAGAGACCTTCCTCAAATAAGTCTCTGAGACATGGTTGATAGTGAGATGGTACCTGAATCACCTAATATAGCAAGCAAAAAATCTCATTTTATACCCTGGAGAAAACAAGGTGCACTCAGGGAGACTAGAGGTTCTGAGTATAATGAGATAGATCACAGAGAAAATAACAGGCAAGAAAATGCTGAAATAAGTCCCATTTGGAGATGCCACATTGTGAAAGAGGAGGGAAAGACCACATGAGCAAGTTAGGAAAAAAGAAAACATAAATGGAGTTAGAAATGTCAAAAGGAAATGTGAGCATTCATTTTGAAAATTCACCACCAGGAGCTCTTCTAGTTAATAGTGAAGGCTGGGGTACCCTCAGGGAACTAGTAACACAATTAAGATTTTCTTTAATACTCTGATCAAGGAAGCATTCGCTTTAGACGTTGTGTCATCCTGCAATTACCTAAATCATGGATATTCATGTGATACATATATCATTAAATGGACCACGAACTAGTGAAGGTTGCTAAAGTCAATGCAGTGGAGCCAATGGTCAGAAGAGAAGTGGAGAGTGTAATGGAAGGAGGAAACCCCTCCCCAGAGCCCATTGCTAGTTTGGGCATCTATGGCCTTGTAGGTGGGACAGATTACAGGGTGAAGGGAAGGGAAGGAAGAGTACATCTGTTTTCTCCTCTGCAACAAGAGCATGATAATGCATACCTCTTAGGTAGAGGTGAAATGTAAACGATAGGATTTATGTCCAGCACTTTGCAAAGTGCCTTAGATATACAAAGAGCATACTTTGCTTTGTCGTTATCATACGGGTCAACTTCACCATCATTGTCATCACTGTCATCATTTTCTACCAATTAAAGTAAAAAAGAGACAAAAAGGATCTGGATGTTGATATTGATCATGCACCATGGGCATGGGTTTGGGCTGTGGATATATTGGGCAACACGCTCTACCAATTCTAGCTGGAAAACCAAGAGAACTGTAGAGAAACAGCTGTCAGTCAGGAAAGGTAAAATTGTCGCCAGGTGGATGTCAGTGCTGTGTACTAAGATATTTGTGAAATGGACAAGTTCCAGGAGAATGAAGAAGGAAAACATGAAGAACACCGGGGCAATGGATGGCAGCTATTCTTCAACATCTAGTGAGAATTATCTGTTGTTTGAAAATTGAAATGTATAAGACCACTCACAGTGCTCACTTGCACACGGGAAATTTATAGTGCCAGGACTTTTAAATCTATTTTGAGAAAAATCAGAAGAAAAAGTATTTTTCCAAAGTATCAAAACCAGAGCCCCTTTGAGTGCTTCATCATACTTGACTGTCAGTCCTGGCAAGTCCTGTATGTGAATCTGTTTTCTAGTCAACCCAATAATGAAACAAGAGCCAAGTCTGGCTTTCTTGCTAAATAGATTTTACTTTATTTTTTAATACCATTCTTCGTTTCTTAGTAAGAAGAGAGTATAATTGATTCATATTTATCTGTTCACCATAAGTGCATAAGATATAGGCTGGGAAAAATATTCTAAAACCTACACAAAGATATCAGAGCCAGAGATGGTTCACCTGGTCCTAAATTCTGCCCCCAACGAAATGGGTTCTTGCACATCCATTGTCAATGAAAAGAAAAAGACTATCTTACAATGAATAATATACAAAAAATAATAGACAGAAATACTCTTTCTCCTTGCCAGTTTCCATGAGATTATATTCTTATGTCCTAGGTGCCAGGCAGAAAATTCACTCACTTTGTTTTACTTTTAGTGTAATTACAGACTCATTGTCAATGTCCTCTTTAAAAATTTCTTATTAGAAGCTTAAGTGCTGACATCATTAATGTGAAATTTTTGAAATTAAAGCCCTGACAAGAAAGGTCTTCATGAGAAAATACTTTTAGATATTTTTGGAATGTAGGATTAAACTCCTTTTTAAGGTGATCTTATGAAAAAAAAAAAACCCTCATTTCTTTGTAAACAGAAGTTGTTTGTATTAATTTATTTTTTAATTACACAAAGTACTAAAAGACACTTTAAAATTAATAGTTCTAATTATTTTTTGAAGATGAAACAAGCAACACTGAGTATATTTCTTTTTTTTAATTTAAATTCAATTAGCCAACTGATAGTACATCATTAGTTTCAGGTGTAGTGTTCAATAAATTACCAGTTGTGTATAACACCCAGTGCTCATCACATCACATGCCCTCCTTAAGGCCCATCACTGAGTATATTTTATTAAAACTTGGAGTTAAAACTTATTATCCAATCTGATGAATATGAGTGTGAATACAAATTGGTAAAGTTTTAGTCTAAATAACTAGATAATATAACATGTACTTAAGAATGAAATTCATTTTATTCAGAGAAATGAACAGGAACCTAAAATTAATTATTTCACATAAAAAATTAATATTTTTTTTAAAGATTTATTTATTTATTTATTTGACAGAGAGAGAGACAGCGAGAGAGGGAACACAAGCAGGGGGAGTGGGAGAGGGAGAAGCAGGCTTCCCGCGGAGCAGGGAGCCCGATGCGGGGCTCGATCCCAGGACCCCAGGATCATGACCTGAGCCAAAGGCAGATGCCCAACGACTGAGCCACCCAGGCGCCCTAAAAAAATTAATATTTTATCTTATTTATTTATTTATCAGATAGAGAGAGAGAGCACAAGCAGGTGGAGTGGCAGGCAGAGGCAGAGGGAGAAGCAAGCTCCCCACTAAGCAAGGAGCCTGATGCGGGACTCAATCCCAGGACCCTAGATCATGACCTGAGCCAAAGGCAGACGCTTAACCAACTGAGTCACCCAGGGGTCCCAAAAATCAACTAATTTTTTAAGAAAATTTCCCATTGCACGGTAGAGAAAACAATCCTCTGAGCTGTGGGAGATGGTTAGAGTTGGATGGCTCATCAGAAGCTACCAAAAACTTAACTTAGACCCAATTTGCCTGCTTCCACCACCTACCTAGGACTCTGTCCATGCACTGATTCTAAGTCTGAGGAACAAAGAGGCACTTACCCGGGTGGAGGTGTAGGGCAATCCGTGCAAGCCAGAAGAACCTGCACAGTTTAAAGGCAAGGATGTAATTAGCTTATCTCTCTGCAGGCCTGTAATTTTAGTGTCTGTAGAAAGGTGACAGGGACAAGCTGGGGAGGGCAGAACCACTAGGTCCCCAATGGGAGCATTTTACCTGTCTCTTAACTTTACTTGATTCTCTCCTGGAAAATAACAATCTGGAAAGAGCTGAGCTGAAAACTTTCTGAGTTCCCTTGCCACATCTGCATGAAGGGATCAGAAGGGTCACAATCATGGTAGAAGTTACTAAGTTCTCTTACTTCGATCCTAAAATCGAATGAGTACAATCCCATTTCAGACTTTGTAATGCCACTATACTGGAGTGAGAGATTCCTGGCGCATGATGTGAGTTCAGTGTGGCTCTGAGTGTCTTCCCTCTATAGTATGTGATAGGCACCCTCATCCCTAGATCAATTCTCCGATGGAGCATGTGGTTTCCAGGTATTATTAGTCATATATTCCATGATTTACAAGCTCACATGTTCAAGCTCTCTTTCAGTTAAATAAGATTTAAAATATCCCTTACTGACATAGGTGAAGGCAGAAAAATCCATTTGAAGCCAGTTTCTTTTCATTTTCCAGGAGTCCTTAGAGTGGCCCTAAATCTGATATAAATATGTACCCCACGCATACTGATGACCCCCAGGTCCTTTCTGAGATGGAATACAAATGTGTGCAAAGAGCTGGGAACCTTTTGCATTCCCTGCCTGAGGTACTGGGAAATCCAATCCTTGAGCCCTCCAAGGCAATAAATGAGAAATGCATCATAATGGACCAGTGTGGTGCTGACCAAAAGGATTTCCTGCAATAGAGGAACCAAATGTCAACATTCTATGAAAGGAAAAATGTCACATATCTTGATGTTGAGCAACTCTCAACTTTTGGTTTATTAAATTCGTTAAGAAGGGAACCTGAAAGGAGACAAAAATTTCTGCCCATTCAAAGAATTAAACAGAAATTAAGAGACATTTCCTGATTTAAATGATCAAGAAAATAAATCTTTACATACCTAGCTAGGCTAAATATCGACCACTAAGAATATTGGCTTAACAAAAAGTGCCATAAATCATCATGTTCCTAGTGGGCCAGGAATTGACTTTCTACACAGAAGGTAAGACTCTATAGGCCACAGAGTTGCTGTCCTACATTTCACAATTTGAATAATTATCAAGTGTTGGTTACTTATACAAAATATAGTCTTGGTATCTCAAGGATGAAGCTATGATACCTGAATAGATGGTATTTTCTATATAAACATTTTATTTAGTTCATCATAGATTCACACGCAGTTGTAAAAAAGTAGTACAGAGGGATCCCATGTACCATTTATCCAGATTCCCCCAATGGTAACATCTAGCAAACAACAGAACATCACAACCAGGGTACTGACAAGACTCTGTCAAGATACAGAACATTTCCATCACCATAAGGGTCCCTCATGTTGCCATTTTATAGCCAAATTCACTTACCTTCTTCCCTCTGCACACTCCATATCCTTGGGAATCACTAATCTCTTCTCCATTTCTCAAATTTTCTCATTTCAAAAGTATTATATAAAGGGAGTCATATAGTATGTCACCTTTTGAGATCGGCTTTCTTCACTCAGCATAATTTTCTAGAGATGCATTCAAGTTATCTGTGTGTCAAAAAATCATTCTTTTTCATTGCTGAGTAGTATTCCAAAGCATGAATGTACCACAGTTTGTTTCACTATCCATCTTTTAAATCATGTCTTGGTTACTTTTGGCTTGGGCCTATTGCAAATAAGGGTACTATAAACACTTGGGTATAGGTTTTTGTGTGAAGCTATTTTCATTTCACTGGGATGAATGACCAGGAGTGCAATTTCTGGGTCTATGGTAGTTTGTTATTGTATGTTTAATTTTTTTATAAAACTGCCAAACTGGGGCACCTGCGTTAAGCATCTGCCTTCGGCTCAGGTTGTGATCTCAGGGTCCTGGGATCCAGCCCCATGTAGGGCTTCCTTCCCGGCTGGGAACCTGCTTCTCCTTCTCCCTCTGCCCCTCCACCCCCACCCTGCTTGTGTTCTCTCTCTCATCTCTCTCTCTTTCTCAAATAAATAAATAAAACCTAAAAAAACCCTGCCAAACTGTTTTTCAGGAGTGGCTATAACATTTTATATTCCCACCAGTAATGTATGAGTGATTCAATTTTTCTGCATCCTCCTGAACATCTGGTATTTCCAGTATTATTTAGTTTAACCATTGTGAAAGATGTGTAATAAATCTCATTGTGGTTTTAATTAGCATTTCCCAAATAGCCAGTGATGATGACCATCTCCTCATGTGCGTATTTGCCATCTATATCCTCTGCAGTGAAATGTCTTTTCATGTCTTTTGTCCATTTTCAGTTTGGGTTTTAAATTTTTTTCTTTTGAGTTTTTAGAGTTTGTTTATATATTCTAATATCAGTCCTTTGTTGGATATGTACTTTGAAAATATCTTCCCACTCTGTAGCTTGTCTTTTAATCCTCTTATCTTTCACAGAGCAAAAGGTGTTTTTTCTTTTTCTTTTTTAATTTTGGAAAAATATAAAATAAAAATTTCCATTTTAACCATTTTTAGGTATACGATTCAGTGGCATTATATTCATAATATTGTGCAATTATCACCACTATTTATTTCCAAAATTTTTCCTCACCCCAACAGAAATTCTGTGCCCAATAAGCAATCACTCCCCATCCCCTCTCTTCATAGACCCTAATAACCTCTAACATACACTCTGTCTGCATCCGTTTTATTTGTTCCAGATATTCCATACAGGTGGATTCATACAACACTTGTCCTTTAGTGTCTGGCTAATTTAACTTAGCAGAATATTTTCACGATTCATCCATGTATCAGAACTTTATTCCTTTTTATGATTCAATAATATTTCTTTGTGTAGTATATACATAAAACAGAATATTATTTATGCATTCATCTGTTCATGGATTCTTGGGCTGTTTTCACCTATGGGCTATCATAAAAAATGCTGCAATGAAAATTCATATACATGTATCTGTTTGAGTCTCTGTTTTCAATTCTTTATATTCTGGGGTCTATACCTAGGAGTGGAACTTCTGGGTCATACGGTAGTTCTATGTTTATTTTTTTGAGGAACCACCAAACCGTTTTTTCAGCAGTTGCACCAATTTACATCCCCACTAGCAATATGAAGTTCCAATTTCCTGTTTCCTCACCAACACTTGTTCCTTTTTTTTTTTTTTTTTTTTAATTATAGCCATCCTAGTAGGTTTAAAGTGGTGTCTTATTGTGGTTTTGATTTGCATTTCTCTAATGACTAAAGACATTGTGATGGTTAATTTTATGTGTCAACTTGGCTAGGTACAGTGACCAGATATTTGCTCAAACATTATTCTGATGCTTCTGTGCATGGGGTTTTGGATGGGATTTACACTTAAATCAGTGGACTTTTTTTTTTTTAATCTATTTAAATTAAATTAGCCAACATATAGTACATCATTAGTTTTTGAGGTACTGTTCAATGATTCATAAGTTGTGTAACACCCAGTGCTCATCACATCACATGCCCTCCTTAATGCCCATCACCCAGTTACCCCATTCCCCTACCCCCCTTCCTTCTGCAACCCTCAGTTTGTTTCCCGGAGTCAAGAGTCTCTCATGGTTTGTCTCCCTAATTTCTTCCCATTCAGTGTTCCCTCCCTTCCCCTATGGTCCTCTGCGTTATTCCTTATATTCCACATATGAGTGAAACCATATGATAATTGTCTTTCTCTGACTTATTTCACTTAGCATAATACCCTCCAGTTCCATCCATGTCGATGCAAATGGTAGGTATTCATCCTTTCTGATAGCTGAGTAATATTCCATTGTATATATGAACCACATCTTCTTTATCCATTCATTTGTTGAAGGGCAACTCCTTCCACAGTTTGGCTATTGTGGACATTGCTGCTATGAACATTGGGGTGCAGGTGCCCCTTCTTTTCACTACATCTGTATCTTTGGGGTAAATACCTAGTAGTGTAATTGCTGGGTCATAGGGTAGCTCTATTTTTAACGTCTTGAGGAACCTCCATACTCTTTTCCAAAGTGGCTGTACCAGCTTGCATTCCCACCAACAGTGATAAGTTCTTAATAGATTTTGGATACTAACCGTTTGTCAGATATGTCTGCAAATATCTTCTCCCATTCCGTAGGCTGCCTTTTAGTTTTGTTGATTGCTTCCTTTGCTGTGCAAAAGCTTTTTATCTTGATGAAGTCCCAAAAGTTCATTTTTGCTTTTGTTTCTCTTGCCTCTGGTGATGTGTCTAATAAGAACTTGCTATGGCTGAGGTCAAAGAGGTTTCTTCCTGTGTTCTCTAGGATTTTGATGGTTTCTTGTCTCACATTTAGGTCTTTAATCCATTTTGAATTTATTTTTGTGTATGGTATAAGAAAGTGGTCCAGTTTCATTCTTCTGCATGTTGCTGTCCAGTTTTCCTAACACATTTTGATGAAGACACTGTCCTTTTTCTATTGTATATTCTTTCCTGCTTTGTCCAAGATTAGTTGACCATATAGCTCTGGGTCCATTTCTGGGTTCTCTATTCTGTTCCATTCATCTATGTGTCTGTTTTTGTTATAGTACCATATTGTCTCGATGACCACAGCCTTGTAATATAGCTTGAAATCCAGAATTGAATCCAGAATTGTGATGCCCCAGTTTTTGTTTTGTTTTGTTTTCAGAATTGCTTTGGCTATTTGGGGTCTTTTGTGGTTCCATACACATTTTACGATTGTTTGTTCTAGTTTTGTGAAAAATACTGTGGTATTTTGATAGGGATTGCATTAAATGTGTAGATTGCTTTGGGTAATATAGACATTTTAACAATATTTGTTATTCCAATCCATGAGCATGGAATGCTTTTCTATTTCTTTGTGTCATCTTCAATTTCTTTCATAAGTATTCCATAGTTTTCAGAGTACAGATCTTTTACCTCAGTTTATTCCTAGATATCTTATTATTTTTGGTGTAATTTGCAAATGGGATCGATTCCTTGATTTCTTTCTCTGCTTCATTATTGGTGTGTAGAAATGCAATAGATGTCTGCACGTTGATTCTATATCCTGCAACTTTCCTGAATTCCTGTATCAGTTCTAGCAATTTTTGGTGGAGTCTTTTGGGTTTTCTACATAGAGTATCATGTCATCCACAAATAGTGAAAATTTGACTTCTTCCTTGCCAATTTAGATGCCTTTCATTTCTTTTTGTTGTCTGATTGCTGAGGCTAAGACTTCCAGTACTATGCTAAATAGTAATGGTGAGAGTGGACATCCTTGTCTTGTTCCTGACTGTAGGGTAAAGGCTCTCAGTTTTTCCCCATTGAGGATATTAGCTGTGAGTTTTTTGTAAATGGCCTTTATGATGTTGAGGTATGTTCCATCTATCTCTACTTTGTTGAGGGTCTTTATCAAGAAAGGATGCTGTATTTTGTTAAATGGTTTTTCTGCATCTATTGAGAGGATCATATGGTTCTTATCCTTTCTTTTATTAATGTGAGGTATCACATTGATTGATTTGTGAATGTTGAACCACCCCTGCAACCCCAGAATAAATCCCACTTGATCATGGTGAATAATTCTTTTAATGTACTGTTGAATTCAATTTGCTAGTATTTAACTGAGAATTTTTGCATCCATGTTTATCAGGGATATTGGCCTATAATTCTCCTTTTTAGTGGGGTCTTTGGTTTTGGAATCAAGGTAATGCTAGCTTCGTAGAATGAGTTTGGAAGTTTTCCTTTCATTTCTATTTTTGGGAACAGTTTGAGAAGACTAGGTATTAGCTTTTCTTTAAATGTCTGGTAGAATTCCCCTGGGAAGCCATCTGGACCTGGACTTTTGTTTGTTGGGAGATTATTGATTATTGAATCAATTTCTTTGCTGGTTATGGGTCTCTTCAAATTTTCTATTTCTTCCTGTTTCAGCTTTGGTAGTTTGTAAGTTTCTAGGAATTTATCCATTTCTTCCAGGTTGCCCAGTTTGTTGGCATATAATTTTTCATAGTATTCTCTTATAACTGTTTGTATTTCTGTGGTGTTGGTTGTGATCGCTCCTCTTTCATTCATGATTTTATCTATTTGGGTCCTTTCTCTTTTCTTTTTGCTAAGTCTGGGCTAGGGGCTTATCAATTTTATTAATTCTTTCAAAGAACCAGCTCTTATTTGTTCTACTGGGTTTTTTGTTTGTTTGTTTCTATATCATTTATTTCTGCTCTAATCTTTATTATTTCCCTTCTTTTGCTGGCTTTAGGCTTTATTTGCTCTTCCTTTTCTAGCTCCTTTAGGTGTAAGGTTAGGTTGTGTATTTGAGACTTTTGTTGCTTCTTGAAGTAGGTCTCTATTGCTATATACTTCCCTTTTAGGACTGTCTTTGCTGCATCCCAAAGGTTTTGGACTGTCCTGCTTTCATTTTCATTTGCTTCCATGTATTTTTAAATTTCTTCTTTGATTTCCTGGTTAACCCATTAATTCCTTAGTAGGATATTCTTTAACCTCCATGTATTTGAGGTCTTTCCAAATTTTTTCTTGTGATTGACTTCAAGTTTCATAGCATTGTGGTCTGAAAATATGCATGGTATGATCTCGATCTTTCTGTACTTGTTGAAGGCTGATCTGTGACCTACTATGTGATCTATTCTAGAAAATGTTCCATGTGCATTCAAAAAGAATGTGTATTCTGTTGCTTTAGGATGAAATGTTCTGAATATATCTATTAAGTCCATCTAGTCCAGTGTGTCATTCATAGCCAGTGTTTCCTTGTTGATTTTCTGCTTAGCTGATCTGTAATTGGGGTGTTAAAGTCCCATACTATTATTGTATTATTATCAATGAGTTTCTTTATGTTAATTATTAATTGATTTATATATTTGGGTACTCCCAAGTTGGGGGCATAAATATTTACAATTGTTAGATCTTCTTGATGGATAGACCTTTTAATTATGATATAATACCATTCTTCATCTCTTGTTACAGTCTTTCTTTTAAAAATCTAGTTTGTCTGATATAAGTATGGCTACTCCGGCTTTCTTTTGATGTCCATTGGCATGATAAATGGTTCTTCACCCCCTCACTTTCAATTTGGAGGTGTCTTTGGGTCTAAAATGAGTCTCATGTAAGCAGCATATTGATGGGTATTTTTTAACCCGTGTTTACCCTTTCTTTTGTTTGGATCATTTAGTCCATTTACATTCAGAGTAATTATTGAATTATATGAATTTAATGCCAGAAGGATACCTCCAGGGTGCAGGTGGGACAGAGCTAGGTGTAAGTGGCTCTGGCCTGGCCTCCACGAGGTGGTGAGGTGGCTCAGTTTTGCTCCCTGAAGGCTTCCAGTGCTGATGGGCATGGCAAATATGGCTGTGCTCCTCTCTCCAGCCCCTCACTCTTCAGTGAGACCTCACAGAAGAGCAATCAATCACCCTTCTTGTGTCCTCAGTTTCCATCTGAACCCTGTGTTCACCCTGCTTTTATATCTCAGCTTTTATATCTCAGGTGCAAGACTGAGTTTCAAAACTCCAAATTTTAGGGACTCCCATGGCGTAGACCCATGCTGTTCCACTGGGGGAGGGTCTCACCATGCTTTTGCTGTTTGCTGGCCAGTCCCAGGAAAGCAGTCCCACAACCACACAGCAGTTCGCAGTTTATGGCACAACAGAGTAGAAAGCTGGTACCAAGACTGGGTGTTCTCAGCCAGCTTCCCCACTCCTATGTCTGAGAATAATGCAGCACTTCAGCACCAGTGGCTCTTCTTGCGACCCTGGGGATCCTCAGACCATCCTGTCATTCCTGGGATTCCACCCCACTTCACTACCTGAGCACCTTTAAGCCAGGCACATCCCCCACAGTAGCAAACTTCTAAAAGTTCAGATTTTGCACCTGCTGCTTATAATACTTTGCAGTAGCCTGCATAAGCAGGCTCCCTTCCTGCCATCTTACCCACAGCTATATCTCCTCCAAGAAAACTCTGTACTTCCTACCTTCCTAAAGGTGGTCACTTTCCTACTTGTATACTTGCAGTTTTTATTCTCTCAGACCTCCGATAAATTTCTTGGGTGTTCAGAATGATTTGATAATTATCTAGCTGTGTTTGTGGGACAAGCTTAGGGTCCCCCTACTTCTCTGCCATCTTAAACACCAGCATCTGGATTATAGATTTTAAATACTTGGTTTTCCTAGAAATTGACCCCTTCATTCATTTTTTATGAGAATGTGTATGTAACCTATTCCCTTCCACTATCTGCTGAGATACAAAAGAATTGGCAGGTTGTATAATGAATGTCCCACTTTGTTCTTTGCTACAAAAACATCTCCAGGGGGTGCCTGGGTGGCTCAGTCGGTTAAGCGTCTGCCTTCGGATCAGGTCATGGTCCCAGGGTCCTGGGATTGAGCCCTGTGTCAGGCTCCCTGCTCAGCAGGAAGCCTGCTTCTCCCTCTCCCACTCCCCCTGCTTGTGTTCTCTCTCTCACTGGCTCTCTCTCTGTCAAATAAATAAATAAAAAATCTTAAACAAAACAAAACAAAACAAAACATCTCCAGATTCAGTGTTTAGGCTTCTAGCTAAATTTAGCATTGTATTTGTGACAGAGCTCCTCCTCTTTTCCCATCTCCTAAGTCTACAGTACCATTTTCTGTCCTCCTACCTCTTCACAGAACACATATCAATGCCTTGCGCTAGTAAATTCCAGTAGCAAGGAAGATTATTTGCTCCACCTCTTATTAGAGTCAGCTTCATTTGTTTAACCCAGAAGTGTTTCTCTCTCTTCTTAATATAAAGATATATTCCAAAGAAGAGTCTGACAGTCAAAGAAAAGCATCACACTTCCTGAAGACATAAGCATTCCTCTTCTCCTAGTCACATGGCATTTGTATATTCCACAGAGGGGATATTTGGCCTCCCTTAACTGTGCCAGTTGTTTCTCTGTATTTCTCTCAATGGTTTTGGCATTGATTTCATGAGCATTATGTCAAGGGCATGGATTCTTATTACCCTTGGCTTCCATTAGAAATGTATATTGATAAAATTATGGGGCACCTGGGTGGCTCAGTTGGTTAAGCGTCTGCCTTTGGCTCAGGTCATGATCTTGGGGTTCTGGGATTGAGCCCTGTGTCGGGCTCCCTGCTTTAGAGGGGAGTCTGCTTCTCCCTCTCCCTCTTCCCCTTCCCTTTCTGCTTGTACGCTCTCTCTCTCTCTGTCAAATAAACAAATAAATAAATAAAATATTTTTTAAAAAAGAAATGTATATTGATAAAATTAGATGGTTATAATAGATCTTTAGAATCATTTAGTCTACCATTCTTACTGTTCACATGGAGATTCCAAGGAGAAATATATATATATGTTACATATATCATATATGCATATATATGTCATTATACATATATACAACATATATATATATATATATATATATATATATATATATATATATATATCATTATACATATATACAACTCTCTGGAGCCAAAGTTAGGTGGTGATAAATAAAAAGTCAATTGTTAAGTTTATAGTGCTTCATATATGTCATGCATTTTCCAAATACTTTTCATATATTTACTTATATATTCCTCCAACAATACTATGATGAAAGTACTATTATCATCCCCCTTTTACTCATGATGTTAATAGAAACAAAATTAGTTAAGTGAGCGAACAATGCTCACCCAGCTAGTCAGGGGTGGAATCTGGGTTTAAACAGAGGCCATCTGGATCTAGGGTACAAACTAGATCCTTCATAATTTTGCACTTCTATAATCCTTCATAATTTTGCACTTCTATAAATAAATGGTAAGAATGGTCCTGTTGGGATTGCTTACCTGGAAGATTCTTATTTCCCCTTGTCCACAATTTACATAAACAGGTTTTAGTGAATAATTGTTATGTAAGCATCAGTGTTCCAGATGCTGTGAATCCAAAGACAAATAAATCTCTGCCTTTGAGGAATTTGCAGGGGAGATAGAAAAGTAAACAAAAGCTCCCATTAAATAGGTTAATGTGTGCTATAAATAAGAGTATACGAACTATAGATTCACAGAGAAGGGTGTGATGTTAGTGCCACCATGAGGTGAAGGGGAGATACACAAAAATGATTTCCTTGGAGGCCTGAGTGAGTTGAAACTCAAATGCTGAATAAGAGCAAGTCATATTTATGTAGAATTATTGTGGTTAAAATGTTGATTCTAGAGATTGAAAAGGATGATGTGATGATTCATAGAATAATGAAAACACTACTGTTGTCAGAATCTCTTATTTTTCTTTCCAGAAATAACATTGTTTGCTTTAACATTCACATGGAACAAATGTTCCAGTTATGTTATCATTAGAAAATGCCTTTTATCTTTACGCTGGTATAGGGATCTCAGAAAACACCTCACTTCTTTTCCTCCACATTTTAGTTTTCTTTGTGGGATCCAAGCCCAAGCTCATTGACCTGACCATTACCCACTTAGCTATAATCCATATGATGATACTCCTCACCATGGGGTTCTTGGTGTCTACCGACGTTTGGGGACATGGGATATCCCAAGTGACTTCAACTGTAGAGTGATTGTCTTCCTTAACAAAGTACTGAGGGGACTCTCTATTTGTACCACCTGCCTCTTGAGTGTGCTTCAGGCTATCACCATCAGCCCCAGCAGCTCCTGGTTGGCTAAATTCAAATTTAAATCTCCAAATTCCATTTCTCTTCTTGTGGGTCCTGAACATATCCATCTGTAGCAACCTGCTCCTTTGTACTGTGGCCACACCCAATGAGACCCAGGCTAATTTTTGTTCCTTACTGAGCACTGTTCCTTTTTGCCCATGAGCTAAACAGGGGCCTGTTCTTCACACTGATGGCATTCAGAGATGTCTTCTTCATGGGTCTTATGCTCCTCTCAAGTGGATACATGATAATTCTCTTGAGCAGACATAGGCAGCACTCATAGCATCTTCACGGCAAGAGTCTCTCTCCAAGAAGCTGCCCAGAGAAAAGGGCTACTCAGACAATTATGCTGCTGATGAGTTGTTTTGTGATCATATATTGTGTGGACTTCATCATTTCATTTTCCATGGGCAAGACATGAACAAATGACCCAATCTTGGTATATATCCAGATGCTCATGGCCAATGGCCGTGGCATAGTCAGTCCTTTGGTGCTAATCAGCGGTCAGAAACAAATAATAAAAATTATGCATCCATGTTGGGGAGGAAAGGTCAAAATACAAAAAGTATTTTTGTTTAACAAAACAGCAATAGAAATATTTTAAGAGAAAAATGTTTCCACTCTCATTAGAGCAATCTTATGTTTCACAGAATTTTCTCTCTGAAAAAATTGATTAAATATGGCATTATAAATTTTCTGTCATAACATGGTAATCTTAATATATATTTGGCTAAAAAATACATTGTAGATAATTTGAGCAGTCTTTTTCTGAGAATTATGTTGTCTTTATGAAAATTCTTTTTAGGAAAGATTGTTTCTTTATCTTTTTCTTTTTAGGAAAATTCCCTCCACTCTTGGTAGTTTTAATTTCCTGTATTAAAGTATTCTGTATTTTTGCTAAAATGTATCTACATGTGGATATTCTTTCTATATTTGTTATATGTCTTATTAAGCCTCAATCCATGTAAGTGATTATCCTTCCTGGGAAGTTCTGTCTTTGTTGCTTCAAATACTTGTTCTCCTTTTCCCCAGTATTTGTGAAGTTCCAATTCAGTGTGTGTCAAACCTTATAATTTTATTTTCTGTATTCCTTAGTCTTTTTCATATTTTCCTTCATATTTTCCATATGTTCTATGAACTACATCCTGAATAATCTCTTCAGTCTAATACTCTAGTTCACTAATTCTCTCTTCAGCTGTGTTTAAACTATTTCACACATCCAATAATAGTGTATTATATATATATTTTTTTGTTCCCAAGAGTTAGCTTCATTTGTCTTTTTTAATTTGCCTGGTAGTATTTTATAATTACATATTTTCTTCATTTTTTGTATGTATGCCTCTTAAAAAACGTTTACCCTACTTAATAACCAATATCTAATATCCATGGAAATATAATTCCACTTTAGTTTTTGAGGGCTATTCTTAGCATTTTAAAAATTTAAATTATGGTTTCATATTTGGAAAATTTTAATTTATTGGGAAATTGAACATCCTAGTTGAGATGTATTTGTCCTCCTATTATATGGCACAAGTCTGGGGAATTTTCAGATTAATCTTTTGTTTAGATTTCCCAGAACTCTACACACATGGGGATAAATTTGAACTCCAAGCCAACATGAAAGCAAGATTTTGTTCCCCAAAAGAAGCCAACAAAGTGGCAGAGTAATTTCATTGTTAAACTCCTTTACTAAATTTTCCTAGCTCACATTTTTGCTAAAGACATCAATCCTTATGAACACAGGCTTTATGTAGGAGTCTTGTTCCTCCTTTCTGCCTTGTGTGGATTCATGACATTGTCTCCTGTGCATAGCTGTTAAGATCCCCATTTCTGGGTTCAATAAATAACTGAAGAGGAACCCCAGTTTCTCAGTTTCAGATCCCTCTTCATATTAGCCTGCTGAGGATTTCCCACACTTTTGTAAACTGTTACACATTTTTTAAAAGGTTGCTTTATACATGGCTTATAACACATTAGCAGTGGAAAGTTCTTCTGTGTTTCTAGTCTATTAGATTACCAGAAGAACCACTACTCGTATATGAAAAAAAAACCTTTTAGACTAACTATATAATTCTTTGTTAGGCCATAGTGTTTCATGAGAAATATCAATTTTGTGATGTCCTTACAAATGCTTCAAAAAAATTCCAAGGGATCTCTGTTTCCGTTTTTACTTCTTAATTTGGGAAATGGTATGTTAAAGACCTATTAAAACCACCACTCAGCTTATTAAAAGATGGGAGTTTATTCATATATTTGAAGCTCCTGTGCATCTTTCTCTAAGTGCATTGAAACAAAAATCAAAACAAAAAATAAAAAACTTCTCCCAAATGAATTGCTATCTTGATTATTACAATTATTTTCCTTGCTTTTCATTTTAAAGTTGTTGCCATATATGTATATGAATATATCATTAAGATATGTAGTTCCTGGGGCACCGGGGTGGCTCAGTCAGTTAAGCAGATGCCTTCGGCTCAGGTCATGATCCCAGGGTCCTGGGATTGAGCCTGGTGTCGGGCCCTCTGCTCAGCGGGAGCCTGCTTCTCCCTCTCCCTGTTGCTCACCCTGCTTGTACTCTCTCTCTCTCTGTGTCAAATAAATAAATAAAATCTTAAAAAAAAAAAAGATATGTAGTTCCTTTCACAGATTATATATGTAGATAATTCTTGGTGAAGTCCCAATAGTTTAGTTTTGCTTTTGTTTCCCTTGCCTCCGGAGACGTATATAGTAAGAAGTTGCTGCAGCCGAGGTCAAAGAGGTTGCTGCCTGTGTTCTCCTCTGGGATTTTGATGGTTTCCTGCCTCACACTTAGGTCTTTCATCCATTTTGAGTTTATTTTTGTGTATGGTGTAAGAAAGTGGTCCATTTATGGGATATAAACCAAAACAGAAAGGGTAGTATAATATCAGCTATGTACTCCATTACCCTGCTTCAAAAATATCAATTCATGGCCAATTTCATTTCATTTATAGCCACTACTCTCCCATCATATACTGAAACAAATACCATTAATAAATTACTTCATCAGTAAAAAGTCAATGTTTCTATTAAATATAGGAATTTTCCCTTTTAAACATAATCACAATATCATTATCACACCCCAAAATTTAAGGTTAATTAGATATATCATCAAATTTCAAATGGTCATATTTTCTGTATTGTGTTATATATTTCCAGTTTGTTTGTTTGAATCTGGTCCAAGTAAAGTACCTACATTGTGATTGATTGATACGCGTTTTAAAACAGTGTCCATACATCCCAAGAAAGTAGTCTGGGACAGTTTTGGTTTTTATCATTTACTTTGTTTCCTAGCACTATCCAAAGTGACTAAAGAGTTATTTTTGTATTATTATGAATTCAGAGGCTTAAACACATTTAATGTGTTTCAACAAATCATATTTATTGTCCTTACTGATGATCAAACTATCCTGTGTTTGGTATATAGAAGCCTATTCATTTTGGCTTCTGGGTCCTTTGATATGACCCTTATAGTATTTGATAGCATAGCATCCACATTTCTTGTATAAGAAGTTCCAAGTTCATCTATCTTTTCTGCCCCAGACTTGAAGTCAGCCATTTCACCAAGAGGTTCTGGGACCATTTCGTAAAAATGCTTTGTACAGACCACAATCTGGGTGCTAGCGAAATTCATTGCTATTGGGTTTGTAATTTTTTCTAGGCATTCTTTATCAAAAACTAAAAAATATTTTAATAAAAAAAATACATATGAGTTTACACTGATAATTTAAATTCGAATTAGAACTAAGGGTTTTCACTATATTTTATCAATTTTATGTATTTGTTTCTTTCTGATATTATACCATTCTTTCTGCTTTTGTTTATGTTTCAAATTTTCTATAATAAAATGTTTAAAAGTTGGAAAATGGTAAAAAAAAAAAAACAAAACACAAGTTGCAAACCAGGAGAATATATTTGTAGGACATATAATTGACCAAGAATTAATACTTCTCTAAACTTTCCAAAATTCCTAGTTCTCAAAGGCATGAACATCATTTCTCATATGCATTATCCCACATTACAATCTTATCCATTTACATATGACTTGGACTAGTTACTTCATGACATCAGAAAGGCAAGGAAGAGATTTTCTACCTTTCTGGTTCCATTATGAGATTTCGAGAGCTGCTCTTAGCTGTAGTCAGCCTATTCATGTCTGAGAAGCCCTGAGCCATGTCACCTTACTTTGGATTATTTCCCTGGGCTACTTGCCTTCTCTTGTATTTTGCAGAACCTGATAATTCATCTATTTCCCTGCATTTCTTCCTTACTTCCCTACTCATTCTAAATATATGCCATTTTCAGTCTTCCATATTTTTTCATTTATATATCTATTTATCTAAAAATATTCTTGAGCCCTTTAGTATGTGCCAGCTACTGAGTAAGGCTTTCAAGAGTAATTTTTTTTTCATTTTTATTTTTTAACAGCTTTACTGAGGTATAATTAATACACAAAAAACTACACATATTTAATGTATACAGTTTGATGGGTTTGAACATATGCATGCACCTGTGGAACCAGGATGAATTTGTGAGCAAAACACATGCAGTCACTGCCCTCATAAAGCTTATAGCCTAATAGGGGAGCCAGACGTTAATAAAATATTCACACAAATAAATGTAAAAGATAAATATGGTGAACGCCATGAAGTACAGATATAGTATTTAAAGGACAGAATATGTCAAAGGTATTATAGGAATTTTGAGCAATGGCCTATGAAGATTAGAGATATGTGTAGAAGTGCAGAATGTACGTCCCAGAAAGCATGTAGTTCATGTAGATAGACATAGGATCTAGAAATAGATGATTTGAAGAGAGAACCATCAGCTATGCCATTTTTTAGGAATTAAAAGTGAGTCAGAGAGTACAGTATATCCCTGTAGGTGAAAAGTATCTCAGTTATTCACTGCAAAATCGTCCTTCCCCCTTTCCCACTCCATGTAATTCCGCAGATTTGACTCCATCACTGAATTCATGAGGAAGACCTCTAAAAAGGTCAAAGCCAGAAAGTTTATCTCATCTACACGGACTGATTGATAGATAACCACATGAACCATCATGAGCCTATCAGGGAAATGAACTTTGTGTTAGGTTCCAAAAAAGACATTATTCTTTCTACCAGATGTACCTCTAACAAGGACATAGGAGTTGATTCAGCTGCCCGTATCTGAAGCCTGATTCTAAAGCCAATACAGAGGCACCAAGACCTCCAAACCCACCAAGCCCAAGGCTGCAAAAACAGGAAACAAAAATTCTTCAAGTGGATTACTACGTGTAATCATAAAAAGGCCTACTTCTTGCCTCAAGTTTCCAGATCTGTGCACTCTGGCTTTGAGGTAAGCAGCTCCATTTATTGAATATACAACACTGTGTGTGGCAGCATCTCAAACCCACAAGGTTTTGGATGTTCACATCCAAATTGTTGTGCAGGGAGAAGATCTGTGGGCAGGGAAGTCAAATCCATACTGAGATTATGTCTACCCCAGTGAATAAGGTATCACCTTCCCTCCCCATCCCCTGCCATGAGAGAAGAGGTCCAATACAGTCAACCTGTCACCATGGAATATTTCCATATCAAAGACTCAGCAACAACCTCTACAGATGGAAAATTGGGTGCACAGCAGAGGTGATAGCCAGATCAGCCTTGGTGAGCAGAATGTCACAGTGTTCACTCCACACAGAGCCATCTCTGCTGCCATGGCCATTTTGTGCATGGTCACAATGAATATGGAGGAAGCTGGGCAAGAAGCTAAGTGATATCCATAGGATGATGATTATGGAGAATTCCCTCTGATGTAGCTGCCTCTGGTGGGCATTTGTGTGGTGATGACTATCTTCATATTCTGCCTACCTTGCAGGATTGATCCTCATACCACCCCCCCCCCACCTCCACTGCTAAGACCTGCTGGTCACCAATTTTCCAAGACTGTTTTTTCCAAGGCCTTGATCAGCAAAGGCAAACTCTTAGCCACTGCCCACGAATCACTGTAGATCTATGCCTCAGGCCATCTTTTCTTCCATACAAGGTGTCCAACCAGATGTACCCCATGTTCTGTCTACTAGGAGTGTTTCTTTATAGCACTCTGTCTCAGAGACCATCCCTGTGTGAAGTCATAGTACTACAACGAAACACTGCCAGCTCGTGCTGGCAAATCATGGAAATCTATCCATAAATCAGGCCCTGGAATTTTTTATGTACTCTTGGCTGGTCATAGGGAAACCCCCGTGTGACTGTAGGTATGAATTGAGGGAGAGAAGGTAAAGTAGAGGAGAGAGAACCATGATTGTCTGAGCTCCCAGTTCATGAACTTTACTTGTGTCTTTCAAAACAGCTTTGGCCCAAATCAACTTATATTTATTTTACATGCATTTTTGTGATTCAGTGGATCACATTATACCCAATTCATAAGAAGTTCAGTTCACACAGCATCCTTTCTTGATCAAAACTCTTCAGAGTATAGGGATAGAGGGTACATACCTCAATATCATAAAAGCCATCTATGAAAAACCTACAGCGAATATCATTCTCAATGAGGAAAAACTGAGAGCTTTCCCCCTAAGGTCAGGAATGCGGCAGGGATGTCCACTATCACCACTGCTATTCAACATAGTATTAGAAGTCCTAGCCACAGCAATCAGACAACAAAAAGAAATCAAAGGCATCCAAATCGGCAAAGAAGAAGTCAAACTCTCACTCTTTGCAGATGATACGATACTTTATGTGGAAAACCCAAAAGACTCCACCCCAAAACTGCTAGAACTCATACAGGAATTCAGTCAAGTGGCAGGATATAAAATCAATGCACAGAAATCAATGGCATTCCTATACACCAACAACAAGACAGCAGAAAGAGAAATTAAGGAGTCGATCCCATTTACAATTGCACCCAAAACCATAAGATACCTAGGAATAAATCTAACCAAAGAGGCAAAGGATCTGTACTCAGAAAACTATAAAATACTCATGAAAGAAATCGAGGAAGACACAAAGAAATGGAAAAACGTTCCATGCTCATGGATTGGAGGAACAAATATTGTAAAGATGTCAATGCTACCTAGAGCAATCTACACATTCAATGCAATCCCCATCAAAATACCATCCACTTTTTTCAAAGAAATGGAACAAATAATCCTAAAATTTGTATGGAACCAGAAAAGACCCTGAATAGCCAGAGGAATGTTGAAAAAGAAAAGCAAAGCTGGCGGCATCACGATTCCAGACCTCCAGCTCTATTACAAAGCTGTCATCATCAAGACAGTATGGTACTGGCACAAAAACAGACACATAGATCAGTGGAACAGAATAGAGAGTCCAGAAATGGACCCTCAACTCTATGGTCAACCAATCTTTGACAAAACAGGAAAGAATGTCCAATGGAAAAAAGTCTCTTCAACAAATGGTGCTGGGAAAATTGGACAGCCACATGCAGAAGAATGAAACTGGACCATTTCCTTACACCACACACAAAAATAGACTCAAAATGGTTGAAAGACCTAAATGTGAGACAGGAGTCCATCAAAATCCTAAAGGAGAACACAGGCAGCAACCTCTTCGACCTCAGCTGCAGCAACTTCTTCCTAGAAACATCGCCAAAGGCAAGGGAAGCAAGGGCAAAAGGAACTATTGGGACTTCATCAAGATAAAAAGCTTTTGCACAGCAAAAGAAACAGTCAACAAAACCAAAAGACAACCGACAGAATGGGAGAAGATATTTGCAAATGACATATCGGATAAAGGGCTAGTATCCAAAATCTATAAAGAACTTATCAAACTCAACACCCAAAGAACAAGGAATCCAATCAAGAAATGGGCAGAAGACATGAACAGACATTTTTCCAAAGAAGACATCCAAATAGCCAACAGACACATGAAAAAGTGCTCAACATCGCTTGGCATCAGGGAAATCCAAATCAAAACCTCAGTGAGATACCACCTCACACCAGTCAGAATGGCTAAAATTAACAAGTCAGGAAATGACAGATGTTGGCGGGGATGTGGAGAAAGGGGAACCCTCCTACACTGTTGGTGGGAATGCAAGCTGGTGCAGCCACTCTGGAAAACAGTATGGAGGTTCCTCAAAAAGTTGACAATAGAGCTACTGTACGATCCAGCAATTGCACTACTGGGTATTTACCCCAAAGATACAAATGCAGGGATCCAAAGCGGTACGTGCACCCCGATGTTTATAGCAGCAACGTCCACAAGAGCCAAATTGTGGAAAGAGCCAAGATGTCCATCGACAGATGAATGGATAAAGAAGATTTGGTATATATATACAATGGAATATTATGCAGCCATCAAAAGGAATGAGATCTTGCCATTTGCAACGATGTGGATGGAACTGAAGGGTATTATGCTGAGTGAAATAAGTCAAACAGAGAAAGATATGTATCATATGACCTCACTGATATGAGGAATTCTTAATCTCAGGAAACAAACTGAGGGTTGCTGGAGTGGGGGGTGGGGTGGGACGGATGGGATGATAGACACTGGGGAGGGTATGTGCTCTGGTAAGCGCTGTGAATTGTGCAAGATTGTTGAATCTCAGATCTGTACCTCTGAAACAAATAATGCAATATATGTTAAGAAAAAAAAAAAGAAGAAGATAGCAGGAGGGGAAGAATGAAGGGGGGGAAATCGGAGGGGGAGACGAACCATGAGAGACGATGGACTCTGAAAAACAAACTGCGGGTTCTAGAGGGGAGGGGGGTGGGAGGATGGGTTAGCCTGGTGATGGGTATTAAAGAGGGCACGTTCTGCATGGAGCACTGGGTGTTATGCACAAACAATGAATCATGGAACACTATATCTAAAACTAATGATGTAATGTATGGTGATTAACATAACAATAAAAAATTAAAAACAAAAAAAAAAGAAGTTCAGTTTACTTGCCCCATGACCAGGTATCTTTCTTGCGGTGTTCATAGAAAGTGGGAACAACTTTTAAAATGGAGAGTAGTGGACAGCAGAAAAGGAGAAAGGCACAGTCTTACTCCTTATGGTCAGCACTGATTCTACTGTAGGTTTTACCAGTGGAACCCTGCAGCCATCTGTCTGCCACAAGCACCTGTGATACAGTTAGGTTTGCTGGGGCTTAAGGACCAAGAACCAGAGCAACTTGTTCCCGTTGCAGAGACCTTTCTTGTTCTGAGTCCCGTTCCAAACTGGGAACCTTATGGATTACCTCGTAAATGGATCAGCACTGCATGTCCCAAAGTAAAATATTGTTGCCTCCAAAATCCTGAGACACTCATCATTATGTCTCTTTCTTTGTTGCGGATAGTACACTATGCAGCAACTTATCTTTCACTTTCCTATGAATATCCCCATGTGCTCCAGAATCTTGGAGATTTTCTCCAAGGTGCTTGTGGCAGACAGATGGCTGCAGGGTTCCACTGGTAAAACCTACAGTAGAATCAGTGCTGACCATAAGGAGTAAGACTGTGCCTTTCTCCTTTTCTGCTGTCCACTACTCTCCATTTTAAAAGTTGTTCCCACTTTCTATGAACACCACAAGAGACAAGATACCTGGTCATGGGACAAGTGAACTGAACTTCTTATGAATTGGGTATAATGTGATCCACTGAGAAAATCTCCAGAAATCCAACCAGAAACTCCAACTATTTGACAATGCTACTGAATTTTATCTCCCACCATCTGGCACACTTCATGGTCTTAATAGGACAGTTATCTAGAGTGCTTCCTAATGCCCAATCACCAGGTCCCATTAGCATGGTGTCATGAACCAACATGATGCTCTGGTGCATATAAAGAGAAAAAGCTCCCCCCAGACTTTATTATAATACAGAGGAGGAGAATGGGTATAGCACTAGGGTAAGATAGTCAAAGTAATTTTGTCCTTGCCTTATAAATGCTCTTTTCTTATTTTATTATCAGCAGGAATGGAAAATAAAGCACATGCCTGGATCCATCCCCCAAATGCCCTGCACCACAGCTGCCTCCTCTCCACTGGCCATCACCTGTACTTGAGCCCCACCCAGGTGCTTAGAATCATAGCTCCAAATTATCACCACATGATTATATTTACGATAACCTTTGGTCATTCTCCATCACCCACTGCCAAGCAGTCAAATAGTCCCTAATCAGCAGCGTGGTGGCTCACAGGGCCACGGGATCGCTTATGTAGCTGCAAGTCTGGCTTGCTACACTTTCCACAGAGTCATCCAGAAAGGATGCAACAAGCCCAAATGGATTCAGAGTGAAGGTACATGTTGTCAGGTCCCCACGCACCTGGTCCCACAGGACGGCATGGAAATGGAGGGGCCACATGACAAATAGCACAAGTGGTGGTTTGCTCTGCCACCTAAGAGCTAACTCTAAACTCCAGCCAAGTCATTTTCGGATTCACATGGAAGCAGGAAAGCTCTTTCTGACTAGAGTTTTTCTTCTTGTTGAAAAAATGTCCTTTAGAATTTTTAAATTTTCAACAAGGCTCTATGTAAGTACTAAGATTTCATATATTTGCAAGTATTCTTGTGCCCTTTTCCCCCTAATAGTTTTAATTGTATGTAGATTCTATTGGGAGCTACCAATTACTATGAGCCCTCTGCATTTTGGAGACATTTACTCACTTTGTCTTGTTGCTCATCTATTTTGCTGATGAGAGATCCACTGTCATTTTTACTGTTACTGATTTTTTGAAAAGTCTCTTTCCCTTGTAGATATTTAAGATTTTTTTCTTTATTCTTGATTTATCAGTAGCTTCTCTACTTGTGTGCAAACTCTACCTGAGGACAAAAAAAAGTCTGTGCTGCATTCTGGTAAAGAAGCTCCCCAAATCCTGTAATTTGTGGGATTTTGCAAAGGTCCCATTATGTGGGCACGATGGATTAAACCACTGGCCACTGGTGATGAGACTAGTTTAAACTTGGTCTTGACTTTTGAAGAATTTTTCCTTTCAATGATTTTTCCTTTTTATATTTCTAAGTGTTCATTTTTTTCATATCTACTTGTATTTATTTCTGCTTGATTTTTTAAGTTTTTATTTAAATTCCTGTTAGCATACAGTGTAATATTAGTTTCAGGTGTAAAATGTAGTGATTGAACAATTCTACATATTAGTGCTCATCATAAGTATACTCTTAGTCCCCTTCGCCTGCTTCACCCATCCCCGCCCCCCTCTGGTGACCATCAGTTTGTTCTCTATAGTTAGGAGTCTATTTCTTGGTTTGCCTCTTTCTCTCTCTCTCTCGTTTATAGCAGCATTATCTACAATAGCCAAATTAAGGAAACAGCCCAAGTGTCCATCGACTGATGAATGGATAAAGATGTGGGACATACATTTACAATGGAATATTATGCTGCTTGTTTTTTTTCTTTCCTGGGATAAAATATATTTTTTAAAAGTTTTGTTGATGTATAACTGATACACTATGAACCTATTTAAAGTATGCAGTTGGATGAGTTTTGACATATGTATGCACCCATGACACCATCACAACAATTAAAATAATATATCATCACCTGCAAAAGTTTCCTGAATTGCCTCTTCCCTCCTGATCCAACCCTATCCCCAGGCAACCACTGATCTGTTTTCTTTTTTTTTTAAGATTTTACTTATTTGAAAGAGATAGAGAGAGAGAGAGAGAGAGGAGGAGCAGAGGGAGAGGGACAAGCAGACTCCATGCTGAGTGCGGAGCCCAACATGGGGCTCTATCTCATGACTCTGAGATCATGATCTGAGCCAAAATCAACTGATTGAGCCACCCAGGCACCCCTGATCTGTTTTCTATCATTATGTTTGCACTTTATAAAATTTTTATAGACATGGAAGCACACAGAATGTACTTTTTATCTGGCTTCCTTAATTAAGATTCATCCATGTTGTATCAACATTTCACTTTTTATTGCTGAGTATTCCATTATATGAATATACCATAACCATTCACTTGTTAATGGACTTTTTAGTAGTTTCCTGGTTTTTGTTATTACAAACAAAGCTACTATGAACACTCATGCACAAGTTTTTGTGTGGACATATGCTTTTATTTCTCTTGGATAAACAGGTAGGTGTGAAATGCCTGGGTCATATGGTGGGTGTATGTTTAAACTTTCTAAAAACTGCCAAACTTTCTTCCAAAATGGTTATACCATTTTGTACTTGTACCATTTGTACTTGATTCCTTTCTCCCTGTAATTGGGATTTCAATTTTTAAAAAATTGAGGTGAAATTCATGTAACATATAATTGTCTTAAAGTGTACAACTTGGTGTTTAGTGTATTCACAATATTGTCCGACCACCACCTTTCTCTCTCTAGTTTCAAAACTTTTTCATCACCCCCATATATCCCATACCCATTAAAAAATCACTTCCAATCCCTCCCTAAACCCTGGCAACTTCTAATCTGCTTTCTGTTGCTTTGGATTTGGCTATTGTAGAAATTTCATATAAATGGAATCACACAATACGTGACCTTTTGTGTCTGGCTTCTTTTACTTGGCATGTTGTTGAAGTTTATTCAACTTGTAGTATGTATCAGTACTGCATTCCTTCTTATGGCTGAATATATTCCACTATATGTATATATCACAATTTGCTTATCCATTTATCTACTGATGGATATTTAGGTAGTTTCCACTTTTGATTATAGCAAAGAGTTCTGCTATGAACATTAATGAACAAGTGACTCAATACTCATTTTCAATTTGGGGGGAATATACCTAAGGAAATTGTGGGATAATATGCTCATTCTGTGTTTAACTTTTTGAAGAAACTCCAAGGTTCCTATGTTTCCATATGCTTACCAACACTTATTTTCATGTTTGGTTTTTTTAAAATAATAGCCATCCTAATGGGTGTGAAGTGGTTATCTCATTGTGGTTTTGATTTGCATTTCCCTAATGACCAATGATGTTGAGCACCTTTCCATGTTGGCTATTTACATATCTTTAGAGAAATATCTATAGGGCCATTATTTTGGACAGCAGTAATTTGGCTATGAGCCTCCACTGACTTGAGGTAATGAGGAGTGGTTAAACATTCTTGCTTAGCATATTCTTTTTAACTATCCATTATGGAAAATTTCAAACAGATATGAAATTAGAGTGATTCAGTTAATAGTTCATAGATACCCCTCGTAGTATAAGCCCTGACAATATTGGGTTTTCTTTCCTTTTTTGTAAGGTAAGTGCCTGGTTGAAGCTTTGATTGCCTAGCCATCCACTTCAAAGATGGCAATCTCAAATAAACACATTGCCAGCCACACCATAAGGAGCCAGGCTGTACTCCCCTCTGCCCCAGGCTTAGTTTTAGGGATCCTAGTTGGTTTCTATAACTGACCACTTGGGCCACTTGTTTTTTCTCTTCCAGCACTTTAAATTCCCACTCTTATGTTTTAAATTCACCAATAAAATGTGAGCCCATGAAACCCTAGGCCCCACTCTCAACCCCAACAAAAGCATAATCCCAGGCCTGCTCACTCACTCTCTTTCTTCTCCTCCCCAACTTTCCCCCCAACCTCACTGTGTGGCACATATAATTTCAGGTCCTGTAAGTAATAAACTTTTTTTTCCCCAGTTTCCTGATGGTTACTGCTAGAGGGGATCTTGTAAACATATAATAAGAACGATAAGGGCTGGTCCAACCACAACACTGGTTATTGATAGGCTGCACCCAGCACCAACAGCCCTACTCTGTCTTCTTAATGCCCGATTTTGACAAACTATGTGCTGTTTTTCTCCCCTTTGGTTGATTAGAGGAAAAAGTCTGTCTACTTACATCACACTAACAAGTAATTTCTACAAATTGCTATTCTGGGCCTATAGCAGATCTTGAAAGTTATGTGTGAAATTATCTAATGCATGCGACTTTTCTTTGGTTCTTCCAGGTGAATGAGAAGGCTTTTATTTTTATATAAGGGCTACTTCCTAATAGTTTGGGCTATTAAAATGTTATTATTTTAATAACATTTATGGCTTACCAAAATGTTAAGTTAAAATCTATACAATCATAGAACTTACTGAGAACAAAAATGAGCAGAACAATGTTCTGCTAGAAGCTTGGCTGATATGCTGCACTGGCCTGCATCGCAAAATAACAAAACACAGACAGAAAACACTGTGTGTAGGTAGCTGGTGCAAATCACTGTGATTCTGAGTCACGGCTTCCATCTGGCTCTCACTTGCTCTCACAGAAGCTGCCTGCCATGTTATGAGCTGCCCTAAGCAGAGGCCTATGTGACCAGGAACTGAGGGAGGACTCTGGCAGATAGGCAGTGAGGAATTGAGGCCCTCAGCCCAACCACCCACAAGGAACTGAATTTTGCCCCAAACTACCTGAGTGATTTTGGAAGGCCTGTCAAGCTTTGAGATGATCACAACCCTGGCTGACACCTCGATCACAGCCTCATGAGACTCTGAGCCATGGACCCAGGTAAGCTGTGCCCAGACCCCTGACCAACAGAAACTGTGAAATAATAAATGTTTGTTTCAAGCTGCTAAGTTTTCAAGTAATTTTTTACATGGCAATAAATAATACACCAGGGACAAACAAGGTATTACTACACCCTGGCCTAAAATGTCTTACAGTTGCCTTGGGCTAGTTACTTAACCTGTGAGGGCTGCAGTTCCTTATCTTCAAGATGGGAAGAGCCTTCCCAGCCTCACAAATTAACTGTGGTATCTGTATGAAGGATCTGCTCATTGACAAAAACAACTGGCTTGCTAGGAATTCAACAGAAAATTTTAAGACTCAAACCAGCTTACCAGTATCTTCAAGGAGGAATTTTAGGGAATTTTTCATATTTCTATTTCCTTATATCCAAAATATTTGTAATTAGTAAAAACAAAGGACACACTCAATATCAGGTAAAAATCACGTTTTCCTTTAATTGACTACTTAATTCACACCATTTCTTCTCTTGGCTGCTACTTTGGTAACAATTAGGTCCCCACCTCTCAAGAACATTGCATCTAAACAGGCTGACACAGAGCCAGTGTGAACACAGGCCCCAAACCAGGGCTTCTGGAATAACAAGAACAGCAAAACCAGCCCTTCTCTTCACTCAGAAAGGGATTTTGAATTAGAGGGTCTAAAGCTCCAATTTCCAAACACAGAAAACCTGGAGCTCAACGTAAAAATGGAAACCAAAATGCATCAGAAATGAAATATAGTACCTCCTCATATACTCAAGGTCAAGATGGTTCTTGAGAAATAAGTATCTGATCAGCTGGCTTCTTGTGTTAGGAATGGCCCCACTCCAGCATTTTTAAAGGAAGCTGTTTTTGTTTCTATTTCATTTCCCAAAGGGGTATAAAAATCTACTAAAAGGGATATAATCAATCAAAATAAATCAGCTCACTCACAAGACACTCCCAAATAATGATATTTGGTTGCTGAGCATAGTCAGCACATTATTTCAAAGTGGCAAAATTCAGGGTAATCTGAGAATTCAAAAGTAACAGCTACATTTGCTGATAGATTTATGTGAGACACACATACATTTTTTCCAGTGTGTATGCAAAGGACCAAGATCCCTGATCATCAAATAAGTTATTTTGTACATTATAGTGCACAGAACAACAGAGGAAAGACACTTTCTCAGAGAATGACCAAAAGGCATTTTGCAAAAGGTTCATATCACTCTGAAGCAGAAGGACTGGAGCCCAGTGCCTTGTGGCCTTTATTAGCTTGACCCCTCCTCTTCTTTGGTTGCAGTGGCCTCAGTGGCAGCTGTCTCTTCTAAACGTTCTGCTGGCTTCTTCTCTTCCTCTTCGTCCTCCTCGTCCTCCTGGGGATAGAGGTCGGGATATTTCTGCATGCATTCCTGCATGGCCCGGAACTGGTCTACACAGTCTGACCCCTTGACATCCTCTGTGCTATAATGGAAGCAGGAAAAGGCTGACTTGAACTGTTCCCCACAGGGGCCACTGGCCATTCCCCCAAGGCACGGGCAGTTCCAGTTAATGTCTCCATTTGGCAGGATCAATCCTAGAATGGGAAAATGGGCAAGGAAAATGTGAGACAGGCTCTCAAAGGTTTCTGAAAAAGCAAAACCAAGTCCAGTCCTTGAAAGATACTTGGGAGGTACAGAACTGCTGCCTGGTAGGCCCTTGCCTACCTCTCAATTTGGATTGGGTTCCAATGCCTATGCAAACGCAGCATCCCTTGGCTTGGCTGGAGAGAAGCCACCAGTGGCAACTTTCTACCCTGATCTATATTTTGAGCCACCTCCCATGGCTCTGGCTGTGCTCCAAGAGCTAAATACTGGAAACCATTTAATCCAAAGAAGAAACCATCATTGGGTTGGTTAGCAAGGAGCTTTTTCAAAGCCCCAACACTTTAAGGAGCTGAGGTATTGATCTCCTTCTTTCGCTCTCTGCTCTGCTCCCATTCAAATGATCAGGACCAGACCACCCCCTGCCTCCAAAAAAGGCACCTTGCCCCCTCAAGCCCCTCTGGCTTTGCAACTGCTCTCAGAAGCTCAGCTCAGTGTGAGGACTGATAAGGAAGAGGCTGAGCCTTCTGCACTGGCGGGAAGATATCCAAGACATGCTGTATAAGGAAAAAGCTAGTGGCATACCAGATGGTGTGGTTCTAGTCTTATAACAGTGAAAAAACCTAGAGGGATGTTAACCATCCTAACCCAACTGCTAAACAGCACGTGTGTTTCAGGGAGGGGTGCAACTGCAGACTGACGTTCAGTTGCGATATTCTATAGGCCCCCTTACTTTTGAATTTTACACTTTCTTGTCTTTGAACCTTATTCACATCTAAATAGTATTTCCTGGTTTTCTAAAATGCTTTCAAGATGATGGCTTCATTTCCAGCTTTGTAATAGACAGGGAAATACGATTCATACAGAAGTTTCTTACATGAGTCTTTTATAGGACTGGGAGCACTCTGTAAGACTCTAAAATGCCCAGTGAAATTATACAATTTTTCACTCTAACCAAGTACCCAGGCATGGCACTCTGAGTTAGTGTCCAAAGTCCTAGGCCTAGGCTGAACCCCATCTCTTCATTCTAGCTCAGGAAACTTCAATGATCAAAAGATCTGCTGCTGCAGTTCCTTACTTGTAAAATGGGCTAACAGTGGAGATGTCAATGGATACCGCACCCCAAGCAGGTAGTTCACCACTAGACCATCAATAGCTGCTGGGCACACTCTCAAGTACCACACTATCTGCAGTAAAACACATAATCCTTTTTGACAACCTTCTTCAATCGTACTACAAATCCCAGTTTGCACAGGAGATTCTGTGGTTCAGTGGGGTCTAAGTCAGGACTACAGCCAAGGCCCAAAGGATTCCCAGATCCCAAGCTGTCTCCCCCCACATCTCACCACCTCTCCCTACACAGGCCAGCATGGTGCTAGAAACCTACAGATACACCTCAGAGATATTGTGGGTTGGGTTCCAGACACCACAATAAAGCTAGTATCACATAAAGCACATCAAATTACTTTCTTGGTTTCCCAGTGCATATGAAAGCTATGTTTGCACCAGTGAATTCAGTGCATAATAGCATTATGTATAAAAAACGTACATATATTAATTGAAAATACTTTATTGCTAAAGAATGCTAACCATCGGGGCGCCTGGGTGGCTCAGATGGTTAAGTGTCTGCCTTCGGCTCAGGTCATGATCCCAGCGTTCTGGGATCGAGCCCCATGTCTGGCTCCTGGCTCGCCTGGGAGCCTGCTTCTCCCTCTCCCTCTGCCTCTCCCCTGCTCATGCTCTCTCTCTCTCTGTATCTCTCTGTCTCAAATGAATAAATAAAATCTTTAAAAAAAAAAAAAAGAATGCTACCCATCATCTGAGCTTTCAGTGAGTTGTAAATTTTTGCTGGCGGAAGGTCTTGCCTTGATGTTGATGGCTGCTGACTGATGAAGGTTGTGGTTGCGGCAATTTCTTAAAATAAGACAACAATGAAATTTGCTGCATCAATGGACTCTTCCTTTCACAAATAATTTCTCTGTAGCATGTGATGCTGTCTGATAGCATTTTACCCCGAGCAGAACTTCAAATTGAAATCAATCCTCTCAAACCCTGCCACTGCTTTATGTCATATTCTTTTGTTGTCATTTCAACAATCTTCACAGCATCTCCACCAGATGTAGATTCCATCTCAAGAAACCACTTTCTTTGCTCATCAATCAGAAGCAACTTCTCACCTGATAAAGTTTTTTTTAACTGAAGTATAATTAACATACAGTGCTATATTAGTTTCAGGTGTATAATATATAATTCTATACCCTTCTCAGTGCTTATCAAGGTAAGTGTACTCTTAATCCCTCTCACCCGTTTCACTCCTCCCCCGGCAATCATCAGTTAAAGCTTGATCAGGAGATCGAGGCAGTTCAGTCATGTCTTCAGGCTCCACTTCTAATCCTAGTTTTCTTGCTATTTCCACCACATCTGCAGTTACTTCCTCCCCTCAAGTCTTGAACTCCTTAAAGTCCTCCACAAGGCTTGGAATCTGCTTCTTCCAAATTCCTGCTCATGGTGATATTTTGACCTCTTCCCACGAATCACAAATGTTCTTAATGACATCTAGAATGGTAAATCCTTTCCAGAAGGTTTTCAATTGACTTTGCCCAGATCCACCAGAGGAATCACTATCCATGACAGCTATATAGCTTTATGAAATGTATTTCTTAAACAGTAAGACTTGAAATCAAAGTGACTCCTTGATCCGTGGAATGCAGAATGGATGTTGTGGTAGCAGGCATGAAAACAACAATCTTGTACATCTCCACCAATGTTCTTGATGACCAGGTGCACTGTCATAGAGCAGTAATATTTTGAAAGGAATCTTTCTTTTCTGAGCAGTAGGTCTCAACAGTGGGCTTAAAATATTCAGTAAACCACACTGTAAATAGATGTGCTGTCATCCAGGCCCATCCTCAGGGCCCTAAGATTTTTGGAATGGTAAGTGAGCACTGGCTTCAACTTCAAGTCACCAGCTGCATTAGCCTCTAATAACAGAGTCAGTCTGTCCTTTGAAGCTTCAAAAGAAGGCACTGACTTCTCTCTATCTCTGAAAGTCCTAGATGGCATCTTCTTCCACTAGAAGGCTGTTTTGTCTACATTGAAAATCTGTTGTCTAGTGTAACCACCTTCATTAATGATCTCAGCACGATCTGGATAACGGGCTGCAGCTTCTACATCAACACTTGCTGCTTCCCTTTGCTCTTTTATGTTATGGAGACGGCTTCTTTCCTTCACCCTCATGAACCACCTCTGCTAGCTTCACACTTCTCTTCTGCAGCTTGCTCACCTCTCTCCGCCTTCTCAGAATTACAGAGAGTTAGGGCCTTGCTCCCCATTAGGCTCTGGCTAAGGGAACATTGTGGCTGGTGTTCTCTTCTCTCCAGACCGCTACAGCCTTCTCCGTATCAGCATTCAGCTTGTTACACTTTCTTATCATTTGTGTGTTCACTGGAGTAGCACTTTTCATTTCCTTCAAGAACTTTTCCTTTGCATTCACAGCTTGGCTAACTGTTTGGTGCAAGAGGCCTAGCTTTCAGCCCATCTTGGCTCTTGACAGGCCTTCCTCACTAAGATCAATGACTTCTAACTTTTGATGTGACATGAGAGGCTGCAAACTTTCCCTTTCACTTGAACACTTAGAGGTCACTGTCAGGTTATTAACTGGCCTAATCTCAGTATTGTCGTGTCAGGGAATGGGGAGACCCGAGGAGAGGGAGAGAGACAAGGAAGAGCCAGTCGGTGGAGCAGTCAGAAAACACACAACATTTATCGATTGAATTCCTCATCTTACATGGCTTATGGCACCTGAAACAGTTATAATAGTAACATCAAAGATCACCAATCACAGATCACCATAACATATACAATAACAAAAAAGTTTGAAATACTGCAAGAATGACCAAAACGTGACAGAGAGACATGAAGTGAACAAATGCTGTTGAAAAAATGGCACCAACAGACTTGCTTCAAGCAGGGTCGCCACAAACCTTCAATTTGTAAAAAGCGTGGTATCTGCAAGGTGCAATAAAACCAGGCCTGTATACAAATGCTGCCCTCAGAAGGCTCAAGACCAGGAAACCTGCAGAGCCAATTTCCAAATGAAACAGTAATACTAACTTTTTAAAATAATAGCCCAGGTCTGCAGGAAGTCTATGCTTCCTTATTTCTCAGGGGAAGGCATGCTAGAATGAGGTAGCTCCTCCCAGAGGGCGCTTTGGGAGCCAATTTGCATTTCAAGGGCAAAATGTAAACACACACAGACGTCAACATTTTAAATTAAGCCCAGATGCAGCAGGTTTGGAACATATAATCAAAACCCTGCAGTTCTAGTCCCTGCCACTTTCTTGGCCAGTCCTCACCTCCTCCTGGGTCCTCAATTTTCCCCCAGACCAGGTGATCTTTAAGGCCCTCCCCCAGTCTTTTTGAGTGGATGAAAATTCCTTCTGCCACCTTTCTAATGGCACTCTAAGCCGAACCAAGTGCTATCTTAGCCATAGAGCTGGGGTGCTTGGATGCAGGAGGCCGGCATGAATTGGTGGCCTACTTAGTCTGCTGAGTGATTCTGCCATTGAGAGCTCAGAACCCGGGTCCCAGAGCTCTCTGTTGTATATGCTTCTTGGTACAATCATTCACTATAAGGGGCTGCAAAGGCAAATACCTCTATGTCCAAGCAGATCTACTATAAACGACAGAAACAGGTGGGACAGAAAACAAGAAGGACGATAAGGCCTGGCAGGAACTGAAGGGGAATGCACAGGCTCAGCAGAGACGCATTCAATTTTAAAACGCCAGGAGACAAACAAAACACGGCCTGATTTGTTCTGTAGGCCTCAATAAATGTGCTTAACTAATATGGACCTCAAGAGAGGCACAACACTGGAACTGACAGGCGACTTGTTTTTCTTCGCCAGAGTGCTGATTCAAGATTATTCCCATAGCTGCCTTTCTCGTAGAATACCTGTGCCTCCCACCATTTCCAACGGAGTGCTCTCGACATGCAGCCTCGACTTGACTTTACTCTCACCCCCAGGAGCAGAAAGACGTTCTCCTTGAGAACATACGCTTCAATTAGCATCTGAAAAATTCCAATCGGGAGCCTACACTCCATGGGCTGCTGCTGCAAGCTCTTTTGACCACATTTACCACCAGTCAGCACTGGAAAGGTTGCTAATTATCATCACAGGTGTCAGAAATGGCTTTAGATTGGTCAACTGAGTACTGTTTACGATACGGACTGTTTATAAATCCTGCACACACACACACACACACACACACACTGGTCAGTCTTACACACACCAGGGAAGTTCCAGTGAGCCCAGCAGTCTAAAGCCTCTGGAATGGCATCCTAGGCCCAAAAGACCACTGACCATTAATAAGTTGTATGCAACAGTTCTGACTAGGTGAGCTGGATCCTGCCACTGGAAAATTGTCCCTCAATCTCGAGTGAGCTTTTTGTGCAGGATCCTTGCTGAAGCACCGACGAAGAGCGAGCAGACCTCACCACCTCACAGAACAAGGTGTAGGACTCTTCCGTGCCTGCTTGCTAATGGTCTGTAGATGTGGCAGAATTCCATCTGCCAGCTCAACTGAGCAAGAGGATCCCTGTCACCTTAACCCGCCTGCCACACTGGAATCCATGGCCACCCCCCAACCCTGGCGTAAAACTTCATCATCGGGAAGCATCCAACCAGCTCAGTCTGTGTAAAACTTCAGAAGAAAAAGAGACAGAAGACTTCAGTTCAGGAGAAACTTAGGTTCTGGCCTAATAGCCAGGGGAGTGCATCAGCATGAGGGCTAGAAAGCACTGTCCTTGGAGATAGTCCATGGCTGGGAAGGACACCTGAAAACCCAACCTTGGCCAGGACAAAATGGGAAAACTATTATGGACATTTTCCCCAGGAAGGGTCCGTGGGTCCCTGGGAGGCCCGTGTCACTTACCATGCTCCTCATACGGATCGTTGGGATCATCAGCCACCAGCTCTGCATTGCTTGGAGTTTCATGGTCTTCTTTGGTCACAAATATGATTCGATCCTTCCCTAGTGTTTGGAGAACAGAGGAAGAAACATTTCACTCAAGAGCAGCCAAACAGCCCCAAACCCAAAGAAGCCACAAAAAGCAAGTTTTAAGACTGTCCTACGCAAAACCCCAAAGCGAGGTGACCATCAAACTGCCCTTCCTGGATTATATCACTGAGTCTGTGTGTGGTCTAGCAGCCACTTGTATTGAGTGCCTGCACCTGGAACAAAAACTCCACCAAGGTCATGGGTAAGGAAGAAGATGCCGTATGCACCAAGGTAGGAGACAAAATGCCTGATCCAATGAAATGCAGCTGCTTTAGTCCGCAGATTTGCTGATAATAGAGTTGTGCAACAAATTCTTCTTCCCATCAAGAAAGGGGCAGTCTCATCTCAGAACTCCCCTGGCACTCGGACTGTCCCCATTATGTCCCATCAACCTATGAAGGCCTCATCAACCTGCCGCCGTCTCCCCTCCTCCCCAGGCCCAGCAGGGAGCTGCAAGCTGTCAGCCTTCAGATAATTCTAGTGGAATGAAGAAGACTCACTAGGGCCTCAGAGTGCCTGCCGCTGGGCACCCCGCTCCACTCTACTAGGGCTCGAGTGCATGTGCGCAGGGAAGGGGTGGAAGGGACAGGAAAAAGGCATGCAGGAAAAGACTTGCTTCTAGCCCTGTAAGGGTTTACCCACAGCATTCAGAATGCAGACGAAGTCTGAGGAGACTGAGAACTTTGACAAGAAGAGAGGGCAGGGATGTGGGTGCCTGGCCAGCAGCCCACCACAGCCCACTCGGCTGATGTAGCCACCGAAGTGTGTCCAAGAAGATGCCCTGTGCAAAAATATCCCAGTCACCTGCCTCTGAAAGGCTGGGGACACAGTGGTCTGAGAGTGCCCACAATCAAGACTCCCTCTGGCCTCTTGGCCCCTAATCGTGGCTAGAAAGAAGGGGTCATGGTGGTAGGGAACATTACGGAGGTTCCCCATGGTCCCCGAGGCCTGGGGAGATTTCCCGACACGTGGAATGACTGGCGGGGCGGGGGCGCGGATTTCATGAAGTGCTGATGTTAATCAACTTCTGTAACAATCTGCAGTTCGTTATGTTTTAGAACAATCACCCAACCTAAATATAATAGGCTGAGTGTTAGGGTCAGGACTGAGGCCCTGCAAGGACCAGCGTCAGGAAGCCAGCTCTTCATGTGAACCTCGATCAGGCCAGAGCCCCTGGCCGTACGTGCCTGGCTGCCAGAGGGTCCTGAGCCTCCAGGCTGGTGGGAGCCAAATGCACGCTGTGTGAGGAGAAGTTCCTCGTGGGAGGCTGCACCCGCAAAGGAACGAGAATCAGTGTTGACTGAACTGGTATGAGTGTGATCCGAGGCTTTTTATACAATAGAAGACCAACCCCAGAGTGGTCACTCAAAGTCAACCAGCCGGAAAGGGCAAGGCAGGCAGGTCTGCTGTCCGACACCCTCCCGGCTCTCTCCCCTACACCTTACAGCTGTCCGCACACCTCACCTTCCTGGAACCTGTGGCCGTCAGCTAACCACAGTCTGTCTGATATTCCTGTTGCGGTTGGGAGCACTTTGTCTTCAGCACCCCACACACTGCATGTCATCAGGTGCCCCTGCTGTTCCTGGAGGGCAGACTGAGGCCGGCCCCTCTCTGGGTCCTGTGTGTCAGCTAGCTCCTGCCATCCCATCCCTACCCTGAGAGGAGCCAGCAGGAGCCCCATTCGACGGTGGTAAGCCTAGGGCTACGGGAAGTGGATGTACCTGAGCCCACACCAGGCTGGAATTTGAACCCAGCTCTGTGTGTTTCCAAAGGCCACGCTGTGGAGATCCTTTACCCAGACCCACACTGCCCCACCCCCACCCCCAGGACACACAAGAATAAAAACAATAGCTAACACCGGGTACTTAGCATGACTCAGACACTGTCCTGAGAGCTTTGTGTGCTTGGAGCAGGAATAAACGTTTTGTACAATAAGCCCCAAGAAGCTGAGAATTAAGAGAATGTTTGCTGAGTGAATGAACAGGAGCTTTCTTCTAAGCTCCTGGGTACCCACCTGGTGAAGGGCAAGGACAAATGCAACAACCCTAGTGACTACCCATTCTCACCCAGGAGATGTGGGACAATGGGACCTCATCTGGAAGGGCATGGGAAGTGCCTTCTCCAGGTCCCATCCACATTGGCCCTTGGGCAGGGCCTTCATCAGTGGCCTGCTGTGAGTCAGCTACAATGGGGGCAGAGGCTGGGCCTGCAGAAGTTTGGCTCTCTGGGAGCTGCTGGCATTTTCTCTGATTATTTCAGTTCTTTTCCCTTTACACTTATAAAGTTCCATCACAGGCTTGTTAAGAGAAACCAAAGAAAAAGGTTTGGGCCCACACCAAGCTGAAGTATTTACGGAAGAGGATTGAGGAAAATACAGGGGCTAAAAGCAGAGCAACACCTCCAGAGAAGACAGTTCAGGGGACAGAGGGAAGGCACCCTTCTCATGCCTCCACAGGGTCTCCCACATGGGGTAACAAACAGTAAGGACAGCCGAACCTTGGCATGCTCGGGGACTGGGCCTCCAGTCCCCCCGTGGTTCTGCCGTCCTGTGACCAGCTCCTTCCTGCTTGTCAAACTAGCTCTCTCTCCATGTGCTGAAATGCAGTCCTGTCCCTGACCGTGAACCCCACAGTTGGGGTCCTCAATTCCTCTATCTGGCCAAGGCCACACAGCTGGTAAGTGTACAAGAAGAAGCTAAGGCCCGTCTGCCTGCTATTCGCGCCAAAGCACGATGCAGCCCCTCTGGGTCCTTGACTGAGGTTTGGTGTCCTTGTTGGCACCCACGTTCGGCACCCACGTTCTGTCATTACACGAGCAAAAATAGCTTCATCTGGACCATCCTTTGGATTCCAAGAGCCTTGAGAGCAAAGTCCTGGATCCTGCTGCTCCTTGCCTCTTCTACCAGTCATTTTACTTAGTGGATGTTTACTTACACATTTAAATTAGGTTGAAGTTTATCGATACCTTTAGTTGATTATGGTGACTTCACCTAAGTCTTAGAGGCTTCACTGACAGAAATGAAGTGTGGGGCGAACAGTCCCGCTGAGCTGTCTGGCAGAGAAAGTAAGGATTCCAAGCCTCCCTGAGTGGCACTTTTCCTACCCTGGATAGGTGTCTTTGTCCATTCAGGCTGCTATAACAAAATACCACCACTGAGGTAGTTCATAAACAACAGAAAGTTACTGGTCACAGTTCTGGAGGCTGCCAGTCTAAGATCAAGGCCCCAGTATGGTCACCTTCTGGTGAGGGCCCCTTCCTGGGTCACAGCAGCTGCCTTCTCGTTGTGTCCTCACAGGGTGGAAGGGGCTAGAGATCTCTCCGGGGCTTCTTTTATAAGGGCATTCATCCCAAACATGAAAGCTCCACCCTCATTCCCTAAGCACCTCCCAAAGGCCCCTTCTAATACTATCACCCTTGGAACTTTGGATTTCAACCTATGAAACTGGGGGGACACATTCGTACCATAAAACTGGGGGAAGAAGATCCCCTGGGTGATCTGACAGTGGTTTCTAAGCAGGGATGTATCTTTGCATCCCCAATCCTGGTATCCAGACGGAGCTCCTTTTGTTTCATGGACAAATAACATTAAGGGCTAGAAACCATCTGTAGAAAGAAGAGAAGCACAGCTCTAAGGCTGAGAGAGAAGACCAGCTTCGGGAGGTCTGGTTCAGTGGCATCGATATCACAGAGTTTTAGGCCTGGGGTTCAAATGTGAGCATGAGCACATAACAGCTGTGATCGCAGGCACCTTCTTGTCCCCCGGCAGCTCAGCCTCTCTTCCTCCCATGGTCAGGGCAAGAATCATGAGACTTTGCTTAAACAAAAGAGGTGAAATGAGTTTCTGCTCTCACCTGAAATCCCACTCGAAGGACAGTAATTTTTTAAATGGCATTAAATGACAAGGATAAAAGGGCCAAGAAAAGAGACAACCACAGGCTAGAGAGGTCAGTAAAGTTTGGGAAGTGGGCAAGCTGAGAGCGAGTGCTTTCTGACTTAACACAAAGTTGAACCCAAAGTCACAAGGAGGGGAAATCAGCTAGAAGAAAATCCATCCTCACCCTAGTACCCTGGTAAGGGTCAGGAATCAGGGGCCCCAGGGCCCACTGTGAAAGCAGGACTTAAAGGAAAAACTGAGAACAGAAAGTCTGATTAAACAGTTGGATACCAAGACACCCCCAATTCATTATTTTTACTCTCTGTACAGCCATCCTTGACTCCTTTCTCTCAACCTCCATCATCAAATCTGGTTGGCTCTACCTTCAAATACAGCCAGAAAGATCTGCATCCCTCACCTCCAAGACCCCATCTCCCACCACTCGCTCCCTCCATTCCCACACCTCGTTGCCTTTACTAGACACACTGGGGGCACACCTACCTCTAGGCCTGGGCCCAGGCTGTCCTCACTTCCGGGAGCTCCCTCCAGATATCCCCACAGCCACCCTCTCCCTGCTTTCATACCTCCTGCTCAGATGCCGCCTTCTCCGACCATTCCCCATCTCCCTTGGCCTGCCTTTTCTCCAAAGCACTTTTCCTCACCTAACATATTATATATTTGCTTACTCCCTGTTTCCCCCACTGAAGTATCAGCTCTTCTAGGGCAAGGATTCGTCTATTCCATTCATTGCAGTATCCCCACAACCTAGAACAGTGTCCACAACGTGGTGGGTAATCAATATTTGTTGAACAAATGAAAGGAGAAACCAAACTGAAGACCTCAGCAGAAAGCAGGAAGATAGAATGGTTCTTACCATTAAGTAGATTACAAACAAAACAAAACAAAACAAAACAACCTTGGATAAGTGGTCTCATTTCTCCCCAGAAAGGGGAGTAGGAACACGCACGGGATCTTTACATGTCAAAATCTTCAGCAGATCCAACCCAGATGGAGAGCCCATCTCTTCCCCAACGCCATGAAGCAGATGATGTCACCTGCACTCACCAGCACCTGCTCAGGGGCTGGAACACCACAGGTGTTCAATAAATGTTTGTTGAGGAACTGGAGAAGGCAGACAGCAACAGAAAAGAGGGAACTAAAGAAAGGATCAGTGTGGCACTAATACAGAAAGTGTGGGTGGTCTACAGCCAGGGAGCGAGGCTGAGTCCACGCCGTAGAACACTTGGATGTCAAAACTTCTAACCTGAAAGCTGGGTGGTGGGGGGGACCCCTGAAGTAAATTTGCTCAGGCAAGTGACTCACTCAGAACCCAGAATGAAGAGCCAGCCATGGGAAGAGCTGAGGGACAGAGGTACCAGGCAAAGGAACAACTCAGACACCAGTGTAGCTCAACAGTGATGGGGTAGTTAGAAACCAGGCTGGAGCCAGATCACGCAGGGGCTTTCAATTCTCATCCCCAAACTAAGAGATCTTTGACCCAGGAAAAGATGAAGATCCATGTTTTGGGTGGCAGATGGCAAATGCCTTTCCTTCCCAAAGAACCTGTGATTCCTAGATATCCTCACGGGCAAGGAGAGGTCTTATTCATCTGGCACAGCCTCATTATACCTAAAAAGCTCAAAATTATTTGCTAAATGAAGTAAATCAGAAACCCAGAGAAAGAAAATTAAAAACAAGAGACCTACTAACAAAGTAGTGAGGGCAGAGGACTTTTGTTCATGGCACAATTATTAATCAATAAAAATAGTACCCAGGAGAGACATCAGTGAGTATTATGGCTTTATGACCCAGGAAAGGAGTGGTTCTATTAGGAGAATGAGGTACTGGGGAAAAGGCTTGATATTTTAGATGGAGCTGTTCTCTAATTGGATGTATGACCTTGGGTAGGTCATCCCCTTCTCTGGTCTTCAGATTCCCTGAATTAAACTGAGGGAATCAGACTGACTATTCACCAAAGAATTTGAGTGACTTCCAACTCTCTTTGTAGTTTTACATTCTCATGAGTCCACCATAATTGCCAGGCACAGAGAAGATGCCCGTGAGTATCTGTTGAATGAATGAAAACCAACTTCTCATTTTACAAGATTGGAAACTGGGGCCTGGAAGGGTTAGGTGGCAGCTCAGGGACAAAAAGCTAGTTAGTAGCAGTGTGTGGGGAGGCCCTGGGACTCCAGCCAAGAGACTCCTGGGTTCCTCAGTAGAGGTAAGAACAGATGAAGCAAAGAGGAGATAGGCAGAGGAGATGGGCACTTTGTTGGAAAGGTGGGGGGGGGGGGGCTTCCCAGCAGAGAGCTCCCTGGAATCCAGCAGGCACCAGACTGAATGGTGCAGTTTCTGTGATCAGACTGATGAAGCTTGAACCCCAGCTCCAAGATATACTGTGTCAAGTACTTGCCTTAGGCCAAGTCACCTCTGTGTCTTAGGGTCCACGCTTTGGTAAAATGTGGGTAACTTATAATTATAAAAATCGCTGCGAGATCAATGAGAAAAGCCATATAAAGACTCTGGAACAGTGTCTGGTACGTAGTAGGGGCTCAGTAAATGTCCACGTGGGTGGCACTTTTACCACTCCAGCACAGCCCCTAACCCGAGTGGCAACTTTTCAGGAGGGACAGTTAAAAGGCGCCTACAAATGGAAACGGGTGGTGGGTGGTAAGAGCGATAGTAAAAACAATAAATTCCCAATTACGAGCCAAAGGAAGCGTGCTCAGCACTTCCCGTACCCCCCGGCCTAGTTCATGAAATCTCCCACGTGCTGGTCCTTCTGAGGTCCGGGTTCGAGTCTCACAGTGACCTTGGACCAGCCTCGTTCCTCCCAATCTCGGTTTTCTCATCTGCAAAACGGAGGTGGCGACCCCACCGCTCAGCCCTCCCAAGGATCCCGAAGAGGGTACCCCGGGTCGCGCCTCGAGTCTCCCGCGCCTGCAGTGGGGTCGCGGGGCGCCGGGGCCTGCGTGGCCGCGGGGGTGGCAAAATCGCTTGGCCCCTGCAGGCCCTCGTAGGCCGGTCTCCATGGCAGCCCGCCCTGCCTACCTTCCTGCCGGCAGTAGGCCATGGCTGCAGCCCCGGCGCTCAGACCTCGCAGAGATAGCGGTGGCGGCGGCACTGGCGGCAGCGCGATCACGCTGTGACCTCTTCTCAGGCAGGGCGGGCGGCTCCGAGGCCCACGCGGACCCGCCCCCTCCAGGCCTGCCCGCCGCGCGCCTGCCTCTGCGCCCTCTCAACCCTACCCCGGCCCCAGTCAGCCGGGAACTACATTTCCCAGGAAGCCGCGCGCTGGTCGGTGACTCTTCAAGGCAGTGGAACTACATATCCCGGAATGACTTGCAGTGCGCAGGCGCATCAATGAGGTACGGTGCGTGTTGCAACTTAGTGGCTAAAGCACCTGATCCCGGACTACATTTTCCAGGAGGCCCTGCGGCGCGCATGAGCAGAAAAGCTGTGGCTCACGGGGCGGCAACTTTTGCACGTCCTCCCTGATTCTAGGATTCACGGGGATTTTCGCAGCTCCTCGTCGGGCGAGAGACCGCTGGGCTCTGCACTCAGGCCGTCAACCCCTTACATAGCTGAGCAGAGCGAGGGTGAGCGCCCCGCCGGGTCCCGCCATGGCCGCGAACGTGAGTGTCTCCTGGTCTGCCGGACCCCACCCATACTTCCCCATGTCCCCGAAGGGGCCGCCTGGGTCCATCTTGCCTGCCTGCCCCTCGTCTGTGCGGCCAGCCCCATCTCCCTCTGCATGCCCTTGTTCCGGCTTTCCGGCAGCTAGCCCGTCCGTTCACCTCTCTTGGTCTGTCCGGACCTCCTCGTCGGGCCGCACGTTTGCGGGGAGGGAGACTCAGGAGCTGTTGTTCCCGGCATTGGGATCTCCTTGTGCTAGGCGCCTTCTCGCAGCCCCTCCTTTCATTATCAGTTCCCGCCTGGGCCCTTGGGCTTCTCATTTACGGGCTGTGAGAGCTGGACGCGACCTCCGAGGGAGCCAGTCCGCGGGAAGGGTGGGGAAGCCGATACCGCTCAGGTGGAGCTGTCCCATCAACTGACAGACTGGACTGTGCGGGCGGGCAGGGAGCTCCACGCCCTAAGGAAGCATGTAAACCGAGGCTGTGATGCTGCAAAGGGGTGCGGAGGAGTTAGGATGACTGTGAGAGGGAGCGTTTCCTCACTGCCCGGCCTCTTGTCCTCCCAGGTGTGTTTGGTTAGAGAGGCCATGGCTGAAGGTGGTTCCCTTCAAAAGCCTTCTGGCTGTTTGTCCCTGCAGCCAGCCTGTCTCGGGAACCTTTCCACTTAAGATTTAAGCCTAACATTCATTCAACAAACCGAACAGCACCTCCCACCAGGGTGCTGGGTGTGGGAGAGTCTGGTGACTCACCACTCCCCTCCTCTGTGAAAGTGCTTCTGGAGCCAGCCCTGGTGCCCTGCCAGCCCCAGGACACTCCCTCCCTCCTGCTTTGCTGGAGTGTCCTAGCCACTCTCCTCGGGCCTGTTACACTCTCCTTCCAGCCCCTCCTCTGTCCCCAAGAGCCCTCTCTGCCCCCCACACCCTTGGAGAGGAGGATTTATATCACTGACAGCCCTAGCGTGCTCCGCCTCAATTGGAGTTGTCTGGGAGACCTAGAAACTGTGAATGCTGCACCTAGAAAAGCCTCAGAGGTGGTCCGAGACCCAGGGTCTGCCAGGGGAGAGGACAGTCAGGAGACCAGCCTGCCCCCAGAGGTAGACTCCTGTCTGCCCCCATACCATGTTTTACAGATGGACAATTTCCCCAGTAGGTGAAGGCACTTGCCCAGCTTGGCCAGCTACTTCATGGGAAGATGCTGAAGACAGCAGGCTTTGGAGTCAGGCAGACCTGGGGGCAAATCCAGTTTCTTCCTCTTAGACGCTGTGTGGCCTTAATCACTCTGGGTTTGTGTTTCTTCGTGGGATCTGTTAGTGTGAAGTTTAAGGGAGTCAGCCTGTGCTTAGCACAGTGCCTGGTGCATAGAGGGTGCTTAATACATGAAAAAAAATCTATGTTCATAGTCTGACACAGATGGCCCTGGTGGGGAGAGACTGTCTTGGGTATATTGGCACCTGACCTTTGCCAAGGAATGTGTATGAATGTGGGTATCTTCTGCAGTCAAACCTTTGTTGAGTCATCCAGGAGCTGGGTGCATGTTTACAGGAGCCACCAGGCCCGGGGAGGAGGAAAGATCTGAAGATGGTGGGATGGAGCAGGGAGGTGACAGAATTTCTTAATTGGTATAACAGCGAAAGTGCCCTGTGACAGAGGTACTGTGAACCATCTCCATATTATATGTGAGTAAACTGGATCAGAGAGGTAGAGCAACTAACGCAGGGTTACACAGCAAGTAATTTTCAGGGCCTGTGTATCAACCTCTGTACCATCACTCGTTGCTCTGTGCTCCTTAGCCTAGAGTGCTTACTGAGGACACCTGTATGTATTCAACACATATCAAGGAGCCAACATGAAGATAAGGGGCTCAAAGATGGCCTTGAAGGGGAAGAAGAGAGGCACTGGAGGGTCGCCCTCAGGCTAGGGAAATAGTCCAGTAGTGAGATATGGGTGGAGGAAATCACCATCATCCTCCATTCCAAGACCCTCCATGTTTACTGGGATTTTGTTTTGGAATGTGGGCCGAGTGTGTCCTGTCACTACCCAGCCTACCCTTCCTGTAGACTGAGATACACCCTCCTGTGCCTTTCTTTCTTCCCTCCAAGGCCTTCCATGAGCTCCTCTCTGACGTTGGCTCCTAGGTGTATGCTGAGGGGAGGCCCAGAAGGAAGTTATGCCTTCTGGCTTCCAAGTTTGGGGCTGCGCTGCTAATAGCAGGACGGGCTCCTTTTCCTGCCACTCTCTGTAGCTGGCTCCCAGTGTTCAGCTCTCCTTACAGCCCAAGAAGTGAGGAATGAGGCTTGGAGCAAAGTGGTAGGAGAGTGGCCTCTGTTCTGTCCAGATATGAAACTTAATTCTCCCTCTTAGAGGCTGAGTGATCTGGGCTGATGACTTAACTGATGAGCCTCTGTTTTCTCATCTGTGAAATGGGGTAGCGATAGCTTGCCTGTGATTGGCCTGTGATAGACTGGAATGTTGCCGTTGTCATCATTTCGATGGTTGATGGTCACCTCCCTGCCGGCAGTGAACTGCTCTACTGATGTTTCCCAATGATATGGAAAGTTAAGACCATGTCTGAATCTAATGGACATCTGGACTCTGGCAGGCCTGGGCTGGGGACATTGGGGGACAGTCAGAGAATATGGCATCAGCCTTATTCAGGCAGAGACTAACCTGAATCTCTCCTCTGGCCCCCTGTGCCAGGGGCTTGGCTCACTCTGAGTGCACGTCTCAGAACCACTTTACACCTTTGTGACTTTTGTCAGCTTACCCCCAGCCATGGCACCAGTCTTGGTGTCAGTTGCAAAGAAAGCTGTTAACATTCCCACCCTTAGCGCCTGTACATTACGTCCTATGTCCTAGGCACTGAACTGTCTGATAATTAAGTCCTTTGGTTCTCACCAGAACCCTGTGTACTGGGTTTTTATCCCCATTTTACTGATGAGGAAATGGACGGCATAAAGGGGTCAATTGCTCACCCAAGATCCCATAGCTTGAATTGAAACCCACTCCTTCTGGCTCTGGAATTCTGCCCTTAACGATGATACTCAGTCGGCAGTGGACACACTTCAAACCATGCTTCTGTTATTGGTTGGATAAAACTTGACCCCCTGACGCTGGAGCTTGAGGCCTCTCATGAACCTGCCTGGATGTGTCTAGCTGCCCTCAGTTCCCTCCACCCAGGCCTCCCCAAACCCAGCCAGAGCAGATAGGCGGCTCTGCTCCTGGAAGCACTTCCCTCACCACTGCTCAGACAGTTCCCCCTGCTAAGGATGCCCTTACTCCAGAGTCTGCCTCTGAGATCCCAATCAAATGCCGCCTCCTCTGGGGAGCCTGCTGTGATCCCCCAGCCGGAAGGGGTCCCCTGCTTGGCACAGGATCTGCTCCTCACCAAGCACTCAGCATGGCTTAGTACTGTTTGTGCCTGCCACTCGATGGCCCTGCAGCCTGTTGTCTCCTTGCCTCACCCCTACAAGACCCTGCATGGCCCTTGGGAAGCCGAGCCACCGTTTGATGAATTGAATTAATAATATATGTCTAATAACCTCTCTGTAAAGCAGTTTGGCAGTTTCTTAAAAACACACATCGTCCCTGTGATCCAGCAATTTCACTCCTACGTTGGTATTCATTACCCAATACCCAAGGGAAATGAAAGCACAGGTCTTCATAAGGACTTGTACAGGAATGTTCATAGAAGCATTGTTTGTAAAAGGTAAAAACTGGAAACAACCAAAATACCCACCCACTGGTGACTGAGTCAACTTACGTGGTATACTCCTAGATGGAGTACTACTCAGCCATGTAAGGGAATGAGCTACCACTATACACCACAGTGTAGATGACCCTCCTCAGAATCTGGACAGAAAAGAGCTGGTGCTGTATGATGGCCCCATTTGTATCGGGTTCCATAAGAGGCAAAACTAACCTATAATGATACAAATTCAAATAGTTGTTACCACTAGGGGCTGGGGAGCAGGGAATATTGGCAGGAAAGAGGCACAAGGTAACTTTCTGTGATAATAGAAACATTCCGTATCTTGATCTGGATGTCAGTCAAGTGGGGTAAGCATTTGTCAAAGCCCCTCAAACAGTATGCTTAATATCTGTGCATTTTACTATATATAATTGAAACTCAATGAGAATAGTATACACAAATAGCAAAATTCAGTTTACTTTTTAAAAAACTAAGTTTCATTTTGATTTTTTAAAATATTTTTTTCCTCAGTATTCCAGTACGACTAACAGGAGAGAACATGTCAAAACGACGACCAACCCCCAGCCAGGCTTCTTGGAGCGGCTCAGCGAGACCTCGGGTGGGATGTTTGTGGGGCTCATGACCTTCCTGCTCTCCTTCTACTTAATTTTCACCAATGAGGTAAAATGTCTGGCATCCCTTTGTGCAGAGTGTGGATCCCTGCAGTATTAGAAAGCAAAGGCTATGAATCCAGAGGCTAGATGTGGTAACAGGGCCTAGATTTTACAACAGGTGGGGTAGGGGGGAGGGAGGGTAATGGCTCTGAATTAATCAGAATTCTTTCTCTTATGACCCATCTCATAGCTGACCTAAGTAGGAAGATGAATGAATTGGTTCACATTGCCTGAAATCCTGGGGTAGCTACAGCTTCAGGCATGGCTGGATCCAGGTGTTCATGTTGGGTCACTAGGAATCTCCATTTTTCCATCTGTTGCCTCTTTTTCTCTCTTACGGATTTTTCTTTGACAGGCTTTTCCTTTTGTGGTGGTAAAGGTGGCCCAGCAACTCCAAGGTCACATCCAACAGCTTAGCAGCCTAATCTCTTCCAAAATCAATTTAGCAACAGTTGCAGAGAGATATCTCAGTGTCCTGGCTTGTCTCAGTCCTCTCTCTGAACAAATCCCTGTGGACAGTGGACCCATGTTCTGTTTGGCTAGGCCTGGGTCACATGTTTTGGGCAGCAGTACAGAGGGGCCCATATAAACTACAAGGACTGAGAGGGGGGAGGAGAGAAGACAGAGAAAGATGGGGGAAGGGGCACACAACAGACAAGCACCAGTTGTTCCCAGCGTGGAGTAGTGCTGAGAATTAGGGGGGTGGGGTGTGCAGCAGGAAGAGGGCTACCTGGGAAAGCAGGAGTCCTTGGCTCCAGTTCTAACTGTGCCACTTGCTGGTCCTCGGTTTTCCGACTGTAAAATGGGGAGATGAGTCTCCGTGCTTCCCGTAATGCACTGCAGTAAGCACAACTGTGTTGAACCACACCTGAGTTGAAATCCTCACTCCCGTTTGCTCACAGGGCCACGCATTGAAGACAGCAACCTCCCTGGCCGAGGGGCTCTCACTTGTAGTGTCCCCCGACAGCATCCACAGCGTGGCCCCGGAGAATGAGGGGCGGCTGGTGCACATCATTGGGGCCCTGCGGACGTCCAAGGTAGGTTTGGGGATGCTCAGGGCACATTGCTCAGGGGCCAGATGCTCAGGGCAAATTGCTGGATGTTGTCTGGTTGAGGATTTTGAGCACATGGGCTCTGGCGATGGACACACGGGTGTGACTCCTAGCTGCACCACTCAACAGCTATGTGGACCAGTCACTCCCAAGTCTCAGCATCTTCATCTGTAAAATGCAGAGAGTACCTGTAACAACCTTGGGGGTGGGGGGAAGCTTTTAAGAGTTAGTGGGATTAGATAGGTAACCTTTTGGCATGGTGCTTGGCCCACGGCCGGAGCCTTACGAGGAGGTGCTTTAACAATTACGCTCTGCCGGTGTGGCTGGTGCGGGGCTGAAAGGTACTCTGGTTATCGGACCTCTCCTGTTTGAGCCCTAAATACACTGTTGTTGGCACCATGCCATCGGGCCGTGCCGCCCGAGCCGGGACCGTGAGACTCCTGGTCCCCAGGCAGTGGGCGTGAAGGACTTAGGCCAGGCAGCTTCACCTGCCTCTCCTGCCTGAAGCAGCCGTGGTAGTCTCCATCCTGTCCCTGGCCTCGGTACCTGTCTCTTGTCCGGTCCCACTTCCTCTGGCATCCTAGGCTTATGTGAGTCTTGGCCTGTATTCTGTTTTTTTGACTTGTGTGATTCTTTTCAAAGCTCTTGTCTGATCCAAACTATGGGGTCCACCTCCCGGCCGTGAAGCTGCGGCGGCACGTGGAGATGTACCAGTGGGTGGAAAGCGAGGAGTCCAGGTGAGGTGCCGGGGAGTGAAGCCTCAGGCAGGGGTAGCGGAGGTACACATGGCAGGATACCATGCAGGTGGCTTTCGATTTTGACACTTCTGAAATTTAAAGTATTAAATCTTCCTGTCGGAGAAGTGTCAGATTATCCCGAAATTCCTCATCAGTGATGTTTTGTTTGGAGGTGGCAGTAATCTAATGAGAGGGGTTCCAAGAAGGAGGGAGGATGAATTAGCCCCCTTGTGGAGGACGTCATCTGGGGATGCCCAGGATTGACACATGCCCAGATCCAGGCCGCAAACAGTGCTTTCCTCTGTGTGGCCTCTGTGTTCTTGCCCAGGCCAGAGCAGAGGTGGCCCTGGCTTACGTCCTGTCCATTCTAGCACAAGTCTGAGGGCAGGTGTCCTTAGGCAAGCAGGGGTCACTTGGAGCTGAGCGGCGTGGACTGTGAGTGAGGGGTGGGGAGGTGGCTAGGGGAGCCAGGGCAGCCGGCGGGGGACCTCCGTGGGGCTGTCCTGGCGCAGACGGTGCAGCCAGGTCCCTGAGCCCAGAGCTCAGGGCTGCAGCCCTTGGTGTGGGCCGAGTGGAGGCACATTTCAGCTCAGAATAAAAAAGCTCTTTTCTCCAGTGTGGGCCTTTGAGGGATAGAGCTGGCTGTGTGGCAGGGAGTAAGCACCCTGTCTCCCGGCTGCTGCAGACAAGGCGGCTCCTTTTGGGGATTTTGACCTGGTCGCCCCGAGTTGCTTCCAGCTGGAGATGCTTAGGGATGGGAATGCCTCTGGGGTGAGAGGCTAACTCTGGGGCTGCCTGTGCTTTCCCCGCAGGGAGTACACTGAAGATGGGCAGGTGAAGACAGAGACAAGGTACTCCTACAGTGAGTACCGGGCCCCCCCATCCCCGCACACATGTGGTCTCTGCCCTGAGCGGAGGCTGACGGCCCTGGGGAAGGCATGGAACAAGGCATCGGGAACCCTGGGTGCCAGGCCTCAGAGTCCTGCTCTTCCATCCCTCCAGCGAGGCTTCAGGAGCCGCCCCTTTGGCCCTGGAGTGGCCACGGGCTTGGATGACAGGACACAGAGCCAGTGGGCCTAAGACACATGGCCACTCTTACCATGGTCTCTGAGTTGTTCCCTCTTCCTGTGACAGACACCGAATGGAGGTCAGAAATCGTCAACAGCAGAAACTTCGACCGAGAGATTGGCCACAAGAATCCCAGGTGAGAGCTGGGTGCCCAGGCCTGACTGAGCAGTCTTGCCTGCCACTCGCAGGTCCCCAGCCTCAGCTTCCTCACCTGAGTGATGGGATTGAGTTCCTCCTGTCTCCTGAGCCGATGGAAGTGTGGGACGTGGCTCTGAGGCCAGTTCCTGCATGGGCAGCAGGAACATGGAAGCAAGACCCAACTTCCTGAGCCCACACAGGCTCCCCCCAAACAAGTCATGAACGTAAGGCCTGGACTGAGTGCCTGAAGGGACTTGCACGTCCAGCGCCAGGGAGGCATTTTGTTAACAGCCGTGGGGGTGGGAAGACAATCAAGAAGGGCTTTCAGGAGGCAGTGGAATTTGATGTGGGCCTTTGTAGGATTTTGGCAGAGGGCGGTTAGCTCAGAGACACGGGGGTGGTGAGATGGGCTTAGTGTGGAGCGTGGCTGGAGCTGTGCTAGGGCTGTTCCCCGGGGGCGGGGGGCAGGGGGGGGCTTCGGAGCTCCCTGGGGCTGGGAAGGGTCAGGGAGGGTGTGAAGTCCACAGAAGGTCCATCTGACAACGGGTGGCTGGGGAGGGACAGGCCGGTAGGGGTCTAGGCAAGGAGGTACGAAGCTCTGGGGGATAGGAGATGGGAGGAGGGTGCTCCACTCAGGCGAGGGGGACAGGTACGCCCTGGGGGGTAGGCCTGGTGAAAAGATGTCCACAGTGCCTGGGCTGGTCTGGATTTGCAGGAGCTCCCTGGGTGGGAACCCTGCCGGGCATAACCCAGAGAGACCCAGAGAGCTCCTGGCCGGCGCCCTGCTCTGCCAATAGCTCCTTCTCTCTCCCACAGCGCGATGGCGGTGGAGTCGTTCACGGCAACGGCCCCCTTCGTCCAGATTGGCAGATTCTTCCTCTCGGCAGGTAAGTCTCTGGCCCTTCACATGAGCCAGCAGCACCCAGAGGCCCTGTGCTTCTACTTGGCCGCCTCCCAGGAGCTCGGGGCCCTGCTGCCCTAGTGTGGGATGAGCCTGCACTTTCCCGGCATCGAACTTTGGGCTGGGGGCCAGAGGGAAGGCGGGTCCCCAGGAGGTGGGGGCCTTGTGTAGAACAGCCCCACCCCAGCCAGGCTCCTCTGAAACGTGGGCTCTTCCCGAGGAGAACTGCCAGGCCCTGCTGCCCGATCTGGCCAGTTGGAGCAGAGAGCCCCAGAGCCAGTGGTAGAGACAAGGCTGCCCCCCAAGGGCTCCACCTCTGAGCCCCACCTGGCATCTAGCAGTTCATTGCAGGCGACACCCCCCCCCCCCCAAGTGACTCCAAAGAGGCTTTCCAGGGACAAGACGGCACCTGGGGTGGGAGAGAAAACACATAGGCCCCAAGTAGCCAGGGTGAGGGAGGAGCGGTGGAGGCCCAGTGCTCCACCAGGATGCTCCAGGGCCTGGCTTGTCTGCCGTCTGCCCTGTCGCTCAGCTGGGGACTGCTGTGCCAGGCAGCCCTGGCCTCAAGTGCACTGCCCGCAGCCGGGGAGCCAGGCATGGACGGGTGCCTGCATCCGAGGCAGAACAGGTGCGGGGCTCAGGCTGTTCCCAGAGCTGCCGTGGCTCCCGCTGGCCGGGATGGCGGACAGGGAGGCTTCCTGGAGGAGGCGGAAACTAGAGGGGGCCGGCAATATGGAAGGAGGGATTGGAGAAGGGCACTCCCGGTGGGAAGGAGGTCAGGCTGAGGGGTGTGCAGATGTTTGTTTGCACACTACTGTTGTAACCACTGCACGCTCCTCAGGCCTCATTGACAAAGTTGACAACTTCAAACCGCTGAGCCTGTCCAAGCTGGAGGACCCACACGTGGACATCATTCGCCGGGGAGACTACTTCTACCATAGCGAAAACCCCAAGTATCCAGAGGTACGCACGGGCATGGGCTGTGCACATAGCGGAGATCAGGGCCCTGGGAGTGCTGCCCCTCGGACAACACACAGGTGGCACATTCCTGCTTGGGACTCGGATTTGGTTCAGTTGAATCTGCTTGGCCAAATGAGGTTGGAGGGGAGAAGCCTCAAGGTGATGGGAGCACCTGGGCAACGGTGTGGAGGCGGGAAGAGCGTGGGAGCTTTGGGGTTCGACGGTGCCAGGGACACAGGCCCAGGCTGGCTGCTCCCGGCCTCACTCAGCCCACTTCTCTTCCCAGGTCGGAGACCTGCGCGTGTCCTTTTCCTACGCGGGGCTGAGCGGCGATGACCCTGACCTGGGTCCAGCTCACGTGGTAACCGGCTTTCCCAGGGCGGAGCCAGGCAGGGCCTCCTACCCTTCCCCTGTGTGCGGTGCCCTGAGCACTCGGGACCCTTCCTCCAGGCCACGCGTGCACGCACCCCTTCTGCATGCGGCCGTACCTCTGAGTGGCTTTGGAACCCTGTGTGCCCCGCAGCTGTCCGGGGGCATCCGTGGGCCCCAGCTTACGGGGCTGTCCCCCTGCGGCTTTCCAGGGACCTCCTGATGAGGCCGGTGAGAGTTGTGCCGATCGCATGCAGCTTTCCTCCCCCAGCCCTAGTTTTGGCTCAGCTGCCTGACCGGGTCACCTGCAGTCCCAGCCCTAGCCCCAGGCTGCTGCGCCAGGTCCTCCCCCGAGCGTGGAACGAAGCGGCTTCGCCAGGCTCGTGGCTGGCAGGATCTCCTCACTCACTCCTGCGGTGGGCACACCGCGCGAGGGGTGCTGGGCCAGGCCGGCTGATGCCCTCAGCTCTGATGCTAAGGTCTCTGACCAGGTCACTGTGATCGCCCGGCAGCGGGGTGACCAGCTACTCCCCTACTCCACCAAGTCTGGGGACACCTTGCTTCTCCTGCACCACGGGGACTTCTCAGCAGAGGTGAGTCGCTGCTGCCCATCTGTGTGAGCGAGGGGCAGGCGTCTCCCTCCCTCCCTCTCCCTGCCCGTGGTTATTCAGTAAGCGCCCGCACGAGAGGGCGCAGCCAGCGCAGAGGCGGGGGGAAGAAACGGAAGGAGTAAGAGTCATGCAGCGGACTGTGCGGCACGAAGGATAGCAGGGGAGGCCCAGCAGACTCCTCCTTCCCAGGCTTCCCGTCTCCTGCGGGGGGTTGGGGGCTGGGGGGACACTCATCAGAAGAACCAAAGAGTGAGGACCCCCTTGTGCTGAGTGTTGTGAACCGGGGGCGGGTGCCCTGAGAAGCAGACAGGGGTACGGGAGATTGACTCTGACAGTGGTCAGGGCAGGCCTCCCTGAGTGACAGTTTGGCTGTGTCACAAGTGAAGGGAAAGGGGTCAGAGCCGGCAGCATGGGGGGTCAGGCAGTCACTGAGGCAGGAATGGGAGCATCAGGATTACTCCTGCGGATGCTGCCCAGAGAGGAGGCGGGGCTGCCCAGTGGGCAGGGGCTCCCCGTGAGGGGTGGGGGGTTAGAGCCTCAGAGTCCTGGGACTGGAGTGAGGGCCGGCACCCTGTCCCCGTCTGTAAACTGGGGGGGGTCATGCTTCACCCTTGTCCCATTCTTGTGCTGATTACAGTTAGTTCAGTTGCATGCCCTAAAACTTAGCCTCTCTTCTCTAGGCAGAAACCCTTCTCTTTTTTATTTTTTTAAAGATTTTTATTTATTTATTTGAGAGAGAGAGAGAGGGAGAGTGAGCATGAGAGAAAGAGAAAGAGAGAGCGAGTGCACGCACACCAGCAGGAGGAGAGGCAGAGGGAGAGGTGGACCCCCTGCAGAGCAGGGAGCCCGATGCAGGGCTCGATCCCAGGACCCTGGGATCATGACCCGAGCCGAAGGCAGACGCTTAACCAACTGAGCTACTCAGCCACCCCAGAAACCCTTCTCTTTAATGGAAAAATTGTTTTGTGTTGTTGATGAACACAGTGTGTCACCGGTGGGAAATTTTGTTCTTGCGTGGAGCAGGACTGCAGGACTTTTCAATCCATAAGGCATTGAGATGGAAAGGTGGTGGGGAGGGGGCAGGGCGTGGCTGTGGCCCTATGACCCTGTTATTAGGCCCTCTGCTGCCATCCTTCTCACTTCAGCCCCCAGCCCCAGGTAGTGATGGGCCCCGCCTTCTCCTTTATCCAGGACCAGGGTGTGACAGGCTGCAGCTCACCTACCCAGTTACCAGCCTCAGGGCAGGGCTGCCACCTCCCACTTGGATGGGCATGAGTCACCCTTTCCATCGGCAGCTCTCAGCGAGTTTCTAAAATTAGGAGGCCCTGCCCAAGCCTCCTTTGTCCGGCAGCTCCGGCCCCACCCCACACTTCAGCCTCCTGCAGGTGGAGGTCTGGGTCTCCCAGTTGTTTCCCCAGAGAGGAGTGGCCTCCAAGCTTCCCAGGAGGGAAGGCTCAGACTGGGCTGACGACTGTGGGCCTCCGGCACAGTGTCTGGGGTCTCTGCCAAGCAGGGAGAGAAGGCCCTGAGGTGGAACCCAAACCCTGCGAGTCAGCACACCCAGATTCTAGTCCCAGAGGCAGGAGGGCTCAGCGTGGACAAGTGTGGACACTGGAGACAGCCCCAGCTCAAGCCACACTCTGCCTTGTGTGGGCTACAGGACCTTAAGCCAGTTGTTTATCCTCTTGGAGGATAAGAATTATGATCCCTACCTTATTTGGTTGTTGTAAAGATTATGCATCCACTTATTCCGAGTCTCAGTTTCCTTATCTGTACACTGGAGATAAGTGTGTCTACCTTGTGAAGTTAGTTTGAGGACTAAGTAAAGCAATACTGGAAAGCACTGAGGACAGCAGCTAATAGATGGTAGGCAGTAAGTGTTAGCTGCTGTTACTGTTATTGTCCTAGATAATGACGGGGGGCTCTCTAAGGAAATGGCATTCACGCTGACATCAGAACAATGTGTAAGAGCTGGCCAGGCATGACTGGGGGCAAACCTGCTCCAGGCAGAGCTAGCACATGTGCAAAGGCCCGGGGGCAGGAGGAGGACCCTTGACCTGCTCCCGGACAGGCGGCAGGGCCTTGGCAGGTGGCCGTGGGGAGAAGGTGGTGGAAGCAGGGAGGCCAGTGGGGAAGAGGCTTCTGCAGTGGTCCTGGTGAGAGAGGGTGATGGTGGTGAGCGATTTGGGGAAATGGGGACACAGCATTGACAGGACTTGCTGATGGGCCGGATGGGAGGTGGTCCCTGCGGGGAGGAGCGAGCCAAGTGTGACACCCCGGTTTTGGCTTGTGCAGGCGGGAGGTGGCTGTAGCATTTGCTGAGGTGGACTCAGCAGAGAGGAACAGGTCGGGGGGATGGGGGAGGCTGCAGGGTCGGTGTCGGACGGCACAGTGGGCAGTGGAAGGCCCAGGGCTGCAGCTCGAAGCCGGGGGGGGGGGGGGCACCGGCCGGGAGGCGCCAAGGAAATGGATGGAGCTGGCAGGGAAGGCGCGAGACTGAATCCGCTGCAGAAGTGCAGCGTGCAGAGGGCAGCCCGCTGAGAAGCAGGGGGCACGCGGAGAGCGAGGTGTCCCGGAGTCACGGGAAGGGCATCCGAGGTGAAGCACCACACATGACACTGTCGGGGGGGGCGGTGAATGACCCCAGAAAGGAAGCACTGTCGTAGGGAGGGCTGGGTGCATTCCAGCTGACGCAGTGGGCCAAGGACTCCTGACCTTGCACACTGCTGTCTTCTGCCCCGTCCTGTGCTGTGCCGCTCGGGCCGACGCTTAGGCCTGGGTGGGAGAGGTGCCCTTACCTCCCCTCGTCTGCTTAGAAATGGCCAACAGCTCCTAGCTTGGCGTGGAATGTACCCCTCAGCACCTGCGCCGCCAACTGGGGAGGCTGGGGGCCCCTCAGAGACATGAGGCGTGATACCCGCCCCCCACCTTGTCCTGCAGGAGGTGTTCCATAGAGAACAAAAGAGCAACTCCATGAAGACATGGGGCCTGCGGGCCGCTGGCTGGATGGCCATGTTCATGGGCCTCAACCTTATGACCCGGATCCTCTACACCCTGGGTAGGTGTGCGGAGACAGGTCGGTGGGTGGGGGGGTGGTCCTGCTCACCCTCCTGCAGCCCGTGTGCCTTCTCCGCTTCTCACACCGCCCCTGGCCCTTTCCGGCCTGCTGCAGTGATCCTCGAGGCAGAGACCAGGCATTTGGCCATGTCCGTGTCCCACTGCACGGCACTGGGATGAATGGGCCGAGGAAGGCAGACACGAGAGACAGGTGCTTCAGGGGTGGGGGTGGGGGTGCCAGCTCCTAGGAGGGTGATACAGGCCTCGTGATCTGAGGGTCTGGTCCGTCTGGCCCCAGCTCTCCTGCTCCTTCCTAGCCCTTCACTCCACGAGTGAGTGGGCACGGCGAGGAGACTAGCCAGCCTTTTGAGCCAGACCCAGAATCGGTTACGTCAGAGCTCTGGACACCTGGGCCGTTCCCTTTCCTGTCTCAGCTTCAGTTACCTCACACCTCATGGGCAGAGTTTTGTGAATGTTTGGCAAATAGGAAACACCCCCAAACCATAATGCTTCCCTCCCCCACCCCAAGACCTGGGCTCGATTTGGGGCAGCCAACAAGTTGGAGCACAAGGCAGAGTGCTGGGCCGCTCACTTGGCCCGGTCGGCACCCGTGAGCCCAGCAGTTGCCAAGTGACCCAACCTGGCGTAGGACTGAGGCCCCGGGTGGTTGAGTAAGTGCTAGCCCCACACTGTTGATCTGGGAGCATGGCGCATCTCAGGGGACTTGCATGCAGGCCTTTACCTCATCCGATGATTGCGTCCAGCCTGTGCTGGGCCCCACAGAAACCTCTGCCCCATTTACCCTTTCCCGCTGGGAAGAGGTCTGGCCACAGTACCTCCCAGGCTAGGAGGGAAAAGCACAGTTCCTCCCCTCCAAGGCTTTCTCTGGACCGCTGAGTTGGGCTCAGAACAGCCAGCCGCATCTTGTGCACCATTTGGGAGAGATCGGAATCTGATCAGAATCCTCCATCTTCCCTTTGCACTGAGCCCCTCCTGGCTGTGTGACCTCGGGCAGGCCTTTTCCCCACTCGGAGCCTCATCCCCTATCGTGGGAGTCCGGCTCAGAGGGCCCTCTGATTCGCTCCTCATCTGGAACGCTGACGCTCAGACCCAGGACAGATGTCAGAGCGCAGAGGGGTGAGAAGTGCAGGTGGGGTGACTGGGGAAGCTACAAGACAGAAGCACTCGTTCACTCCTCTGTTCGGGCAGTAAGTACTTATTGAGTGCCTGCTGTGTGCAGGACCCTGCTCTAGACCCTGGAGACTATGCGGTGAGCAGGACAGACAAGGTCCCTGTCCTCTCAAGGCTCAGAACCATGGCTGAGAGCTCAGCTCTGGTCTCACACCGTCTTGGATTTAAATCCTGGCTCTGGCACTTTCTAGCTCCAGGACATTGGGCAAGTTGAACTGCCTGGGCCTTGGTGACCTTGTAGGAAAAATGAGGGTAAGAACAGTACCAGCCTCCCTGGGCAGGCACGAGCATTTGAGGAGATGGTCCACATAGTGCCCAATGCATGTCAATGCGCAAAAACACGAACTCTGCTTATTAGGGGGGCCAAGGTGGGCAATATGTGGGAACAGACCAAGATGAGCCAAGAGGTGGCCTGCAGGGTCCTGTAGTCATGGCAGGGCAATAGGCCTTGCTCTGCAAACCCAGTGGCAGCAGACCGCTGGGGCCTCCTGGAACTGAGGGAAGGTTCCCCCCATGGACTGACGTCAGCTACGGGATGCCAACCTGGAGGGGGTAGACAGGCCAAGGACAGTGTAAGTCCAGATGGATTCGCTGGATCCTAGACTTTACCATATTGGGCCAGTAGCCAGTGAAATCCTTGAGGTGGGGGGCCGGCTCAGGCTTATTTCCCTCCGCCCTGCACAGAGCTGGGCACAGAGATAATTGGTAATGACTTGAGTGAACAGACACCTCCAGGAATGGCCGAGGAGCCCAAACAGGCACCCACAGAAGGTTCTGCCCAGTCTCCTTTGTGAGTGTGCAGCAAATGGAATGTGCCACCATCACGGGCAGATGTCTTCTATTGGCCTCAGACTGATAGCAACATCCATAGTTTTAGAGGCGACAGGGCACTTCCACCGGCCTGCTCCCGGGAGCGGCGCGTGGGGCGAGGGGCGAGGGGCGCACGCCTTACCTGCGTCCTCCAGCTCTCACAGGAGGCTGTTTGCCTTCCGCCCCGAGCCCTCTCCTGTCCCGGACCAGGCAACACGGGCCCATCCTCGTCTACAGACGGGAATGATCTGCTCACCTCTGTGACACAGAGCGTGGTGGCCTCGGAAGCCTCACCACCTTTCTCTTCCTCACAGTGGACTGGTTCCCTGTCTTCCGAGACCTGGTCAACATCGGCCTGAAAGCCTTTGCCTTCTGCGTGGCCACCTCGCTGACCCTGCTGACCGTGGCGGCCGGCTGGCTCTTCTACCGGCCCCTGTGGGCCCTCTTCATTGGCTCTCTGGCCCTGGTGCCCATCATCATTGCTCGGACGCGGGTGCCATCCAAAAAGCTGGAGTGAATCAGGCCCCGGCACCCGCCCCACACCTGCATGATCCTCAGGATCCAGCTCCTTCCCCCGCCCTCCCCTCCCCCCAGCCCCTCTTGACGTCGAGTCAGTCTGGGTTCTGCGCCTGCTTTGCTCCTCAAGGGGCCCGACTTGGCAGTGTGCATGGAGGTCAGGTTTGGTGTTCACCGGGTCACGTCTTCCCCACCCTTTTGCTTGCCAGCGGGCGGCTCTGGAGCACAGAAGGCAGCTCTTGTCTGGCGGTGTGACAGGCCTTCTCCTTGCTTCCTTCCCTTCTCTTGGGACCGGGTGTGGCCGGTTCACGTGTTTCGCTTAGCTGAAGTCTGCAGACAGGGAGCTGGTGACACTCCGCACAGACCTGCTGCGTGGTCACTCACTGCCCCTCCTCCTTGGAGACAGGTGCCAGGGCTCTGCCCCAGCTGCCACCCGCTCCGTGAGCCCCCGGGGCCAGCATCCTCGGCTGTCCCTGAGCAGTGCTGAGCGCCAGGACAGACTAAGCGCGCACCCCCCCACACACGGGTGCCACACACCCAGTCTGGGCACAGAACCCGCCTTGGTGCTTAAAAAAGAACACCACCACTGAGGTCATTGGGAGCAAAATTGGACATTTGGTGGGCCTAAGATGGATGTTATGGTTTGGCAAGAACTTGTTCGTGTGTAGGACTTCCAAAGGTCCCATCGGTTATGTTTGCCTTTGTTACACTTCATGGGTAATCTACCCGAAGAAATTTAAAATCTTTAAATTTCAAGATTTAAAGAAACAAAGCACTGCTTGAATGATGAGCAATTCAGACTGTTACAGAAAAACTCCCTGTAATCTGTCCGTTGAAGTTAATTCAGGCACAGGAAGGTATTACACCGGGGTGTGACGTGCTGGCTTAAAAAAAGTTACCTCTGGCAGTACTCGGGGCCAGTGGGAGGCCTGAAGATGCTTCTGAAGCCAGTGTCAGCCAAGGGATTCCACTCTGGGAGGAGATGGGATTTGTACAAGGTGGAGAAAGGCATTTCCTTTCATCCTTTGGCTTCAGAAACTACCGATTTCCTTGAAGATGAATTTTGAGTTTTTAGTCAACCTTTAAGGAAGAGGCTGGAAGCTTTCTGATCCTAAGTGGGCTCCCTCAGAGTGACCCCCATCAATCTGAATCAGGAACCGGAGGCCTGACCTGAGGCTTGTGCAGCTCTCGGACCTCATTCCTTTCGTGGAGGGGTGTGGGGTGGGGGCTTTTGGGTTAGCCGCTGGGCCCCAGCACCTGCCTCTGAGTGACTCCTGTCACGTCCGCGTCTGCAGCTTCACTCCTACGTACAGTCTACCTGCACTTCACCCCGTCCCCTCTCACCCCCACTGAAAGAGCAAGTATGTTTGTCACTTTGATGGTTTAAAAGATCTTTCCTGTACCCTTTACCTTTTTATGACTTGGACTTGTTCTGCCTGGCTGGGAGCGGCTACTTTCGCAAATTAGTCAGTGGCTGAGTAAGTGATCGGAACTCCTGAAACCAGCAGCCTCACAATCTCTCGTTAGCCTGCGAGGTCTGTGGTGTGGCTTGAGATTCTTCACACCGACAACAGCCGGCCCGAGATGACTTCTCTGGACTTAAGAACTGAAACAGTATTCACTCCTGCAGTTGTCACTGAATCTCTCAACTCTTAAAGGATGCTTCTGGAAATAAATACAACTAGGTGGTAGCTACATACAAAATCTGTGGGATTTGGTTTGTGTAACTTTTCCTAGTACAGATTTTAAATTACTACGAATTTCAATAGTGTTTTTAAAGGGCAAAAGAATGTTAAGAAATATTTGAAGTCTTTGGGAAACCATGAAATTTGTATTATCTTTGTATTTTTTGAAAAAATTCAAAATAAATTTCGAAATAGCTTTTACAGGACCTTGCCGTTACTCTTTTTTTTGAAATTTCTATCTTAAACAATTCAGCCGTAGAATTAAGAACTGTATGAATTTTTAGAATTCAGTTCTTAAGTAGCTTTTAGTGGTTAAAATAGGTTTCAATTTTTCTTAAAAGGGCAACTCGGTATTTTTAGCACTTAGAAGCCTTATCTACCAAAGCCCACTTAGTTTTGGATTGATTTAAAGGACTCAAACGTCCCCCAGCTTCAGAATGCGTCAGAGGAGGTGGCTGGAGCCACAGTGGGACATCGTGTGACCCCCCACCCCCACCCCGGGCCTTAGGTTGGCACAGACCCGAGTTCCAGCGCCCAGCCTACCACGGCCTGGCTGTGTGACCGTGGCGAGTCTGCGATCTCTGGGTCTCAGCTTCCTCATCGTGAAAATGGCTTTTGTCCCTACGGCGCCGCGGCAGGGGCTCGATGAGCTCAAGCCCACGAAATGCCTGATGGACGGCCCAGCAGCTTTTCCCTTTTCCCTCCTGTTCGGAAGCAATAGGCAGCCGCTGAGGGGCCACTCTGGAGCTGACAATTTGTGTACTTTTTGTGACAAGGTTTGAAGCAGGTGATTTCCCAAAACCTGCCTTCCTTCTCAGACCTGAGGTTCTGTTCCATCACGCCTCCAATGAGCTGGGTATCTGCCCGAAGAACAAGTTGCTGACTTCCAGGACAGAGTGCGCTCTGGCGCCGGAAGCGCGAGGCCCTGCGGTTTCCATGGCGACCCCGGTTGTTTCTCCACACCAGCCTCCCAGCCAAGCTCTCGCTGCCGATGAGTCACGCCCCAAGTGTTTTGTTTGTTTCCCTTGGAGAGAACTGGCTCAGAGCTTTAATGGCTCCCGTCAAAGGTTAAGTAACAGCTCTCCTCGCTGAAACGTAGGAAGAAAAATTTCCATGTGTGGAATGAGGAGTTCCTGGTCTACCTGAGAACCAAACCTGGCCTTTAGTCTCAACACGCGCACAAATCACTCTGTCATGCAGGTGTTCTTAGCTGACCATAAATCTGGAAGAAAAGGCAGAGCTGAGTCTTTTTAGATAAATGTTTTATTTCTTCCTCAAAATGTTACAAAAGTTATTTCTCCTGAATTATCTACAATGCATAGAGCTTTTATAAACTTATCCATAATGAATAAAATCTAGCCGAACACTGATCCACTTTGACTAACATTTCTTTAACTCTCAGTGTTTTTCCTTTTCTTCCCTGATTTTAGCTCTTTGTTCCAGTCTTCTGCCACCCTGAAGCATCACTTCCAAAAAGGAGATCCCACCCCCCCATTAATCTGAGATGCCCGTCCTTCCCACCTGCTCCCCGCCACACTACGAAGGGGCAGCGTCAGGCAGTGTGAGCACACCCGGCTGAGGGGAAAAGGCCTGGCCCACAGAGAAAGGGTCCCACGTCTGCAGGAGAGGCGAAAGCACGAGGGTCTGACAGATGAAGAACTCACCTAGAAGAAGGGGCTGGTGCATTTCTAAATCGCCCAGTGGTTTCTGTAAAAAAACGGACTCACGTTTCCGAAGGTGGGCCGAGCAATGTCTAGGTGGCAGGGGAGTCTCCTGGGAAGTGTTCCGTGGCTCAAAGCATAGGACGTGGGAGCGGACAGCTTTGAAAGCCCTACCCTGGGTCTATGTGACAAGGCCCGGGGCCAGCCCAGACCCACGGCACCACCTCAGCTTGACCCCCCTGCCCCCGGCCCTCGTCCGTGGTGCACGCAGCTTCTGGGTCTTCTCAGAGGAGACGCCACCACCACCAGGGCCCTGCGTAGCACAGGGTGCGACAGGTGGCCACCCCCATCACAGCCTCTCAAAGGGGAACAGGTGGGAGGCCGCGGCCGCCTTCTCCCTCTTGGTCTTCTTAGGGCACTTTGGCTTCTGCTCTTCTTCAGCCTCTCGGTTTTGGGGCCAGGAGGCAGCCAGGATCCTTGATGCTTCTGCTTGAGAGCTGGTCCCCTCCTCTTCATCAGAAGAGAGTCCATCTCCGGCAGGTGCTTGGGGAGCTCCTGCCTCACTCTGGAGAGGGAGGGACAACGGCAGCCGGGAGTCAGCCATCAGATGGCAGGGAGCCCCGCCGGGGGGCAGTCAAGCCCCCAGCAGCAGCCTGCCCTGAGCCAGTGACTCTGGGAGGACAGGGGCACCACGTGGGGCTGGGGGAGCCTCGCACTGGGGACTCCGCCAAGCAGGTACTGGAGAACTTGCTCTGGGCTCAGGGCTGGGAAACGCAGAGATGTTTACGCAGGAGACTGCCCTCAAGGAGCATACAACCTGACCTAGGAGATCCCAGGACTGGTGCTTTGCACTTCTTTACCTCACTTCTGCACAAAAGCGCACTCATGTCTTTAACTGCCCTGGACCAGCTCTCCTTACCAAGTGCTCCGAGGAGACGCTCCCTGACTGCGGGGCCAGCTGGGCTGGGGAGCTGGGCATGGAGGGTTTAGCTGCGCGAGGTGAGAGCACGTGGGGGGACGGAGTCAACATAAAGCCTGGTGAGAGGTCACCAAAGGGATGTGAGGGAGGAGTCTGACAAAAATAGTTTGCCACTTTTAAAGGCAAACTGGCAGCAGTTCGGGGTTGGAGACGGGGAGACAATAGGTGCGGTTTTGGCTGTTCCCAGAGCACATTTCTGTGTCTGACCCAATCCTGATCTCACCACGCAGCCGCGTGGAGGGGCCTCTCTGCCCCTCTGGGAGCCCTTTGAGGACTGCATGTCAACTCCGCACAGGTTGGCCCAGGCCGGGGCAGGTGCCATGAAACATGACTTAAGTGAGCAACCCCAGGCCTGGAGGACGGCCACAGGCGCAGGGAGCCTGTCTCTCCCTGGATCGGTTTAGCACGAGATCAGACCCCTGGCAGACACCTGCTTGTGGCAGACAGGAGCAGGACAGGGATGTCGGGGTCGGGCTGGGGGCTGGAAGAGCCAGCTGAGGTGGACTCCAGGGACACCTTTCCCAACAAGGTTAGGACACAGATGTCTCAGAGACACAGGACTGTGGTGTCAAAACACAAGGCATCTCTGGGCAGAATCCGGGCCCACAGTTCTGGGTCCCCTTCTCCCACCTGGGCTTGTCTTCTTTCCAAAAGAGCCGCACTGACCTTGTCCCCATAGCGAAGCTTCAGCCTCTCCCGGATGAGCAGTCCCCTGACCAGCAGCTTCCAGTTCCCCAGGGCCCGCTTCTCTCTTTTCTGCCGGCAAAATGAAACGGAGAACACAAAATGTTAAGTACTGTCACTTTCAGGAGAAGTATCAAGATGGAATCTATGAACATATAAAGATCCAAAATAAGACTTTTTGGTTAAAAGAGTCCCTCAACCATGCCGAGTCTGTTTTAAAAGGAATGTGATTTATAAAGTGATGCACATAAAAGGCAGCAAAACAGAAGCCTCTTTTTAACTGGTAGCGACTCTAACATCTTTGAGGAGGAGGCTTGGACCACAGCAGTTCCCTTCAGCAGAGGCAGGCGTGGACGGCAGGTGCAGTAGCCCCCGGAGCCGGGGTCCAGTACACGGTGGACACGGATGCTGGATGGTGAGGTGGAGGCAGGACCCTGTTTATCCGGGGCTGGCTCCCTAGGGTGCCTTCCTCAAAGTCCGAGAGCTGGAAAGAGCTTTGGGGCACGTGGCCTCTACTGTTTTAACCCACCATCAAATGAGGCACCTGCCCCACCTGGGGGCTCGTGTTCCCCTGCCACTCTGCTTTCACACCTCAGGCCCCCGCCCTGGCCAGATGGCTCACCTCCTTCTCCCGCTTCTCAATGAGCGCCTGCTCGTTCTCCCAGGCGGCCAGGAGCACATCTTTGTATTCCTCGCAGACAATGTACCCGTCGGTTCTGTAAGCATGCAACGCGGACGGCCTCACTTGAGGCTGCCGCCTGCTCTGGCCTCTTCTCCCCCTTGCGGAGGCCGGCCAGCGGCTCCCAGGCGCCCGGAGCCCTAAAGGCTTTCCGGCGTCAGGCGCCGTGATCCTAGCCACAGCCGCTGACAGCGCCCATGCACCAGGCAGGCCTGTGGACTCTGGCACCGCGTCCTCCCCAGGCCCCCCGCCCCGGGCGGACAGAGGCCACCTAACCAGGACGTGTGCTGACCTTGCTTGCTCCCCCGCCCCCGCCCCCAGGAGACGGTTTCCATCTGGCATCAGGAGCATGCAGTTTCCCTGGTTTTGCTGCCTCTGCAGAGTCGCCAGAGTGAAAGTGTGGAAGTAAAAGGTAAAGTGTTAAGGCTGACTTGGCAAATGCAGAGTAAAACCTGGAAAATGGCCTCAACCCAACGGGGACGGCCACCGCTAGCCAACACCTGCAGACGCTCCCTGCCCCAGGCTGTGCCCGGCAAGGGGGTCCCATCGCTGTCTCCACTGCACAGCCAGATGAGCGACCCGGGAGCTGCAAACCATCTGCCTACAGCACAGTCCGGAGCCAGGCTTTCACCCGCCACACCACGCTCCCTACTTTCATCACAGACAGGGTGACTGGGACTCGGAGATGAAGTCACTGAAATCCCATGGCCAGGTGAGTGACAGGGCCAGGATTTAAACCCGGGAACTAGCTGTGTCGTGCATCCTGGAAGGCACTGACAGCTTAGGACCCCTCGCACACTCCCCGACCATGTCTAGTGGCCAAAAGTCTCACTGGGGAGGACGAGCGAGAAGGCTGCCTAAGTGCTCCAAGGAGGAGTGGGACAGACGCACCGGGCGCCTCTAGCGCAGGGCTCGGCACATTTTTCTGGAAAGGGTCCCGTGCAGCCTGTTTTACAACCCTTAAGTGTCACATGTCTTGCTTGCTCTGAAAGATCCATCTTACAAATTCCCCATTAGAGTAAGACATATTTGAATGCTTTTCGCTTCCTCCAGTCTTTCTCAAGCCAGAAAAGTCAGCCCTGGATGCCTCTCCCCACGCGCCCTCAGCAGCCCTCAGTGCCCAGGCCTCTGCCTGCAGGGCGCCCGCCGTGGTTACCTTGTAGGGCACTTCTCCCAGCCTCACCACTCTCGCCTGTTTCAGCCACGTGTCCCGGGAGTGCAGGGTATGCACGCAATCCCTGCGGGAGCCAACAGGGGGAGACACAGGACACACTCAGTTCACACCGGGCTGAAGGAGCTGCGCGCGCAGCCTCCCAGAAGGAAGGGCTCGGCCCTCGATTCTCTCCTCAGGCCCGGCTCCTGAGGGAAGCAGGGGACCTGCGGTGGGCGAACAGCTAACCTGGACTTCCTATCTTCTTGGGGATGTGTCCACTTACACTGGAACCACGAGCTACTGAGTGACCACGGAATGAAGATGCACGCCCGTGGCAGTCACGATTCCCGGCAGCCTGTGATTACAGACAGCCTCTGGCTCCGCTCTCCTTCCACAGCTAAGAGCTGTACCCGGCCTTGGAAGACCACTTTCCAAAGAGTTCCACCTGCCGTCCTCACTGAGCCTTCTCCGACAGGGCGCGCTCATCTCTTCCTCAGTTCGCAGCCCTGCACTCTGGCCAGAGAGAGGGCTCCCGCGCGCAGAGCAGGCCCTCCGGCTCCGGCCCCATCGGAGGCATGCGGTGCGTACCTCCTCGTGCCACGGCCTGGCGGGGGGACCCCGCACGAGCCACTGTCCCTTCCTGAGCCTCAGCGGCATCCTCTACCAGCCAGGGATAATGAGCTCTGTCCTCTGTGCTTTGCCGGGCTGCAGGAAGACCAGACGCTGCCCGGGTGCTGGAGCAGAGCCTGTCCTGTCAGGGCTGGCACCCCCGGCAGGCTGCACAGCTCTGATCACCCAGAGGAGCAATTACGTCACGGTCATGGTCTTCACGTGGGGGCGCGGCCGGGAGGCAGGCGGGCACTGTCAGGACGTTCAAAGGAGCACAGTGGGGAAGTGGACACAGCCCCATCAGGATAAACCTCAACTTCTAACCACTTCACACCCATGAGGACGGCTATTATCCAAAAACCCGAAAGGAAGCGTGGGCGAGGGTGGGGGAAACCGGCATTCTTGCATGCTGCTGGTAGGACCGGAAAACAAGGCAGGCATTGCGGAAAGCAGGAGGTTGAGGCTTCAAAAAGTGAGACACAGAATTACCATGCGAGTAGCGATTCTACTTCTGGGCACATACACCCAAAAGAAGTGACAGCAGAATCTCAAAGAGGTATGTGTGCACCCACGTTCGCAGCGGCACTGCTCACCACAGCCGAAAGGGGAAGCACCGCAAGTGCCCGTCCCTGGAGGCCAGTCCCCAAAGGACGAATACTGCACGATTGCATTTACATAAGGTCCCCAAAGGAGTCAAACGCACAGACAGCGGCATGGTGGCCGCCAGGGGCTGGGGGGGAGGGGGGACATCCTGTTTCATGGGGACCGAGTTTCCGCTTGGGAAGATGAAGAAGTTCTGGAGACGGATGGTGGGGATGGTTGTACGATCCAGTCAATGTACTTAACACCACTGAACTGTATGCTTACAAATGGTTACATGGCACACTTGGTTTTGTATATTTTACTACCAAAAACACTGTCTACCTCTAATGCTTTCTCCGATGACTGACGTGGTAGTCCCTGTGGACCACACCTGCTTCCTTCCCACCGGACCTGCTTTGCCTCAACCACCTGTGCCTTACGCCTGAGCCTTACGACCTCTACCAGGGGGACTGGGCCCTGGGGCCTCTGACTGCCGGCAGCTGAGGCCCTGACCAGGCCTGATGCCTCCTGACATGGAACAGAAAGCTCAGCCACAGACCCTGAACAGAGGGTGTAGGCTGGGTCCCTGCAGGGCTGCACGCAGGAAGTGGGCTGCACCCACTCAGAGCCCTTGAACCACCTACTCCTGTTATTTCCCTGTTGCCTTGTTTTCTCTCTCTTGTCCTGGTTATTAAGAATACCCTCTACTCTATTTTTTGGTCTTTCATTCCAGTGTTTTAAAAAGCCACTTCTTTTAGTTATCATTTTGTTTTGTTTTTTTGAGGCACATTTAAATTCAATTAACTAACATATAATGTATTAATAGTTTCAAAGGTAGAGGTCAGTGATTCATCAGTCTTATATAATAATAGCCAGTGCTCATTCCATCACATGCCCTCCTTAATGCCCATCACCCAGCCACCCCATCCCTCCACGCCCCTCCCCTCCAGCAACCCTCAGTTTGTTGCCTATGATTAAGAGTCTCCTATGGTTTGTCTCCCTGATTTTGTCTTGTTTTATTGTTTCCTCTCTTCCCCTATGATCCTGTTTTGCTTCTTAAATTCCACATATCAGTGAGATCATATAACTGTCTTTCTCTGATTGACTTTTTCACTTAGCCTAATACCCTCTAGTTCCCTCCACGTCACTGCAAGTGGCAAGATTTCATTTTTTTGATGGCTGAGTAGTATTCCATTGTAATTTCTTTCTATTGCTATTTTTCTTAAAAGTTCTGCTTCTATTTTTCTCTCTCACCTTAAGATTTTATTTATTTGACAGACAGAGGCACAGCGAGAGAGTGAACACAAGCAGGGGGAGTGGGGGAGGGAAAAGCAGGCTGTCCACTGAGCAGGGAGCCCGATGTGGGGCTCGATCCCAGGACCCTGGGATCATGACCTGAGCCGAAGGCAGATGCTTAATGACTGAGCCACCCAGGCGTCCCAAGATTTTTTGTTTTAGGGGCGCCTGGGTGGTGCTGTCGGTTAAGTGTCTGACTCTTTGGATTTTGGCTCAGGCCATGATCTCAGGGTCGTGACATGGAGCCCCGCTTTGGGCTCTGTGCTCAGCAGCGAATCTGCTTGAAACCCTTTCCCTCTGCCCCCACCCTGCTTGCACGTTCTCACATGTGCACGCTCTCTCTCAATAAGTAATCTTAAAAAAATTTCTTTTGTTTAAATTTTGTATATATCTTACATTCTTCTTCTAACTCTTATTCCCTTCCCCTCTTCTTTGGCCATTTTCTTTAGTGTGGATAAAATACACACAAAATGTACCATCTTAACCATTTCTAGGTGTGCAGTTCAGTGGCATTAAGTACATTCACACTGTTGAGTAACTGTCCCCACCACGCACCTCCAGAACTTTTCCATCTTCCCAAACAGAAGCCCTGTCCCCATTAAGACATCTGCTTCCTTTAATTTTCATGATCAAATCTTGTATTCCCTCCTTTTGTAGTTTTGTAACTTACATCTTAGGGGTGTATTTTCTATTGTCCCATATAAACCTGGTCATACTTTTAATTTTTCCCCCATAACTTTTTTGCACCTGCTGGTCTTTCAACCCTTGTGGTTTTCATCTTCAAACTAGAATCCCTTCTACATGTGCCCCCCATGGGACGGTGCGCGCACACACCCACACACACACACACCACACAGCTCATCCCGTTTGACAAAAGGGCTGACGTAAGCAGCCCCTCCCGCAGAAGGCCGCTAGTCCCAGGCCAGCAGGAAGCCCACAGGGCCACCCGGCTGCCTCACGCACCTGGAGTAGACCGCTTCTCCACGACAATAGCCAAGAATCGCGGCTGTCTCAGGGTAGATGGCCTCGTATTTCAGGAGATGCCTCTTCAGCGCGTACAGAGGGTGGTTCTTATATGTGCCAATGACAGTCGGCAAAGGCTGGCCCAGGTGCTTTGCCTGGAACTGCAAAGGCCAGAGAGACAACGCTGAGCATGTTTGGAAGAGGAGGTGAGGTCTGAGGCGGGCAATTCCCTCGACCACCTGGTGCAGGGAACGGTGGAGCAGAGGTTTCGTGAGCACCGGTGACTGTAACATAGCGTCTGTAGTCTGGTACTAGGCAGGTTTAGATAAAGCATGGGGTCCTGTGGCCTGTGGCAACTGTGGAAAGTCATCTAACCTACTCATTCTCGGTGCTCGGACACCCTGGCCAGCCCTAGCCCTCAGGGAGGACACACGGTTTTCCGCAGGAAGAAGGCCTTCCGTCCTCTGCAATGCGGGCCTACGTGATCCTGCTCGGGAACCTCAAACGGGCCGTTCGCGCCGTGTACCTCTCCTTAGTCCCCTGTGAGGAACACTCGTTCTCTCGGCACTTCTCTCAGGACTCTGATCTCTCAGCGGACAATTCCACTGCGGTAAGTCACATGCTAGTCATCAAGGTCTCCTGAGCTCTCCTGGCATCTCTTCAAACAGCCCCAGCAGATGAGCGCGGACTGGCCAAGCTCGGGCAGCTTCCACCTCAAATAGCCAGTCGGGACACCGTCTGCACAATTCCCACCCACCCAGTCACATCTAAGTAAGATGAACCAGGAACAGCCCCTCTCAACGCACCGGAACTGGGGAACTGCCCTGCTACGGGGGATGCTAAATAAACCCATGCTTCACCTGCCCCGACAAAGTGGGCATCATTCGTGGGCAAATCTGGGCAAATGCTGAGCTCCACCCCACGCGACTGCCGTGCACAAGGAGCTCGGGTCAGTGGGCAGTCCTAGCACACACTGTACTGCTTTAGCAGTCTGCTTCCCTGTGCGCCCTCCCGAGTCCCTTTCTCCCCAGGAGACGAGTGTTCTAGATCCAAGAAGGGATGTCCATGTGCGCTTCTGTGAGCGTGCACTCGGGGCTCAAGCGGGGCGGGGGGACAGATGGCCATTGCATTCCTGAGTTTTTTCTTCTTTCACTCAGTGCAATTTATATGATTGCATACATTATTTTAAAGCTCCAAATTTACAACTAGGCAATAACTAAAAGTATGCTGTATAACGGCTTTGAAGCCTGATAGATGTGGGTTCAAATACCAAGGCAGTTAATCTCTCAGATCCTCCATTTTTAACTGGTAAAATTAAGGCAATAGTCATCCCAGGTCTAAAGTATTGTGATAATTCCAGGGGATTACACAAAAATACCCCCACACGGGGCCGGGCATATAGAAGGGGTGCCAAGATGGGCCTTCGAGCCCACAGCAGACCTTACCTCTGAGTCTTCCTTCTTCTCCCTCTCCACCAACGGGCTCTGGTACGGTCTCAGGGTTTCAGCCCACCACTTGGCATCAACCCGGCACTTGCGGGTCGCAGTCATCCAGTCTGGGTCGTACCTCTGGGTGACATCCCGGACCCAGCCATCACCGTCGATGCCCACCACGTAGGTCATGGGCTTGGTGGCATACTTGTAACAGGCCAGAGCCTGGCCTACCACACCGTGCACACAGTCCACACACACCCACTTTTCCTCCTGCTCACAGAACACCTCTAGCCACTGGTCCACACCAGCTGCTTTCTCTCTTTCTGCCCTCTCACCATCACTGGAGATTTTCTTGCCTCGCTTACTCTTACTGCTTGAAGAGCTCGTGGATGCTGCTGGAAAGCTAGGGTGCGTGGGGTGCTGAGGGTGCGTTCCACATTGGGTCCTGGAGTCACTCTTGGACCCTGCCTTTGTCCTCTGGGGGGCTGGGGCCCTCCTCTGCCTGGGAAGGCCAGGCTCAGAATCCTCATCAGATGAATGAGGGGCTTCCCCGCTGGAGAGCTCGAAGTCAGAGCCGCTGCTGCCCTTGTCACTCCCACTCTCTTCTTTATAAGACACCCTGGAGGCCACCTGCCGCGCCCGGCCAGGCCGACGTCTCTGCGTGTCCTCCTGCCGCCCTCCCGCCTTGTGCTCTTCCCCACTGGAGGAGGGCTCTCTCCGTTTCTTCTTGGTCGCGGCTGCCTTGCTCCTCTTCCCTTTGGTACTTGGACCTCCAGGGCCCTTAGAAGACGTGGCCTCCTGTCTGGTTCCTTGGCTGGTCTTGGGTTTGGTTTGGCTTTCTGGAACTGGGCTGCAAGTTTCCAAGGAGCCTCCAGGATCTTCTGCAGATGTCTCCTTGGCAGCTTTCTTTCCCTTAAATAGAACAGGAAATTTTGTTTTTTCTCTTTGTGCTCATGATATGACAGAGATCCTATAATCTGCCAGGGCTAAGTCACTGGCTATAGAACCAGCACACACAGGATGTCCCCAGCTCAGACAGAGTCGAGCTGGCAATCCTTTAGGAATGTAAGAATGTATTCACTAAAATCTGTGGCATCTTAGCTAAGCCACAGTGTACTCTTTCCACTCTAGCGCCTGGCTCGGGGAGGGGAGTGGGGGCAGCAACGGAAACAGACCAACCTGGGTTCCATCTCCAGTTCTGCTTCTCATTCATTATGTGGTTTCAGTCAACAGTATATACGTTTATTTACATTTTCTCAAATATTTATTACTTATGTGTAAACCTCTGAGTCTCAGTTTCCTTGGCAATAATACCCACCTCGCACATAACATATCTTGCGAGCAAATACTCATGGACTTAATAAACTTGCAGCTTTAAGAATACGGAATTAAATACTCTGGACCACTAAGTTTCAGACGGTGCTGACAGCACAGCGAGTCTAGTGCTGAGCCTCCTCCTTAGATGGCAGCAGAACACAGAGTCCCTCACCCCTTACCACTCCACACGGCCAAGGAGCAGGAGAATGGGGCCAATCTGCTGCATCACAAGGCAGAAACTAACCCACCATGGAGCCAGGCCCTCCCTCGGGCCCCTCTGTGCATGCCAGGCTCAGGCTGCTGGAGGCCCACTGGTGTCCAGTCTTCCCAACACAGGGGTGAGCAAGGCAGGCTCCAAGGGGCCCACGCTCCATGAATGCCAACCCGTAAAAATAGTCCAATGACCAATTTTTTTGTTGGAAGTCTGGTAATTTCTCCCTCCCTGCTGAGCCAACTGCCTTTTAGGAGAACCCCACCTTTGCTGTGGGTAACTTCAGAGGAAGCGGCTGGAGAGACAGCACCAGTCGGGTCTGGAGCTGCAGGGCCCGGAGGATCAGTAAAAATATCTGCGGGGGGAAAAGAATGATGCATTTATCCTAAGAAAAAAATCTAGGATTTAACTAATTCCATGGTGTTTGTTGTGGTAGTTTTTTTTTATAACAGGGAAAAGTTAGAAACAACTGAACAACAGGCGCCGGGAACCCTACACAGTATTAAATATGATGCTGAAGAGATTTATCTTTGTAGAAAAATGGAAAGATGTTCACTACATATTAGATGAAAAGAGAAGTTTGGTTTTTAATGTGTAGTGTTAATTTTTGTAAAAAAAAAAAACAGCATATAAACATATATGTGTATTTAGAAAAGGACCCATTTTTGGGTTATGGGTGTTCACAGGTGATTTTTTTTTTCAGCTTACCTATCTCCTGTATTCAACATGTGTTGTAATTATGAATAAAATAAAACAAACGAAGTATCACTTTGAGAAGAAAAAGTAGAAAACATCATTATCACCAGATCTCCAAAGTCTATTCTGTTTACCATTTTCCCCACAACGAATCTTTCCACCTGAGGCTGCAGTCCTACAACTTCTGTTTACCTGTAAGGAGGGGAGCCTCCTCAGGGGAAGGAACCTCCAAAACGGCGACAGTGATAAAGCACCTGAGCAAGATCTTCCCACGCAGACCTCAGCGTCTCATGAGCTACTATAATGCCCGACTGAGAAAGCCAGAAACAGGAGGGTGTGTTTTCTGTGAGACGCTGCGTTATATCGAAAAAAATAATGACTTTTGCCTATTTCTTCTGGAGTTAAAAGCGGCTTGGTGGGGAGGATGAGAAAACATCAAAGAAACCCAAACTGAGAGACACTCTACAAAATTCCTAAGCAGTTGTCTGAAAAGTGTCAAGACAGGAAGGATGAGGGAAGACCCACAAACTGTCAGATGGAGGAGACGAAGGAGTCCCAATGGCCAAAGGCAATTCAAAGTAACCAGATGCCGACGGCCAACTGCTTTTCGATGAGGGTGCCAAGACTTGTCTCTTCAACCAGTAGTGAAGATAACACAACAAAGAGCTGGAAGAATAGTCTCCTCAACCAAGGACACCGGGACAACTAGATATCCACATGCAAAAAGGATGGAGTCGAACTGCGACCTCACATCATATATAAACATTAACTCAAAATGTATGGAAGACTCAAAATGGATGTAAGAGCTGAAACTGTAAAACTCTTAGAAGAAAACGTAAGGGGGAAAAGTTTCATGAGCTTAGATTTGGCACTGGATTCTTAGATATGACACCAAAAGTATAAGGAATAAAAGAAAAATAGAAAAAGCAGACTTCATCAAAATTAAAATTTTTGTGCCTCAACACACTTTCTCCAGAAAAGACAACCTACGGGATAAGAGAAAATATCTGCATATATCTGAGAGCAGGTTAGTATCTAGAATATAGAAGGAAACCTCACAACTGAACAATAAAAAGACGAAGAACACAACTAAAAAACGGGCATAGGATTTGAATAGGCGTTTCTCCGAAGAAGATACACGAATGGCCAACATACACATGAAGGCGATAACCATCATGAGTCCCCAGGGAAATGTAAATCCAACCCACAATGAGCTAGCACTTCACACTTACTAGGATGGCTAGAATAAAAAAGAAAAAAGGAAAATACAAATGTTAGAGAAGATCTGGAGAAATTGGAGCCCTTGTACATTGCTGGTGGGAATGTAAAATGGGGCATCCGTGGAAAAGTTTGACAATTCTTCAAAAAGTTAAATGTAAAATGACTCAGCAACTCCACTCCTAGGTATATACCTAAAAGAACTGAAAACAAGTACTCAAGTATGTACACATGTTGATAGTAGTACTCTTTACAATAGCCAAGAGGTGGAAACAACCTAAATGTCCATGAACTAACAAATACACAAAATGTGGTCTAGCCATACAATGGGATAATATGTAGCCATAAAAAGAAACAAAGTGCTGACACAAGCTACAACATGGATAAACCTTGAAAACGCTATGCTAAGTGAAAGAAGCCAGACACAAAAGGTCACATGATACTTCTTCCACGAAAAACATCCAGAATACATAAATGCATAGGGACAGAATGCAGACTGTGGCTGCCAGGTGCTGGAGGGAGTAGGATGGGGAGTAACTATTTAATGGGCACATGGTAGCCTTTTAGGGGGGGTAAAACATTTTGGAAATACACACAGGAACAGAGTTTGGGAGGATAAGTCTCTAATATTAATGCTTTTCCCTGGGTGGTGGTATTAGGGCAATATCACTGGCCACGTCAGATATCTTAGACTTTTTCAAGCCGAATCAGAAGAGAGGTAAAGATGCCAGTCATTTGGGCTTTTAAGATCCAAGAAGTCTGGTCTCTTTCCCTAAACAAACAGAGAAGCTGGGGCTCAGATATAAGTATATGTAATGAATAGGAATCTTTCGGGGATAAAGCCATATTTCTACCTCTATTTTCGGTAGACAGAACTCTCCTCACTGCACTGTTGCCGGCCAATGTCACTTCTCCAATCGGAAGGTAGGGAAAACCTTTCTGACAGATTTCAGCAGACAAGGTTTGAAAAAACATTTCCTTGGGACTTCTGAACATAATTTTTGAATAGTTAATGGAAACAATTCTAGGGCACCTGACCAAAAAGTACATGCTTAATGCCCCAGGACACCAAGCAACAGAACAAATGCAGGCTTTCCACCCCACACACTGGTCCTGAACCTGACTCCAGTGCTTACCAGCGGAATGACCCTGAGAAAGTTCTTTGGCCTCTCTGAGCTTCAGAACCTCTTTTTTATTTCACAAGCACTGAATAAGGAAGAACATGGAAAACACCGGAATGGTATCTGGCACGTGACTGCCATGGTTAGCTCACGGTCCTAGAAAATAGTGGCACCAAGAGGAATCACTTACATGGACCAACTCTTCATCATCCCGCGCAGAGTAAATAGCAAACCTCCTTTCCAACGTCGTCTGTAGACCATCGCGCTCGTTGGTTGAGAGGTCTGCATTAACTGTAAATGTACCAACGAACCTGGAGAGAAACCAGGCGTTCCCTGTGTCACAGGTCAGGGCGAAGAGGAACGCCTGCTATCCTTTTACAGCCAAGCAAATCAGACAGGAGAGTCTCAGAAGGGAATCGTGAGCCTTGCCTGCCTCTGTTCTCATCTTCCCAGTCCATGTGGCTGACCCCGGCTCACCACTGAAGACCCCAGCAGACTTCATGTCCCTGGGAGGTTCCCAGCCCCCCAGCTGCTCCGTGCACCTACAGGCCCCAGCAGACCTCTTCCCGAGTGCTCCTCACACTATCCTGATTACCTGGGGTGCATCTGTCTCCCCAGCCAGCCCAGGAGCTCTTCCAGGGCAGAGAGCATGCCTGACGTGTCTCTATCTTCAAGGCTGTGCTCAAGGCTCGGCATATAGGAACCCCTCAGGGAAGGTCTGTGGAACTGACCTGCCCCCAGCCTCTGAGAGACACAAGTCCTATACTAGGGCTTCGCAGGATGGGCCGGAGGGCCATACCATTTCACCAGGTTTGACAGGTAATAGGCATCCACGTCTTGAGGTAGCACTCTGGTAAAGCGAGCTGGGATGATGGACAGGCCAATAGCAAGCAGATCCGGCTGGCTGCAGATGTTACTTCGATAGAAACCATTTGCCAGCAGGCACAACAGGTGAACCTGGAAAGAAGGGGAAGATGGCAGGCCGAGAACTAGAAGGGTTTTTGCTGCCACACTGAGAGACGTTTTGTGGGCGGGAATCATCTATTATTTCTACACACAGGGAAGTAAAAATCCCAACATTAGCCATTTCCCAAGATCATGTTTTTCACCCTGTCTTCCCCCTAGATACTTATTCCCTCAAATAACCAAATCTCAAAATTGCAGAATACAAACTTTTTTTTTTTTTAAAGGCCTTGTCTTTTAAACATATGCTGCAGGATTTGCTCCAAAAAGATCAGGAGGAAAAGTGAGTCGGGGGAGAGAAGGGAGAGACTGCGCAAGCGCCAATAGCTGTCCAAGCTGGGGGACAGCGCGGGTTCACCAGACAGCTCTCTGCGCCCTTCCCTGGGTGCCAGGACCCAGCCTCTTCCGCTGCAGACCCCAAGGCAAGCTGGCCCCCCACCGGAGCTCCAGAGATGGTCACATGACTCCTCACCACCTCCTCCACAACCTTACATCCTTTTCCCTTCCTCCCCACCGAGGACCTCCCCATTTCAGTCAACGGCTCCGCTCTTCTCCCCTCACTTGAGCTTCCCATCTTGGAGTCATACGAACTCTTTCCTTCATTTCACCTCTTCCCAAAGCTACAAGCAGCACAGCGGTCTCACGTGCTCAAGGCCTCAGGGAGGCGGGTGTCTCGTCTCCTCACCGTCCTTGCTCCGTGCTCGTCTCATCTCCCCATTTCTGTGGCTGCTGCAGACAAACCGTCTCTTCCAGCCCTGCCAGCTCTACCCGCTCTGGCTGCCCGCTGCCCATCAGGGGGACATCCAAGCGCCCTTCCCTCACTCACAGGCCAACGCACGTACCGTCCAAGACGCAGACACACGGGCTGTCCTGCCGTGCCCTCTGCACTTGGCGCGGGCAGCCTCCCCAGCTCCGCCCTCCCCCCACCGCTCCCCGCTGGCCTTTCTCTTAAATAAAGCCGCCTTCCTCAGCCACCTGACCCACACCGGTCCCCTTCCGTGTTCTGAGTCTTGAATGTCCTGTTTTGAAGTCTGTCTTGTTCCATCTCTGAGATCAGATGCTCCTTAATGGCAGGAAAGAAGCTTTATACAAGTCTCTAACCCCACAAAGCCAAGTACCTTGCGAGGTCCATGATGCGGTTCAATAACTGCCCCCTGAAGTCAAAGACACCGTCTCTTCAGCGGTGGTGGGAACTGAGGTTATGAAACAGGTGGAGGAAGGGATGGCGGGAGAGTGCCTGTGGGTCCGGCCCTGCTTTGTGCCGGCTCTGTGCTCCGGACCTTGCGTGTCATGTTTGCTCCGTCCCCACAACCCCCTCCGAGGCAGGCACTTATCACCCCCCACCTCAAAGATGAGGAAACCAAGGCTCAGGGAGACAAAGAAACTCGCCAAGGCCACACAGTGAGTAGAGAAGCCAAACAAAGCCAGGCTTGACTGAGAAGCGAAGTTGCGTGCACCACACCGCCCTGCCTCGACAGAGAGGACACTGTCCCTTCGCCCCCTGCCCTTGCCCTTACCTTGTGCGTGTCCTCGCGGACTTCTTTACCAAAACGTTTCATCATCCTCCGAAGATAGGTCTCAAACTCCACTTTTATCCTTTCACTGCCATGCACATGGAAAAATCCGAGAATGAAGTGGGAGACTGAGCCCTGAGCCCTGAGCCCAGCCCCCAGTCCCACGTCATAGCTCCTGAATCACTCTCCTGGTTCTCCTGCCCGAGGCTGTGCTACTCGGGCACACCAGCAAGCTGGCTGTTTTCTGCTGGCTTTTCTGCTCCTTGTCACCTGCACACCTTGGCTCGGGACATTCTCCACCTGTCACGCCTCACAGCCGTGCTTTGAAACACACATCCTCCAAGGAGGCTTCCCTGCCTGTCTGACCTCCCGACTACTGATTCGGTCCTTTGCACCAGTACTTCCGTGCTAAATTGGTGCACACTCATTTGTACGGTGCTGTTCTGCTGTGTGATCTCTTTCATGCTTGTGTCCCATGCATCTGTCCTCCTCCTTCGTGCCTAATGATGTGCCCATCAATGTGCAGAGTGCACACAGAGTGGGACTCAATTCGCCAATTAACTGCCGGGCGTTGTGCTCACGTTCCCAAGCCACCAGTGGCTGCACTGGTCCTGGGGATCCTGGGATGGAGTGGGGGCTCCCTACCATAGGGGGGCACTGGCTCAAATCGCGCAGTGTAATGTGGTGCGAAAGCATTAAGTGTCAAGTTGGCCAGAGAGGGATTTGGATCTTGGTTCATCTGCTCCCTGGCTGAGTGACTCCTGAAATGTTACTTAACTTCTCTGAGCCTCCACGATCTCATCCACACACTATCTTCAAGTTTAAGTAAGACAATGGACAACCTACAGAGTCCTCGGCACACACCAGATGTTCAACACTAAGAATTTCCTCTTCCCATGTCTGCCCCAGCCAGAGAACAAACCAGGATTCTTGAACCTGGGACTCTCTCACCTAAGGCTCCTAACCACATTGGTACTCAGCCCCCGTCTCCTATGTGTTTCTCAAAAACTTGTGTTAAGTAGCAGCTCTTGCTCATTTTGTGTGACAGGAATCTAGAGACAAGGTAAGACAATCTTACCTTCTTTCCCTTGCTTTCGCCTGCTGGGGTGTTTCAATCTCTATCTCCACTGGTTTCACAGGCAGGACAGATTTAGAGAAGGCTGCATTTTCTCCCACGTCACCTGGCACAGGTTCACCAAGTTCTATCAACAATAATATTTTTTTAAATCAGTAATAATAGGGGCACCTGGTGGCTCAGTTGGTTAAGTGGCCAACTCTTGGTTTCAGCTCAGGTCATGATCTCAGGGTCATGGGATCGAGCCCCACATCAGGCTCCACGCTGAGCGTGGAGTCTGCTTGAGATTCTTCTCCCTCTGCCCCTCCTCACTGCGCTCTCTCTCTCTCAAAATAAATGAATAAAATCTTTTTAAAAAACTATTAATAATTATTATGATAGCTATCATACTGAACAAAATGGAGGTTCTGCAGGGAGTGAAGAACAGATGCAAGGTAGGAGACCCCTACTCCTACAATGCTTTGAGTATCTCAAAAATGCCACAGACTGTGCTGTTTTACATTTATTTCTCATTTAACTTGAACAACCCAGAGAAACAGCCCTTAGAGGAGGAAACTGAGGCACAGAGATACTGAGTTGAATTAGAACCACACCTCTGGTATCAAGGAACTAATGCTCACGTGTGTGTTTTAGTAGAGACAGTTTTTCTCCAAGAGAAAAAAAACCCCAAAGAACAATTTCCTATTCTGTATTACTACAATAATGCATATCATAATTTGCTTCATATACAGGCATGATTTAGTGGTCTTCCAGCCCCAACTGCAAACTTGTAATGATAAGGAATGCATCTTTTTTATCGCTTTATCCTCTACATCACTTGTAAACCCTAGCTGAAATAAACTGAATTCACTAAACTGGATCTGTGAACTTCATTAGCAAAGGCCCCTTTAAAGAGGCTCTGGGCCCAGAAGCAGTGACACCCCATTGGCAATGAACACACCTAATGCCAAGATATGGTTTCTACATACCAGTCACTAATGAATGAGCCAGGCTTTCCTGGAGAAACAAAAGTTGATTATAGGTCTGGAGCAAGAAGAATATAGGATGGGCCTGGAACATCTTCTTGTGCCAAAAAACAAAAATGTTCTCAAAAACATTTTTGAGAATGAGGCCATGTCAAAAGGGCACAGTAAGGTAGCTGGCTTAAAGGAGCTCTCACTAGCCAAATCTGGGACAATCTGAAGATCAAAAAGTATAATGATGATAACTGATAACACATGAGTTTTTAAAATATCTCTAAGTCCATAGTGATACTCAAAATAAATAAAATTCTTAAAAGAGAGAGCTCTTCTTTACAAAGTCATCTGATAAATGCGTATGAGATGACAGAATCAGAAAGTTCCATTTTGCGATGCTCATTAAAATAATCTTTGATTCAGGGGCGCCTGGATGGCTCAGTCGTTAAGCGTCTGCCTTCGGCTCAGGTCATGATCCCAGGGTCCTGGGATCGAGCCCCGCATCAGGCTCCCTGCTCAAAGAGGGAAGCCTGCTTCTCCCTCTCCCACTCCCTCTGCTTGTGTTCCCTCTCTCGCTGTGTCTCTCTCTGTCAAATAAATAAACAAAAATCTTAAAAAAAAAAAAAATCTTTGATTCAGTAAAGATAAATGCATACTAAAAACCATGAAGTAAAAAGTTACTGGAGAATAAGATATTCACACAGAATCAGAGTACCACCCGAGATGGTTAATTACAGAGGAAAAATGTACCTTTATATTGTCACAATCTACCAGAACCACATTATATGATCACACTTAGCATCACTAGTAGGACAAACTGACATTAGGAGCCTCTTAATGGATGCAGTATGAAGTACAAAAGTATGAAGTATTTTTGCAAAAAAAAAAAGTTTAACCTAAATTCAATCAAGTCTTAACTTACAGTTTATAAGAACCCAGGGGATACTGAAACACGTTTACCACCACCCTGAGGTGCTATTTATCAGACAAAACTAGAATAAGAGACATCCCACAAAGAAGAGGCCAGGACTCCTCAAAAACAGCAGTGCTACAAAAAGCAAAAAAAGATGCTGGGTGGGGTGCACTATTCTAGGCTAAGGGAGACTAAAGAGGTATAACTCACACCTTGATTAGACCCTGGATTAGAAACAAGCAAACAACAGCTATGAAGGATATTTTTGTAACATTTAGGGGCTTTTCATTTTCTTTTTTTTTTTTAATTCTATATTCTTTTTTTATTGTTACGTTAATCACCATACATTACATCATTAGTTTTTGATGTAGTGTTCCATGATTCATTGTTTGTGCATAACACCCAGTGCTCCATGCAGAACGTGCCCTCTTTAATACCCATCACCAGGCTAACCCATCCTCCTATCACCCTCCCCTCTAGAACCCTCAGTTTGTTTTTCAGAGTCCATCGTCTCTCATGGTTCGTCTCCCCCTCCGATTTCCCCCCCTTCATTCTTCCCCTCCTGCTATCTTCTTCTTTTTTTTTTTCTTAACATATATTGCATTATTTGTTTCAGAGATACAGATCTGTGATTCAACAATCTTGCACAATTCACAATGCACATACCCTCCCCAGTGTCTATCACCCAGCCACCCCATCCCTCCCACCCCACCCCCCACTCCAGCAACCCTCAGTTTGTTTCCTGAGATTAAGAATTCCTCATACCAGTGAGGTCGTATGATACATGTCTTTCTCTGATTGAGTTATTTCGCTCAGCATAACACGCTCCAGTTCCATCCACATCGTTGCAAATGGCAAGATCTCATTCCTTTTGATGGCTGCATAATATTCCATTGTATATATATACCAAATCTTCTTTATCCATTCATCTGTCCATGGGCATCTTGGCTCTTTCCACAGTTTGGCTATTGTGGACATTGCTGCTATAAACATCAGGGTGCACGTACCCCTTCGGATCCCTACATTTGTATCTTTGGGGTAAATACCCAGTAGTGTAATTGCTGGATCGTATGGTAGCTCTATTTTCAACTTTTTGAGGAACCCCCATACTGTTTTCCAGAGTGGTTGCACAAGCTTGCATTCCCACCAACAGTGTAGGAGGGTTCCCCTTTCTCCGCATCCCTGCCAACACCTGTCATTTCCTGACTTGTTAATTTTAGCCATTCTGACCGGTGTGAGGTGGTATCTCATTGAAGTTTTGATTTGGATTTCCCTGATGCCGAGTGATGTTGAGCACTTTTTCATGTGTCTGTTGGCCATTTGGATGTCTTCTTTGGAAAAATGTCTGTTCATGTCTTCTGCCCATTTCTTGATTGGATTCTTTGTTCTTTGGGTGTTGAGTTTGGTAAGTTCTTTATGGATTTTGGATACTAGCCCTTTATCCGATATGTCATTTGCAAATATCTTCTCCCATTCTGTCGGTTGTCTTTTGGTTTTGTTGACTGTTTCTTTTGCTGTGCAAAAGCTTTTTATCTTGATGAAGTCCCAATAGTTCATATTGCCCTTGCTTCCTTTGCCTTTGGCGATGTTTCTAGGAAGAAGTTGCTACAGCTGAGGTCGAAGAGGTTGCTGCCTGTGTTCTCCTTTAGGATTTTGATGGACTCCTGTCTCACATTTAGGTCTTTCAACCATTTTGAGTCTATTTTTGTGTGTGGTGTAAGGAAATGGTCCAGTTTCATTCTTCTGCATGTGGCTGTCCAATTTTCCCAACACCATTTGTTGAAGAGACTATCTTTTTTCCATTGGACATTCTTTCCTGCTTTGTCAAAGATTAGTTGACCATAGAGTTGAGGGTCCATTTCTGGGCTCTCTATTCTGTTCCATTGATCTATGTGTCTGTTTTTGTGCCAGTACCATACTGTCTTGATGATGACAGCTTTGTAATAGAGCTGGAGGTCCGGAATCGTGATGCCGCCAGCTTTGCTTTTCTTTTTCAACATTCCTCTGGCTATTCGGGGTCTTTTCTGGTTCCATACAAATTTTAGGATTATTTGTTCCATTTCTTTGAAAAAAGTGGATGGTATTTTGATGGGGATCGCATTGAATGTGTAGATTGGTCTAGGTAGCATTGACATCTTTACAATATTTGTTCTTCCAATCCATGAGCATGGAATGTTTTTCCATTTCTTTGTGTCTTCCTCAATTTCTTTTATGAGTATTTTATAGTTTTCTGAGTACAGATCCTTTGCCTCTTTGGTTAGATTTATTCCTAGGTATCTTATGGTTTTGGGTGCAATTATAAATGGGATCGACTCCTTAATTTCTCTTTCTTCTGTCTTGTTGTTGGTGTATAGGAATGCCACTGATTTCTGTGCATTGATTTTATATCCTGCCACTTTACTGAATTCCTGTATGAGTTCTAGCAGTTTTGGGGTGGAGTCTTTTGGGTTTTCCACATAAAGTATCGTATCATCTGCAAAGAGTGAGAGTTTGACTTCCTCTTTGCCGATTTGGATGCCTTTGATTTCTTTTTGTTGTCTGATTGCTGTGGCTAGGACTTCTAATACTATGTGGAATAGCAGTGGTGATAGTGGACATTCCTGCCGCGTTCCTGACCTTAGGGGGAGAGCTCTCAGTTTTTCCCCACTGAGAATGATATTTGCTGTAGGTTTTTCATAGATGGCTTTTATGATATTGAGGTATGTACCCTCTATCCCTATACTCTGAAGAGTTTTGATCAAGAAAGGATACTGTACTTTGTCAAATGCTTTTTCTGCATCTATTGAGAGGATCATATGATTCTTGTTCTTTCTTTTGTTAATGTATTGTATCATGTTGATTGATTTGCGGATGTTGAACCAACCTTGCAGCCCAGGGGTAAATCCCACTTGGTCGTGGTGAATAATCCTTTTAATGTACTGTTGGATCCTATTGGCTAGTATTTTGGTGAGAATTTTTGCATCCATGTTCATCAAGGATATTGGTCTGTAATTCTCCTTTCTGATGGGGTCTTTGTCTGGTTTTGGGATCAAGGTAATGGTGGCCTCATAAAACAAGTCTGGAAGTTTTCCTTCCATTTCTATTTTTTGGAACAGTTTCAGAAGAATAGGTATTAATTCTTCTTTGAATGTTTGGTAGAATTCCCCTGGGAAGCCATCTGGCCCTGGGCTTTTGTTTGTTGGGAGATTTTTGATGACTGCTTCAATTTCCTTAGTGGGTATAGGTCTGTTCAGGTTTTCTATTTCTTCCTGGGGTTCAGTTTTGGTAGTTGATACATCTCTAGGAATGCATCCATTTCTTCCAGGTTATCTAATTTGCTGGCATAGAGTTGCTCATAATATGTTCTCATAATTGTTTGTATTTCTTTGGTGTTGGTTGTGATCTCTCCTCTTTCATTCCTGATTTTGTTGATTTGGGTCATTTCTCTTCTCTTTTTGATAAGTCTGGCCAGGGGTTTATCAATCTTGTTAATTCTTTCAAAGAACCAGCTCTTAGTTTCGTTGATCTGTTCTACTGTTCTTTTGGTTTCTATTTCATTGATTTCTGCTCTGATCTTTATTATTTCTCTTCTCCTGCTGGATTTAAGCTTTATTTGCTGTTCTTTCTCCAGCTCCTTTAGGTGTAGGGTTAGGTTGTGTACTTGAGACCTTTCTTGTTTCTTGAGAAAGGCTGTATTGCTATATACTTGCCTCTTAGGACTGCCTTTGCTGCATCCCAAAGATTTTGAACAGTTGTGTTTTCATTTTCATTGGTTTCCATGAATTTTTTAAATTCTTCTTTAATTTCCTGGTTGACCCATTCATTCTTTAGTAGGATGCTCTTTAGCCTCCATGTATTTGAGTTCTTTCCGACTTTCCTCTTCTGATTGAGTTCTAGTTTCAAAGCATTGTGGTCTGAAAATGGGCAGGGAATGATCCCAATCTTTTGGTACCGGTTGAGACCTGATTTATGACCTAGGATGTGATCGATTCTGGAGAATGTTCCATGGGCACTAGAGAAGAATGTGTATTCCGCTGCTTTGGGATGGAATGTTCTGAATATGTCTGTGAAGTCCATTTGGTCCAGTGTGTCATTTAAAGTCTTTATTTCCTTGTTGATCTTTTGCTTAGATGATCTGTCCATTTCAGTGAGGGGGGTGTTAAAGTCCCCCACTATTATTGTATTGTTGTCAATGTGTTTCTTTGCTTTTGTTATGAATTGCCTTATATAATTGGCTGCTCCCATGTTAGGGGCATAGATATTTACAATTGTTAGATTGTCTTGTTGGATAGACCTTTTAAGTAGGATATAGTGTCCTTCCTCATCTCTTATTACAGTCTTTGGTTTAAAATCTAATTTGTCTGATATAAGGATTGCCACCCCAGCTTTCTTTTAATGTCCATTAGCATGGTAGATGGTTTTCCACCCCCTCATTTTCAATCTGGAGGTGTCTTTGGGTCTAAAATGAGTCTCTTGCAGACAGCATATCGATGGGTCTTGCTTTTTAATCCAATCTGATAGCCTGTGTCTTTTGATTGGGGCATTTAGCCCATTTACATTCAGGGTAACTATTGAAAGATAGGAATTTAGTGCCATTGTATTGCCTGTAAGGTGACTGTTACACTATATTGTCTGTGTTCCTTTCTGGTCTATGTTGCTTTTAGGCTCTCTCTTTGCTTAGAGGACCCCTTTCAATATTTCTTGTAGGGCTGGTTTCGTGTTTGCAAATTCCTTTAGTTTTTGTTTGTCCTGGAAGCTTTTTATCTCTCCTTCTATTTTCAATGACAGTCTAGCTGGATATAGTATTCTTGGCTGCATATTTTTCTCGTTTAGTGCTCTGAATTCATCATGCCAGTCCTTTCTGGCCTGCCAGTTCTCTGTGGATAGGTCTGTTGCCAATCTAATGTTTCTACCATTGTAGGTTACATATCTCTTCTCCCGAGCTGCTTTCAGGATTTTCTCTTTGTCTCTGAGACTCGTAAGTTTTACTATTAGATGTCAGGGTGTTGACCTGTTTTTATTGATTTTGAGAGGGGTTCTCTGTGCTTCCTGGATTTTGATGCCTGTTTCCTTCCCCAAATTAGGGAAGTTCTCTGCTATAATTTGCTCCAATATACCTTCTGCCCCTCTCTCTCTTTCTTCTTCTTCTGGGATCCCAATTATTCTAATGTTGTTTTGTCTTATGGTATCACTTATCTATCGAATTCTGCCCTCGTGATCCAGTAGTTGTTTATCTCTTTCTCAGCTTCTTTATTTTCCATCATTTGGTCTTCTATCTCACTGATTCTCTCTTCTGCCTCATTTATCCTAGCAGTTAGCACCCCCATTTTTTATTGTACCTCATTAATAGCCTTTTTGATTTCGACTTGGTTAGATTTTAGTTCTTTTATTTCTCCAGAAAGGGTTTCTATAATAACTTCCACGTTTTTCTCAAGCCCAGCTAGTATCTTTAAAGTGATGATTCTGAACTCTAGATCCGACATCGTACTAATGTCCGTATTGAGTAGGCAGTCGGTACTACCTCGTTTTTTGTTGAGGTGATTTTTTCCGTCTTGTCATTTTCTCCAGAGGAGAACAGATTAATGAGAGAACAAAATGCTAACAGGGTAACAACGTCCCCAGAAAATATACTCTAAACAAATCAGAAAAGACCTGAAGCCGGGGGAAAAGAAAGGGAAAGAAAGAAAAAAGAAAAAAAAAAAAAGAAAAAGATAAAAACAAACAAAAACAGAATATGATCAAATATGATCAGGCTGGTGCATAGATCAGTGCAACACACTAGATTTGGGGTGTATTTTGCTCTGTTAGAAGAAAGTGTCCCCCAAAATTTTAAGGAAAGAAAAACTTATATATGTACAAAAATAAGGGTTGATATGATGAAGGGATAGAATATGACTGTAAAGATGAAAATTATAAAAAATTTTATAAAAGGAATTGATAAGTTGTTTGAAAAAAGAAAGCAGAGGATTTAAAAAAAAAAAGAAAAAAAAAGGGAGAGAATATGATCAGGCAGGAGAGAAGAATAAAACCATACACTAGAGATTTAGGGTATATTTTGATCTGTTAGAAGAACCTATCTCAAAATTTTAAAGTGAGAACAACTTATATATATATGCCAAAAATAAGGGTAACTACTATGAAGGGATAGAATATGACTCTAAAAATGAAAAATAAAAATGTTTTTTAAAAAAGGGATTGATAAGATGTTGATTGAAAAAGGGAAAAAGAAAAATTCAAAAAAAAAAAAAGACAGTTAAAAAAAAATTAACTTTGAAAGACTAAAGAATCATGGTAAAAAAGCCATGAATTCTATGTGCAGTATTCCCCTAGCGCTGGAGTTCTGCCGTTCTCATTGATGGGTAAACTTGGTCTTGGCTGGCTGTTCTCCCTGATCTTCTGGGGGAGGGGCCTGTTGCCGTGGTTCCCAAATGTCTGTGCCGGAGGCGGAATTGCCCCGCCCTTGCCCGGTCCGGACTAAGTAATCTGCTCGGGTTTGCTCTCGGGAGCTTTTGTTCCCTGCAAGCTTTCCCTTCAGCTTTGGAGGCGGAGAGTGAAAATGGCAGCCTCCCAATCTCCACCCGGAGGAGCTGAGAACTCGGGGCCCCGCTCCTCAGTGCGCCCCCAGAGAAAAGCAGTCAGTCACTCCCGTGTCCCCGGTCTCTGGCCGCACTCCGTGCTCACCTGGCCTGTGACCGAGCATTTCTATCTCTGGCACCCGACCCCGTGTGGAGTCTCAAAACCCAGCAGATCCCTGCAGTGCGCTCCCGCTCCTCCCCGAGGAAGAAGGGGAGTGTCCCCGGATCTGCCGCTTGTTGGGTCCCTGCTGGAGGAGCAGTGGCCCGACTGTGCCGCGGATCATGGTTTATGGCAACCCCGAGCTGAGAGCCCGCGCCTCGGCTCCATCTCTGCAGCCGGCTTCCCCGCTCCGATACCTGGGAGCTCTGCCGCACTCAGACACCCCCGGTCTTTCTGTGACCCCGAGGGTCCTGAGACCACACTGTCCTGTGAGGGTTCTACCCCCCGCTTAGCTACCAGAGTGACGTCCCTCAGCGGAGCAGACTTCTAAAAGTTCCGATTTTGTGCTCCGCGGCTCTATCACTTGCCAGAAGCGGCCGGCGGAGGCCCCCGCCCCTGCCATCTATCCTCCCGAATATCGCCTCGGATTCACTTCTCCGCACGTCCTACCTTCCAGAAAGTGGTCGCTTTTCTGTTCAGAGAGTTGTTGCTATTCTTTTCTTCGATCTCCTGTTGAGTTTGTAGGTGTTCAGAATGGTTTGATCCCTATCCAGCTGAATTCCTGAGACCAGATGAAATCCAGATCTCCCACTCCTCTGCCATCTTGCTCCGCCCCCGGCTTTTCATTTTCTTAAGTGTGAAAATATTTTATCATGCAGGAGAATGCCTTAGTCTCAGGAAACGCATGAAGTATTTACAAGTGAAGTACCAGGATGTCTGCGACTCACTTTCAAATGGTTCCACAATACATATTTACAGAGAGAAAGATACATTCACTATGGCAAATGTCAGTTACTGAATCTAAGTGAAGAGTCTATGTACTACATTTCCAATGTACTACATTTTCAATCTTTTTGTAGGTTTTCAAAAATTATTTTCAAAATCAAAAGCTGGGATAAAGTTAGGCTAGACAGGAGTCAGGGATGATAACATTAGCTGCTATTTATTGTGAGCATATGATGCTTTAGGGCCATTACATTTGCAAACCTTTCTTCCTTCACTACAATCCTGCAGCCTAGCCTGTGAACAGCTCACGGTGAGCATTCAATGCTTACTGTTATCGGTGAAAAAACTCCACTCTGACGGGTGGATTTACTTGTTCACACAGCTATACAAGTGGCAAGGCTGAGCTCTGAACCCAGATCTCACTACTCTCGAAGCCCATGCGCTTTCTACAAGATGATGCTGCCTCTCTATTTCACAATCTACTCCACTGACAGCCACAAGAGGAAGAGAATATACAGCCTTCTTTGGTAACCTGGTCATGAATTCTTCCTTGCATCAAAAGCAAGTCCCTACTGTAACCTTATTTGGTCCTATTTAGTTTTAAAAGGAAACAACGGAATTGCAACTAAATGACATGACTCCAAGCAGACTCAAATGGAAAAACGGGATCACACAGCAATGATGTTTTACCTTCGACCTCTTCCCAATCATCTTCGCTTTCTTCCTCATTGTCCCCTTCACAGCTGCCTTTGTCCACAGCAGCCTCTCTCTGTGGGGGGTGTGCCTTCTTGCGGGCACTGGCGAAGTCCCTGTGTAAAGATCACAGGAGGGAAGGTGAAGAAGGCTCACACCTCCTCATGCTACATTTAAGCTAAATGGAATCCTAAGGACTCTTTCTTCTATTTATTGTGAACCTGTTGCAATTATTTAAAGATAACGGGTGAGCTCTGAACCTCATTCCCTCCATCACTGTGGGTCTCAAGGGCTCCTCAAGACGTGCTCTGATCATCAGTCTAATACTAGATGTGCTGTCAAACAGAAAGAATGCAATGGACTTACAGCCTAGAGCTGTGTGAGGGAAAACACAGCCGTGCCTGGAAGTGGTACAGGAAAAGTTAGAAGGAACCACAACAACAATGCAAGTTCCAGAAGTAAAAGCTGTGATGTGTATTATATATGCACAGGTGGACACCACATTGAAGAAGCGGGAATTCACGTTTGCCGATCATACCATGAGCCAACTCAGATGACTGTTTCTCCCCACCTCTACGATGTAAGGAGATGGAAGCTGGTAGAATTCTAACCTCAAGGTATGTGGGGATGTGTCCATACACAGGTATGTCACAAATAACAACTAAAGTATGGATAGCTACCTGGTTAAGTAGGTAACTACACAGATAAGCAGCTAGCTGAATATTGGCTGAAGATGCAATGGTTGCTAATATGTAATCCATTTTCGTAATTTCATACATAAAACGTGTTTAGAGCACAGTTACTTTTAGCTTTTGTAAGGTCTGACGTGTGGTATCAAGTAAGAACATCATCTAAGATCTGAGCTCAGACATTTAAAATAAGCGAGCCTCAGTCTTCAGCTCTAAAAATACACGCATTCTCTTTGCAACCACTTTCAACACCACAGTAACAAAAATTTCTCCTTAGAATAAACGTAGCGGGAATGTCCATGCGCTACGGATTTGACGGCAGTCAACTCTCAGCGGAGAGGGAAAGGGGGGCCCAGAGCTTTAACCGGCAACATCCTGGTCTATGTGTATGTGGATTTCTCTGGAGAAAGAATTCAACTAGTGGGGAGAGGCAACCGGGAAGCAGGAAGCTCAGAGGCGTGCATTCACAGGAAAAGTCTAAGGGAAAAGAAGAGATGACCTTGAGTACAAAATTCCCATGCTTTCTCATGGCTCCTGTCTACTGCTGGCCCTTCCCCAGGCTGCCTTCCTCGGCCAGGACTGCAGGCTGCTGGGAAAGCCAGCACTAGGACGGAAGAGTGGTTTCTGAAGGACCTACTACCTCTCTGTTCTTCCTCTTCCTCCCCTCACCACAACTTTCCTGGCAAGTGGACAGTCAAGTGTTCACTAGGCTTGCAGTCATTGTTCACCAACGTATTACTATGCATGTTCATTCAACTGCAAAAATCCTGGCTCGGTTTCTGCCAAACAAAAGGCCCCGCCCTAGATGCCACAGGGCCTACAAGAACGAACCAGGCATGGTTCCAGGCCTTGGAGAGCTTGCAGGGTAGTAAGCAGGAGTACGTGGCCTGGGCACAAATAAGTGCAAGAAATCAGAGGGGGGAAAAGGGGAAGAAACCAATGAAGACTGTCGAGTGGATGGATTCTGATCCACATCTTCAAGGTGGAAGAAAGCATTCCAGGTAGAAGGAAGAACGAGCACGATTCAGAAGTAGCAAAGTCTGAGCACGTGGCGAGTGAATGACAAGAAGTCCAGCTGGGCGGGAGCAGAGTGAACTTGAGGAGAGCAGTACAAGAGAAAGCTGGAATGGCAGGCCAATATCTTAGGTATGTAGTTATCGTTGTGCAGTAGAAGGAGCACTGGACCAGGAGTCCGAAGGCCTAAGTGTCATTTGGTTTTTGCCACCGTCCAGCTATGTAACCACAGATAAATCCCTTTCTGCCAGCTCTCGTCATCTGAGAAGTCTGGGAGGCAAACTATATACAGCTGGCCCTTGAATAATGCGTGGTTGGGGCACCAACCGCTCACAGAACTCCGCACAGAACTTTCGACTCCCCGAAAACGACTAACTACTACTAGGCTACTGTTAACTGGAAGCCTTACCAATAACTTGCAGTTGATTAACACATATTTTGTATGTTATATGTATTACATACCGCATCCTTCCAATAAAGTAAGCTAGAGAAAAGGACGTTATTTTTTAAATAATCGCAAGAAAAACCACATTTACAGTGCTTACTGTACTTATCAAAAAAACTCCATGTAGAAGTGGACCCATGCAGTTCAAACCTGGTTGGTCAAGGGCCTACTGTAATTGCTAAGAAGAATCTTACTAGCGGTCTGAGCTCCAGCTGGAGGAGTTTAAAGATCCCATCTTTTGCACAGATCCCAGAGATGAGCTAAAAGAGACTCACAGTTCCCGGAGGGCAGAATCAAGACGTGGCTGGAAGCTTTTCAGCCATCTCACCTGAACTCCTCCCCATCGCTGAGGGCTTCATCCTTCACGACCTTGGGGTTTTCAGATTTGACAGTCACCTGGGCCACTTTCTTTTTGGCTGGACCCCCAGGATCACTGCAGCCTCTCTTCCTCTTGCCTTGTGAGACTTTGGAGAGAAGGCTCCTCTTTAGAGGTTTCTTGTCTTCCAAGACATCTAGATGACCACACAGAACACGAGGTAAGGGACACAGGAAAGGCGGAGGTGGTGTGCTTTCACGGGCAAGTGATGAAAAGCCCCCTTCTGTCACCTCCCTCCAGACCCCATCTTCATCACCGGGGCACCGTCCCTGGTTTGTTCCACAAGCAGCCTCCAGCCTCCTCCTGCCTCCAGCCCAGTTTACACCCTGCACTCCAGGTAAAAACTGGCTTCCTTTATCAGGGTTTTATTCCACTCCCTCGTGGGGTAACACGGACTGCCACATGAATCCAATAAAATCTGGCTTCCAAATCTCAAATTTCAGCTAATAGCCAGGAAGGAAAAATACATTAATCTGCTAAGTAATACCTTGCTTATTTATTACCTGCCAAGACTAGTTATTTTAGGAGTAACCCACTATTAAGTGAAACATTTTGAGTTCATAAACATGTCCAAGTTTTATCACAACTTTACTATTACTAATCCATGTTTCTGCTATCTTTCAAAACCAAACCCCTGCTCAAAACATACTTCATGAAACCTTTCCAATCTAAGCCTAAAGTATATTCATATACCAACCATCTCAGCAAGTTTAGGGTTGGAAAAAGACAGTAATAATTTAAAAAATACCTTTATTTCCTTAAAAATAATTGTTGGTTTTTGTTAAAGGGAAAATTTAAAAATGCACAGGCTGCTGGCTTTAGTTAAATTAGGGTATCTAAAAGTATGGTCTGTTTCTTAACATATTAATAAATCAATTTTCAATAAAGAATAAATAACATGGCAGGGGACAATATCTTCTATTTTGCAAATATATTCATAAAAATAATTCTGAATCTGAAATAAAGCATCTTCCTTTGCCTTTGCATGACTCTGCTTCAGTTAATTTTGGAAAACAAAAATACTTTAGCCTTTTTTGAGGTTCCAAAAGCAGCAGCAATATTAACCTACCATCACATTGATTCCTTTCATTTATGGTTTGTCCTACTGACTCTACAGATAGATACTTACATTCCCCAAGAATATACTCTTGCATGGGGGAAAAGCTCTCCCTTTTGATCTAAATAAAATCATAATTTTAATAAATTTCTCATAGTAGAGGGGCATTTGTTCTAACACTAGATAAAATCACTGATTCAGTTCAGTTTCTTTAGAATGTTTTATAAAAGGAATTTATGCATTCTAATGTTTTAAACATTTTAACAGAAACACAATTTCAAAATTCTTTAGAATCTGGAGATACTTCTTATTCCAAGGCCAGAAGCTGCTTAAAGGTTTATGACTTGACAGTTTGATTAGCATGTCCTTGAAATCAGGATTTCTGGATCTTTTCACGCTTTTTAGCCCTCTATGAACAGATGTGAAACAAAGATGTGAAACACTTCATTTTTACTGAACTAGGTGGGAGGATACTTCAAAGGCACCATTTCTTCCTCACCAAACTTATTTGGTTGGTTAAAAAGCACAACTGTGTAAATTTTTTTGCTTTGAAAAGAGTTAGAGGAGTTAAAAGGGGGGCAAGAATGGAGCAAGAATGGAAACAAAAAACTGTGAATCAAAAAAATTTCCATAGTATTATTTTCATACAGTCATCCTCCCTTAGCTGTGGTTTCAGTTACCGGGGATCAACCAGTGTGGAAGCAGATGATCCTCCTTTTGACAATCTCCTGTAGGTCAATAGTAACCTAAGGCTACGTCACAATGCCTCATTCACCCCATCACTAGGCATTTTATCATCTCACATCACCGTAAGAATTCGAAGGCTGAGTACAGCACAGTAAGATATTTTGAGCAAAAGAGAACACATTCACGTAACTTCTACTACAGTACACTGTTTTAACTGTTCTATTTTATTATTAGCTATTGTTAATCTCTTACTGTGCCTAATTTGTCAATAAAACTTTATCATAGGCATGTACATATAGAAAAAAACAGCATATATAGGGTTCAGTACTATCCGTGTTTCAGGCATCCACTGGAGGGGAGGTCTTGGAACATACATCCCTGCGGATAAGGAGAGGGACTACCGTAATACCCCCAGATTTTTAAAATATGAATGCCTAACCATGACATATCATTATGTACATACATTGGAATATAAATCAGTCATCTTTTAAGACAAAGGAAAATGACCTATGATAAAATGTTAACCATGCAAAATTGTTTTTACTATAAGGTTTCCACTACTTAGAAAAACAGACTAGAAGGAAATATACCATTATTTCTGGATAGTTGTAATACTTACTTTTTTAAAAATTCTTTACATTTTTTTGGGTCCCAGAGAATCCAGAGGCTATTTCCTAGGACTCTCCAAGATCTAGAACTACCTACCCAGTCTCCTTGAGCTCAATGTGGTAATTTCAGAAAGGCAGGAATTATCACTTTGTTCTGATTGGCCTTCTACTGAGATTTTAGAATACCTGCTTAAAACTGCCAGTGGCATCTCATAGCACTTAGAATACAAACTCCTTAACTGGGTCTCCAAACTAAGGGTCCTGACCACCTTTCCCACCTCAATTCCTATTTGCCCCTCACTATGTCCAGCCAGCCCGCCAAGCTCATTTCATTTCCTCCTAAGTCTTTAAACTTATTGATTCCTCTGCCTAGAACTCTTCCCTGAGAACTTCCTTTGAATAGCTCCTTTGGGACACTCAGTAATTGGTTCAAAATATCACCTCCTCAAAAAGGCCTCCCTTGACCACCGACTCTTAGCTGCTTCTTCCCCACCATGTCAGTTTTACTACCTCTTTTACTCTTTTCATAACTCTCATCATCGTGTGAATTTATTTAACTTTTTATTGTCTGCCCTACCAACCCCTCCCCAGGGATTGTAAGCATCATGAGAGCAGGGACCTTGCCGGTCCTGTTCACTACTAGAATTTCAGTTCCTAGAATAGTCCTTAGATATAGCAGGTGCTCAGTAAATGTTTGTTGAAGGAATTAATGATTCACATCAATGAAAGCATTAACACAGAGAAGAAACATGAAGAAATTAGAGATGCCCTAATAGAAACAAGGAAATAATGTGAAAGACTGTTTTCTTTGACCCTAAATGTTGAATGCAGCCAAGTGTCACTTTCTTTGGCATGCACTGAGGTGCTGTTAGAAACTACACTGAAGGTCATCAAGTCAGTGTCAACTGTAGCCCAAACCACAACCAGATTTTTCCTCCACCCAAACACAGCAGAGATTGTAACTCTTCCTGGAAGTTGCCTTGGGAACTTACTGGTAGCTCCTCTGGCTGAGTTTCAGTGAAGCTTGGGTGCATCCTTGCCTACACCTAAGCTGAACTGATAGAAGCTAGCCCATCTGATTACCTGACACGGACCATGGCAGGAGCGTCTATCTCATTGAAAACTCACAACCACCCTGAAAGACAGTATTATGTTTCAGAGATGAGGTTCAGAGAAGAGCTTCAGAGAGGCTAAACTGTCCAAAATAATTTACGCAAGTGCATATAAACAACTACTAAGTGTTGGAGCTGCACCAACTTGGCGTCCAGATAGTGTTCAGCTGGAAGGAATGGTACCCAGGAAGGTGGAATTTCCATCAGATCACAACTTTTAATTTCTGAATTGCCACATATTCAGAATACATTCCCTCTGACTGGAATAAAAACCCTTTTCACAGCCATTTGCTGAAATGTTACCCATTCTCAAAGTCGCAGATCTAACATAACTCCTTCAGAGAGCATTTCCCAATCTCTCCAGTCAAACTTGATTATTCCTTCAGAAGCCACAAAGCCTGCTAACTTCTTCCAAGATATCACACTCTTTCTTGACTATTTTTTATAAATGTCAACACTACAGCACTCTAAGCTTCTCCAAGTAATCTCTATCTCCCATGTCAACTAGCTTGTGCGCAGCACATATTAGGTACTCCAAAAATGTTATCTGAATGAGTAAATGAATAAAATGGAACTCGTAGCATTAACTGTGAGGTAAATCACTTTCTAAGTTTAAAAATGACTTCCACTTGCCTATTTACTAATGAATGACGAACTTACGTAAAGAATCACAGGATTATTGAATCTAGCGTCATAGGAGCCCCTGCTGGTTACCTATCTATCCAGATTATTTTAGGAACCTCAGAAATCCCTTCTACAGCATGCATTATGCAATTATTTAAGATATTTATTGAGCACTTAATAAATGCAGGGAAGGAGAGAACAATATGGGACACAGCAAAAAATAAAACATGTTTTCATAAAGTTAAATTGTGGTAAGACAGGCGATCAAAAAAGAAGCAAATAAATTAACAAGATCATTACATTATATGACAAAGGCTGTGAGGGCCTGTGATAAGGAGTACCTGGGGAAGATCACCTTAGATAAAGCACTCAAAGCGGTGTGAATTCTCAAGAACAGAAGAAATCTGCCACCCTAGAGCCATGGAGGAAGGAACATCAAAGGCAAAGGCTCAAGGTGAGAAATAACATGGCATGTTTGAGGGATGGAAAGGAAACCACTAAGGAGGGTATCTGGCAAAGAAAAGAGTCATAGGAGACAACAAGAGAAGTAGCAGCACCCAAATCATGTAAGGTCTTGCAAGCCATGGTAAAGAATTTGGATTTTAGGCCAAGAGCAATGAATCGGAAGCCCCAGGTTTGAAGTAGGAACATGGCATGATCCGATTTTTTTTTTTTTTTTTTTTTTTTTAATCACTTGGGCTGCTGGGTGGGAAAACCATTGCAGGGGGATAAAGGGAAGTAGGGAGATCAGTAAAGAGGCATCTGTAATCGTTCAACTGAAAAGTGATGATGGCTTTAGGCAGGGATTGTGACCATGGAAATAAAGACAGGTGAAGAGATTTGAGATACAGACGGATTACATGTGTACGTGTAAGGAAAAGGAGGGCTTTACTTTAACAAGTGGGTGAAGGGATCATTTATTGAATGGGAAAAGGTGGGGGAAGGGACAGGTTTAAAGGGGAAAATCAAGAGTTTTGCTTTGCCTTTGACAAATATTTAAAAAACCTATTTGATATCCAGGTGGAGAAGTCAGGTTGGATCGACTCTGGAACTCTGGGGTGAGATTTAACTGAAGATATTATTCTGGGGGGCCGCACACTACAGCACTCTGATCCATCCGTCTTCTGGGGCGACAAAATAACTTGCCGTGCCTTTTTCCCTAGTCAGCCCTGTGCATCTGCAGGAGGCTGGACTGTATCCTGTGGGCAACAGGGAGCAGGAAAGAGGCTACGCGGGAGAGCCAATGGGCAGGTAGGGCTCCAGGGGAATAGCCCCGGGCGCATCACTCCTCGCGAGGATTAAAGCACAGCGACGTCGATAAGGACCAGACCAGCGACACAACCGCCTGCCTCCCCCTGCAGTCGTAACGTCGTCTCCTCCGGGCAGATGGGCACGGGGCAGCCTCTGTCCCCCACCTCCAGGAGTCCGGCCTCCCCGCTCCCCACACCTTGCCTCCTGCCCTCTTCCAGCATCTCCCCCTAAGCCCGGCTAGGTCTCGCTCTCACCCGCCTCCTTCTCCTCACGCCCGGCCATGCTCTCGCCCTTGGCCTTCCGGCCGCACGGTTCGCGTCCCTGCGGCTTCCTACCGGCCGCGCGCTTCCGAACCATATTGCCCAGGCAAGACTCCCTTCGAGAGTGACGCACCAACACCGCGGGAAGCTGAGCGCCGGCTCCGCCCCAAGCGGGGCCAGGCACGGCCACGCCCTTCCTTACAGACCTAGTCTACGCCCATGAAGCTCCGCCCCAGCCTCAAATGACCAATACAAACCGTACGAAGCAAGACGGCGCATAGCGGATTTCTTTCTCCTTCCGGCGCATGGCATTTTCGCATTTCCTGAGATAATAGTGAGGGGCTCGCGTACTCTCGCGAGAGGCGGGAAAGGGCGCAGGGTTTGAAACATGGCGGACGACGTGGATCAGGTGAGTGAGTTTTGAGGGGCTCGCTCCAAAGCGGCCTCTCCACTACCAGTCCTGGCCTCGCTAAAGGAGCACTAGGGCTCTGTGGTGTGTATGTTATAGAATTACTGTGTATTTGTTAATATGCCTCTCCCCACTAGAATGAACTGCTTGAGGGCAGGGACTGACCTCTCTATCCTAATCTAGTAGTTAGCTGGTTCTTAACAAACACCTGTTTAACTGGGGATGGGGACCAGTTCAGGTCAGGTTTGGCTCCCCCCCCCATCTAGCTTTTTAAGGCTGTAGAGCTTGTAACATTCGGTCATATACCTACACTAGCCTAATGTACTCACTGAAGAAGCTCTCCTTGAATAATCTTAACAACTCCTGGCTTCAACCGTCCCTTGCGTTTGGATGACTCAAAGTCATCTTAGCCCTGATCTGTCACAGTTCTTTAATTGGTAATAACAAGAACCATTTCTAAGTACTCTCAGATTGCCAGGTACTATTTTAAATACATTAAATATGTTGATTTAATATATTAGCGCATCTAATACTCAAAAGAATCATGAAGAGAAGATAGGGCTTCCTCATTTTACAAACAGGGAAGCTGATAATTAGAGATGGCATGATTTTTAATCTGAATTCATAAGTATCACAGGGCGCCTGGGTGGCTCAGTCGGTTAAGCCTCTGACTCATGATTTCAGTTCAGGGTGGTGAGATCAAGCCGCACATGGGGCTCTACACTGGGCATGGAGCCTGCTTAAGATCCTGTCTCTCCCTCTGCCCCTCTGTATGTGACAGCACGTGCTGTCTCATAAATTAATTAATAATACAGGTGTGAATTCATAAGTATCAGATTCAGGAGTTGAACCCATACTGCCTGACTTCAAAGCTAGTGCCTTCAACCAACATTCTATATATTCATCTTGCTGGCCAGTTGATACCCTAAACTCAACCTGACCCAAACTGAACCCATAATCTTCCTTCAAACTTTCATCTTTCCTTAGCATTCTGATTAGTGTGCGGTAATCATTAATGTTTTTCAAATCACTAAATGATATTTGAGATAAGGTTAAAGGCTCAGAGAGTGACTTCCTATAACTGAAATTGGGTCAGGCAGTTTGGATTTTGAGGAAACAAAGTACAGTCATGATTATTTTGCTGTATAACTCCTTCCTGTATATGTATGTTTCAGCCTTAATGTATATAGCACTTACTATGATCCAGACTCTGTTCTAAGCCTTCATAATGTCATTTAAGCCTCATAACAACAGTATTAGGTAGGCACTATTATTACTCACATTTTACAGGTTCGGAGACTGAGGCATAGAGGGGTTAAGTAACTTGCCCACAGTCACACAGTATAGCAATGATTTGAACACTGCACTCTCTAGTACTATATTACTAAGCCTGTTTCTTTTATCAGCAACAAACTACCAACACTGTAGAAGAGCCCCTGGATCTCATCAGGCTCAGCCTGGATGAGCGAATTTATGTGAAAATGAGAAATGACAGAGAGCTTCGAGGCAGATTACATGTAAGTAAATTTATTAAATTACCTTGAAATCAGATTATTTCCTTGTCATCCCTTCCTAACCCTACTCCTTTGAAATATAAACACTGTCCAATGTAGAGGAGTATTTTGAATGTAGATAAGAGAAAGGTAGGTCACTCGTATTTGTACAAGCCAAAGACAACTACCTTTTATTCATATTTTTTAAGAGATTTTATTTATTTATTTGACAGAGAGAGAGATAGCGAGAGCAGGAACACAAACAGGGGGAGTGGGAGCGGGAGAAGCAGGCTTCCCGCTGAGCAGGGAGCCCGATGCGGGGCTCGATCCCAGGAGCCTGGGATCATGACCTGAGCTGAAGGCAGACACTTAATGACTGAGCCACCCAGGCGCCCCTGTTCATATTTTTAACATGTTTTCTCCTAACAAAAATGATGTGTTTATTAAAGAACATTCTCATTTTTTCCCTTCTGTTTATTTGTAAATAGCATTTACTCTCCATTCTTATTTCAGTGTTCTTTCAGTTACTGATGTACATAAATTTTTTTCTTGTGAGAAAAATTAAATAGCCCAGAAGTACATAGAGTAAAAGGTGAAATCCCATTTTTTCTTTTGCTAACCACTTAAAAATGGGTCTGTCATCTTTCAGATCTTTTCTATATATTTCCACACATATACATATATGTGATCACATGCATATATTTGCACTGTATACACCACCTCTAAATAAAAATGGATCTTACTATACATCTTTTTGAGCACCTTTTTCCTTAATCTTTCTTGAAAATTATTGATCATGAGTATGTATAAGTCTCCTTTATTTTTAATGGCTGTATAGAATTTTGTATATGGTAATAGTGGTTTTTAAGATTGTTTTCTATTTCTTACTATTATAAATAATGCTGTAGTATGTATCTTTGTACATATTTTTTTGTGTATGTCTGCAAATATTTCTATAGGACTGGTCTTTGAAATGATCCTATTTATTCATAATTCATAATTATGAATATAATTCATAATTTACAATTATGAATATAATTCATAATTTATTCCACTGAATGTTTTGCCTTTTCTTGACAACTTGTTGTTTTCTTGAGTATATTGTTTTTATTACTGCCATTCTACCTTAAAGTGATTTAAAATAGCTAATATTTATTGAGCATTAATTATATGCCAAGTGCTTTTATTATAAGTATTTTGTATGGGGGCATCTGAGTGGCTCAGTCAGTTAAGCATCCGACTCTTGATTTTGTCTCAGGTCATGATCTCAGGGTCGTGGGATTGAGCCCCACCTCAGGCTCCACACCCAGCACAGAGTCTGCTTGTCCCTCTCCTGCTCCTCCTCCTGCGCTCTCTCTCTTTCAAATAATTAAAAAATAAATAAATAAATAAATACGTGTTTTGTATGTAATACCTCATTTAACCTTTATAATAATCCTATGAGGGTAGATGCTCATAGTCCTGTTTTGCATTTGAAGAAGCTCAGGCTCAGGAAGGTGAAGTTACCTGCTTAAGGTGACACAGCCAGTAAAGGGAGGGCCAGAATATGAACCTAGGCAGTCTGACTGCAGCCCTACTCTTAAGTACGCTGATTCCACCTTCCAAAGAACCTAAAGGTAAAGAACCTCCTGTATTTGGAAAGGAAGTAGGGACCTAGGGAGACAGTAGTCTTAATACGCAGCTAACTTTACGAGAAGAGGAACCCCAGGAAATGGTAGTGACAACTTTGCCAAGAAAAATAGAATTGCTTAATCATGTGGGCCAGTGGCATGTCGACAGACACCCCAGGATATGTTGTCTAAGCTCTCGGAGGCTTCTTCAGTTCCCTGCTAAACTTGATTGCCTCTATACTCAATGGCCCCCAGCCTTCTGTGTGTTTGTTTTCTGGCCCTCATGTATAGATTTTTGCTCTTGTTAGTGTGCTTTGCTACCAGTTCCCCACATGGCTGATGGGCTACTTTTATTTTGATGTGAGCTGGTAAACCATTTAACACTGTTAGAAGTAAGCCTAAGTGGGTTCTGAACAAGGCCCCTGGAGTTTCACCTTTTAGTAAAATATACGAGCTTTGGAGTTTGGATTGAGGACATCCCTGAATATCAGAATTGCAACATTTATTGATTGAGCCCACAAGTGCCAAACACAGTTTATTTTGGCTAGGTTTTAAGTGGGCAGGGTGTTGCACTACTTACTTTACATGGTGGTGTTTAGTGTAGGACAAGGGAGGGTTGAAGGGCAGTGTCTTATGCCTTTGGGAGACCACAGTACCATCATCTTAGCAGTTAAAGAATTTTATTTCCTTTACTGCCTCTTTCTTGTCATTCTGTTACAGAGGGAATTGAAAGAAGTCTACTGAGAAGTGATGGATTTGCTTTTTTTTCAGAATTAAATATTATAAATGATGTGACTGCCGTGGATGACCAGTAGGGTGGACACTTTAAAAAAAAATAATTTCAGATTATTTTGAGTAAACTCATTTTGGGCCAATATAAACAGCTTTGCATTTTTATCAGGTCAATTAAATTATCACTGGAAATAATTTGTGAAGAAACAGTGTATTACTAGCAGAATTATATTTTACTTCCATATAAAAGTTTGTGGTATAAGTATTGTGCAGAAGACCTGTTCATTGTTTCTTAATTTGATTGTTAAATTTTTTGGTCCCTCACCTTTCCACTTTAGGCTTACGATCAGCATTTAAATATGATATTGGGAGATGTGGAAGAAACTGTGACTACTATAGAAATTGATGAGGAAACATACGAAGAGATATATAAAGTAAGTCATGCAGTTCTGTTCCTCACTTTTAAAATGTCAATTGTTCTTAGTATCCAACAGCTTCTCACTACTTACAGGAAGCCTGTCATGATTTGATACCTAATTGGACTCAGTAAAGTATAGCAATCAAAAGCAAAAGCTTTGGGGTCAGACAGACCTGGTTTCCAGTCCTGGTGTGGCCATGTCCTATCTGGGGTACCTTGGGCCAGGGAATTAACTTGGCAGATTTAATTTCCTCATTCTTAAGCAGGAATACTACCACTTACCTCATAGGGTTGCCAGTATTCGGATACACGTGAGTGTAAGATGCCTATGTGTGCTAATATATGAGTAATGCTGGACAGTGTTCTTATGTTTGATGTGGATCTGAGCTGTCAATAATAAAAACTAAAACTGAGAAATTCTAAAAATACTCCTTAAAAGTAATAGTAAGCCTATTACATGTTAATGTAAGTAACATTCTTATTAACAATAACTACTAAAACAAAATGGTGAGAAGCATCTTTGTTTTACCTTTTTGCAAATTTCTTTAATGCCTGGCTTAATTGATAACATCTAGATTCTCACATCTTTCTCTGCATTTAATCTGTCATGATATGTTATAGTTGAAGAAAATACAGCCTCACAGAGAGGTAGTTAGAAAAAGGAGGAGTATTTTTTGTGGATATTTGCCTTTGATGCTATGTTAAAACTCAACAAGTGGTAGTTTCTTAAAGGTTAGTTGTGGGACGCCTGGGTGGCTCAGTTGGTTAAGCGTCTGCCTTCGGCTCAGGTTATGATCCCAGGGTCCTGGGATCGAGTCCCGCGTCGGGCTCCTTGCTCAGTGGGGATCCTGCTTCTCCCTCTGCCTGCAACGCCCCCTGCTTGTGCTCTCTCTCTCTGACAAACAAATAAAACCTTTTTTTTTTTTTAAGATTTTATTTATTTATTTGACACAGAGAGTGAGAGTAGGAACACAAGCAGGGGGAGTGGGAGAGAGAGAAGTAGACTTCCCGTGGAGCAGGGAGCCCAATGCAGGGCTCGATCCCAGGACCCTGAGATCATGACCTGAGCCGAAGGCAGATGCATAACGACTGAGCCACCCAGGCGCCAACAAATAAAATCTTTAAAAAAAAAAAAAAAAAAAAAAGGTTAGTTGCAGTGTGGCATCTGAGACCATTATCGGTGTACTTTTCATACTCTTACTCTATGCAAATTCATCGGTCTACCTTTGTCCTTTCAGTGGATCTTTTACAATGCAGGATTCTGTAACATCAGGCACTGGTCATTTGGAAAATATTAGTTTGTGGAGTTATGCAGATCTTCTGAATCTTGGCATATTTCATTGTTAAATATAAAAAGAGAACATCACAGTTAAGTCTTCTAAGTATTGGGAAGCCAGTCTCTGACTCTCCTAGAGCATAGTGGTTTAAAATGTAGACTCAGATGGTAGGACTGGATTTAAATCTTGACTCCCTTGCGTACCAGCTATTTAATTGTATCACACTACCCAATCTGTCTGTGAAAAGTGTCCTTGTCTATAAAATGGGGTCGGTAATAGGACCCACTTTATACAGCTATTGAGGATTCATTGAGAGGTTACATGAAAAGCCTTTAGATTAGCGACAGGCACATAGTAAGTGTTCAACTGTTAGCCTTTGTTGGTTTTTGTAGTTCTGCTTTATCCTGGCTTTCCTTCTGTCTTCAACCACTGCTGACTCCTTTGCAAATTTTCTTTCTTTCTCCCTGTGAACATGGGCTTTAAAATTTTGATCTACATTTTTTTTTTTCCCTCAGACATGTCATTTAGTCACTATCATATGTGATAAGCCATGAGTCCATACCAGTAATCAGTACAGCACCAAAGCTTGAGCTCTTCACAGATCTAGGCTCAAATTTTTGCTGCTGGTGATTAGTTTCATGACCTTGGGCAAGTTATAGAAACTTCCTAAGCCTTGGGGGCTTCTGTAAAATGACAACTGTGCCTGCCTCCCAGGATTATAACAAGATGCACTAAATTCGGTGTGTGTAAAGCTTTGGCATGTGGTGATTGGTGGCCATTATGATTGTGGATAAATCTGTGTCTCCAGTTTCTTTCCTTTTCTGAGCTTCACTCTTTCATATCTAGTATTCTAATTGAAAATATTTTTACTTTGGATGTTATCTTGAACTCAGTGCATCTAAAGCTAAATTGCTGGTGTTCTTCACCTTCAAAACAAGGTCATTCTCAGGGTGCCTGGGTGGCTTAGTCGTTAAGCGTCCGCCTTTGGCTCAGGTCATGATCCCAGGGTCCTGGGATGGAGCCCTGCATCAGGTTCCCTGCTCTGCGGGAAGCCTCTTCTCCCTCTCCCACTCCCCCTGCTTGTGTTCCCTCTCTCCCTGTCTCTCTCTCTGTCAAATAAATAAATAATCTTAAAAAAAAAAAAAAAGGTCATTTTCTATTCCCTATTACTGTTCATGATTTTCTGTTATTTAGACCATAAATTGCAAAATTTTCTTGGACTTCTCTTTTTCAGTCACAGTGATCAGTAAGTAATTCAGTTGATTCTTCCTTCACACTGATTTAAAGTGTCATTTTCTTTCCTATTGCCATGACTCTAGCTCAGGCACTTTCCTTTATGTCCACCTCCATTTCAGCCCATGCACAACTGACTGCCAAAGTAATTGTCCTCAAATAATGCTTTCATTTGTTACAGTCATGCTTAGAGACATTTAAAGCTTTCTATGGCCTGTAGAGCAAAGCACAAGTTCAGGCTAGGTTAAGACCCTCCACAGTGTGATTGAAACTTTCTAGTCTCCTCTCTGATGACTCCTCTGGCCACGTTGGTCCACTCACTGTCTTCAGAGTGTGCCCTCTGTTGTCCTGCTTCTATGTCTTTCCCATAATGTATCCCCTAACTGGAATGTTGCCCTTGTCTCTTTTCCTGCACAGCCTGTTTCAAGAACTGCCTCAGTCCTAACTCCTCAGTGACACTTTCTCTGACCATCTGGACCTTCTTTCTTCCTTTGGTCATCTCCTCCTTTGACTGGATCTTCCAACCTTTGGCACTGTCAGCTGACATTGATCTTACTGACTCTTCATTTCTATATCCCTTTTCATCATGTGAGCTATTTGATAGCAGAGCCCAGGACATTATTCATTCTGTTCCCCATAGTGCCATGTTAGCTATGGGTGATGAGTATATATGCAGGTTGTTAGAGGAATATGGGGGAGGGGAGGAAGTAGAGATAACAAAGTATAGATTTTCCTTTACTTACAGTAGGGTTACAGCCTTAGAAACCCACTATAAGTTGAAAATACATTTAATACACCTACTAAACATCGTAGCTTAGCCTAGCCTACCTTAAACGTCTCAGAACACTTAACATTAGCGTACAGTTGCCCAAAATCATCTACCACAAAGCCTATTTTATAATAAAGTGTTGCATAATCCATGTAGTTTATTGAATAAGGTACTGAAAGTAAAAAACAGAATGGTTTTAAGTGGATTGGTTGTTGAACCTCTTGATCACATGGCTGACTGCGAGCTGCGGCTGCTGCCACTGCCCAGCATCACGGGAGAGTGTTGTACTGCGTATTACTAAGCCCAGGAAAAGAACAAAATTCAAATTTTGAAGTACAGTTACTTGTGAATGCTTTCTGCTTTCACACCACAGTAAAGTCAAAAAATAATAAGTCGAAGAACAAAAAAAGAGATAAAAGTAGAGAGAAAATATCCAGGAAGAGAATAGAGAAAGGGGGGAAAGGAAACTAATACATGTTGAATAACTGCTGTGGGCCAAAGATTTATAGGTTTTATTACACTTAATCCAGTAACAGTGAGGCCAGCGGTGTTATTTCTCCCTTTCTAGCCCGGGAAACCCAAGTTCAGCTAGGAAGAGATATGGTAAGGATTTCCAGCGCCAGCCTAACTGGATCAAAGCCTGGTGGGTTCAGTTCTATGTATTAGGGCCTTGGGCTCAAAGTAGTTGATGGTGGAATTGATGGACAGTGAAATCTTGAAGGTAGCAGGATAGCACTAGTTCTTCTGGAGATCTCAGCAGTAGCTGAGCTAACATGGGTAGACTGCCTAGTCTATAAATCTCTAGGATCTGGCAGACCATGCTCGGTCCCTGCTGTTGTGGGCTTTAAAATCTAATTTAGAAAGTGCCCACTATACAGAAAAATTGTGGGTGCCTTGAATGTGAGCAATTAGGCAAAATAGCTTCAGAGAGATAACACTGGATACGGAAAAGTATTCTATCATAACATAAACTTACTCTAATAGTAAACAAGTGGAAACGGGAGGGGTTCGAGAACTAACCTTTGTGCCTGCTGATGTCAAGTGCTATGCTATCCATTTATATACATCATATATAATTCTAACAGCTCAGTAAAATAGGCCTAGGTTAAAGCAAATTGACATTACTATCTCCAAAAAAGTGTATAGTATGCAGTATTTCCCAAATTTATATAACCACAGTACTTTTTTCTTTTTTTTTTTTTTTAAAGATTTTATTTATTTTTTTGATAGAGAGAGACACAGTGAGAGAGGGAACACAAGCAGGGGGAGTGGGAGAGGGAGAAGCAGGCTTCCCGCAGAGCAGGGAGCCCGATGTGGGACTCGATCCCAGGACCCCGGGATCATGACCTGAGCCAAAGGCAGACGCCTAACCGACTGAGCCACTCAGGCGCCCCCACAGTACTTTCTCCTTAAGAATACATATGGCTACATAGCAAATTACCCCAAAACTTAAACGCTTAAAAGCACATACATTTATTATCTCACCATTTCTGTAGGTCAGGTATCCAGACACAGCTTAGCTAGGTCTTCTGCTTCAGAGTCTTTGATGAGGCTACACAAGGGCTGGAGTCTCATCTGAAGCTCAGCCGTGGAAGAATCTGCTTCCGATCTCACTTACATGGTTGTTGGCAGGATTCATTTTCTTGAGGGTTGTTGAACTGAAAGCCTCAGTTCCTGCCACATGGGTCTCCACTACTTGGCAGCTTGCTTCATCAAACCTAACAAGAGAGTTGGCTAGCAAGATGGAAGTCACTTTCTTATGTAACCTAATCATGATGGTGATATCCCATTACCTTTGCAGCATTCTTTTGGTTAGAAGCAAGGCATAAGTTTCACCCACACTCAAAGGGAGGGGATTTCACAAGGGTGTGAACACCAGGAAGCATGGGGATCATTAAGGGCAATTGTAGAAGCTACTTTGCCTTGGAAAATGCTGCCATGTTCATTTCTGTTCACTGAATCTCCAGAAAACTATCATTGACTTAATGGAGAATCATTGCAGATGAAGTGGATTCCATAGGAAGAGAAGGAACTTTTTAGTTCAGAAATATGACCACCGAGTAAGGAATTTGAGTAAAATGTATCAATTATTTTGATGAGCACAGACTCTTTCCCTAAACTTGCTGTCCTTGAACGAGATGCACCTTTTGCAGCTCGAAGGAAACCAGAAGGAAGTACTGCTTCATAATAGACAGCAGTCATATGACACTTGTTTCTTGGAGAGCGATTCTCAGAGTATGTTCCTTAAAGCAGGGAGCATTGGCATCACCCTTGACCATGTTTGAAATACAGACTCATGGGCCACAACCTGACCTACTAAATGAGACTCTGGGCCTGGAGCCTAGGAAACCATCTTAGGAGCTATTAAAGAGGTGATTCTTTATTCACATTATAATTTGAGAGCCACTGCCCTGAGAGAGTGTTATAGGGAAGAGTCAGATCACTCTTTCGGTTACAGTGACAAGTAAGTGTACTTGAGTTTTGTATACTAAACTTACAAGTATTACTTGAATTTTAGTGTGAGGGGTTATTTTATGTTAGTTCCAGTACCTAAGAAGCTCATAAAACATAGTTTTTACATTTTAAAAAAAGTTATGAAAACATAGCCATCATGAGCACACTATAAAGGCGCACACTGAAGACACACAAGTTGTGTCTCTCCACAATGTCAGATTATTCAGTCACAAAGCAAGGTTAACATCATTATAAAGCAGGTTCAGGATTCCAAACTCAATGACATTTCACCCCGTGATTAACTTGGCTTCTTACATGGCACACAAAACAGAACATAAGACAATCCACACGACAAACAAGATAACACAGAGGGCAGGAAGTGAACGAATCGAACGCCAGGTCAGTCTGTGGACACACAGGGGAGATAAGGCCTCGGTCTGGTCCAGGTCAGCTCTCGGCACTTGCTGCTTCTGATGTTCAGTGAAGGATCTCAGTTCTGTGTGGAGATCAGTCAGGCAGAGAGCCTTCAGCCGCAGCTACCTTTTTGAAGTGGTCAGACAGAGGGGTCCATGTTTGAGGAGTCTGACAGTTTGCTGCAAAAATCCTCCCGTTTTAAAGGGATTTAATCAGTCTCGGGCCCCTGCAGACCTCCTCCGCTTCTGCTTGTTGTCAGTCCTGGGGTGTCGTCAGCTGGTGCTGGTCTCAGCAATAATCTGGTAGCTGCAGTCCACTTAGCTGCTCGTGTCATTGCTTGACGCAGGCCCCTGCGTGACATGAGTGACTCCATCTTGCTCTCTACAACAGCTATTACTAATATTTTCTGCCTGGCAGAGAGGCAGTTCACTCTGTCAGATCTACATGTGGTCACTTGTGATATAGATTCCTAGGACTTAAAAAGGATGAATTAATTACCATTGCCCCTCCCACATCCTCTGTTGCAGAGCAGGGACAGGAAAATCGCCAAAAAAAACCTCCCTTTGGAATGGAAACAGCAGAATCCCCTGGGGATGTGTGAAATGTTCCTGTCCTGGTAGTAGAAGTAATGTCTTTTAGGTTAAGTGTGTCCTATGTGATATTTGGGACATACTTACACCAAGAAATTCTTTTCTGTTTATCTAGAATTCAAATTTAATTGAGCAATCTATATTTTTATTTGCTAAATCTGGCCACCCTAAATGGGGGCTGCAGAGTTTTCACAACCAAGTTCTTGCTTATGGTGGAAGACTGAAATAGTTTCTTTGAATGCAATTTCTTTAAAAGCTTAGGACTTCACCTGTGTCTGATCTGTTCACTTCCAATAAATTCTATGGGCCAGTAACCTCAGTCAGAGTTCTTGCCTATACATGGCCTGTCGATGCCTTTATTTCTTTGGTTTCTTCCCTCTGTTCCTCTCCCTCTCCGTCTAATTAATGTTGACCCTTCGGCCATTTGCTAAAGTAAATTTGGGTGGGAAAGCAGCACCCTTAATCTGATCCTTGCCTCAGGGCTGAGTTTGTTTAACTGAGAAGGTTTAACTGGGCTTAGTCCTCAAAGCTTTTGTTCCTGTTTATTGTCTACAGTTTGGGATCTAAAAACAGTTGGCTTTTTGAACCCTGTGAATCCTGTTTCTTGTAATCTTTGCTTGAAAACCAGCTCATTCTTGCCTGGGTTCATCTCTTATACTGCCTTGCTGAGTGCATCAGCAACTAACATTTGGCTTTTTCCAACCTCTTCCCCTAGAACCTATAGGTTTGGGAGGCCCTTAGACCAGTTTCCAAGTCATTGCAGGTAACAGTTGTACCCTACATTTTCTAAGGCATAGGAGGATTTCAGATATTCCATATCTGTTTCCTTACTGCCCAAGGCTCGACCTGTAGGCTACTGCCCCAAGGTATTCATTCTACATATGTGAGTGCAGGGCACACGGAAGCAACAGCTAATGGCTCAGCACAGCAACAGCTAATGGCTCAGCACAGCAGAATTTTATTTCTCACCCACATAACAGCCCTGAGTGGAGTTTGAGTTCAGCACGATAGCTTTCTTCCAGGTACTCAAGGACCCAGGCTTTCTCTCTCTTATGGTTCTGCCATTTCCAGAGTTCATTATCTGAGTCTCATCTAGTTACGTCGGGAAGACCACAGAGGGGCATTCATAGAATGTTAATGGGTCAGTCACTTATTTTTGTTTACTTCCCATTGGTTAAAACCCAGTCCCATGGCTGCACCTGTTTGCAGAGGAACATTAGTAATGTAGTCTAGCTATGTGCCAGGAAGAGAAGAATGGATTTTGGTAGATAGCTCCAGTCTTTGCCCCAGTTGTTGACGTCAAGGACAAACAAGTAAACAGTTAATACAGTGGTTCTTTGTGCTACAAAGGTAAGTAAGTGGTCAGGTTTTTAAATCAGTATGTGTTATGATGAATCTATGTTATTTTTTATTTTGTTTTCAAGTTTCTTTCTCAAAAAATATATACTACTACTATGTATCTGTATAAATGTGTTCTGTCTTTGTTTTCCTCTTCCAGTCAACAAAACGGAATATTCCAATGCTTTTTGTCCGGGGAGATGGTGTTGTACTAGTTGCCCCTCCATTAAGAGTTGGCTGAAACAAAGAATTTATCATGTATGGAATATAGGAGCTTTTGTATGATTGCCTCTTTAAATGTAGAAGACATTCAAAAGAGAAACCTGCGTAAATTTTGATATTAAGAAATGACCAAGGATTCTTCCACTCCTGAAACGAGTTGATTTGCGGATAACTAAAAAATTCTTAAGCTAAAGGGCATTTTAATTTTTTCCCAACCCTTTCAATAAATGTGATCACCAAGATGCAGAACTCTTTTTTTCAGGAATTGATTTGTTCTGTTGTTTTCTCAATTTCTGATTTTTTCCCTTTAAATTAAATTTGATGTTTCCTTTTTTGATATATTTTTTTAATGTGGTCTCCTGTCTTGTGACTTCTTTAAAGCAAGCACACATCTTACATTGACTTTATTTGTACACATTTATCTGTGCATCTGCTAGCTTTGAGGTACCAAGTGGAGTACTGAAAACTACAGTTTTGCCAATATGTGTCCTTCCTTTGAGTCTTCTGGGGAGGCAGTTCTTTAAACCAACAATTGGAGGACAGAGAGATTAGTGCTGATAGAATAACGCACATATAGGATGTCATAAGAGCACAGAGAAGAGCACCCAAAGAACAGGTTGAGTGGGTGGGTGGGTGTGGGGGTGCCATTGTAAATGTGGCCATGAGCTACAAAGCATGATTTCTGTTACTTCTACTTCGATTTATCTCTGAGGTCAGGCTCCAGTGGTAATATACCTGTGTGGTTCAGCTTGGTCATCTCTACCATTTTCGCCCATTTTATGACTCAAAGAACATTTTCCCACTCTTGGATCACAGACCATTAATGCTGACAGGTCTACAACAACATACCTGAGTGGCACAATAAAACAAAGTAGCTAAAAAGCCAAGCTCTTTTTATTTCTAGCTTCAGTCAGTCAGCACTTAATGCTTGAAAGGGAAAGAGGAAAGTGTATGTATGGGTTGCAGGCTCTAAAACTTTATTTATATAGGACTTAGAACCTGACATCCTCTCCTGAGTAGGTTGTACCATTTTGAACTGTAGAAAATCTGATATGTGAATGGCTTGCCTGTAAATATGCTGAATGTGTGTTTGTTAATCCATTATCCAGCACAATATGCTAACATATGCACAATATTTTAAGCCATGTGCAGGAAAGACACTTTCGGTAAACATTGTGTAAAAAGGTTTCATTTTCATTATTTATTGTACTTGTCCCTGCAAGTTAATGGAAAAGGGGGAGACAAGTGTGGGCAAGCTGACAGAGGTTTTATCTTACGTGAATAGGAGAGAACCTTCCTTCGCTTCTGCTTACCCCCACACTTTGTCCTTAGGCTTCAGTAGTCCGGGAAGTAACCTGTTTACATCAGCCTGTTCAATATGGAAAAAAATGGGACCTGTGCTTCTGGTGGTAGCAAGTGGCCGATCCTTTGGATCACCCTTTCCTAGTAGAACTCTTGCCTAGATGATGATGATGATGATGATCCAGGATGATTACCATATGTATTGAACACAGTGCGCCAGGCAAAAGCAGTCTGTGTGTGTATGCCTGTTTAATCTTTACAACAACTCTCCTGCAGAATGTTACAAGACACTGAAACTTAAAGAGCTCACGTTGCTTGCCTGTGGTCCCACAGCTAGCACGGGGCGGTAGGGTGTGAATCTGCTGGGCTCCAACCTGGGGGTTTGGGGGTGGTGGTGGGCATGCTGTGGAGACCCTGGCTCTGGGTAGTACACTGCTCCTAATGCCCACCGCAGCCATGACATGACTGGCATCTGGTCCTCTTGCTCTGCCACACCCTCCAGTTCTTTCCAGGGTTGTGTTTATTTTTAGTGGCTTCTGATATCCATGATTAGAGCCTGGATACTTCTACTCTATTCTTGGTCATCTTTCTCCTTTTTCTCCTAGAAGTGATAGATTATACTAGAACTTTCGGCAGTGAGGGCTGTTGTTCACACACCAAGGTTTCTAGAAACCTTGGGCCTTAAAATCTGACACAGCTACTGTCATATGCCAGTAAGACTCAGCTGCAACATAGAAACATCCACCCACCTCCTGGCTGCTAAGATACAGGGAGAGGGGCAATAAAAGGTCAACTGCAGGATAACCAACCAGTCTCATGTTAGCAGAGGAGAAGGAGGCAGTGTGGGTTTGGGGAGCCCTTTTGTGGTTCAGGCTACCTACCTGGAGGGTTGGTGCCGGGACTCATTCTGCAACAGGGGCAGCTCAACCAGCATCCTGACACAGCCCTCATCAAGGCTTCCCCTACAGGGCTGCACGGTGCTGCCCTCTGAGGGTTTATGCAATATGAGGGCACCCTGGAGCCATGCCTTGGACTCCCAGGCTGCACAGCACTCTTGAGCTCTGGCCAGCTGGACGGCCTGTGGTCATTGGAGCTGGTGACGAGGTTTCTGCAACATTGTGTCACATAGCTCAAGAGGAGCCTTCTGACCATCTCTCCTTTGGAAGCCTCCCAAGCAGATGCCATACCTAGATCCCTGTCTTGGTGGTTTCCTGAAGGAGATTGTTACGAATTGTCATTGCTTCCTGCAAAGGAAGATGGACAGACAAAATGTAGGACCATGCATTTATCTTTGAGATGAAATGTGCCCAAATTGAAACCCAAATAACTTGAGTATCTCAACTTAGACTAAAATCATTAGCTACAAGTGGACAATTTTCACACATTTCAAATAGTGATTTTTCTAAGATCTGCGTAAACTCAAGTATTTTTCTGTACACCAAAAGAGAAACTGGTTTCATACACCCTTTTATTACAAAAATACCTATTGCCCACAATGCTTTTAGCCTATAGTCAGGAGAGGAATGTTCCACTGGGAGCAATTGCCAGCTGTAGAGCAATGCTCATCTGTGTTGGACTGGGAAAGGAACTGAAAATTCTGGGAGTCATCCTGGCAGAATCAAGAGGCTTGGTTGGTGTTTCTGTCACTCAGTTCCAATGAACTGTGTGGGCAAGCTCTACCCTGTAGCAGATCAGGCTTACAACCTACCTGCCGATAGCACTGGTCTCCCTCTCAGTAGGTTCATGTGCTGGTCCACGGCCAGTCATCATGGTCGTGAGAATGTAGGGCTCTCACTGATGAGACCTGAGCCACACGCCCATCCTGGAACTGAGTAAGATTATCCCCACCTGAGCCGTATGGTCTGTGCGTGGACGGGGTAGTTCTCTAAAGGGAACCAGAGGAAAGGGTGGATGGGAGCTGGAGACAAAAAATGCCTGTTAGATAGAGATGACCTGTAGTCTTCTGATTATAGACAAAAGACTCCTTTGATTTACTTGATAATTGGTAAAATTTCTTGGAACACACCTTAGAGTGGAGACTATGATTTGAAGCTATTGCTCTGGAATCTAGTAGGAGGCCCTGGATCCCGAGGGGGAGTCAGTGTGGGAGGAGCTTAGGCTTGTTCCATGACTGGGCCTGATGGTAGCTGGAGTCTCCTCTGGGAGTTAGGTTCGGGACCTGCCACACAGGAGGGTATTAGGCTGAGAGGCGGTACTGAGGTCCTTGGAGCTCTGAGGCAGGTGGGTTACTTGTAGGATGTGAGTGAAGAACACTGAGCCCCACCAGACAGGTTGCTGCTTAAGAGCAGGGACCGTGTACTCACAACCCCTGGCATGGGGGCTGGCCAAGAGTGTGTCCTCAATAAATGCTGAATGAGTCACTGAGTCACAGGAAAACCAGTGACAACACTATGCGTGGAAGGGGAAAGTGGTACTTTTTTCCCTCCAGCTTTATGGAGGTATTACTGAAAAAAATTACAAGATTCATAAGTGTGCATTGTGGGGATTTGATAGATGTATACATTGTGAAAGGACTCTCACCATCTGGTTAAATGACACATCCATCACCTCATAGTTTTTTTTTGTTCTGTTTTTTTGGTCGGTTTTGTTTTTTGGGGTTTTTTTGTTTGTTTTGGTGAGAGCACTTAAGTTCTCTCTGAGCAAGTTGCAATTATACAATATAGGGTTATCAACTCTAGTTACTTGTTTTACATTAGATCCTCAGACCTTACTCACCTTATAGCTGAAGTTTGTACCCTTTAACCAACCTCTCCCTATTTCCCCCACCCCCAGCCCCTGACAAACATTTTTCTATTCTCTAAGGGTTGGACTTCTTTCTTTTAGGTTCGACATATAAGTGGTACCATGTAGTATTTGTCTTTGGCTTATTTCACTTAGCATTAACTCCCTTAAGGTCCACCCATGTTGCAAATGACAGGATTTCCTTCTTATGGCTGAATAATACACACACACACACACACACACACACACACACACATATATACATAAACACCACAACTTCTTTATCCATTCATGGCAAATAACACTTCCAAGGTGAACTTGGCACACTCTTTTCCAGATACTTGTGATGTCCTCCATAAAACTGGACAATGCTTCCCACTTTTTTGCCCTAGCCATCTTGTCTCCATTACCATTTACCTGAGAATAGCAGTATGTGCCAACTGTAGATACCTAACTAGTTATCAATTTACATGGAAAACTAACACCGAGAAATGAGGAAGCCAAGGCTGAGTGTTTTAAATTCCTTTTAGATCCATTGCTCATTTTTAATACCCAGAGCATGTAGACTCTTATTTTCTTGGCTGCTTCTAGAAGCTTGCTGGATGTGGAAGCAACATGCCCCACTGCAGTTCCTGATACTGATTACTCCAGAGGAATTCTTTTCTTGGCTCCCATCCCACCCACCTCCAAGGCTGTGGGTTTCTGGGCTCTGGGTGTTGATAGCACCTCCAAAGAGTTACCCTTGGTGGGTTGGAAAACTGACCAGAGAGTCTGGAAGTGTGGTAGAGTCATAAACCTGGCTTTAAATCCCAGCTGTGCCATGTGCCAGCTGGGCAAATTACATATGCCCAAAGGTCAGCAGTAAGGATTGGAAAGCACTTATATAAACAGCCTAGGATAGTGCCTGGAATGGCCCTTGACACATCACAGGCACCAGTTGCAAAAACCACAGAAGTGGAGACTGTATTGGAGGCCAGTTCCGTTTTCTAAGGTCATTCATTTATCTTATTCCAACTATCCCCACTCTTTTTCTCCCTAGATAGTTTGCAGGAGGATCATGAATGTGAAATAATATAATTCAATCAAAGATTGTGATCACTAAGTGCTGGGCTCTGTCAATAGAGGACTGAACAAAACAAAATGAGAACACAATGCTAAGTGCTATAAAGGACGTAGAGGGTAAGGTAACGGAGCATGAGAGTAGCAGGAGAGAAGGCAGAACATCAGAGGGCCTCAGAGAAAGGTTGTCCAACCAGGTAACATTTGAGCAGAATCTACAGAGCTAGAGGGAGCAGGCCCCATTGGGAAGTGGCAAAACAGCATTGGTCCACGCAACTGGAACCCATGCAGAGGCTCTGAGGCAAGAACAGTTTCACCTGGTCAAGGGTCAGCAAAGAGGCCAGTGGGCAGGAGGAGAGTGAGCCGAGGAGATGAGGTCAGAGAGGGACCAGATTCCGGCGACCTCAGTGGTCCAGGTGTAATTCAGCACCCTCGTTGTACACGTGGGGAGGAAGAGGCCAAGACTCAAAGAGACCCGCCCACGGCCACAAGCAAGTCCAAGCTAATCTAGTTCTAAAACCTCAACTGGAGCCACTGTGTGACTACTCCAGCAAGCACAGCTCACACTGTAGTCCCTGGGGTTGTGCAAGGTGTAATCTGTGTAGCGGTGCGGCCCCCTAACTTCTGCTCGCGTGCTATGTCACTTCCCTCTTCTTTTTCTTTTTTATCCAAAATGTGTTTATTGGGGTGGTTTCCCACTCATCTTGGTTCAGAGGGCTGCCTCTGTCTGAAGCAGCAACCTTCTGCAAGCCTTGCCTTTCCTCCTGTGGGCTGGCAGAGGAGAATGGAGCATCTATTGTTTGTGCCTGGCTACAGATGGTGGTGATTTTATACCATGCTGGGCTCTTCACATCCATGAAGTGTAGGAACTGGGGCTGGCGCTTGTGTTTTTCTTCTTCTCTTCTGGAGAGGGATGAAAGAGATCTTTGCAGGAGGCATGTTCGTGTGGGAGGTCATCACTGCCAGCAAGGTTACTCTCCTTTTCAAAGGAAGGGATCTTCCTTCTGAGTACCAGCTGCCGTTTAGACCCCATACGAGCTGGTAGCCCATGTTCACCAAGGGCAAAATGACTGTGCTCTCTTCCCCCGAATTGGGCCCTGTGGAAAAGACACAGAGTTGGAAACCAAACAGGATTCGGCTCTCTCATCTCCTGTTTTGTGAATTTTGGCAGGCCTCTCAGCCTTTCGGGCCTCCATTCCTCACCAGAAGGGAAATGAAGAGGAGAGTTTTACCCCTGAGGGGTTTCTGCTGGTCAAGCTGCTTCTAGCCAGGGGAGAGCACCTAAACTGACTTGTCTTGATTGTCAACACCAGGTGGCGCTGTGCTCTGTGCTTTTCAACTTGCTACTCTTCTTGGTTTGCATTGTATATTAATATTGGCCAGCAAAGTCTGTGTCATTTATTTTCTTAAGTCTAAACAGTTTGTGGAATTCCAACCCAACAGTATCTGTTGCTGCCAGGAGCAAAGAAGGAAAGAAAACAACATGCTGTTTAGGCCCCAGGGAGCAAGTTGTAAGGTAAAATGCCCTTCTGATTGTGCCCACATCCTGTCGAGCTAAAATGAGATTGTCGACAAGGCCACATTCCAGATGAGATGACTTTTGTCAGCACTCTGTCCTTTGCGTGTAGTTGACTGGTGGTTGGAGGGTACTTCGGTCAGGGTTTGAGGCCGGATGCTGCCACTCTGCAGAGCAAATTCCTTTACCTGCTCGAAGCCTTGGTGTCTTCGTCTGTACAGTGTCCTTTCAGGTCAAACATTGTGTGATGGAGGAAGGCCTGGGATAATTCTGTTACTGATGAAAAGGGCCCGAGTGTGGAGTTCTTGATAAACTCTTGGTAATAGTATCTGAAAGCCAACCATTGTGTGTGCTAGGTAAAGAATACAGATTTGGAGTCAAGAAACTTTGTGTTCGTATTCCAACACCACTACTTACTAGTTGAATAACGGACTCAGCCTCTCTGATCCTCTTTCCTCCTGCATGACATGAGGATCATGGCAGTGCCCACCTCATGAAGAGGGGCCAAGGTTTAACAGACATCCAAGCTCAGGGCCTGGCATGCAGTAGGAGTTCAGTATATCATTGTTTCCTTTCATTAAACCAGCGGCTCCGTGTAATGTGCTTCCTTTCTCCTCCTGCCTTTCAGGCCTCTATGGTTGGTCCATAGTGCAAAAAGACCACTCGTAAATACTTATCTGTCTTTATAACAGGGATCAAAGTCGTTTTTATGAGTCCATAGTTTCTGCCTTGCTGAGCCCACTACACTTAAAAGCTAATCTCATTGGTCTCTTCTCACATCATTTTTCCTTTATGGCTTTTCCAGGCTGAGGATTGCTAGAAACTGGGTCAGATAAAAGCTGATCACGATAAGTGTTTGGAAATTGGGTGAGAAAGACCAGGGGACATCCCTTTTGCAGAGTCTCGACCCTCCCTGTGCTTGGTTCTCAGTAGTGTTTTTCACAGTTCAACTTTAGGATATAAGAGAAATGAGTGGAACCAGCTCGGTGAACAAGGTCACCCAACATCACGAGATGATGACATCACTGTCAGCTCCTGCCCAGGAAAAACCCAGGGCTCAAATGACGGAGGGAAAGGGCAGGTCATCTTCATGGCAGGTTGACAGAGCTAGTTGCAGGCCACCATCAAATATCAGGTCCAGGGGTGTTGCTAAAAATTACCCAGGGGCCACACCTGCCTCTGCTCAGTTTGCCCTGGGCAGCCTTGCTGCCCTCACATGCTCAGGACAACAGAGTATCACCAACAGGTTTTTTTCCATTTCCTAGAAGAAAGGTTACCAACTGCCAGAATCAAAATAGAATGTGAATCGTGTCACAGGAATCCTGTCCATTCCAAGCACACTCATATTGTGCAATGGCCTTGAGGGGATAGAGCAGATAAGCAAAATCTCAAAGTTATTATCACTTTGTTGGACTTGACATCTCAGAAGGCCCCTCGCCATCCTCTCTCTCCAGGCTAGTTATGTTTCTGCGATGCTACGTGTCAAGTGAATCATGTTTTTAGTGCCCTAGAGGGACACTAGTACTTAGGTCAACCTGGTGCAAAAACCCTCATATCAAGAATCTTTATGTTAAAGTGAGTAGTTTTTCCCAACTTTGTCCATTTCCCAAGTTCGTGGTTTTATACGTTTTCTTTTCTCTTTCTTTCATTCTTGGCTTAAATTCTTCTTTATTATTCTTAATGGTATGATATAGTTTTCCATATGGTAGTGAAATACCCACGGTAAGTTTCCTGAAGAACAAATGAAAATTTAATAAATTGAAGAATTCAGTGCTTTGCAGATTTATCTTTCACATATATGATGAATATTTTTTTTTAAATTGTGGTAAAAAACACATAACATAAAATTTACCGTCTTAGCCATTTTTAAGCAGTAGTGTTAGGTATATTCACATTTTTGTGTAATATATGTCAGTTTTCTTAAAGCAAAGCACTCCTAGATGTCTTTATCAATAATTAGAGACATCCCTATCCACCAAGTCCTTTTCCAATGACATAATACTTTATTAGTGTGCCTGAACTTACCTTTCAAGGATTTCAAAAACCTTGGACAGTAATTCTAAACAAAATCCATGGGCAGTACTTAAAATATGTGTGTGTGGGGGGGGGCATTTAGAGAAGGATGTGAAGCCATTTCATACTTTATTTGTCACAATCCAAACTGATTTGGGTAGAAGGGCCTGGCAGGAGAGCTGGCCTCAACACTGTTGGATGAGGGTCATGATTAAGGCATTCAGGTCATGTCCTCCTTGCTTAAAGCCTCCAGTGGCTTCCCATCCCGCCACAGAAACCTCTGCACGCCTGACCCAGCTCATCCCCTCCTGATCCCAACCCTGCCTACCTCTCTGACCTCACTTCCTTCTGCTCAGCCACACTGGCCTCCTTGATGGCAGTTGAAAATGTCAAGCTTATTCCTTCTTACAGGCCTTTGTATTTACCCCTACTTCTTCTAGAACAATCTTCTCAACTTTTGCTAAGCAATAGAACCACTTATTGTGGTTATTATGACCTTATTGAGGTCATAACATTCTCAATGCCCAGGCCACATCCTATACCAATTAAATCATAATCTCTGAGACCTTAAAGGTCAGTATTTAAAAACAAAAGAACAAAGACAAAACAAAACAACCCAGGAATTCCGATGTGTAGCCACGTTTGAGAACCAGAGTCTAGATTAGTGGTTCTCAAAGTGTCCCAGATCAGCAATAGCAGCATCACCTGGGAATTTGTTAGATGTGCAAATTCTCAGTCCCCACATAGGGAATGAGAAACTTTGGGAGTAGAGCCCAGGAATATGTATTTTAACAAACCCTCCACGTGATTCCAATGCATGCCTTGGTTTGAGAACCATTGCCCTACATCTTTGATGCTCAAGATGTGGCTTATGGACCAGCTGTGTCAGCATCACCTGGAAGCTTGTTAGAAAAGCAGAATCTCTGATACCATCCCAGCTCATGACCTGACCAACTGAATCAGAATCCGTACTTTTAATGTTATCCCCAATGGCTCCTAGGTACATTAAAGTTTGAGAAGCTTTCTACCTCTCTCTCCTGAGAGAGCCTAGGAACAATGACACACTGGTAGCAGGAGCCTACCTGGCGCCTAAATTCTAAATCTCGGATTCTAAATACCTTTTAATATCGAAGGCAACTGGGCTCATTGGAGAAAAGGCTTATTCGAGGCCTAGTGCCAGGAAGGTGCAAGATGAGCCTGAAATATCTTGTGCCAGAAAGCAAGGAAATTCTTGAAGGATGATGGAACATGTCAGAAAGACACAGGGGTCAGTTGAAAAGGGCTCTCACTGGCCAAATCTGAGAAGAATCTGATAGTAGTGGATTATAACCTATTCAATAAAATAAAAACTGATGAGTTCGTAGTGTTATAAAGAAACAGATGATCGTATAGATCAGTGAGACAGAAGGAACAACTCTTCCTTGCAATAGAATACTAACTAATAGGTATAGAAGGAAAGATGGAGAAAGACAATCATTCGTGAATGCTAAAACTAATGGATGAAAGTTTGAGGAACAGAATGTTTATGTTCTAAAAGTACCTCCCCACACATGACTTGGTTACAGAGGGGAAAAGACTAACTTGATATGGAGAAAGCTAGCAGAGACCACCTTCACCCAACAGTCAAAGTTAACATCACCCATATTGGGACAGACCGATACCACATACCTCCTGCTGCAATGCACTGAGGAGGACATGGCATTACTTCTGCCAAAAAGGCATTAACTGAATCTACTCCTCAAGAATCATCAAGAAACCCAGGGGGAACATTCCACAAAATAACTGGCCTGCACTCTTAAGAAATGTCAAGGTCAAGAAAGACAGCAGGTAAGGAATTGTTCCAGATTAAAGGAGACTAAAGAGGCATGAGAATTACATGCAGGATGTGACCCTGGACCTGGAAAAATGTATGTAATTTCAAAAGGTTATTGTTCGAGCAACCAACGAAATTTAAATACGGATGGTGGTTATGTAAGAGAATGTTCTCATTTTAGGAAATACATCCTGAAGTATAGGGTAACAGGACCATGTGTTTGCATTATGAACTCTCAAACAGTTCCAAAAAAGCATGTGTAAAAGTATGTGTATATATTATATATTTATACAGAGGAAGAGAGGAGAGAGAGTGGGGCAAACATAAACAACTGGTGAATCTAGAAGATGAGAGTTCCTTGTACTGTTTTGGAACTTTTCCGTAAGTTTGAAATTATATCAAAATAAAAATCATGCCCCTGCCCTCGAAAAAAGACATATGGGAACAAACACCAAAATAAACCAAGGAAGAAGCAGTGTTCCAGAACACTTGCTTCCAAATTTAGTATGACTCTGTCCTTCCGGTCATTCAGGTCTCTGTTCCTCCGTTACCTTGTCAGAGAGACCCTGGCTGGTCCAACCTCCTCTAACAGAGGCCCCCACCACCACTGTCAGACCCTGTCCATCACATTACCTGCTTTCTTATTCTCATAGCACTTTGTTAGCATGTAAAATTATCCTTGTTTATGTATTTGTCCACTCCTTTATTATCTCCCCCCACTAGAATGCAAACTTCGTAAGTATAGATATTTTTTTTTTCTGTCTTAATACATCCCCCGGTATAGTGCCTAACATGTAAGAGGCACCTTGGGGGTTTATGTTAAATGAATGAACAAGCAAACAGATCTCATCTGCAGGACAAGGGGGCTCTATAATTCAAAACCCAGACTCCTTCTCAGCCCTGACACTGACAGAGTCTGGCAATGTAAGAGCTCCTGTTTAATGAGCATCTAAAATGTCCTAGGCTTTTATTTTTTATTTTTTAAGATTTTTTTTTTAGACGTAATCTCTATACCCAACATGGGTAACCCCGAGATCACGAGTCACATGTTCTACTGACTGAGCCAGCCACACGCCCTGAAAATGCCCTACGCTTTTATTGACAAGCTCTCAACCCCCACAATGATCCTGCAGCACTGGTGATGGTACCCTTGTTCCACTGATTCATTTGGCAGATGCGGACTGAGTGCCACTTGTCTGCGAGGCACAAAGAAAACACTGATTAACACAACATTCACCTGCCCTACTCCCATGTGACATGCTGCATTAGCAAGAGCTGACTGAGAAAAACCAAGGCTCAGAAAGGTTGCCCAAGTTGCTGTAGTCACACAGCCAGCACAGGGACAGCTGGGAAGGTGACCAAAATCTTGGTCCAAAGCCCAAGCTCTCCGACTGCTTCTGACAAGCTGCCTCAAGGGAGGGAAGCTGCCGTGAGTCAGTCCACTCCTCAGGTGGCTCCCTCAGAGCCACACCCCGTGTCCTGTGACCGCGACACTAATTCTCACTGTGCCCCTTTCGTCGGCACAGAAACAGAGCGTGCTATATCTTAGCCATTGCTGATTACGTTTTTGATTATTCCATGGCCTCTTGGTCCCATTTACTTCAGATAAGCAAGAGCCTGTTCTGCTTCACTGGGCAAAGGTCAAGATAAATTCAGCGTGAGAAATCATATAAGTTGGAGATGTGATCAAATAACCTTGCCAGAAAAATAACCAAAAAAGCAAAAACTAAGAAACAAAATAAAAACCCACTTCAAAAAATGTTTAATGAAGAGACGGAGCATGAAGAATTAAAACAATGTAAGGGAGTGGGAAAACTTCCTGAAGGGTGTTTAATTTTTCTTCAGCTCATTGATCCTTTCCCTCCTTGAAAGCTTTCTTTGCCAATTAATCACTCAACTCATTACCAGGCCCTGTTTCCCTGTTTATAATCTTGGGCTCAAGAATCCCTCTGTAAGGACCATAGTAAATTTCCCTGGTTAGCAGACAAATATTTATCTTAGAGGATCAATTACTATGCTGGGAGGTCTCAGATTCCTGGTATTTAGTGCATACTTTTGCCCTTGATTTGTTGGGTGACCTTCGCTTCTCTGCCTTGGTTTCTGAAGCTACACAAGGAAAACAATGTGACCCCCTGAGTCGTGTCCTGAAGTTGCTCTGGGTTCCCTGTTGGAAAGTAGAGGAGAGTATTTGGCCAAGGATATGATTTATCTATGCCCATAAATGCCCTCCTTCTTCTGGAAGTTAGCTAATTGTGTTTAGAATTGAAAATGCATTCTCTGCAGGCATCTAAAGTAGATTCCTTACGGGAATGTCCAGCGGGTGGGTGAATAAGAGACACATTAGCAGAGTTCTGTTATTCCAAAGGAAAATGTCGTATCTCCATTTTTTGTGGCCAGAAAGTTCGGAGTTGGGGACAGGGGTAGACAAGAAAACAGTACTGTTCTTTGGAACTATGACTCACAGATTGCTTACCCATGGGAAGCTTTTTTGTCGCTGTTGAGTGACCTTTCTTTAAGTGAGCCAGGCAGCTAACTGACCACTGGGTGGATGATGAAATGATCCACCTTTGGATTTAGTGAGTTCCCCATCATTAGAGGTAAGTAAGAATAGCCTGGATGTACTCTCAGCAGAGGGTGGGGTAGAGAAATTTCAAGCACCAGGAGAGAGCTTAAACTAACATTCATTCTCATCCAGCCCTGAGACTCAGGGATTTTGGTCCCTTTCAGTGTCACAGGCTCTTCTGAATAGATGGAGCTGTGGAGCAGCACATGGGGACAAAGGTGGTGACAGGTGAGATCATGGGTAAATTTGAGATTCAAATCCCTCAAAGAAAGGATGGCTTTATATCCGCTACAAAGCATGAACTAGAATTAGGATCCCAGGAGAAGAGGCTAAGTAGGGTATTGTGTATTTGAGGACACACCTTTCAATGGGGAATGCCGCATGGACCGTGGACTCTGGCCTAAAAGGAATTTGGTGTGGCCACTGAACTCCCTCTGGAGCTCCCTCTGGAGCTTTCAGCCATAGAAGCCCCATCACTGATTAGAGGAGGATCCCCGGTGTCAAAGACCTAGAGAGGGTGAGCGCAGTGGTGGAAATTGGAGCAGTATTAGCTTTTAATCAGGCACTTATTTTTAAAATAAATAACAACCACAATAACAATAAGAGTTGCCAATTATTGATCATCTGCCATGTGCAGGCATGATGCATGGTCTGCCTCACCTGCACAGTTCTTCAAGCCAGGTGCTATCTGCCTTTTGACAGACGGGGAGACTGAGGCATCTAGCGAGAGGAAGTGCCTTGCCTTGCCAATGGCAGTGCCAGTATTCAGACTCAGCCTGTCTGACTCAAGATTCATGTTCTTTCCATTGTGTCCCCAGCCTTCATTTAGAGGTAGGGATTTAAATTTAAAAAAGAAAATAAAGGTAGGAATTATTAACTCCATTTTTGCTGATAGAAAAACAACTCAGAACGTGGAGGTAATATCAGACAAACAGAAACCTGACTGGCTCCAAATCTCTGCCAGATGGCCTGTGAGGGGAATAGTTGTACTTTGTAGAATGCCAAAACTGGGGGGGGGGGGGTGACTGCCCCTAGGGTTGGCTGATCACATGCCTTCAGTCTGTGAAGGAGAACCTGACTCAGAGGTAGGAAGTGAGCAGCTCAGGGGCATGAGGCAAGGCAGTGGCAGGCGGGACAAAGAGCCCCTGTCTCCAGACTCCTGGGATGTGCTGAGTTAATTGCTTTCAGGTAGATCTGTGCTGACCACCCTCTGGATGTCTTTGGGCCTGGTAGGGATGCCCTGCCCTGAGGCTGGGATGGAGGCCTGTCACCTCAGAGGATATCCAAGAGGCTAGCGTAGTGGGGGCTGGATGTCTGACAGGGAAGCTGATTCCCTGTGTGAGGATGTGAACCAGCAGGCAGGGCCCTGGGATCAAGGTCACCAGCCCAGCAGCTGCCCATACTGGTGAACCTGGGAGAGCTGGGGGGAATCAGGTGAAGGGCAGACAACAAAAGTAGGACTCTATTTGGGGAGGTAAGCCATTGTTCTCAGCTGCCCCTGCTCATCCTGCACCTTCTTGAAAGGCTCTGCCTGTAGTGCGAGGCCTCCCTGAATCTATCTGAACTCCCTTCTCTCCTTCTGGCTGCGAGAGCCAGAATACTGACTGCTGTTTCTAGAAGCCACTTAAACGCCAGGCCCTAGGCTTGACACTCTACTTGCAAAATCTGACATTTATTTTCCAGCAATCCTGGAATCATGTGCAATCCTGTGATCATGTTGTAACTAGCTAAGGCTCAGAGAGGTTAAGTGACTTGCCCAACCTCACACAGCTGATAAGTAACAGAACCAGGATGACAGCTCTATTAAGATAGGGACTTGCTGCTGTATTCCCAACACTTGGCACAGAGTGGTCACCCAGTACACTTCATTGACGCAATGTCTGACTCCAATGCCACATACCTCACTTCCTCCTGAAAACCCCCATGATGGGAAAATTCAGATTTGAGTGAAAATGGACTTGGAGGACTTCAGTCAAGAATGAGTCCATGAAGTCCCTTCCTATAGGTACTTTTCATACTCACCAAAATATGAAAATAAAGAAAGCTCCCTGAAGAGATGTCAGTTGCATTGTGCACAATTTTGCAATTAGTAATAAGGGCTGCTATGGAATTAATTTCTTCCCCAGGCAGGTTCAATGAGTTGCCTGTTAGTTCATTTTTGCTTGTTTGCTTTCCTGCAGACAACATGCACACCACCAGGCATTTGTTTTTCCTCTCTCTAAAAGTTCAAAGCCATTATGATTTTACAACTCAGAGTCTCTAAGTCACTGTCCTCCAGCCATGAGTTTATGACTTTATATTCAACGCAGACTCTGGTGGTACAGAATGGGTAATCTATATATCCTGGAATTTCCATAAGGGAAACTCAGAGCAGGGTCAGTTTTTAATATAGCTCCCTCTGTTGCCCAGCATGGTCCAAGTTCATGAATGTTCAGTTTATTGGATCATTACCATCCATTCCACCCATGAACTCTCATTTTCAGCAACTGGAATTCTACAAATTACAACAGAACTGCATCTAAACTTTACTGACTGTAATTGTTTTTGCTTTCATGATTCAGGATGTAGTTTAGCATCTCACAGAGTCCTAAGTCAAAATAATGAGTTTTGAATTAAAACTTCTCAAAGCTGAAAGGGATCCTCTGGATCCCCTAATCTTTTCTCAAATTCTGTTTCACAGAACAACTCCCCCATAAGACAGTACACCCAGAAAGAGTTCCTGTGTCAAGTAAATTTGGGAACTCTGGTCTCTACCTCCCTGTTTGTAAGGAGTTGTAAGGCACAAGAGCAGACTGAAGTTTCCATGAAGTCCTGTAGTAAATATACTTTTGTTTAACTTTGTCCTACTCAGTGTTCCCAAAATTACTGGACCTGGGTGGGTGGGGGGTGTTATCTCCTTTTTTTCAAACTTCTGAAAAATGCCTGCTGGAAAACACTTTGGGAAACATCACTTCAGTCAAACACCCCCCTAGCACACCTACCAATTTTGTAGATGCAGAAGGTAAGGTCAAAGAGGGGAGGAAAGTGACCTGCAGTTATACATAGTTAATGGCAGAGTTAGGCCTGGAGCCCCTACATTTCTTCACTACTAGGCTCACAATTCTTATCAGCCACAGGGCCCAAGTTAGATTCGTAAATGGCTGGAACAGAGATAGCCAGGTAATAAAGTATACATTGACCCAGCTTCTACTGGACCAAATAAACTTGTTCTGAAGCTTATTGTATTGAACAAGATAACAATAGAATAAGACAGCTTTGAGTCCATCCTAACCGACTCTCTCCATTTGGAAGTACAAGGCCCTAACATGGCTACTTTACCTCTCATCCAGCTATAGATTACTTTTCAGAAAGCAGATTCGCAGTAGTTGGAAGATGGGGCAGGGCCAGTGATCAGGGATAAGAAAGCCATCACATCATCAGCCTTGTTGGAATGACTGATTATTACTGTTCATAATAGCAATCATAGCCCCTTACTGAATGGTAGCAGTTTACTTCAGTGGTGACAGTGAGCTCGGGAGCCACAAGCACTGGGTTTGAATCCATCATGGATTAATTGTGTGATCTTAGACAAGAAACTTAATCTCTCAGGGTCCCTGTTTCTCACTGTGAAAAGGAAATAATAGTAGGCCTGCATCTTCCTGGCACTGCACTCAGAGGATTTGATGCCATGATTTCTTCATAGGGAGTATGGGGTAACAAACACAATAGTTCCTGTCTTTGATAAAGAGGTTTTCCAGAAGATGCACAGAGGCTCTCCTGGCAACTATCTCTGATAAACCCTGGAGGAGTTTGAGCAGACAGCCCAGGAAGCACCTATAGGCTGTCATGCAGCAGTCATAGTGGGGAAGGGGGTGAGTAAATTAGGGCAAAGATAAGTAAAGAGTTGCTTAATCTACACAGAAGATTAAGGGCATTTTTTTAAAACTATAATCAAGGCAAAGAGCAGTTATAGAAGACAAATAGATTGTATTAAACAGGATTCTTTTCATTGGCAATTGGCAAAAAACAACTCCAACTGGCTTAGGGGGAAAAATGAGCAAGGGGGGAGCTGATTGTAGATATGACTGCATCCAGGAGCTCAAGCAAGAGCACCAGGAATCTGCCCTGCTCCAACCCTGGCTCTGCTTTACCTGCTGTTGACTCTGTTCTCAGCCAGGTGCTCCCTTCATGGTGGCAAAATGGCCACAGCAGCACCAAGTGGACATTCTACAGTTTAGCCATCCTGCCTCTTGCCCAAAATTTCCACCCAACTCCCTGGATTCATGATGGGCCTGGCCCAGGTAATGTGCCCCTTTCAATTACCAGGCCTGACTGGGCAAGCCTGAGTCACTTGCTTCCTCCTGGAATGAAGCAGATGTGGGGCTGAGACCATGGCCACATGCCTTTAGTTCCTCCTATTTCTTTCAGTTTCCTGATCCTTGTCTCCATCTTCAGCTGGCCCACACCTTTCCAGGCTTCACAACCACACCTCATTCTGGCCCCAGGTAAGAAATGGCCACATCATCTAGAGGGGTCTTCTAAATTGACTTGGGACTCTCTGTTGGCTCAAAAGTAGATTCAGGAGACACCAATTCAGATAGAGGGAGGCAGTATGGTATGTGATGCTAGGATGGCAGAGGAGTTTTTATCTTATTTGCCAATTACAATTAAGAGTGGCTGTCTTGAAGAGGATGCAGAGTCTAGACTCAGAGGGAAAGGAAGCCATGATTGATTAATAATGTCTGCCAGGAGCACTAAAGTAGGTAATTGTGGCAGACATGCCATGTATTTGCCAAGCCACATTAAAGAAACAGCATGAATCACAGAGAGCAACAGCCCTATTCATGGTCACCTTCACCTCTTAGTCCTGTGATCACAGTGCAGTGCCTTAGCCTTATAGACAATAACTGCCCATTTGCACAGTGAGGATATTTATCTTGAAGAGCTTCTAAAAGAATCAATAGAGATAGTGTACATAAGGTGCTGACCATGTTGTGCCACAAATGGAGGCTTTGGTTTTTAACAGAGGTAGAAAGTCATCCCATTTTTCCAGGGGCCCCCTCTCAAAAGTGCTAGAATTGCCGAATTGCCTATGACATCTTGGTTAGGAAGATTTTCATGGGTTTGAACTTCTTTTTTGAAAGATGCACTCTTGGTTCCTTATCCTTATCTCAACAGGCCTTGATGGTTCATTGCATCTAGGTGCAACTTCCAGCAGCCAGCATCTACTTCTCATTGCCTTTCCTGCCAACAGCACCTCAGCCAGCATCACCATATGAGAACTTACAAAGGGTCCGACTTATCTTCCTAAGATCCCACATTACCTTTCTTATACCAAGAGACCCACTTAATGGCAAAGGATGTATGACAGTGGGCACACGATCACAGAACCCGTTGATCTTCCCATGGAATGTATCCCTGGGAAGCTACTGTTGGCCTGCTAGAATGTTGGAAGGGCATCTTAAAAGCAAAGTTAAGATGCCAGCCTAGGAGTGATATTTTGTAAGATTGGGGGTGTTGTATTTTTTATTGAGGTAAAAGTCACAAAACATAAAATTCACCATTTTAGCCTTTTTAAAGTTACAATTCAGTGGCTTTTAGTACATTCATAATACTGTGCAGCCATCACCACTATCTAATTCCAGAACATTCTCATAACCCAAAAGAAGCCTCATACGCATTCAGCAGTCAGTCCTCATTTCTCTCTCTCACCCCAGCCCCTAACAACTAATTTGCTGTCTGTCTCTGTGGGTTCACCTATTGTGGACATTGTATATAAATGAAATAATACAAGATATGGTGGGGGGGTGGTTTGTGTCTGGCTTCTTTCACTTAGCATAATGTTTTCAGTGTCCATCCATGTTGAAATGGGGTCAGTATTTCATTACTTTTTATGGCCCAATAGTATTCCATTGTCTGGATATACATTTTGTTTATCTATTTACCCACTGATGAATATTGGGTTGTTTCTGCCTTTTGGCTATTGTGAGTAGTGCTGCCAAGAAATCTTTGTAGAAGTTTTTGTTTGAACATCCGTTTTCAATTATTTTGGGTATATACCTAAGAGTAGAATTGCCAGATCACATGGTAATTTTATGTTTAACTTTCAGAGGAACAGCCAGACTCTTTCCCAGGAGCTGCACTATTTTACATTCCCACCAGCAATGTATATTAAGAGCTCCAATTTCCTGATTTCTTTGCCAATATGTGTTATTTTTCATTTTTTTAAATTATAGCCGTCCTAGTGGGTGTGAAGTGGTATCTTATTGTGGTTTGGACTAGTATTTCTCTAATGACTAATGACAATGGGCATCTTTTCATGTGCTTATTGGCCATTGCTGTATCTTCTTTGGAGAAATGTCTATTCAAGTCTTTTGCCCATTTTTTTAATTGAGTTGTTTTGTTTTTGTTGTTGAGTTATAAGACTTCTTTATATATTCTAGATATTAATGTCTTTTCAGATATGTGGTTTGCAAATATTTTTGTCCCATTCTGTAGGTAACCTTTTCAACTTTCTTGATTATACTTTTTGATACACACAAGTTTTCATTTTGATGAAGTTCAATTTATCTTTTTTTCTTTTGTTGCTAATGCTTTGGTGCCATGTCTAAGAATTTATTGCCAAACCCAAAGTCATGAAGATTAACCCCTGTGTTTCCTTCTAAGAGTTTTATAGTTTTAGCTCTTATGTTTAGGGCTTGGATCCATTTTGAGTTAATTTTTTAATATTGTGTGAGGTAAGGATCTAACTTCATTCTTTGCATGTGGTTATCTAATTGTTCCATCACCAATAGTCTTGATGAAAAGACTATTCTTTCTTGGAATAGGGTCTTGGAACCCATGTTGAAAATCAGTTGAAGAGAAAGACATGTATCATATGACCTCACTGATATGAGGAATTCTTATTATGCTGAGCGAAATAAGTCAAACAGAGAAAGACATGTATCATATGACCTCACTGATATGAGGAATTCTTATTATGCTGAGCGAAATAAGTCAAACAGAAAATCAGTTGACCATGGATATATGGATTTATTCCTAGATTCTCAATTCTATTTTGCATTGATTGTTAGGTCTATCCTTATGCTGGTAAGTAGAATACTGCTTTGATTACTGTAGCATTTTAGTAAGTTTTAAAATTGAGAAGTGTGAATTCTCCAACTTTGTACCTTTCTCAAGATTGTTTTGGCTATTCAGGGTCCCTCGTAATTACATATGAATTTTAGGATCATCTCATCAATTTCTACAAATCAGGTGGTTGGAATTTGGACAGAGTTTTCACTGAATCTATTGATCACTTTGGGGAGTATTGCCATGTTTGGCTGCCTTTTTTTTCTTGACTAATTGCTCTGGGTAGAACTTCCAGTACAATATTGGATAGAAGTACTGAGGAGACATCCTTGTGTTGTTTGTGATTTTAGCGAGAAAGCATTCAGTCTTTCCCCATGAAGTATGATGCTAACTGTGGGTTTTTGATAGATGTCCTTAACTTTTCCTTTATTATGTTGAGGAATTTCCCTTCTCTTCCTAGTTTGCTGAGCATTTTTTATCATGAATGTGTGCTGGGTTTTATAAAATTCTTTCTCTGCATCAACTGAGATGATCACAGGTTTTTTTGTTTGTTTCATTCTATTAATACGGTATATTATATTGACTAATTTTTATATGTGGAACTACTTTCCCATTCTTGGGATAAACTCACTTGGTTATGGTATATAATCCTCTGTATATGCTGCTAAAATCTGTTTATTTGTATTTTGTTGAGGATTTTTTGCATCTATATTCATAGGGATATAGGTCTTTAGTTTTCTTTTCTTTGATGTCTGTGTCTGGCTTTGCTATCAGAGTAATGCTGGCTTCATAGAATGAGTTAAGAAGTGTTTCCTCTTTGGTTGTTTGGAAGAGTTGAGTGAGAAAAATTAGTGTTAATTCTTGAAACATTTGGTAGAATTCACCAATGAAGCTATCTGGTCCTGAGCTTTTCTTTGTTGGAAATTTTTAATTACAGATTTAATCTTTTTGTTTGTTATGGGTCTGTGGAGAGTTTCTGTTTCTTCTTGAGTTAGTTTTGGTAGTTTGTGTGTTTCTAGGAGTTTGTCCATTTCACTTAGATGATCTACTTGTTGGCATGCAGATGTTCATTGTTTTCTCTTATCATCCTTTTTCATTTCTTTAAAATTGTAATGTCCCTACTTTCATTTCTGCCTTTGACAGTCTGGCTCCACAGTCCAGACTCTTAACCACCATGCTCTTTGTTGTCTCCATTCGATTTTAGTAATTTGAGTCTCTCTCTCTCTCTCTCCCCTTCCTTAGTCTTGCTAAAGCTTTGTCAATTTTTTAAAAAAAATTTTTCAAGGAACCAACTTTTGATTTCACTGATTCTATTTTTCTATTCTAGATTTCATTAATCTCTTCATTATTTTCTTCCTTCTGCTTGTTTTGGTTTAGATTCTCTTCTTTTTCTAGATGGTTCATAGTGTTGTTCAAGCCTTCTATTTCTTTTTTATCTTTTCTCTAGTCATTCTATTCATTATGGAAAGTGAAGTGTTAAAATCTCCAATTATTGAACAGTCTACTTCTCCCTTTAATCCTGTCAATTTCTATTTCCTGTATTTTGGAGTTCTGTTTTTAGGTGCATATATGCTTATAATTGTTATATCTTCTTAATATAGTGACTCTTTCATAATTATATAATGTCCTTCTTTGTCTCTAGTTACAATTTTTGTCTTAAAGTCTATTTTGTCTGATCAGTATAGCCACTCCAACTCTCTTTTTGTTACTGTTTACATAGAATATCTTTTTCCATCCTTTCACTTTCAACCTATTTATGTTTTTGGGTCTAAAGTGGGTCTTTTGTAGATGGCATATAGTTAGACCAGTTTTAAAAATCCATTCTGCCGAAGTCTGTCTTTTAATTGTAGAGTTTAAACCACTTACATTTATTATAACTCCTGATAAGGATGGCCTTACTTCTGCCATTTTGCTATTTTTTTATATGTCAATATTTTTTATTCCTCAATTCCTCCATTACATTACTGCCTTTTGTGTTAGATATTTTTTAGTATACCATTTTGATTTCTCTCTCATTTATCTTACTAGATGTATTTTTTAGTTATTGTCTTAGTGGTTGCCTGGGAATGACAATTAACATCCTATTTCATAACAATCTATTTCAAGTTAATACTAATTTCAATAGCATACCAAACATTGCTCCTACATAGTTCTGTCCCCCCCCACTTCTGTTGTTATTGTCTCAAATTACATCTTCATACATTGTGTGCCCATCGATATATTTATAATTGTTGTTTTATGTATTTCTTTAAATTATATAGGAAAAAAAAAGGAGTTACAAACCACAAATACCTTAATACTGACTTTTATATTTACCCATGTAATTATCTTTACTAGTGTTCTTTATTTTTTCATGTTGATGTAAGTTGCTATTTAGTGTTTTCTCATTTCAGCCTGATGGGTCTCCTTTAGCATTTCTTGTTGAGTAGGTCTATTAGCAGTAAACTCTGTTTTTGTTTATCTGAAAAAGTCTTAATTTCTCTTTCACTTTTGAAAGTTAGGTTTCTGGATATAGAATTCTTGGTCAACCATTTTATTCCTTCAGTTCTTTGAGTATGTCATGTCACTACCTTCTGGCCTACATGATTTCTGAGGAGAAATTAGCAGTTAATATTACTAAGGAGGCCTTGTATGTGATAAGTCATCTTTCTCTTGCTACTTTTAGGATTCTACTTTGGCTTTCAGTGGTTTGATTATGTGTTTCAGTGAGGATCTTGAGGTTTATTGAGATTCTTGGATTTGTATATTCATGTTTTTCATCAAATTTGCAAAGTTTTTGGCTATTATTCAGGTATTCTTTCCACTCTTTTCTCTCTGCTCTCCTTCTGGGACTCCCATTGTACATACGTTGGTATACTTAATGCTGTACCACAGGTCTCTTAGGCTCTGTCCATTTTTGTTTATTATTTTTTTGTTTCTGCTCCTCAGACTGGGAAATCTCAACCTATTTTCAAGTTTGCTGATTCTTTCGTCTGCCTGCTCAAATATTCTGTTTATTCTCTTTCATGAATTTTTCATTTTAGTTATTGTACTTTTCAGCTTTAGAATTTCTCTTTAGTTCCTCTTATAATTTCTATCTGTGTATTGATATTCTCTATTTGTTGGGATTTTTTTTATGTTCTCAATTTTTGACCCATCATTCTCATGGTTTCCTTTCACTCTTTGAACATATTTTAAATAGTTGATTTATAGGTTTTTTTTTTCAGTAAGTACAATGTCTTGGCTTCCTCAGAGCACATTTCTGTTAATTTCTTTTTTCCTGTGTATGGGCCATACTTTCTTGTTTCTTTGCATGACCCATATTTGTTGTTGTTGTTGAAAACTGGACATTTTGAATATGATGTGGCAACTCTGGAAATCATATTCTCCTCCTTCTCTAGGGTTTATCATTGCTGCTTGTTGCAGTTGTTATTTGTGTGCTTGTTCTCCTTTCTGAATTAATTTTGTAAAGTCTATATTCTTTTTGTATACAGCCACTTAAATCTCTATTCTGTAAGCTTGTGCTAAACTAGTGATTTGACAGAGATTTCAGTGACTACATGACAAAGTATACAGATTTCTATTTTTTGCCTGGAATAATACAAAATCTCCTAGTGTATGTAAATAGACTCTGTGTGTGTTGGGCCTACCTTCAACACTCAGCCAGGCATTTCACTATTGTGCCTTGGTCTTCACTTTCTGTTATGGAGAGCCTCAAGGTCAGCCATAGGTGAGAGCTTAGGGCTTTCTCACATATTTCCTGAACATGTACCCAGACCTGGGCATGCAGATGGCCTTCTAGATTCCCAGCTATATGTGGGAGCTTTTCAAGACCCTATTCCCCAAAGTGTCTCAATCTTCAGATTTTCCTTCAGACCTTTTAGATTTGTCTATAGTTTGTCCCAACTATTATCCCTTGCCTCAAGTGGCAGCAGGTTATACATTTGCCTTTAAATATTTTTGACAAATTCCCCCTGGGTAGTCACCTCAGTCCTGAGAGTTTAATAGTAGTTGAAATAAAGACAAGTCCTTTGGATTGGTCTCTCAGGTAGCAACAAGACAGACAAAACAACCAGGATTCTTTGAGAATTAGATCCATTCTGCTCCCTTATGTACTCTGCACCTATACCAGAAATGTAGGCTGTTGTCTTCAAATTACCCCAAAGCTCTACTATCAAGATTCTGGTGGGTTTTTTTTTTTTTTCCCCTTAATTAAGCATTCTCCTGGTTGCTGTAAATTTTTCATTAATTTCTCAAGTTCCAATAAAGTTGATTCTCACAACTTTTGCCATTTTATTTCCTCCTTTTATGTAGGAATGAGATTTTATAGTTTCCTACTCTGCCATTTTCACTCTGGGGTGCTGTCTTTTAAGAGTCAATGTGTACTTCGAGGAGTGCCTGGGTGGCTCAGTCAGTTAAGCATCTGACTCTTGGTTTCGGCTCAGGTGATGATCTCAGGTTCATGGGATCGAGCCCTACATTGGGCTCCCTGCTCAGGGGGAGGTCTGCTTCCCCTTTCTCTCTCCTGCTGCCCCTCCCCCCACTCATGCACACACACTCTCTCTCTCTCTCAAATAAATAAATAAATCTTAAAAAAAAAAAAAGATTCAATGTGTACTTCGGAATAGCAGTCATTATATGGTGCTGGGGCCCCATCAGGTAAAGTACATGGGAACCAAGGAGTAAAAGTTGAAGGGTCCTTGTCACCATCATGTCCAATGACTCACTTCAGGAATCCCTGTAACTTTTGGCTCTGCTAGACTAGTAGTCTTGTTTCTGGCCATGGCTGGGTGGTGAATGGGGAGGAGGTACTTCTCCCAAGGACACCTAAAGCTATGGCTGCCCCATGTCATTTTAGGCTCCTCAGGCCAACAGAGCAGGAGGCAAAGAAAGGAGTTCCTACACTGGGAGGGATATCAGATCCTGATTATCACGAAGAGATACAGCTGCTCATAGATAATAGGATCAGGAAATGATATGCCCAGAACTCAGGGGATTCATTAGGGCTCCTCTTGGTGTTTGTCTGCCCAGAGACTACCAGTGTGGGCAATTATAGCAATTGTAGTTTGACCAGTGCATAGTGACCAGGGGCTCAGACCTCCCAGGGATGTGGGTCCAGTTACTTCACCAGACTAGCAACCTCAATATGCAGGAGTGCTGTTCAAGGGTGAGGGTTGTCTGGAATGAGTAGTGATACAAGGAGATGATGAATACCAATTATGACCTTAGAGACAATTGAAGCAGTGGGGCCTGTAGCTTGTCCCACAGACCCTTTTGTGTTCTTTGTAGAAAGTATAACTGGCAACCAGCTAGAAGAATTGGTATCAACAAGGAGTGGAACTTAATGTAGGACATCAGTGCCCCACCCATACCTCTTCAGGTCTTACCATTTTAGCCCAAGCTGCCCTGACTTCCATCTGCTAATACCTGCATCTCTACCTGGGGGCTTTCTCTGGCTGTTGGAGCCTGCTCTAACCATAAGCATGGCAGTCTAAAAGTACCAGAGTATTAATAAATACCCTACCCCAACAGCAGCCCTCAGCTGCTCCCCTCCCTGGATAGGATATCACTAAAGATATCAGGTTATCACTGTACTCTGTGCTGGCTCCCAGAGTTCCCAGTGAAATTAAGCTCTAGTTGCCTACAATGGTGACTTGTGTGATATTACCTACTTTATTGGCTCCTTCCCTCTCTATCTCAGTTCCTACTCCCCTACAAGTGCTTCCTGACATGAAATAAACTACTTGCACTCAAATCCTTGGCTCAAGATCTGCTTCTTGGAGAACCCAGGTTAAGACACACCATGTCTGTCCTCCTTCCCACAAGAAAGCTTAGTCTCTTTCTCCTGACTGAGAAAGCCACAGAGCCTTTGCACATGTTCTTCCACCTGCAATGATCTTTCCATCATTTACCATTTGGTGAATCATTACTCATCCTTCAGATTTTAGCTTTAAAGCCACTTTTCAAAAAAATGCCTCCTTCAAACCTCTAATATAAACCATTTCTCTCCATTGTTCTCTTTCAAAGGGCATTTTGCTTTTCCATTTTCTGCTTATATTGTCTCAGTATATTTATTGGTGTATTTATCTGATTAATATTTTTTTTCTTTTTTTTTTAGAGAGAAAGCAGGAGGTAGGGGCAGAGGGAGAAGGAGAGAGAGAGAATCTTAAGCAGGCTCCACACCTAGCACGGGGCCTGATATGGGGCTTAATCTCACAACCTGAGCAGAAATCCAGAGTTGGACACCTAACTGACTGAGCCACCCAGGCACCCCTGATTAATATCTTTCTTTTAAACAAAATGCACAGAACTGTTGAGATAGGCCATGAAAGTCTCCAAAGCAGATGGGTGGCAGTGATGAGGCTCTGAGTATTCAGAAGGAGGGAGGGGGCCTTGTGAGGAGCACACAGAGCTCTGAGGCCTGGCCTTTAGGGACATTGAGGTGGGGTTGGGTCAGCATTTCCAGGAAATTTGAGAGGTATCTTCTGTATTGACCCTATAAGCCCCTCTAGCTAGTGCCTCATTTCTCTGCTCCTCTTGACAGAAAAAGTCTGCAAAAAAAACTTGTTTTCACCTCCTATCTCAAATTGCTCTCCTCCCGGTCTCAAAATCAGGCTTTTATACCCATTACTTCACTGAAACTGCCCAAGTTGCTAAATCCCATGGTCAGTGGTCACTCCTCATTCTTTCTTGATTGATCAGCAGCAGTGGACAATGCTGTTGACTCCCTGCTTCCTGAAGCCCTCCTTCTCCTTCCAGATGACCACACTCATTCCCTTGGTGATCTCATTCTGCCTCGTGTAAGTCTTAAATGCTTCTTGTCAGTTGACAACTCCCAAATCACTATCACTATCTTGGGCCTCCTCCCTAGGCTCCACACTCCATGTTCAGCTGCCTGCTGGCCATCTCCACTTAGATAATTGTAGATTTTGTCAACTTTAACATGTCCAAACCAAACTCCCAATTCTCTCTTCACCCCAGCCTGCTTCTCCTGTATTTTCTCCACTTCAGCAAATGGAAGCCCCACCTGTCCACTAGCTCACGCCAAAAATCTTGGGGTCCTCCCTACATCCAGTGCATCAGCACTATAAGAGTTTCTCCTGCTCTTGCCTTCCTATAGTCCTTTCTCAGCCCTGCAGCCTGAGTGACCTTTAAAAAGGTGAGTCCAGTCAGTTCTTGGCTCACAAAACTCCAGCTACTCCCATCTACTCAGAATAAATCCAAAGTCTTACCAATAGTGCACATGGCCCTGCATGATCTGCCCCCATCTCGCTCTCCTTGCCTCCTATCCCTCTTCACTCCTCTCCCTTGACTCCAGCCCCACTGGTTTCCCTGATGGTCTTTAAATATACTACTCTCACTCCTGCCTCAGAGTTTTTGCGCTATTTCTTTCCTGCCTGCAGGACTCCCCACAGATACTTCAAGGCTTGTTCTTTTATTTCTTCAGATTTCTGCCCAAATGCCAGATTTCTTTGAAAAGAAATATGCCAAATTTCTCACTGACATATTTTCCCAGTGAGGTCAAATATCAGTGCCATGGCCATCTTCCCAGGCGGCAGTAAATCATAGAACAACAGAACTGGAAGACCTTGGAGGCTTTGCAGAGGGAGGAAATGAGACCCAGCAAGAGGACAGGACTTGCCCAAGGTCCTACAGGGAGACCTACAGTCCTTCCTGCAGGACTCCCCACAGATACTTCAAGACTTGTTCTTTTATTTCTTCAGATTTCTGCCCAAATGCCAGATTTCTTTGAAAAGAAAAAAAATATGCCCTTTGAAAGAGAACAATTTCTACTATACCTTCCTTGACAACCCCACATCCTCAGAACTTCCTATGCCTTTAATCTGCTTTGTTTTTTTTCAAAACACTTCTCACCATCTAATATTCTTTATATTCAATATTCTATTTTCTCTATATTCATTAAGTTCTATATTCTCTACATTCCACATTCTGGTTTGTTTATTACCCATCCTCTCCTCCCTGGACTAGAATGTGAGTTCCATGAAAATGGAAGCTAGATGTCTGGTTCACCTCCATAGCCCTCTAGAGCAGGGTCTGCTAAAGGAATGAATGAGGCTGCACTCAATAAACATTTATAGAGTAAATCAATGAGTAAGTGGATTTATCATTGTTCTCGTGTGGACCTTGGGAATATATTAAGGAATTTATCTAGTAATTAGAGTTGTGAACTGGGATTCTTTTTTTTTTAATCATTTGTTTGTCATGAAAATATTTTATATTCCATACGTAGCAGAGCAGCTCCGTTACTGTGATCTATTGAAAGTCAGCCGATGGGGCACCTGGGTGGCTCAGTCGGTTAAGCGTCTGCCTTTGGCTCAGGTCATGGTCCCAGGGTCCTGGGATCGAGCGCCACATCGGGGTCCCTGCGCAGTGGGGAGCCTGCTTCTCCCTCTGCTTGTGCTCTCTCTCTGTCAAAGAAATAAATAAAATCTTAAAAAAAAAAAAAGTCAGCCTGTGACACAGGGTTTATTAAAAAAAAGAAAAAAGAAAAAGAAAAAAAATATTTTATAGTTTTGTTACTCTATGGGGTTATACAAACCTTTGTATATTTAATATTATAGCTTGTTTTAGAGACAACTATGAAGTATGTGTGTGTCACAATTAATTCTAAGTACACTTTTCCTTAGGCTTTTTTTTTTAAAGATTTTTATTTATTTATTTGAGAGAGAGAGAGAGCATACATGAACTGGGAGAGGGGCAGAGGGAGATGGAGAAGCAGGCTCCTGGCTGAGCAGGGAGCCCGACTCAGGGCTCGATCCCAGAACTCCAGGATCATGACCTGAGCCAAAGGCAGATGCTTAATTGACTGAGCCACCCAGGCACCTCTTCCTTGGGCTTTTTATTTTACTTATTTTTATTTAATAAAAACATTGTTTTATCATGATGCTGTGCTCCAATTAAATTTTTGTGTGTATTATCACCTGAAAAAGAAATGACATTTTCTTTAGAGTTGAACTTAAAAATGAATTTACAGTAGCCTTCACAATGTCACACATAGTACATTTGGCTGCACGAACTTCAGTGAATTGAATTTTTAAAAACCAGTGTCATTGGAACCAAGCACTTTTCTATTTGAATCATGTAATGCCATTGATAGAAAACAATGATCATTTGGGGCACCTGGGTGGCTCAGTAGGTTGAGCGTCCCAATCTTGGTTTCTGCTCAGGTCGTGATCTCAGGGTTGTGAGGTTGAGCCCCGCACCAGCTCCGCACTGAGCATGGAGTCTGCTGGAGATTCTCTCCCTCTCCCTCTGCCCCTACACCCACCCCACACCCCTGCTCACGCTCTCACTCTCTCTCTCAAAATAAATAAATAAATATTTTTTTAAAAACCATGATCATTTAATAGTCCACAACGTTTTTTTTTTGTTTTTTTTTTTTAAGGCTTTATTTTTTTTAAGTAACCTCTACACCCACTGTGGGGCTCAAACTCACAACCCTGAGATTGAGAGTCACACGTTCTACCAATTGAGCCAGTCAGGTGCCCAACAATGTTCCTCTTCTAATGGAACTATTAGCTATCATTGTCATTTTCTTTTTCATGTGTACACAAAAAGCCTGAAACTTAAAATGAGTGAAGTTATTTTTCAAAATACAAACATTTGATATTGACAAAAAGTCATGTTTCGACTGGGATTCTACAGAAATAAATCATCTCTGACTTCCTGCTCACCCCTTTGTATGTTTTAAAGGCAGAAAAGCAAAACATTCACATCCTCAAAGATTTGCTCTACCTTAAAGCCTGGTCTTGTTTGTAGAGGGCAAAGGGGCCCTTGTTTCTCTTATAGACCTGGGTCTCTGATGCCGTCTCCCTGTAGGACCTTGGGCAAGTCCTGTCCTCTTGCTGGGTCTCATTTTCTCCCTCTGCAAAGCCTCCAAGGTCTTCCAGTTCTGGTGTTCTATGGTTTATTTCCGCCTGGGAAGATGGCCATGGCATTGATATTTGACCTCACTGGGAAAATATGTCAGATAAGGAGGCCCTGCTATCTCTGCAACCTTCATCTTCACCTCCATTCCCTCACATGAAACCCAACGCCAGAGTTTTGGGACAACCTCCCTCATTGATAAAGTGTCCCGTAACTTCTCAATGAGCCCACACACTGTAACCGCAATGATAATGGGCTATATCTGGCTCCCCGGAATCATGCCCATGTTCCACAGAGTGCTATGGCTATCGGTTATCTGCTGAGCATGAATGACCAGAGGCAGAAAAAGCACAAGGGGCCTGTGCTGTCGAGAAGTGGAAGTGATTAATTTATGTCGCATGCTCCAGCGCTGGTCTTAGTAAGTGATAGGCAGAATGTATGTTGACAGCTGCCTTGGAGTTCACACCACACCGTCAGCACTCTGCAGGAAACAGATGACTTCAGGGCGGCTCTCAAGCTTGTTGACAGCTCGAGCTTTCTGATAAGGCTGTCAGAAAATGAAAAGGACAGTCCTAGGAAGTTGAGAGCTTCCTGGCCATGGATGGGCTATGGAAGAGGTTGCAGATGCACCAAGGGGAGAGAGTGTCTGTCTTGTTCTCCATGATGTCATCATAACCTAGCACAGCACCTCTCCTCCCTGCTCAGAGGTTTGGGGCCAAGGCTTATCTACCAGGCATCAGTTAGGGCCATGGGAGGCAGAGAAACAAAGAGGAGGTAGGGGAGCAAGCTAGGCTAACCCTTAGAAGGAGAGCCAGGACCCACATGTCAGGAAGGGGCCAAATCCAGATATGATCAGAAAGAGGAAGGAATTCAGAGCAGGGAGAGATGAATTCACAATAAGGGAGATGAGATACAGTGACAAGTCAAGATCAAATAAGATTGGAGGACAGAGATACTAACTAGTCACTTTTATAAGCCTGACCAGATAGGATGCCTGGTGTGTTAGCCTGGCTTTCAAAATGCCCAGCAGTGAGTGCTTATTGTGTCTTGCCTTTAACACTGCACTGTAGAAGCACCCGTGAGCACCTTCTCGGGAAGGCCCATTCGGAAAAATGGAGATGCTTAAGGGTCATTCCCCCTACCACCCCCACTACACACACACACAAAAATGAAAATACCTCTGTTAACTCCCATGAAAAAAAAGAATATTCTTCTAACTTCAATTACATGCTTTATACAACATCAGCTGGAGAATCAGAACTACTTTTAGCCACTTCAGTGTTACTCTCTAGGCCCATTTGAGAAGAAGCCATAAAGTGGCAGCTCTCCGGTCTTTCATCTCAATATAGCCCAAGCAATAATCCCTCTCAGGCCCCTGTGGGCCGTCCACGTGATCTCATCTTTCCTGTAGAATTTCAGCTAGTTGAACTGCGGCAGTGGAGAAAGCGTGTAAACTGTATGGTTGTGTAAGGAGCCCACAACTCTGATCCTACCCACTCAGCTTGCATATTCTCTTGTTGGCTCCGCCCCTAATGTTGTTCACTTTGATTCAAATGTAGTTTTCAGTCAGGCCAGAAAGAGCGCTAAAAGCTCCATGTTCCATAGTCTTCCCTCACCCCGCCCAATAGCTCGAGGCCCCTTGGGCTTTGGCATCAGTCTGAAAAGATCGTGTTCTCTCTTTCTCCCCAGAGCATGTCACAGGAGAGAGCCTGACCTGGGTGAGATGATTTGAGGAAACTGGATGACTTCCCAGCCTCTCATGAGTCAGGTGTTCATGGCCTCATTCTTTTGTTCAAAGTAAATTCCTGGAACATAACCCATTTTCTGATATCAATGCAAAAATACCTTTAGCGCCAAGTGGTGTCCTTTGGGGTCACATCAGTGGACCCTCTGGGCAGCCTGCTTTTCACAAGGGGAGAGGTGGGCCAGCAGAGGCAGGCAGGAGTCCATTTTTTGCAGGGCCTACAGGGCAATGGCGAGGAGTTTGAATCTTGAGCAATGGGAAGTTATTAGTGAGTTTAAAGCAGTGACAGGCCATGATCTGATGCTCATCTTTAAAAGATGCTTCTGTCAGCAGAGTGGCTAAGGGACTGGAGGGAACAAGGAGGTGAGGGAAACTGGTGAGGCGATTCATTCATTCTCCAAGTCTGTGCTGCACTCCAGCTGTATGGGCAGAAGGCACTGGGGATAAGGCTCCCGACCCTCCTGGAGTGCAAGGGGCAGGAGGAAAACAAACAAAATTTAGCAATCAAAGGAAAGAGATCAGTTCAAACTGGGATAGATGCTCTGCAGAAAATAAAACTCATGCTACAATAAAGAGTGACTAAGGCGGGAGGCGATGGTCATGTTAGGGGGTTGAAGGGATAGCCCTTCTGAGGAAGTGACATTCTTGCTGAGACCTAAATAATGGGAATGAGTGAGTCATGTGACAGTGTGGAGTGGGGATGGGGGTGGGCTGTTCGAGGCAGAGGAAACAGCCAGTGCAAAGGCCCACATGTAACTGGGGGCTGGTGAGTGAGGACTGGGTCCTAAACAAGCATGGAGGGGTGGGCAGGGGCCAGCCCAGGTAGCTCTTTGACACCTGCAGTTAGGAGCTTGGGCTTTAGGGGGCACAGGGGCGGCTCAGTAGGTTAAGTGTCCGACTTTTGATCTCAGATCAGGTCTTGATTTCAGGGTTGTAAGTTCAAGCCCCATGTTGGGCTCCACACTGGGCATGTAGCATACCTAAGAAAAAAAGAAAAACAAGAGTTTGGGCTTTATTCTGTGGGGATGAGAAGCCATTACAGGCTTTCGAACAGAGGCACCAGTGAGCAACAAGCTACAGCCCACAGGCCAAATCCAGTCTGCTGCCTGTTTTTTTGTAAATAAAGTTTTATTGGAACCCAGCCTCACCCATTCATTTCCATATCGTTCCTAGCTGCTTTTATGCTACAAAGGCAGAGCTGAAGTTGGCACAGAGACGGCCTGGCCCACAAAGCCTAAAATGCTTACTCTCTGGCCCTTAACAGAGTAGCATGCTGACCCCTGACCTAACTGATGTTTTCAGAAGGTTATTCTGGCTGCCCTAGGAGGTAGGGCCATGGAGTAAGGCTACAAGGTACTGCAGGACACAGATAAGGTGAGGACTTCAGTTTTTAAAAGATATTTATTTATTTATTTGAGAGAGAAAGAGAGAGTGCGGGGGGAGGGGCAGAGGGAGGAGAGAGAGAGAATCTCAAGCAGACTCCCCACTGATCGCAAAGCCCAATGCAGGGTTCAATTCCAGGACCCTGAGATATCATTGAGCTGAAGTCAGCCGCTTAACTGACTGAGCCAGCCAGCATCCCAGGTGAGGCCTTTTCTTAGCATCAGTCGTTGTTGGCTGATGTTCTCCCCAACACCAGGGAGAGGGAGGATATGGCTTGGCCGGTGGGCTCATCTCTCCAAGTGCACACGGCTCTAAAGACAGAGATGATGTCTGTGCGGGCAATGCTGCCTGGCGTACTGTGGCCAGCCGAGCACACTCTGCTTCGCCTGGTGAACTTGGCAAGAGGAATTAATCGCTGCTCGTGGGGCCTCCACCCAAACCATAACTGCCTGTCTTTTGTCTGCGGCACCTCGTCACCAATTTGGGGCTTAGTGCAGGCCAAGCAGCTGTTTCCCATTACCTGCTTGTCCCATTTCAGCAGCCCGTGGTGACTGCCAAGCATGCCCACACCACTCCCAACAGAGAGCAAGAGACACTGTGAGAAAGGGATCTCATTTCCAAATTTTAGGGCAGATTGGTTTTGTTTTGCTTCTTGAGAAAAACATCAAATAAGTGAAATAGTTGTGCGTTGTGTTAAAAAACTAACCCCGAACATCTGGGTTCTTTGTACCATGGGAGCTTATTTTCATTCCTTTGGTTGTAACTGATAAATATTCACAGAATAATTGAGTTAGTGCATTTTTCAGGAGGAAAACCATCCGTGTTGCATAAAGAAATGGTGAAAATGAGGGCAGGGACAAGAGAAGATTCTGGGTGACAGAACAGCTGTCCCTGAGTAGCTCACTATAGGTGGGAGGGCAGAATGTACTTCAAATTTATTTCGACAAGCATTTACTGAGCACCTGCACGTCGCCAACCACCGCCAAGTGCTGGGGAATCTGAGTTGAATAAAACAAGGTCCCCCAGGGGCACCTGAGTGGCTCAGTCGGTTAAGCATCTGCCTTTGGCTCAGGTCATGGTCCCCGTGTCCTGGGATCAAGCCCCACATCGGGCTCCCTGCTCAGTGGGGAGCCTGCTTCTCCCTCTCCCTCTGCCTGCTGCTCCCCCTGCTTGTGCTCTCTCTCTCTCTCTCTCACTCTATCTCAAATAGATAAATAAATCTTAAAAAAAAAAAAAAAATGAGGTCCCTGCTGTCTGGGGCTTCACATCTGGTAACAAATTAAAACAGCGGCAATATGACAAGATAACAAAAACAAAGCACTTGTAATAGCCCTTTCATTCATACAACATCCCTCTCACGTGGGTATCATCATTCCAACTTTAAATTGAGATTTGAAGAATAAATGCTGGAATTAGGATTTGAAACCATGAGAGCCTTTTGTTGCCCCTCAGATTGGTGGAATTAGACCAAACAGTGTAAGTTCCAGCGAGGTAGGTTTCAGCTTAGGAACAAAAGGGGCTACTTTGGAAGGTGATGAGCTGTGAGTGAAGGGCAGTGTGTAAGTAAAAACATATGGAGGCATGGCTGGAACCAGAGCCTCAAAGGATATTGTCAGAAATTAGTCTCTCTCCTTGTCTTGGCACCACTTTCCCCTAGTTTGGCTCCATATCAAGTAGGTCCTTCCCCATGGAGTGACCAGGGTGCCTCCAGCAGCTCTAGGCTAACCTTCTATGTGCTTAGTAGCCTCAACAGGAAGAGGACAATTTTCCCCAATAGTTCCAGCAAAAGTCCCAGGATTAACTCTGGCCTGGCTGAGTCACATGCCCATCTCTGAGCCAGTCCCTGCAGCCATGCATGAAGGACTCTTATTGAGTAAACTCACCCAACCACATGGACCAAGAGCAGTCCTCGTCCCCATTTTCTGAGGTCCCCCAGCACAGCTCCTCTTGATGATATGAAGGTACTGGCTCTTTGGGATCTTTGGATGGGAGGTCATGGTAGTTCAATGGGCTTGGCTGGTCACTCACTGTGTGACTTTGAGTAAATACCATCCTCTCTCTGAGCTTCATCCATAAGCTGGGTATTCATTGCACCTTCCTTGCTGGCTGTAGGCATGATTAAATTGGTGCTCGCCACAGTAAATGATGCCCAGCACCCCCAAGGAGGGACTTATGTGAGACGAGATGTGGGGGCCCAGGCTAATCTCAGGACCAGGATGCAGGGATGAGTAAGATGTGGGTGGGTGGCCAGTAATTTGGCCAGGTTGACAGTGATTAGGCCAGATCTGAATGCACGATGGATGCTGGGTTTCCATATTGAGCTCCTGGAATAGAAGCCACTCAGACAAGGGCTGTTTGTAAAGGCCCAGCCAAGCCTGTTTCCCTCTTCAGCTTCTCAAGCTCCAGCCAGATCACCAGAAAGCAACATTCCCAGAATGAATTGGCTCAGCTCCTTGCAGAAATGCTGCCAGAAAAGGACAATTAGCTATGGACCCTTGGCTTTTATAGGGGTCTGCATTAGACACAACTGAGTGGGAGGAAACACACATTCAGGGTCTTCTTTGTGGCACCATTAGAAGAAAGGTGGGGCAGCGTGGCAGAGCAAGCCTGAGACTGCAGCCAGGCTGCCTGCATTGAATCCTGGCTCTGCCACTCACAAGCCCTGGGACCCTGGGGGGGATCTCACTTTTCTTATCCATAGGACAGGGGAGTTGATAAAAATTATATCTGCCTGAAAGGTTTGTTGTAAGGATCACACATATTAGTTCAAGCCATTTTTACAGGTCAAAACATATTGCTGTCAGCAATTTCATGTGGTTCAACCTAAAGTTCTTGACCCAGAGTATGTGTTAACTATTGACATACACTATCTGTAGCCCTCACAACAATCTTACGGAGAAGGTACTGTCATGCCTGTGCTACAGGCCAGAGAGTAGAAGGCAGTGCAGCCACCATCATGAAATGTGCACTCTGTGCTAGCCAGTAGGAAAACCGAAGGTCAGGGAGGCGGAGCTCCCTCCCCGGGGTCACACAGACAGAGCTGGGCCTGCGACCTGGGTCTGACAATTTTTCTTTGCTTACACATTGCTGGCTCCTGCAGCAGGATTGTTTCTAGTAGACATGATCCTTTATTCTAATCAGAGTCTCTTCTATGAGGATCTAGGTGATAAATTTCTCATAGAAGTCAGTGCCAAGAAAAACAAATTTGTCCCTTCTAATGACATTTCCTTTTATCAGAGAAACCTTTGAGGACAGGGAAGATACCTGGGCTGGGTTTCCAGAGATGAATTTTTATTATTATCTTTATTATACCTACCATCATGGGGCATTTATTATGTACTAAGACATAGCACTAAGTGCATTACATGAACAATCTCCTTGCTACTCAAAGTGTGATCCATGGACCAGCAGCAATGACCATCACCTGGGAGCATATCAGATAGGTAGAATCTCCAGCTCCTCTTGAGACCTGATGAATCCAAATCTGCATTTTAACAAGATGGACAGGTAACTTGTAGGCACATTTCATATTGAGGCATCTTGCACCGTGGCATTTAATCCCCACCACATCCAATGAGGTAAAGACTATTAAGGCCATTTGACAGATAAGTAGTTGGTTTAGTGAAGTGAAGCCACCTGACTCAAGCCACACACTGGGATTCTGACTGATTCTGAGCCTGCACTGTTACCAGCCCTTGGAAAGTAGGAGGAAACATCGTGAGCAAAGGCCTAGGGCAAGACTGAGAACCTTCAGACAGACAGATAATTAACAGTGTTTCTTGGCCAACTTAAAGCTCTGGGCACCTTTCCCAGAGATTCAAGGAACTTAGACCTGGCAGAACTCCTACATGCCCAAGTTCAGGTGACCGTCAGCAGTCCCAGAACCAAACCCTACCGTAGAGGTGAAGAGGATAGGCTTTGGGGTTGAATCTAAACCCAACAGCTGAGTATCCTCAAGCCTGTTGATAAAACTTTGCTGAGCCTCAGTTTCCTCACTTGTAAATAGAGTCAAGGTATCCACTGTGTCAAATTATGGGGAAGATAAAACAACCTCATGACATTCAATTCCTTCATCCAGTGCATGACAAGTTTAGCATAATAAACGTTAACTACAATGAATGAATGAACACACACACAAGGGAGCCCTCTTATTCATAGCATGGAGTTCCCAAACTAGGCACAAGTAATTTGAAACTGACATAATGTGCAGAATTTTCCCCCATGAATTAGAAACTGGGCAGCCAAATGTTCAGGTGAAAAATATGACCCTGCTCTTGAGGCTGCTTAGTGGATGGAGTCCAACCCCATGGGGCTACTGCTCTTCCCAGGACGTTTTTGTACTGTCTTTGCCTGGTTTGGTATCAGGGTCATGCTAGCTTTAAAAGATGAATTGGGAAGAGTTCCCTCTTTGTGATGATCAGTTTTATGTGCCAGCTTGGCTAGGCTGTAGTCCCCAGTTATTTGATCAAACACTAGGTGTTGCTGTGAAGGTATTGTGTAGATCTGATTAACATTCATAATCAGATAACTTTAAGTAAAGGAGATTATCCTAGATAATCTATGACATCCTGCTTCAATCAGTTGAAAGGCCTTAAAAGCAGAACTGAGGTTTCTTTGAAGAAGAAATTCCGCCTGTGCACTGCAGCTTCAGTTGGTGCCCAAATCCTGACAGCCTGCCCTACGGATTCCAGACTTGCCTAGAAAGCCTCCACAGATGTGTAAGCCAATTTCTTGTGATAAATACACATACAGGCAGACAGGCAGATGTAGACATATGGTTCTGTTTCTCTGGTTGAACCCTAACAGATACATATTTCGGAACCAGAAGGGGCTCTGGGGGAATACAAACACAAGGAAGAGTTTTTTGAATTGGTTCTGGGTTTTCTAAAATTGGTTCTCTAATGTGATTATATTTAAAAACACCAACGACTCTATTTCCAGTGGTAAAGAGGATGCTGGTAGACCATGGTTTGATGTGGCAATACAGATATGCAAAATATGGCCATTGCATAATACGAGGAAAAGTATGTCTGGAATACAAGAGATCCATTAGGACGTCTCTTAGTACTACTATATCCTGTGATTAAAGGAAACGGAAAACGACAACAACCCAATTCAGGCGGAGCTACTAGTGGCCTCAACCATTCAGGAGTGAAGGTTTGGGTCACCCCACCTGATAAAGAACCATGACCAGCTGAGGGCAAATGGAATGTGGAATATGGAATGGGTAGTAGAAGTAGGTCATTATAAACACCAGCTACAATCACCTGATCAGTTGCAGTTGCAGAAACAAGGACTATTATAGTTATGAGTATTTCTTCCTTATTTTGTTATGAATATATTTGTGTAGATCTATTAGGCAAATATTTTTGTTTTGGTTATGGGTCCATGTCCCTTGGTCCATGTCCGCTTACCATCTGACATAAGATGTATTAATAATAGTTAACTTTACATCATGGTATTTAAGTTACAGGCTATCAAGGGGGAGAAAACACAATTGGCCATAATAGTGTAGGCCAATTTCTTGCAATAAATCCATATATTTGTTGGATTCTGTTTCACTGATTGAATTCTGACTGATACACACCTCTTCTATTTTCAGGAAGAGATTGTGTAGAATTGGTGTTGATTCTTCTTTGAATGTTTGGTAGGTTCTCCAGTAAAACTATCTGAGCCTGGAGATTTCTTTTTTCAGAGCTTTTAAAATTATACATTTGATTTCCTTAATAGTTACCATGCTGTTGAAATTATTTCACATTGAGTGAGCTGTGATCGTTTGTGTTTTTCAAGAAATTGGTCCATTGTCTAATTTATGTAGGTAGATTGTTTGTACTATTCCTTTATTATTCTTTTGATGAGTGCAGGGAATGTAGTAATATCCTCTATTTCATTCCTAATACTGATAATTTGTGTCTTTTTTTTTTCTGTCAGTTTTGCTTGAGGTTTGGCAATTTTATTTATCTTGTTCAAAGAACCAGATCTCTGTTTGATTGATTTTCTCTATTTTTAAATACCTTTCTCCCCCATTTAATTGAGATATAATTGACATATAACATTATATTAGTTTAAGGTGTACAACATAATGACTTGGTGTATGGATATATGCTGAAGTGTAAGTCTTTTATCATCTCACATAGTTACAATTTTTTTTCTTGTGATGAGAACTTTAAGATCTACTCTCTTAGCAACTTTAAACAATACAGTGTTGTTAACTATAGTCACCATGCTGTACATTACATCCCAGAACTTCTTGATCTTAGAACTGGAAGTTTGTACCTTTGACCCCTTCACCCATTTCCCTACCCCCTACAGGGGCAACTACCAATGTGTTCTCTGTTTCTATGAGTTTGGTTTTTTTTTAAGATTTCAGATTCCACATAGAAGTAAAATCATATGATATATTTTTTTCTCTGACTTACTTCACATAGTATAGTGCCCTCAAGGTCCATCTATGTTGTTGCAAATGACAGGATTTCTTTTTTTTAATAGCTAAACAATGTTCCATTGTATGTGGGTGTATATCATATTTAATACATATATACACATATATGTGTATGTGTATTTGTAAATCACATGTTCTTTATCCATTCATCCATTGACAGACCCTTAGGTTGTTTCCATATCTTGGCTCTTGCAAGTAATACTGTAATGAACATGAGAGTGTATATATCTCTGTGAGTGGTTTCATTTCCTTCAAATATACACTCAGAAGGGGAATTGCTGGATCATATGGTATTCTATTTTTAATTTTTTGAGGAAACTCCATACTGTTTTCCACAGTGGCTGTGCCAACCACCCACAGTGCATGAGGTTTCCTATTTCCCCACATCCTCACCAACACTTGTTATCTCTTGTCTTTTTGATATTAGCCATTCTAACTGGTGTGAGGCAATATCTCATTGTGTCTTTAGTTTGCATTTCCCTGATCATTGGTGATGTCAAGCACCTTTTTATGTACCTGTTGGTCATTTGTATGTCTTCTTTTTTTATTTTATTTAAAATCAATTAATTAACATATAGTGTATTATTAGTTTCAGAGGTAGAGTTTAGTGATTCATCAGTTGCATTTAACACCCAGTGCTCATTACATTAGGTGCCTTCCTATATGCCCATCACCCAACTGCCGCATCCCCCACGCACCTCCCCTCCAACAACCCTCAGTTTGCTTCCTATAGTTAAGAGTATGTCTTCTTCAAACCATGAGAGACGATGGATTCTGAAAAACAAACTGAGGGTTCTAGAGGGGAGGAGGGTGGGAGGATGGGTTAGCCTGGTGGTGGGTATTAAAGAGGGCACGTTCTGCATGGAGCACTAGATGTTATGCACAAACAATGAATCATGGAACACTATATCAAAAACTAATGATGTATGGTTATTAACATAACAATAAAAAATTTAAAAAAAAGAGTATGTCTTCTTTGGAAATATGTCTTCTTTGGAAAAATGTCTATTCAGGTCCTCTGCCCATTTTGAAATCAGATTGATTTTTTTGCTATTGAGTTGTATGAGTTCTTTATATATTTTGGATATTAACCCCTTTTCAGATATTTTTCCATTTGGTAGGTTGCCTTTTCAATTTTTAATGATTTCCTGTGCTGTGCAGAAGCTTTTTAGTTTGAGATATCTCCACTAGTTTATTCTTACTTACGGTGTCAAATACAAAAAAATCATTGCCAAAACTGATGTCAAGGAGCTTACCCCCTATGTTTTTTTTTTTCCTATGAGTTTTATAGTTTCAGGTCTTACATTCAAGTCTTTTATTCATTTTGAGTTGATTTTTGTGTATGTTGTAAAGAAGGGGTCCAGTTGCATTCTTCTACATATGGCTGTCCAGTTTTCCTAACCATTTATTGAAGAGAGTATCCTTTCCCCATTGTATATTGGCTCTTTTGGCTCTTATATCATAAATTAATCAACCATATATACATGGGTTTATTTCTGGGCTCTCTATTGTGTTCCATTGACATATGTGTCTGTTTTTATGCTTATACCATACTGTGTTGACACTATAATTTTGTAATATAGTTTGAAATCAAGAAGTGTGATATAGATTTTCTCTATTTTTAATCTCTTTGGTGTCTGCTACTTATTAATTTATTCTTTCTGTTCTGCTTTGGGTTTATTTTGCTCTCTTTTCCCTAAGTTCTTTTTTTTTTTTTAATTTTTTTATTGTTATGTTAATCCCCATACATTACATCATTAGTTTTAGATGTAGTGTTCCATGATTCATTGTTTGTGCATAACACCCAGTGCTCCATGCAGAACGTGCCCTGCTCAATACCCATCACCAGGCTAACCCATCCTCCCAACCCCCTCCCCTCTAGAACCCTCAGTTTGTTTTTCAGAGTCCATTGTCTCTCATGGTTCTTCTTCTTTTCCCTAAGTTCTTGATATGGAAACTTTTGATTTGAGACTTTTCCTCTTTTATAACTTATGCATTTAATTCTATAAATTTCCTCTCGACACTATGTTAGCTCTTTCCCATAAATTTTGATATGTTGTGTTTTTTCATTCAGTTCCATGTATTTCCCTTGAGACTTCCTCTTTAACCCATGGATTGCTTGGAAATGTGTTTTTTAGTTTCCAAGCGTTTGGAGCTTTTCGTGTTATTTTTCTCTTACGGATTTGTGGTTGATTCCATTGTGGTCAGGGAACATATCCTGTATGATATCAGTTCTTTTAAATTTGTTGAGATTTTTTTTTACAGCCCAGGATAGTCTATCTTGATATATTTCTGTGGGCACGTGAAAATAATGTGTGTTATGCTGGTGGTGGCAGAGTGTTGGTTGGTGGTGTTGCATTTTATTACATCCTTGCTGATTTTCTGTTTAGTTGTTCTAGCCATTGTTGAAAGAGGAGTGTTGAAGTCTCCAACTATAATTATGGATTTGTCTATTTCTCTTTTCATTTCTATCATTTTTTGCTTTATATGTTTTGCAGCTCTGGTTTGGTGCATACACATTTAGGATTGCTCTGCCTTCTGGGTGGATTGATTCTTTTTATCATTATATAATGTCCCATTCAGTCTCTGGTAATTTACTTTCCCATGGAGTCTACGACATTAATATAGATACTCCCTCTTTGGTTTAAGAAATGTTTTCATGTTGTATCTTTTTCCATCCTTTTGCTTTCAACCTGTCGATATCATTATATTTGGTTTTTAAATTTTTTTTTATTTGAGTATAGTTGACACACAATATTACATTAGTTTCGGGTGTACAACATAGAGATTCCACATCTCTACGTGGAGAGTAGTATAAGAAGCATGTTGTTAATTTTTTTTCTCAAACTCTATTGTTGACATGTTCTTGATTAATAATAAAATTTAACTACCAAATAATCCAAATTAAGTTATAGATGCATCCTAGTTTCTGTCCATTTCTCCTTTCCTTTTTTTAATTTTTTATTTAAATTAAATTTAATTAACATATAGTGTATTATTTGTTTCAGAGGTAGAATTTAGAGAATTCATCAGTTGCATATAACACCCAGTGCTCATTCTTAATGAGCCCTCCTTAATGCCCATCACCCAGTTACCCCATCCCCCACCACAACCTCCCCTCCAGTAACCCTCAGTTTGTTTCCTATGATTAAGAGTCTCTTATGGTTTGTCTCCCTCTCTGATTTCATCTTGTTTTATTTTTTCCTCTCTTCTCCTATGATCCTCTGTTTTGTTTCTTAAATTCCACATATGAGTGAAATCATGATATTTGTCTTTCTCTGACTGACTTATTTCACTTGGCATAATACCCTCTAGTTCCATCCATGTCATTGCAAATGGCAAGATTTCATTCTTTTGGATGGCTGAGTAATATTCCATTGTATATATATATCACATCTTCTCTATCCATTCGTCTGTTGATGGACATCTAGGCTCTTTCCATAGTCTGGTTATTGTAGACATTGCTGCTATAAACACTGGGGTGCATATGTCCCTTCAAATCACTATGTTTGTATCCTTTGGATAAATACCGAGTAGTGCAATTGCTGGGTCGTAGGGTAGTTCTATTTTTAACTTCTTGAGAAACCTCCATACTGTTTTCCAGAGTGGCTGTACCAGTTTGTATTCCCACCAACAGTGTAAGAGGGTTCCCCTTTCTCTGCATCCTTGCCAACATCTGTTGTTTCCTGACTTGTTAATTTTAGCCATTCTGACTGGTGTGAGGTGGTATCTCATTGTGGTTTTGATTTATATTTCCCTGATGCCGAGTGATGTGGAGCATTTTTTCATGTGTCTATTGGCCATTTGTATGTCTCTTTGGAGAAATATCTGTTCATGTCTTCTACTCACTTCTTCACTGAATTTTTTGTTTTTTGGGTGTTGAATTTGATAAGTTCTTTATAGATTTTGCATACTAGCCCTTTACTCATAAGACATTTGCAAATATCTTCTCCCATTCCATAGATTGCCTTTTAGTTTTGTCGACTGTTTCCTTTGCTGTGTAAAAATCTTTTAATCTTGACGAAGTCCCAATAGTTCATTTTTGCTTTTGTTCCCCTTGCCTTTGAAGATGTGTCTAGCAAGAAGTTGCTGTGGCCGAGGTCAGAGAGGTTGCTGCCTGTGTTCGCCTATAGAATTTTGATGGATTCCTGTCTCACATGTAAGTCTTTCATCCATTTTGAGTTTATTTTTTGTGTATGGTGTAAGAAAGTGGTCTAGTTTCATTCTTCTGCATGTGGCGGTCCAATTTTCTCAACACCATTTGTTGAAGACACTGTCTTTTTTCCATTGGATATTCTTTTCTGCTTTGTTGACGATTAGTTGACCATAGAGTTGAGGGTCCATTTCTGGGTTCTCTGTTCTGTTCCATTATCTATGTGTCTGTTTTTGTGTCAGTACCATACTGTCTTGATGATTACAGCTTTGTAATAGAGCTTGAAATCCAGAATTGTGATGCCTCCAGCTTTGGTTTTCTTTTTCAACATTCCTTTGGCTATTCAGGGTCTTTTCTGGTTCCACACAAATTTTAGGATTGTTAGTTCCAGCTCTGTGAAAAATGTTGATGGTATTTTGATAGGGATTGCATTGACTGTATAGATTGCTCTAGGTAGCATAGACATTTTAACAATATTTGTTCTTCCAATCCATGAGCATGGAATGTTTTTCCATTTCTTTGTGTCCTCTTCAATTTCTTTCATAAGTGTTCTATAGTTTTCAGAGTACAGATCCTTTACCTCTTTGGTTTAGTTTAATCTTAGGTATCTTACGGTTTTGGTGCAATTGTAAATGGCATTGATTTCTTGATTTCTTTTTCTTCTGCCTCATTGTCAATGTATAGATATGCGACTGACTTCTGTGCATTGACTTTATATCCTGTGACTTTGCTGAATTCCTGTATCAGGGTGGAGTCTTTGGGGTTTTCTCCAGAGAGTGTCTTGTCATCTGAGAAGAGTGAAAGTTTGACTTCTTTGCCGATTTGGATGCATTTTATTTCTTTTTGTTGTCTTACTGCTGAGGCTAGGACTTCCAGTACTATGTTGAACAACAGTGGTGAGATTGGTCATCCCTGTTGTGTTCCTGACCTTAGGGGAAAAGCTTAGTTTTTCCCTGTTGAGGATGATATTCACTGTGGGTTTTTCATATATGACTTTTATGTATATCATTATACTTGAAGTGAGTTTCTTGTAGACAGCATAGAGTTGGTTTCTATTTTTTAATCCATCCTGTCAATCTCTATTAAATTGATATAGTTAAGTCATTTAAATTTAGTGTAAATGATGATTTATAGGGCTTTGGTGTGCCATTTTATTTTGTTTGTTTATTTCTGTTTTCAACTTATTTGTTTGCTTTTTCTTACCTGCTGGTGGGTTACTTGAGCATTTTTTAGAACTCCATTTTGATTTATCAATAGTGTTTCTGAATACAGAAACACTATAAGTCTGTATAGACTTTTTACTGTCTGTTCTAAGTAATGAATTGTACATACATAACTTATCAGTCTATTGATGTCATAATTTTACCAGTTGAAGTATAGAAACCTTAGTGTCCTTCATGTCCTTTTACCCTCACCTAGTTATAATATTTATAATATAACTTTCTAAAATGTTTCCTCTGTATACATGTAGAACCATAGCAACTACATGCTATGGTTTTAACTGTACCATTGTGCACCCTCATTTCCTCATTTCTATAATTTCTGCTTCACCTACCAGAAAAAATTTGGGAAACTCAAGAGAAGAAGGAACATCTATTTTACTTACCCATATTTTTGCTCACTGTGTTCTTTCTTTCTTTTTTTCTGATGTTTCAAAGTTCTTTACTATTATTATTATTACCTTTCTGTTTAGAGAACTTCCTTCCTAAAAGCCATTCTTTTAAGGTAAATATGCTGGTGACAAATTCTCTTGGTTTCCCTTCATCTGAGAATGACTTGATATCTTCTTCATTCCTAAAGAATATTTTTACTGGCTATAGGATTCTGGGTTGACAGTTCTTTTCTTTCTTTTCTTAAAAAATACTACACTGCTTGTCTGGATTCCATTGTTTCTGATGAGAAATCTGCTGTCATTCAAATTCCTTTTTCTTTAGAGGTAAAGTATAAGTTTTTCTCTGTTTTTAAGATGTTTTTCTTTGTTTTTAGTTTTCATAATTTAATTGTGATGTGCCTTATTGTGGATTTCTTTGGATTTATCTTATTTGAGATTCACTAAGCTTCTTAAATCTATAAGCTTATTTTTGTTGCCAAACTTGTGAAATTTTCAACTGTTATTTCTTTTGTTTCCTTCCCACTTTATTTAGGCATAACCGGATATAGAAAAAAAAACTGCACATAATTAATGCATATAATTTGGTGAGTTTGGGCATATATATACACACTTGCATTACCATCACCACAATCAAGGTAATAAACATATTGAACACTTCTAAAAATTTCCTTGTGTCCCTTTTTTGTTGATCTGTTTGTTTACTTGTTTGTTTTGTGGTAAGAACACTTAACATGAGATCTACCCTCTTAACAAATTTTTAACTGCACCATTGTGCACCCTCATTTCTTCTAGTGCTTTTTCAGCCCCATGCCTTTGCTCCTCCTCTTCTGGAATTTTGATGACACAAATGTTAGATCTTTTGTTATAGTCCCACAGATCCCTAATGTTCTGTCCTCTTTTCTTTTCCTGCTTATTTTCTGTTGTTCAAATTGGCTAATTTCTATTGTTCTGTCTGTCTTCCAATTCACTGATTCTTTCCCCTGTCCCCTCCACTCTCTGCTGAGTCCATCTTCTGAGCTTTTTATTTAGGTTATTTTATTGTATTTAGGACTTACATTTCTAAAATTTCTATTTAGTCCTCCTTTATATCCTCTATTGCTTTGTCGAGGTTTTCTATTTATTTCAATTATTTTGAGTTTCTTCATAATTGCTTGTTGAAGCATTTTTAGTGATGGCTGTTTTAAGATCTTTGTCAGATAATTTTAACATCTCCATCATCTTGGTGTTGTTGGCAACCAATTGGTTTTTTATTCATTCAATTTGAAATCATCCTGGTTCTTGGTGTAATGAGTAATCCTATTGAAACCTGGATATTTTCGTATTATTTAAACCTTCTGTTTAGCTGGGTTTCTTTGACACCATTTCCACAGGAGAAGGTAGAGGGGGGCACATCCTCATTACTGACAGTAAAAGCTAGTAGTCCAGGTTTCCCACTCAGCCTCCACCGAAATCCAAGGGGGGAGGTTCCTCGTTACTGCTGGGTTGAGATGAGAGGCCTGGCTCCCCATGTGGTCTCTATTGACACTTTGTGGAGGTAGCTTCATTACCTCTAGGAGATGATGAAAGCCTTGACTCTCCACTAGACCTCCTCTGACACCACCCCAGTGGGGAGTGGGAGGAATACCTTATTAGTCCCAGATGGAGGTAGAATTCCAGGCTCCCTACTGCAGTGGCAGCAGGGAGGTATTAATGGCCAGCAGAGATGAAAATACCAGATCCCTGCTTGGCCTTCTCTGACACCACCCCAGCAGGGATGTTGGGATGCCTTGTTATAGCCTCACACATGTCAAAAATGTAGCTCCCTTTTACCCTTTTCTGGTATGGTTTCTATGATGTTTAACTAGGGTAGAGCAGTTATTGTCTAAAAATTTTCTGTCTTGCTAAACTGCCCTCTTCCTGGTCATTGTGCTAGAGAGAGCAGGCTTTTGTTGGGGCTTTTTTTGTTTTTCCCCATTGGTGTTCCCAAGTCGCCAGCTTCTTCTGTCTGAGTCTCTTTCTAGGACATTTTGATTCCTGTCTGAGCTTGGGTTGTCTGTGCCCACGTTGCATGGGGCTGTTTTTGTTGTTGTTGTTGTTGTTTTAGGATTTTATTTATTTGTCAGAGAGAGAGTGTGCACAAGCAGGGGGAGTGGCAGGCAGAGGGAGAAGCAGGCTCCCCGCTGAGCAGGGAGCCCGAAGTGGGAGTTGATCCCAGGACCCTGGGATCATGAACTGAGCCAAAGGCAGATGCTTAACATACTGAGCCACCCAGGCGTCCCTGTGTGGGGCTGTTGTAGCAGCACTGTGAGGCCCCCTGGAAGACTGCATGGGTGCTGTCTGCCCCAACGGGCCTCCTGAACATGGACAGAGACAACCATGGTTTACAGACAGGAACACAACATGGATAAATGGGGGGTGGGGGGATGGAATGAGTCATTTGTACTTTCTTCAGGTGTGTTTTTGGTGTTTAAATAATGATTTTCTTCATCATGTGTCCAACTTTTATTATTTCTTTTGTTGTTGTTGTAATTATGAAGAGTTCACAGCCATTATAGGAAAAATGAGAAACTAATGTTGAGGAAAAAGAAGAAGTTAACCTAAATCCCACCACCAGAGAGAAGGACTATTAACTTTTTGGTGCATGTTGTTGCCATCTTTTATTTTGAATATGTATACACACATGCATAAATATATGTATATCTGTTTTTAAAATCAAATAGAATAACATTAAATGTAGTTTTATTCAGTTTTATACTTTAAAGTAATTTCTTTTTTTATCTTTTATTTTTATTTTTTTATTATGTTAGTCACCATAAGTAATTTCAAACTAACAAAAAGTTGCAAGAATAGTACAAGGAATTCCCATATCCCCTTTGTCCAGATTCACCAAGTGTTTCCATGTTGCCCCACTTCTTCATCCTTTTCTTTCTTTCTTCCAGTCTCTTTACTCTTTACTCCTAAATATTTCAGTATTTATTTTCTAAGAACAAGGGCTTTTATTTGCATAACCACAGGACAATTAGCATTATTACAATCGTGTTATCTAATCAATAAACTATTGTTCAAATATTGCCAATTGTCCCAATAGTATTTGTTTAGCTTTTTTTTTCTGGTCCAGTATTCATTCTGACATCATATACTGTATTTAGTTTTCATGTCTCTTTAGTTTCCTTTAATCTGGAACCATTCCTCAGCCTTTATTTGTCTTTCTTGGCTTTAAAGTTTTTAAGGAGTACAGGCCAGGTACCTCCATCTGGGTTTTTCTGATCTTTCCTCCTGATCAGACTCAGGTAATGCCTTTTAACAGGAATACCACTGATGTGATGTTGTGTCCTTCTCTGTTCATCTTATCAAGAGGCACTTGAGGGGCACCTGGGTGGTGTCTGCCTTCGGCTCAGGTCATGATCCCAGAGTCCTGGGATTGAGCCCCGCATCAGGCTCCCTGCTCGGCAGGAAGCCTGCTTCTCCCTCTCCCTCTCCCTCTGCTTGTGTTCCCTCTCTAGCTGTGTCTCTCTCTGTCAAATAAATAAAAATCTTTTTTTAAAAAAAAGAGGGACTTGATATTAGTTTGTTCTGTTTTGGTAGTGTTATCTTTTATCTCTTGGTTAACACGGTGTGTTCCAGGTTTCTCCCCTGTAAAATTACTATTTCCTCCTTTGTATTAGTAGATAATTTGTGGAGTGATACTTTGAGATTGTGTAAATATCCTCTACCTCATCAGATATTCACCCATAACTTTTAGCATCCATTGCCTGAATCACTTGTTACTGTGGTGGTTGCAAAAAGATTCTTTTCTCATTTCAATAATCTATTCTACATGTATTAGTTGGCATTCTATTTTAAGGACGTGGTTTCTCTTTATGCATTTTTTTCACTAAAAAATTTTAATGCCTATTGCAATATCACAATGCAGTTCTGGTACTAACCACCTAGAGTTCTCACAGACTCCACAAATTAAGGGCACAGGCTCCAACAAGACTGTCCTCATTTCAGATGCCAGCCACACTTTGGGGGACCCCAAGTCACTCACTATTTTGACCAACAAGTTGCAAATTTGGGAGGTTCACATGACCCCCTCAGGTTTGATGGTTTTCTAGGATGACTCACAGACTTCAAGAAAGTGTTATACTTATGATTATAATTGTATTATGAAGGATATAGATTAGGACCAGCCAAATAAAGTGACACATAGGGTGAGATTTTAGAGCGTTTCTTCCCTACAAGTCTTTGATGTTATCTGCCTGGTGCCAGGTGTTACGCTGAGTTAGGTGATGGAGGCACAAGTCAGACCATCGGTCTGAACATTATATATAACACTGGGTGACAGCTTTGTGGAGAATGAGGCTGTGCACTGAAGTTTGTACCTTGTCCTGTGGGCCAGGAGGGAGCAGAGTCTGTGAAAGGAAGTGAGCAGGGCAGTGACAGGATCATAGCTTTGTGACCTAATTAGATTTCTGCACATTATGGAGGATGGATTGCAAGGAGAGGAGGCTCAGAGACTGCCAGGGGTTTTTAGAGAAAAGGCAGGAGATGATGAAGAAGAGTACAATCTAAGGTGGGAGCCATGGGCATGCACAGCAGGGGTGGGTCAAGGTGAGGAGAGGTGCTCTAGGAGAGGCATCAAGGAGACCACACTGGGGTGCGTGAGCTCTCTTGCCTGGCCCCGGATCCCTCTGATTAGAAGCGTTCTCATTGGCATCTGTCTTAGAGTCCCGTGTGCCTCCTCTTCCCATTTTACCTGGTAGCTAATTTCCTCAAACAGGATAAACCCAAAGAAATCTGCACAAAGACACATTGTAATTAAACTTCTGAAAACCAAAGACAAAAATCTGGAAACTAGGTCAGATGCAGTATAGCTGATTTACAGAGTTAATAATAACTCCACAAGTGTGCACAGAGCAGGAAACTCTTCATTAATGTGCTATTTTTGCAAGGTTTTTGGTATCAAAGTTATGCTGGTTTCATAAAAGGAACTTGGAAGCTTTCCTTTTTTTCTCTCTGCACTGAAATGCTTTAAATAGCATTGAAGTTATCATTTCTCTAAAGATGTGGTTGAGCTCACTGATGGGCCTGGTGATTTCTTTTTTTTTTTCTTTTTGCATCTTTATTAAGATGTTCTCATGAAACTATCACTACAGTCAACATGGCCTTAGATCTTACCCAAGTGATTTGTCCTAGATCGCATATCAGGTGGGTGACATCCCCCAAAATTTCCTTGTGCCCCTTTGCAATCCACCCCTCCTCCACTCTTGTCCCCAGGCAACACTGACCTGCTTTCTCCTATTATAGATTAGTTTGCATGTTCTAGAATTATATAAATGGAATCAAACAGTATGGACTCTTTCTCTGTTTGGCTTCTGTCTTCAGTCTACTTATTTTGAAACACACCCATGTTGTGTGTATCAATAGTTCATTTTTATTGCTGAATAAAATCCATTGTATGAATATACCACCATCTGTCTATACATTGACCAGTTGAGTGACATTTGAGTTGTTTCCAGTTGGGGGCTATTATAAATACAGGTGCTCTAAACATTCATATACAAGTCTTTGTGTGGCATATGTTACTTAGGAGTGGAAATATTGGGCCACATGATGGGTATATATTTAACTTTTTAAGCAACTGCCAAACTGTTCCCAAGTGGTTCCATTTTACATTCCCACCAGCAGTGTACAAGAGTTGCAGTTGCTCTGTATCCTCACCAACACTGGGTACAGCCAGTCCTATGAGTCTTTGAGTGGTTGCGATTTGACAACTTCCTCAATTTCTTTTCTTTATTTTAGGCTTGGGTTGCCTAGACAAAAGAGGTGGAGGTGTAACTTAGGTACTGATGTTTCACTGCATGTTAGGGATGGTGAGTACAGATTGAGGCAAAACTGGAAGGGAAACAGGGAAGGAGAAAAAAGCGAACTCAAGGTGGTGCACTGCTGAGCTAGTCACAGGTACACAAGAAAACACAGTAGATCACTCAGCCATGCAATGTCTCTAGAGAAGCCATATGGAACTGGAACATCTTGGAAGAGTATATAGTTAAGGAAGGGAGAGGAATTTATCCACCGATGGTTTTCCATCTCTTGGAAAACCTTCTCTTTCTTGGTCCAAATTCGCCCCATGGAGCCTTAACTCCCCCGAATGTGTTGTGTAGCCCCTTTGGACAGCTGCTGGGGAAACCAGATCTGACACCCCAGAGCATAGTGTGGACACCCCAGGGCACAGTGCTTCATCTGAGTCTAAGAAACAAGAGACTCTGGGCATCCAGTCAGGTTGGACCAAGACATCAGGGCCATGTGCATCTTGCAGTGGAGGGTGAGGGGAGGCCATGCTGAAGCCCAGACAGGACTCTGTGGGAGGCTGAGCCCACAGCAGTTAGGAGATGAACTGGCAGTGGGGCCAGAGCTCCACTAAGCAAGCAAATGAGGCTGGGGTGGTGGCACATCCAATGGAGTGGAGAAAACCTGGAGAGAACCGTAAGTTGGTTTGGGTACAATCTTCTGAGACAGGTTACATCTTAGTGCCTCTGATCTTTGACATAGCCCTGGGATGTAGGCAGGGAGTTATAGCCCTGCATTTCAGACGAAGAAAGTTGGGTCTTACCTAAGTGGTTTGCCCAGGATCATACATCAGATGGGTGACACACTTGGGCCTCTGTTTAGACCCAGTTCTCTATCCATGTGCTATGCAGATGCCAGATATTCTCAGATATCTGTGTCTGGTTTGGAGCACCTTCCAGAAGTCAGAGAAGCACATCTCAAATCTTCTGTTGGTTCTTTTTTCAGCCAGTTTGGGGAAGTAAAACAGCAGGAGGTCCAGATAATGATGCTGCCATGGGAAGGAGGTTGGAGACTTTGGGGGTTTAGTCCTACTTTCTGTGACCTTAGGCTAACAATTGTTCCCCTTGGACCTCTGTTCACTCATTCAGCAAACATTTGGTGAGAGTATATGCACTGTGTGCCATACATTGTGCTAATTGTGGGGTATATCAAATAGAGTACAATGGTCCCTGTCCTAATGAAATTTCTAATCCTGACCCTCCCCTATATTCATGCCTCCTGTCAAATAGTAGAGTCTCTTTCTCCTTTCCCTAGAATATGGGATGAATAGGGAAATACTGGTCTGGCCAATGAATATAACTTCTTACTCTGTGACTTCAGCACCACCATATGAAGAAGGTCTAAGCTAGCCTGAAGAATGATGAGAGATATAGGATTGGCCATCCCTATCCACCCAGCTGACAGTCAGTCCCCAAAAGCAGAGTCAGCCTGCTGGCCTGCAGTTAACCAGAGACACGTTAGAGATCCAGTTAATACCAGAAGAACTGCCTAACTGAGCCCAGCCTATATTACCAACCCACAGAATAGTAAGCTAAATAAATGATTGTGGTTATAAGTCACTAATTTTAAGTTTTGTTATACCACATCAGCTAAGCAATACAACATGTAAAATGCTTAGCACAGTAATCACAGTTTAATTAATGGAGATGATGATGATGATGATGATGATAGTGATGATGATGACAGTATCCATGCTCAGGCCACTGTTGGGAATAGAAGAAAAGGTGGTTTCATGGCTTTTTCCCTAAAGGAGCTCATGGCATGACATTATTCACAAGAAAAAAAGGCCACAAACAATGACTTCCAATCAACTCCCACTCATTTATTCTTCAAAGTCTTGATCAATCATGAAGACCTCAAGTCCCTGCTAAGGAGGTTTGACTTCACGTCCACTATGAAGATCCACCGACAGGTTCTAAGCTGGTAATATGGAATAAGGGCTATTTTGGAAAGATCCTGCAGTGAGCAGGAAGGGTCAGGGAGAAAGACGGCTTGAGGGAGGGAGAAGGCCAATGTCAGCCTCCTCCTTTCATCTTTCATAGCACCCTTAGAATAACTCTGACTCATAGCACCCATTACCCTTAGAATAACTCTGCAGGGCCTGGTGCAACTGGCCCTCCATCTTCTTGAATCTTTTTTCCTCATTCTCACTCTGCTGCACCCACTGGTTTCTCTTAGTCCCTTAGACATGCCCTGACTTGTCTCCCCTCAGTGCCTTTGCACATGCTGTTCTGTTGTCTTCCCTTCTTTCCTGTGTCACTTGGGCTCATCCTTCAAATTTCTGTAACTCACATGTCTCTGAATTCTTAATCTAAACCAGTTTACCCTGAAATACCCGCCAAAAACCCCATGCTTTTCTTCTGTGGCAGCTGCCATGGTTTATATTTGCATATGTAATATAGGAGTGATGATTTGATGGGTATCTATCTCCTCCACCAGACTATGAGCTCTGCTGGGTCTGTCTTCCTCGTTGTTATGCCCAGAGCCTGGCCCAGTGCCTGGTGTATACCAGACATGAACAAAATGGATGTAAAATGAATGGATGCCCTTGAGTGAAAACCCTTTGGGGCAGAATATCCATGCTCACTTAGAATCTCTCTGTCCTGAAATGACAAGAGAGAAAGAAGGGAGAAAGAGGCCACAATCCTTAGAGCTCTTCCTTAGGGACAAATTGGTCTTGCCCTGGAAGTGTCAATCAGGACTCCCGGCTCCAGTTTTATAGCCAGAGGACGCATTTAATCCAGACAATAAATAATCCATCCCACCAGCCCTGGTGGCTAAGCAGAAAGTCCTTAAGGAGAGACTAACACTGATGTGGAACATTGAGTTCCCCAACCTCAAGGACACAGAATTCTCCTTCAGGGTTTTAATCATCTATTTGAACAAGGAATGCTTCCCCAAGCCTTGCTTCATAAACAAGTCTGTGATCAGAGGCAAACAAACAGCCCCTGTGTGGACATCTGATGTCTGGAAGATTTCATCTGGGCAGCAGAAAGACTTCACAGAGACACACACAGAGCTAAAAGCAAGGAAAACCTTTGTGGCCTTAGTCTATTGTTCCCATATAGGACAATCACTGACATCTCTCCCCTTTCTTTTCCAGAATTCCTCTTTGCAATTGGAGCTCCTGGCTTACATATACATTTTTTTTGTAGTTTTATGTGTCCCTATCTTTCCATTTCTCCCACTAGACCATAAGTTGCATGAGGGCAAAGGGCAAGGATAGATCTCATTCATCCATTGTTTCCTCACCCATAACTCAGTGCTTGGCACAGAGCTGGCTCCATAAATGTTTGCTGGATTGGATAAGGAACAGGGAAAGGTTGAGTTACAAGTGGGATGGAGAGAGAGCAAACAGTCTGAGGATGGGCTCACGTATACTTTCTGTAGTTAGAAGCCTAGTAGAGAAATGGAGTGGAGGCTGATGAGATTGGGAGTCTCTGGATCAAGCCATGCCTGAAGCCTTGACCATCACTGGAGTTTTCACACATTTGTGCCAGAATATTCCCTTTATTGATTAACCCATGTCCACACAAAGACTTTATATAAACACTCATAACATCTGTATTCATAATAGTTAAAAACTGGAAACAGTCTTGGGGCGCCTGGGTGGCTCAGTTGGTTAAGCGACTGCCTTCGGCTCAGGTCATGATCCTGGAGTCCCTGGATCGAGTCCCGCGTCGGGCTCCCTGCTCAGCGAGGAGCCTGCTTCTCCCTCTAACCCTCCCCCCTCTCATGTACTCTCTCTCTCAAATAAATAAATAAATCTTTAAAAAAAAAAAAAAAAAAAAAACTGGAAACAGTCTAAATGTCCATCAGCAGGTGAATGAATAAACTAATTGAGATATAGCCATATAACAAATTCATATAACAGAATACTACTCAGCAGCCCAGCAATAAAAGGAGTGAACTACTGATACATACAACAATATTAGGTGAATCTCATAAACATTATGCTGAGCAAAAGCCAGATTCAAAAGACTACATGCTACGTGATTCTATTTAAGGAATTTCTAGGTTGACTTAACAAAACTATGGTGAAATGATTCAGATTAGTGGTTGGTTGCCTTTGTGAAGTGGGAATTGATGTGAGGAGCTGGAAATATTTTATATCTTGATCTGGGTGTTAGTTACATGATGTACTCATATGTAAAAGCTGTACATTTAAAATGTATGCATTTTGGGGAACCTGGGTGGCATAGTCGGTTAAGCGTCCAACTTTTGGTTTCAGCTCAGGTCATGATCTCAGGGTCATGGAATTGAGCCCCACGTTGGACTCCAAGTTTAGTGCAGAGTCTGCTTGAGATTCTCTCTCCCTCTCCCTCTGCCCCTCCTGCTCATGCTCTTTCTCTCTCTCTCAAATAAATAAATAAATCTTTAAAAAATAATAAAATAAAATGTATGCATTTTACTGTATGTAAATTACACCTTAATTTTTTTTTTTTTAAACATTAGAGTAGATTCTCTCTGAAGTCCTTCTAATTCTCTTGAGTTCAGGATTCTGGAGTAATTGTTCCCTGTTTCTGAGTTCCTTTGGTGTCCTGTAGCTAGATGACATTAGGATAGGAATCCAGAGATCTGGGCACTGGCCAGGGAGAGTTGTAGGGGAGCAGAAACAGAGTAAAGCAAAGGAAGCCAGCTGGTGGCCAGAAGAAGCAGAGACACAAAGAGAAGGGAGAGCGGGAGGTAAAGAGAAAAGAGAGACAGACAAAGGATGACAAAGAGAGACTGTGAAAAGAGCAAGGAGAGAGAGATGCAGAGAGTGAGAGAGAGAGAAACGCACAAATAGAGTCACAGAAAAAGTGACAGAAGGAGACTAAGAGAGACAGAGAAAGATAAAGAGCTAGAAACCCAGAAAGAGGGTGTGGGGAGAGGAAGCGAGAGAGAGAGAAAGAAAGGGAGAAGAAGAGAGAGGAAGAGAGACACACAGAGAGAGATAAGGAGAGGAACTTAGATTACTGTATGTGGCTCCAGCAAGGTAGCCATTTTGCCTTTTGCCAGATTTCACCACTCACTTGCCACATCCGTGTAGGGACCACTGGATGCCACACTTGTCCTTGAATCTCTCCAACCTCCAGCTGTGCTTGCTTGCAATGAAGACCTGCTTCCTTTGTGCTGACTTCCTTGTGCAGCCCTGAAAGTCCCCCCAAACCTGTGTGGTTATTCTTTCTTTGTATGCCATCCTCACCCCAAGGACAGGAGTGTCTGGAGGGCAGGGACCTGCCATCATCAGGCTCATCCTCCAATCTTCCACACCTGTGCGCAGCAGGCAAGGGTCAACTGGGCAAGTTGACACATCAGTTCATTTTTCCTACCAGGAAGTATTCAAGGGTGTTGCAAGATTCTTACACCTCTCAGTTGTGTTTGGGACAGTGGCCCCAGCCCCTGGGCCAACCCATCAAGTCCCTGTTCTAGGGCTGGGAGGAACCGGTGGGGGCACTGTCTGCCCCCGTTGGGGAGTTGTGCTGTTATACAGGACAGAAGGAGTGGTGAAATCAGGAAGCCCAGATCAGAAAGCACGGGAGTGCCAGCCAAAGCATGTGGGTCCTAAATGGGAAGATCAATCACACAGTGGGCCCAGAAGCATTCAGAAAGTGGAGCTTGCTTGGGCAAGAGGTACAGGGCTAAGACTGAATTAAGCAAAGGTGTAGGAGGGTCTCTTGGGGCTGGTGTGCTGGAAAGACCCGTGGGCAGGCATGGTGTGTGTCTGTTACACAATTTCCCAGTGGCCATTGAACTTGGGCCGAGGAACCAAGACCAAGATCATCCTTCCTCCCCCTTCCTTCCAGGCAGCCAGAAAGCCCAGGGTCTCAGCTGAGTGGATTAACTACTAAATCATCACATAAGAAGCCCAATTTCAGACTTAAGGGATGGCACCAAGTGTGGATTTTGCTAGAACTTCTCTCATCTGCTGCCAAGACAGCTTCTTTTGAGGACAGCCCTAACCACATGTTGGCCATGCCTCAGTTTGGTGTCCAGGATGGCTGTGCCCACAGCCCCTTCTATGGACTGACACTTGCCTGACAGCATAGCCCTGAGATCTGGGATTTTCCATCTTTTTGTTCCCAGATGGCCCCATCTGAGGCCCTAGACCTTTAGGAATGTGTTTTGCCTGGGTCCCAGGGGTGACACTAATGAGTTCTGAGTTCTCTTCCGTTCTCTCTGGCTGGGATGTGGTTCCGAGTGTGGGTGGAGGAATTCTTGAGTGTGGTTCTTGTTTGCATCTTTGGAAATCCTCTGGCAGGAAGAGAGGCCAGGACTTGGTGTCTGTTCTAACAGGAGCTGCACTGGGGATTCTAGTTGACAGGGAGGTGGATCTTTGAAGAACTGGGGAGGAAGCAGAACTGGTTTTTATTTCTCCTCCCACGCCTACTTTTGTTTCATGCCATTGCACTGCCTGTTTCAGGGATAAAAATCTTATTTTTGAACAGGTTTCTGGTCTACCACTCATTCATTGTGTGACCTGGGGTCACCCACTTGCCATCTCTGTGCCTCGAATACCTCACCTGGCTGTGCTTCTTCCAACTTAGTGATTCAAGGCTTCTCTGAGCTCCAAACCTGCCGGTCTTCTGAAAAAAAATCACTTTTTTCCTCACTTTCCAAAAACAAAGGACAAAAGCCAATATGCAATTGGTTATCTCTTTTCCCCAACAGTGAGCATGGTTTCTCAGCAGGCAGAATTAGCTGATGGTCTCCTAGCTGTAGAGAAGAAATGCAGTACCCAGCTTGAAAGGGATTTGCAAACTGAAATGAGTGCTGCAAATATTTACACCAATATCTGCCCCAAACCTCTCCCAGGTACCACATGCTATACCCTATTTTTTTTTTTTTTTGGTTTTGCTCTGTGTGTGTGTGTGTGTGTGTGTATTGGTGTGTGTGTGTGTGTGTTGGTATATGTGTTTGGTGTGTATGTATTGGTGTGGCTGTGTGTTGTATGTGTGTGCATGTGACTGGCATATGTGTGTATTGGTGTGACTGTGTGTCGTGTGTGTGTCTGCATGTGGAGGCAGTGAGTTATTGCATATAAAGCCCTGGGCCTAGAACATAGTAAATTCTCAATAATGTGAGTCATTATGAAAGCTTGGAACTTCTGGGGGTTTTTTTACCTTATTTTCTTTATCAAGGTGTAAGATTCAGTAAAGAGCACAGATCTTAGCTGTAGAGCTTGATGGATTTTTGCATGTGTGTACATGCATGTAACCACCACCCATATCAAGATATGGGGCACGTCCTGCTCCTAGCAGCTTCCCTGAAGCATCAGTATCTCCACTCTTCTGACTTCTATCATCATAGATTGGTTGTCTGTGGTTTCAGACTTCACATAAATGGAGCCATGCAGTATATACCTTCCATGTCTGGCTTCTTCGGTTCAGCATATTGCCTAGAAGAATCCATGTTGTGTTTAGCAGCAGCTTTTTTCTTTTAACTTCCAGTGTGGCATGGCATTGTTCAAACTTACCACAATGTGCTCCTCCATTCTCCTGTTGATGGCCATTCGGTCAGTGGCCAGTTTGGGCTATCATGAGTAAAGCTATGCAAACAAGACTTTAGTGCACATAAGCACTGATTTCGGTTGAGTATCTACCCAGAAGAGAATTTCCTTGGGTCATAGGGTATATGCATCTTTGGTTTTAGAAGATGTTGCCAGTTTTCTGAAGTGGTTTTAAGTTACAATCCAAACAGCAGTAATTGAGATTTCCAGTTGCTTCATATCCATCTACAACCTTGCTGTCACAGTTGGTTTCTCCAGAGGCAGATGCTGTGATGGAGTCTGGGTTGCAAGGTATCTGTTAGGGGTCAGCACCTGTGAAGAGAAAGGGGAGGAGCAGAATTGGGCAGAGGGAGAAGCTGATCTGCGATGCAGGCCAACAGAGTCCCAGTCAACCCAGCAGGAAGCCCTGGGGTGAGCACTGCCCACCCCAGCGACTACTTCAGTGGAAACAGAAGACCTAGAACCCTGCCTCACTCGGTCCCCGGATGTGGACTGCCCTGGGAGGGCCCTGGCCCCAGGCAAGGTGGCTCTCCAGAGCAGGGGCAGGTGTTGAAGGAGCTGCCAGCTACCTGCTGACGACACTCCCCGTGGCTGGTCCCCAAGCCTTCCCTTGAAGAGAGATCTCTCTGATCCAGCACATACACACTAGCATTGAATGGGCGGTGTCATAGTATCCAACTGAGATTTTAGTCAGCATTTCCATAACTCATGATACTTTTGCACTTGTTGGCCATTTGAAAATCTTCTTTTGTGCAGTGCCTATGCAAATTTTTGCCCATTTAAAAAAATTGTGATGTTTATCGTTTTCTTATTTTTTTTAAGATTTATTTATTTATTCTGAGAGAGAGAGAGAGAGCACACTCAAGCACAGGGTGGGGGAGGGGCAGAGGGAGAGGGAGAGAGAATCTTAAGCAGACTCCTTGCTGAGCACTGAGCCTGACTTGGGCTTCGATCTCATTACCCTGAGATCACGACCCGACAGAAACCTAGAGTCCAATGCCTAGCTAATTGTGCCACCCAGGCATCCCTATCTTTTTCTTATTAATTTGTAAAAGTTCTTTATATATTCCAGGTATGAGTTATTTTTCATAGATATACTGCAAACGTCTTCTCTCAACCTGCTTTGTTTAGGAAATTTTTTCCTATCCCAGGGTCATGAAGCTATTCTTCTATTTTTTTCTAGGTTTATCATTTTACTTCATTTTTTTTGAGATTTTATTTATTTATTTGAGAGAGAGCGGCAGAGGGAGAAGTGGGGCTCAATCCCAGGACCCTGGGATCATGACCTGAGCTGAAGGCAGATGCTTAACTGGCTGAGCCACCCAGGTACCCCTTTACTTTAGATCTATGATCCATCTCAAATTAATATTCGTATATGGTATGAAGTATGTTTTTTTCCCATATGGAAATCCAATTGAGCTAATACTATTTACTAAAAGGATCACCTTTCCCCCACTGAATTATAGTGCATCTTTACTGTAAATCAGCTAATAGAATATGTGTTGGTCTCTTTTGGGGCTCCTTATTCTGGCCCTTTTGACAGGATTATGCTATATCCCAGTGTCTTACCTTCCATGGATTTATAGAAACTCTTGACATTTGGTAGTGTTAAGTCCTCCAACTTTTTTCTTTTCTGAGATTGGCCTTGCCTATTCTAGGTCCTTTGAATCTCTATATGAATTTTATTTTATTTTATTTTATTTTATTTTTAAAGTGAGAAAGAGAGAAAATGAGTGGGGGGAGGAGAAGAGCGAGAGCGAGAAGCAGGCTCCCCGCTGAGCAGAGAGCCCGATGCGGGGCTTGATCCCAGGACCCCGGGATCATGACCTGAGCCGAAGGCAGACGCTTAACTAACTGAGCTACCCAGGCGCCCCTCCATATAAATTTTAAAATCAACTTGCCAGTTTCCTCAAAAATATCTGCTGGGATATTGATCTACATTGGGTCTACATTGAATATGCAAATCTATTTTGGGAGAACTGACATCTTAATAATATTAAATTGGCCAATCAGGGACTATGGTATGGTTCTCCACTTAGGCCTTCTTCAGTTTCTCTGCAGTGTTTTGTAGTATTTAGCATAGAGATCTTGTACCTCTTTCATTAGGTTTATTCATAAATATTTGATGATTTTTAGTATTATTATAAATTATATTTAAAGTTTTTCATTTTCTGGTTGTTGCTAGTATATAGAAATTCAATTGATTGTTGTATGTTGATTATGTTCAGCAGTCTTGATAAATCTACTCATTCATTTTAATAGTTTGCAGATTATTTGGATTTTTCCATATACGGTATTATCATCTGAAATAATGACAGTTTATATGTTTCCTTTCCAATCCTTATATGTTTTACTTTTATTTTTCTTGCCTTATAGAAATGACTGAGTCCCACCCTACAACTCTGGATAGAAATGTGAGTGGTGGACATCCTTTTCTTGGTCCTATCCTTAGGAGAAAAGTGTTCAATCGCTTCTCGGCCTTTTAGCTAAGATCAAGTGTAGGAGAAAAGTGTTCAATATTTCACCATTAATGATGATGTTAGCTCTGTGTGTGTGCGTGTGCATGTGTGTGTGTATGTGTGTCTATCTGTCTCTGTGTGTGTCTGTATGTTCAGCAGATTCCTTTTATCAGATTGAGGAAGTTCTGTTTGATACTCTTTTCTGAGAGTTTTTATCATGAACAGGCATCGAATTTTAACAAATATTTTTCTGTATCTATTGGTTTTAGCTCACATCTACAGCTCCAGCTCTCAAAAGCTGGGAAATGGTTTGTGACTGGTGTCAGGCCAGAGGTTTCTGAAGGAGTTGGGCCCTCATGGGGGCCAGATGAGACGATTGCAGGAGGGCAGGAATGTGAGGTACCCCGAAGAGACAAGTCAGTGACACGGGCAGTCACCCATCTCAGCCCTCATGGATTCCTGCTCTGCTCATTCCCAGCAAGCACTTGGGATCTGTTTTCTGAATGGAAACCAGACCCTTTTAGGCAACCCTGTGCCAGGCATTATGTTAGGCCTCATGGGGCAACACTTGACACAGGGACTCCAGGGCCCTTGGGGGTCACCATGTGTCATGTCTTCGTGCAGCTCTTAGAAGGAACCAGATTGGGGCTAGAACCAGCAAGCCTGTGTCTCTCTCCTTTACTCCCACAGCATCCCCCCTGCCAGGGACCAAAGGCTCTTGGGAGCAGCTGGACTGTGTACAAACAGGGAAGGAACAGTGGAAAATGCATCCAGTGGTCCCCACCCTCACCATTTCATCCCCTGCCTGGTTGTCCTGTGGATACTTGGCTTTCCCAGTGCGGTCTGGGAAGACTTAGAAAGTTTCCTTCCAGAGCCCCAGGAAGCCAAGAACGGGAGCTGCCCCAGGCCATTTCTGTCCCTGGGTCTCCTTTCAAAGGGTTTTTGGATAGATGAGAGAGATTGTGGTTTGTGGGCAGTCAGGAGAGAAGGCCTATCGTTTCAGATTTCTGGCTTGGCTCAAAGATTCAAACTCTCTAATTCCCAGACTAGACGCCTCAATCCACTGGGAGTAAAGGCCGTCTGTTCAAAGAATGGCCACCATATTTGTTGCTCCCACTGCCTTTGCTCAGATACCCTTACCTGCTTTCCATAGCAGGTCTCTGCCCAGCCAGACTAGTGTGGAAATTAGGAAGTTTGGGTTACAAATGACAGAAACAGATGACAAACTAGCCCACCCCTCAAAATAGAGGAAGTTTATAAGTTCACAGATCTAAAAAGTCTAGAGGGAAAATCCAGTTGCTCAAACATTGTCATCAGGAATGTGACTCTCTCCATCTTTGGCTCTGGTTTCTCCTGCATGGGCTTTATTCTCAGGCAAGTTCTTCCTTTACAATGGCAAAGATCTGGCATACATCCTCCCAGCTTGGTAGCTACAGTGGAAATACAGCACTCCTTTTCCATAGATGAGGCAAAAATACCAGGAAAGGCTCTCATTGGCTTAGGTTAATTCACACATCCATATTGAGAATCAGTCCCACTGGAAAGATGTGGTTTGAGACTGTGGGAAGGATGGATCCTGAGAGGAGAAAAGGAAAGGATTTGCAACTAGAATTAAATGTGCCAGGCAGACAAAATCACTGGGTGCCACCTCCTCCAGCTGCCCGTGCCCATGTCCATGCTTTGTTCACATGTTTCCCTTTCTGGAATGTTCTCTTTCCCAGGCTTACTGTTTCCCTTCCTCCAATCCTCACCTCCCCTGGAAAACTTCCCTGGCCTTCCAGCCCACACAGACCTCCCCCTTCTTGGAATTCCCTGTGCATCGGTGGTCTATATATTTGATTTTACTTTAAAATGAATATAATTTGGGGCGCCTGGGTGGCTCAGTCGTTAAGCACCTGCCTTTGGCTCAGGTCATGATCCCAGGGTCCTGGGATCGAGCCCCGCATCGAGCTCCCTGCTTGGCGGGAAGCCTGTTTCTCCCTCTCCCACTCCCCCTGCTTGTGTTCCCTCTCTCGCTGTGTCCCTCTCTGTCAAATAAATAAATAAAATCTTTAAAAATAAATAAATAAATACATAAATAAATAAATAAATAAATAAAATGAATATAATTTGATTGCTTTCTTCTGATTATATCATAATAATATTTGTTCCCCAGGCAAATCAAAATATAAAGATGAAATCCCATTACCCACAGAGGCTTCTCAGGGGGAGAGACACTGTGCCCGGGTCTGAGGTTTGAGTAGAAATGAGGCAGGAGTGGATGGAGCAGAGCCAGGAGTGTTTCAGGGTAGGGAACCAGCTCATGCAAAGACTGAAGAAGTTTGAGGAAGTGAAAGCAGCTCAGCGAGCAGGAATGGAGTGAGAGAGGGTAGGAGAGAAGGTTGGCACGTGAGGGCCACAGCAAGAAGGGTGGCTTTTATTCTACATGACATGTGAAGCTCCTGGAGGACTTTAATCAGGCAGGCTGGTGTTTGGGACAGCTCTCTCGGCTATGGAGTGGAGAAGGCAGCAGGACAAGTTTGGAACTTGGAAGGCCGGTGTGGTCACCCAGGCTAGATAGAGATGATGCTGGTTCTGCCCAAGGTAGTAGCTTTGGAGAGAGAGAGAGAAGTGGGTGGATTGGGGTGGGGGGGTGAAAGGTTGGGCAATATCTACATTTCTGGCTTGAGCAGCTGTGTGGATGGAGTTCATTTACTGCCATGGGAAGATGGGAAGTAACAGACATTCTCTCTAGATGGACACCCAAAATAGATTTATACTCAAACTTTACATAAGTTGCATGGAATTGCTTTGATTAGTGCTCTTTTCTCAACTGAGCATCTTTTCCATATCAATAATATTTCTTTATAGCATCCTTGGCAATGCCCATGTACTATTCTATATGATGTACTATAATTTTTTTAAAGGCCCTCATGGAGGGACACTTAAATTGTTTCTGGACCGCCCATTTAGAACTTGATTAGCTGTCAACTTACTTTGTTTCTCAAGTCATCTGTCACTTTATCTCATCTGCAACTTTCCCAGGCCCAGGGGCCGCACCCTCTCTCTGCTCCTTCCTCCGGTGTCTGGTGTTTTGGCCACTAGATGGTGGTGGTGCATAGTATCTCCTGGTGGTTCCTGACCATTCCAGTCTCCCTGCCGGGAGCTCCAGAGAAAGGCACCCAACCTCCCAGCGGGGGCAGTGGCTTCTGAAATGTGGTATCCAAACTGTTGATGGTGCCTGAGATGGTTTGAGGGGGTGCTGGGACCTACATTACCAAAGCCTATTTCCTTGTTTTTAGGAAAACAGTAGTTTATCCCTCAAATTCATGATTTCACAGATACCATTATTATTTAGAATAGGGTTAAGTTAAAAGAAAAAAAATTTTTTTAATTTAACTTAAGTTTTAAATTTAAAGAAAACTCATAGTGCAGGTAGTACACAGATAAGTCATTGGCTTCATTACAAATCATGGGTCTAGTTGTGAAGCTATGATGGATTCATAAAATCTTAGAATAACTGAATTTAAAAGCTTGCACCCTAGAAAACATCAGATCTTAAGCTCTTGGAGCCCTGGAAGTAGAGTCTGTGAGCCGCAGTATCTTTGGTTGGATTTTCAAAAATACCATGGAAAGACAATATTAATAAAATAATCATACGATCCTTAGAATCCATGAGAACTTAGGATCTGAGTGTCTTGGAAGATTAGACGTAAGGGATCCTAGGCTCCCAGAGCATCAGTATGAAGAGGTCTGCCTCAGGTCTCTTCTTGGGCAGAGGGGGAAATTGCAGTCCAGAAAGAGAGACTGAGTGACGTGTAGGAAGCCCTGCCGAATGGTGGCCCTCGAGGCTCTGACCCTCTTACTCCCACCTCTGTCTCACCCTTCCCTGGTGACCATAGATCTTCCTCTGCCCCATGATGCTCAGGGCTTCCAACTGTGGGGCCCCACCCAGGGATGATTTTCACACCCTCTCTTTCTTTTCTCTTTATCAACACTTACTTATCCAGCCTCCTTCCCAGGAGCACCTTCTCTATGCTAGCTAATCGGATGGGTTCATTTATCCATGCCACCTCAAGGGAGTAATTTATGCAAACACGTGTCCTTTCTCGAAAGTAACGTGTGCTTCCTACAGACTGTTGCAATCTCTAGTGTGTGGCTGATGGTGGAATTTGAAGCAGTATGGCCGGCCAATGAGAACAGTATCTTGAGGGTCTGGTGTCTTTGGGTGTCCTTCAAATCACCTACTTAGAGCCTCAGTTTTTGCTCTTTATTCCCACCCAAAAATGACGAGACTGGGTTTGGGATTGCAGATCGGACACCCAGGGAAAACTCTTGCTGTTATGCCCTTCCGGATCTCAATGTTCAGATGCCCAACTGGAGATCACACTTTTTAGCTTCTAGAATTCTGAACTTTTATAAATCCTTCCCATCTTTCAAGACTCAACTCAGGTGTCACTTCCTCTGGGAAGATTTCCAGGATGATTCTCCCCATAGAGCTGAACATCTTTCAAGGGCTTTGTGTTGGTACCCCACATTCGTCTCTCAGCTATATATTCCAAACTGTATTCACATTAGTCCCCATGGAATGATTAATCCCCAATGCCCTTCTAATGTCTTAGAATTATAACCCATACTTTGTCAACTCAAGGATCTAGAGGGGTCAGTTCAAAATGCTGGGGACTACAGAAAACCACAGGATTTATCAGAGTGATTTCTCCTCACCCCAGCTAGTGAGGCCATCTGGGAATGAGGGCCCAACATTATCAAACTTCATGGTTTTTCTGATAATCTGGATTTTTAATAAAGTTAGAGCATCTTGAACCCACATTATTGAAGGCATGTTGCAGAAGTCAAGTGTGTCAGTTTGAAAGCACGACTCCCAAATTCTTTGATACTCCTTCCATTAAGACGCAAGGTGTAACATAGACCCTCCTTTCCCTCGAATTTGGACACTTTAGTCACTTGACCAATAAAGTATGGCAGAAGTGACCCTGTGCCAATTTCTGGGACACTGGCTCTTGGAACCCAGCGGCCCTGAGGAAATCCAAGCAGCCCGTGAAGACGCCCTTTGGAGAAGAACCAAGACCCCACCCTCATCCCCAGCTGAGCTGCCCCCAACAGCCATGTGTCTGTCATCTTGGAAACGGGTCTTCCAGTTGAGCAGCCCCAGGGGATACCATGTGGAGCAGAGACCAGCTCTCCCCCCCGCCCCCAAGCTCAGCCAGAATTGCAGATTCTGGAGCAAAATAAAGAACTGGCTTTTTAAAAAGCTACTAAGTATCGGGGTTGTTTGTTACATGGCAATAAATAACTGGAACATGGAGGGAACTGGCTTCAAGTCCTGGCTCCCTTGGTCACTGACTCTAGGATCTCATATCTTTTTCCTCCCTGGACTTCAGTTTCCTCATTTAAGAAGTGAAGCTTTGGTGTGTCCTCAAGCATTAGTGAGGACGTGCAATCTCTCACATGCAGCTATACGGACTGCGGAGTAGCATCACCACCTCGGAAAGCAGAGGGCATTGTCTAGGGAAGCCAAGATGCTCAGACACTGTGCCCAGCCATTGCGCCCCTGGATCCGCATTTGCACGCAGGACAGCTGATTTGTGAGGGCAAGCGATTGGAAATGGCCTAGCCATCCACGAGTGGGACAAGGGCTCGTGAACCGCAGTTTATTTAGAGGCTGCCAGTGAATGGATTCGAGCTCTGTGGAGCAGTGCGGGGCAGCCTCGCTAACTCGAGGCTGAGTCAAAAACACAAGTTGCAGAGTGACTCACACAGTGTAGCCTCATTTACATAGTTTGATAACAAGCAAACACCAGGAGAGATGCAGATGTATGTGTGAAAGCAATGTGGAAAGGTTACACTCCAGATTCAGGGGGCGATCTCCCTTGGGAGGGAGGGAGAGAAGCGCAATCAGTGAGAGGTAGCCCGGGGGCTCCTACTCTATCTCCTTGTGACCCTTGAAGACGAAGGAGCAGGAGGAAAAAAGAGAAACAGCAACATGTTAGAATTTAACAGAGCTGAACAAGGAATCCACGGGCATTTGTTATATTATTTTTTGCACTTTTCTTTGTGTTTGAAATATTCCATAATTTAAAAGAGCAGCATTCACAATGAAGGGTTGAGGCCGATGATGACTGAAGGCTCTTCTAGTTTGAGTCACCCAGAAGCTTATGGCAGTCATAGATGGGGCATCCGTGTCCCCCACTCTGTCCAGCACACAATGGCTCCAGATCACATCTCCCAACCTTAGAACTGAATAACTAGTATGGGATTCTCACCGTGGCTACTTCTAGTGTGAGTGCACATGCGGTGTCTGGGTGTGTGTGTGTGTGTGTGTGCATGCGCGCGCATACATGCCCCAGAGAGTTTCCCATCCTCCCACCCACCTCCCAGTCACGAGGCCCCTCTTCCCTCTGCATATTCCCTTCCAGGGCTATGCAAGAAGCTGCCCATGTGACAATGCTGGTTCAGTGGACTGAGGAGCCTGGATCCCTGCGTGGTTCCCCTGGCTCCCTTGCCTAATTGCTGTGTGACCTTGGGTTTTCGATTCCTCATTTGCAAAGTATGTATGAGGTATGTCCATCATTCTCAAGTTTTCTTCTGGACTCTGGCATCCTCTTAATCTCTATGCCCTAGACAGCCACCCCCACCAATGAGACACTGATATATAACAATTGTAGCCACTGTTTATTGAGCACCTGATATGTGGTTATCTCATTGAATCCCCACAACAGGCCTCTGATGGCTCTGACAGATGAGGAACCTGAAGGTCAGAGAGGCCCTGTAGTTTTACCCCTGGAAATGTAGTGGAGATGCAGTGGAGCTGGGGCTTTTAGGAGTAGAGGGAAGAGGGCTGCCTTTACATTGGCCTCTGCCCACCCAGCCTTCCAGTCACCCTGACCACAGTTCCTCCCACTCAGCCTCCAGGCTCTGGATCCCCACCAATGCCTGAATCCTTCTCCAGAAAGGTTTGGCTGGACAGAACTCTCACCAGATGGACTTTGGCTGGTCGGGAGTTCTGGGAGCTAGGCCTGGGGAGGCTGGGGGCAACCAGTGGAGGCCCTGAGATCCCATGCATGCCAGACCCCTCAGCACCAGGGCTGCCGACAGTCTGGCGCCAGAGGTAGGAGCATTGGGCAGAAGGGCCTGCATGCTGCACAAATCTCCTCACCCATTTCCTCCCCTGTAACGTGACAGTACAGCTCACATCTGTTGGGTACCAGGAGCCAGCACCCCTGTGGGAATCTTATGCATAGTAATTAACTGCATCCTCTCAACAGTCCTACCAGGTCAGTTCTGTGGTTACCCCTGTTTTACATATGCACAAGCTGAGGCACAGAGAGGTTAGGTAACTTCCCCAGGCCACACAGCCAGGGAACTACAGAGGCAGAATTTAATCCCAGGAATTGTGTCCTGGAGTCTACACCCTAAAGCACATGACACAGCCCTGTCCTCACAGCAACGAGGCCCGAGAGGCTGGACTCTAACCATCCTCCTGATGCAGATGAAGAAGATGAGGCTGAGAGTTGGCTCAAGGCTCAAGTCTCACTGCGGGTCATGGGTGGAGTCTGGGGCGGAAGCCTGGCTGCTAAGAGGGTGTGGGAAGGGAAAGAGGAACTAGAGGGCAGGGGTACTGGGGTAAAGGAATGGTCCTGTCCTTCTGGGGAGCCCTCCCTCACTGCAGGGCCCCCCAGCCCCTCCTACCTGCCATCCCCCCTCCCTCCACACAGAATAGGGGGAGCCTGGAAGTGACAGCAAACCTGGCACCGGGTTGAGAAGTCTGCTTTGTAAGACCACTAGCTCCCAGCAGGGTCCTACTGCAACATCCCCGCTCTTGCCTTGTCAACCACTTTAAGGCAGCATGGCCCAGAAGAGAGAAAACTCAAATCCTGGCCTCACCATTTCCTGGCTGTGTGATCTTGGGCATGTTTCTTGGCCTCTCTGGGCCTTAGTTTCCTCCTTCATGAAGTAGAACGCACCTCTCTGAGTCACTGGGCCATGGAAGAAGCCTTTTGAGATTGTCAGGGAAACAGCTGGCTAGGTGGGGCTTTGCCTTATCTTGGCTGGAGCTGCAAAGCTGAGAATAACAGGGGACAAGCACCCCCACAGTCTAAGGAGAGGTGTAAGGGAACCTTCTACAAAGTGGCCCATCTTCCGCCTACAGTCTCAGATCAAGGAGAGAGCTTGGAAGAGTAAGGTTGGAGGCTGCAGGTTGGAGCATCCCCCATCTCATGCTAAGCCAGGCAACAGGCCCTGATTTCAGAACCTCCAGAGGACCAGGTAGTACATGGGTAGAGACCTCTGGGAGAATGTGACCAGTTCCCCCTGGAGCATGAGGGGCGCAGGACTGAGGCCCAGCCCCTGCCTGGACCAAGCTAAAGGGATCCAAAGGCTACCAGCACAGGCAGCATAGAGAGAGACGGTTTGGAGGCAGGTGGGTTAAGAGGGGGCTGGGAATATGGCCAAACTGGGCTTGTCCTCAGCAACCCATCCAAAGAGAATTGGGATGAGGGGACTTTAGTAGAAGTGGATTGTGTGGGGTGTCCAATGAAGACAGTTGCCAAGGGGCCTTACGAGTGACCATGCCAGGGTGGGGCCGGGGGGTTCCTAAGAACACAGGAAACACCCCTGAGAGTGAGCACCTCTGTGGGGGCAACTGCCCAGAGAAAGCCAGATGCCAGGTGACAGCAGCACTGGCTGAGGGTCCCTTTCTGCCCCCCTGTGCACCCCCCCCACCTTCGAGGAGCCAGGACTGGCCTGCAGGACTCACCATCAGGCCCCAGCTGGACAGTGATGCGGGTCTCCATTTGGATATAAAACCCAAATGTTGATTTAATTTTGACCAGCTGGACTTTCTAAAATACCTAAAATGAGACCTCTAATGACCCCTGGAAGTGACCAGAAAGGCTACAAGGTCTGCCGGACATTGTTGAGGGGTGGGGAAAGACCTCTAACAGACCTCCTTTGGAAGCCCTGAGGACAGAGTAGAATGGCTTCGGCTCGCCCCCTTGCCCTCGCCCAGTCCTCCTTTAGCTCCCTGGCCCATCAGCTGAAGCCCCTGCCTGGCATCGTGGGGCCCACTGCGAGAGCAGGCTTCCCCTGACCTGGGGGGACGCTCACTCCCTGCCAGGGGCGACGCATGAGAAATTTGTGGCCCGCCCATTCCCACGGTGGCCTCCCAGGAAGTCATGAGAACGTTGACACCTTCACACCCATGAGATGGCCTGCCTGTCGTCTGACCCCACCACACCCTCAGCAGGTAACTGGCGCTGCTTACATCTGCTCACTGCGTGAGGAGACCCAGGCTCGGCGAGGTCCATCTCAGGTCAACCACTTCAGTCCAGTAAGAGGCCAGTCCACATTCCTTCTGTTTGCTTGCTTGGTTGTTTTTGACTGTGTGAAAACATACATAACATAAAATTTACCATTTTAACCATTTCTAAGAGTGTTGTTCAGTGGCAATAGTATATTCACACCATTGTGGAATCATCCCCATGACCCATCTCCAGAACTTTTTCATCTTCCCAACTGAAATTCCATCCCCATTAAACACTAACTCCCCATTCCCTCCTCATTCCAGCCCCTGGCGGCCACCATGCTGCTGTCTGTCTCTGGCAGTTTGACTCTATGCGGTACCTCACAAAAGTGGAATCCTACAGTATGTGTCCTTTTGTGACTGTGACCGGCTTATTTCATTGAGCACCATGTCCTCAGGGTTCATCCATGTGGTAGCATGTGACAGAATCGCCTCCCTTTTAAAGGCTGAATAATATTCCAGTGTATGTATATGCCACATTTTGTTCATCCATTCATCCATCAATGGACACTTGGGCTGCTTCTACCTTTTGGCTACTGAATAATGCTGTTAGGACAAGGGGGTTCAAATATCTCTTTGAGACACTGCTTTCAATTCTTTGGGGTATCTACCCAGAAGTGGAATTGCTAGATCCTATGATAATTCTATTTTTAGTTTCTTGAGGAGCCGCCATACTGTTTTCCACAGCGCCTGCGCCACGTCACCTGCCCACCAGCAGTGCACGTGCGTTCCAAAGTCTCCACAGCCTTCCAACAGTTGTCATTTTGTTCTTGATGACAGCCACGCTGAGGGGCCTGAGGTGGTATCTCACTGTGGTTTTGATTTGCATTTCCCTGATGTCCAGTGATGCTGAACATCATTTCAAATACTTCCTGGCCATTTGAATGTCTTCTTTGGAGACTTATCTATTAAAGCCCTTTGCTTATTTTTTAATCTGGCTAGTTTTTGTGGTAGTTGTTGTTGTTGTTGAGTTGTAGGTGTTCTTTCTGTGTCCTGGGTATAAACCTCTATCATATATGTGATTCACAAATACTTACTCCCATTCTGTAGGTTGCCGTCCTTTTGTTTGTTTTTTTTCTAATAAACCTTTTTGATTAAAGTATAACGTGCATACAGAAACATGCTCAAAACACAAGGATACAGCTCGATGAGTTGTCACAAAATGAGCACACCTGTGTGACTGCAAGTCCCATTTCATTCCCCCCCTCCCAGTCCCTTCCCTTCCCTTTCCTGGGCCATGATCCCGATTTCTAATACCTTAGATTAGTTTTGCCTATTTTTAAACTCTAATGAATGGAATATTATAGCATGTAATTTTTCCCCTTGGCTTCTTTTGCTCTTCACTCTTGGAGTTTTTCATCATTGCATATCACTGTAATTTGGTCTCATTCATTGCTCTATAATCTTCCCCGGATGGGTCTGCCCCCAATTACCCTTTCACCTGTTGATGGACATTTGGGCTGTCCTGCCAACTTTCTGGAGCCACTGCTAATGAGGCATCCTCTACCTGTGCCTGCCGGGACCTCTAAGCAGGCTCTGGGAGGAGGGCACAACTATGCTCCCCGTCTGTGGGGAGGAAAGGGAGGGTGCAAGGAGAGACTGGGACCACCTGCCAAGGCCAGAGCTGGGGTTCTGCCCAAGACTGACCAGCCTGCCCCATCTGAGGCCTGTGCACACCCTCTTTCACCATTTCCTTTACCTCACACGCTGTCTGTCATCTGCCTGCCCTTCCCTGGCGAGCTCCGTGGGGAAGTTCAGTGTCCAGGTGTGCTGCCTGCCTGACTCCATACCACCTCCCTCTCTCCGCCAGCCTCAGAGGCCTCCAGGCTGGAGGGCCTTCCTCTTCCTCAACCCTAGGCCAGCACGGGGCCTGGCCCGGCATCTGTTGTGTGGGATTCTGGTCAGGAGATCCAAGGTAGAAATCAGTGTAGTTTGGGCCAGAAGCCCTGGATGTGACAGTGCTGCCAACTCCATGTGGGACCTTGGCCAAGTCACTTCACCTCCGCGCCTCGGTCCCTCCTTTGTACAGTGATGCGGTTGTGAGGTTATATAAGTTAGTCCCCGAGAAGTGCTTGACTACGTGCCCGGGGAAGTGTCCACTGTCCTGGTGGCTCTGTTTATTACCTCTGTTCACTGTTGTCATGGAGACGCAGGAGGCACCCATCCCCGGGCCCTGCCCCCTAGAGCTGGGTGTCCTCCCTGCCCTATCAATTACTCTTTTGTGTTTCTAGTCTCCTTCGAGCTTAGTGAAATATCGCCTTCCTGATAACATCTTCGTCCCCAGGACACTGCCCCTCTCCCTTGTGGACTGGCGCTTTGAGGATCTCTGAGCCAAACAGATGGCTCCTCTGTTTCCCCAGGGCATCAGGTCCAACTCTTAGCCTTTCAAACAATTAAATAAAAGGTTTTAAAAGGTGATAGATGTCTTCAATACAATTTGAAAGTCTCAAGAGGAAAGCTGAAAAAATCAGGCTTCCTCTCTCTTTCTCTCACCCCTGGGCCCCTGCCACACAGTCCCCTCCTTTGTATATGTTTCCAGAAAGATTCTGTCAGACAGGAATTACTCCTGCATTTACGTTTCACACGAATGGGACTCTCTCCACACACATTCTTCACCTTGCTATTTTTTTTTTTTACAGCAAAATAAGCAAAGCAGCCCCAAACCATTATTACTTTTTAATTTTTTATTTTGAAATAGTTTAAGACTCATAGAAGTTGCAGAAATAGTACAGAGAGTTCCCATGGACCTTTCACCCAGCTTCCCCCAGCTCCCTGCCCCCCCCACCCCGTGATAACATCTTACATAATCATACTGCATTGTCAAGACCAGGAAATTGACCTTGGTACAATATTATTAACTCAAAATCAGACCTTATTTGGGTTTCACCAGTTTTTACATGCAATAATTGTTTTGTTTCGTTTTCCAGGGCATAGTTCTGTGAAATGTTATCACATGGATAGATTTTGTAACCATCAGGATATAGAGTTGTTCCAGTCACCAAAAGAGACTCCCTTATGCAAACACTTTATAATCATGCCCTTCCCCAACCCTTTCCCCTAGCAACCGCCGCTCCCTTATCCATCACTATAACTATGTTACTTGTATAAATGGAATCACACACTGTGTGAGCTTTTGGGATTGGCACTTTTTGCTCAGCATAATGCCCTTAAGATCAGTTTGTTGTATCTAACAATAACCCATTCCTTTGTATTGCTCCGTAGTTTTCTGTTTAATGGATGCCCCACAGTTTGTGTATCCATTCACCTGTGGAAAGACATTGGGTTGTTTCCAGCTTGGGGCAATTACAAACCAAGCTACTATGAATGTTCACATACAGCTTTTTGCATGAATCTGGCTTCCTTTTTCTAGGATAAGTACCCAGAAGTATAATTGCTGAGTTGTGTGGTAAGCGTATGCTTAACTGGCTAAGAAACCGCCAAACCATTTTCCAGAGTGGCTGCACCTTGTTACATTCCCACCAGCAGTGTTTAAGAGTTCCAGCTGCTGCTGTGTCCTTGTCAGATCTTGATACTGTTCGTATTTTTTATTTCAGTCGTTTGAATAGGTTTGTAGTGCTAGCCCCTCGGGGTTTCATTCGGCATTTCCCCAATGGCTCCTGATGGTGAACATGTTTTCTTGTGTTTATTTTCCATCCGTGGATCCTGTTTGGTGAACATGTATCCTCCTTGTTGAACCGTCTTTTCAAATTTTTTGTCCATTTTCTAATTATTTGTTTTCTTACTATTGAGTTTAGAGTATTCTTTGTATATTCTAGATACAAGTCCTTCTTAGAACAGAAGGTTAGCAAATACTTTCTCCTACTCTGCAGCTTTTCTTTCATCCTCTTAAGCAGAGTCTTTGCAGAGCAAACACTTTTGATTTTAATGAGGTCCAATCTATCCATTTTGCTTTTTATGGACCGTGCCTTTGGCATCAGGTCTAGCCACCTTGCCTTTCACTTTAGTGTATCTTGCAGATAGCTCCCTATCAGCATGTAAAGAGCTTCCTCGTTATGTTTTTGTGGCCGCAGGTATGCCAACATACAAATAAAGCCTAACTTCCTTCACCAGTGCCCTGTCAGGGGACCTAAGTGTTCAGACTTGGGTCGTTATGAACAGTGCCGCCAGCACACGCCCTTCTCACACCATGGCTCCCACGTTCCCGTGGGATGGATTCCCAGAAGTGGGTTGCTGGTCAGAGAGTTCAGGCATTTGTAATATCGATAGTATCTTCCCCTGGCCCTCCCACTGCAATGTCTGAACGGTTAACTATGCCCCCCACCTCTTACCAACACAGGATTTTGTCAGCTTGTTTGGCCTTTACCAATCTGAGACGTGAAGAATCATTTCTCCAAATGGTTCTAGTTTAGCTCTTTCTTTATGAGCTCTTGTGTTTTCCTTCATGTGAATGTTCGGTTCTTTTGTGTGTACTTTCCTTCTAGGTTCCTGGCTTGATTGATTAGAAGCTCACCCTTCACTTTCTGAATGGGGTGGGCTGTGGGACACAGGAACTCTCTCCCAGACCAGTCCTCAGGTGCTGATGGGGCTGAGACCTGGGTTCAGGCTTTGCTCCTTACCCGCTGCTGTGAGTCTCCTCCCGAGTGGGCTCAGGGTACCCATCCAGGAAATGGGGATAAGAATAGCACCTACACATAGGACTGTTAAGATTTCTGGAGTAAGTAGGCATGAAAGCCCTTAGAACAGTGCCTCGCACACAGTGGGTGCTATAGAGGTATTAGCTCTATAGTTAACTCTAGTTAATAATACTGGATTCTGTATTTGAAAGTTGCTAAGAGAGTAGATCTTAAAAGTTCTCATCACAAGAAAACAAATTGTAGCTCTATGTGGTAATGGATAGTAACTAGACTTATCATGGTGATCACTTCCCAACACGTACACATACTGAACCATGTTGTACACCTGCAACTAATATAATGTTCTATGTCAATTATATCTCAATTTTTAAAAAAGACATGTTAGCTTTTTTATTATCATCTGTATGGAACATGACTTCAAATAGGTGCTTTCCTGCAGACCCCCTCCAAGTGGTCATCCAGCCTTCCCTGGACTCTCCCAGTGTCTAGGGGCTCCCTGCCTCCAGGACGGTTTTGTTCTAACTCAGAGGTTTGCAGACAGCCACCAGACGGCTCCACATTGCCGTCCGTAGGAGCCCCTGTGAAAGCTGCTTCCTAGTGCTGCCTGCAACCTGTCGCCCTTGATTGCTCTGTCCCTGAGGAAGATCCCGCCGCCATCTCCCTCCTGCATGCCCAGTGCTGTGTCAGGGACAAGCCTGTCTGAAGCCTGACCACGAAGGGGGTAGGGACAGGAAATTTCGTACTCAAAACTGGGGCAGGAACTGCTTGGATTATGGTGACAGGGCCTGAGAAAGTCCCCAGGTGTGAGGGTATGGCCTGGGTGGCACCTCAACAAGAAGATCAGGGCCTCCCTACTGCCGCTGGCCTCTTTCCTTCATGACCTACTGGGCCCCTCATCCTCCCGGAGGGGAGGCAGGGCAGGCCCAGGGAGGACCAGTTGGGGAAGCAGGTCAGTGTCCCCACCAAGAGCTTGAGCTTAGTCATCTTGATTTGAATCCTGGCTCTTGGCTGTGTGACCTTGGGAGAATCACTTAACCTCTCTGAACCCTTTTTCCCCATCTGTAAAATGGGGCTGACAGAAGCGTTTGCATCCTAGAGCAGCTGTGAGTTAAATGGGATGGTGTCTGTGACATGCTTAGCCTGTGCCTGGCCCAGAGAGCAATCACTTGTGGGCAGGGGGCGGGGGGAGGTGGTTGTTCCTGTTGTTACAGAGGACAGGGGTCTCAGGCCTTTGTAGCTACTGTGCCCTCTACCAGGAGCACCTTCCTTACTCCTTGCACCCATCTAATCCCATTCATATTCAGGTCTCGGCCTAACCAAGCACCCCATGTGCTGGGTCCTATGAACGCAGTGGGGGAGCAGCACCCTGCCTCCCCCCAGCGAACACTTTCTCTAGCTGCTCCTTAGAGGGGCCAGCCTGGGCTGGAATCAGATGACTTGGGTTCTTGTTCCACAACTTCTACCAACTTCCTGGGTGCCTCAGGCAAGTCATTTCTCCCAGGCCTCAGTTTACCCAACAAGGGGTCTAAGAAGAGCCCTGCAACCTTTTCAACCTCCCCACAGTCAGCATGCAGACCATGACGTGCACACATCCTCTTTCTCATGTGGTGTTGTTGGGCCAGAAGATTCCCAAGCTCCCCCATGACTGCCTGGAGATAGAACAAGTCTTTCTGGCATCTCCTTTCTGCTCTACTCTCCCAGGGGCGTCATCAGGAACAACTCAGCCTCATTAACTCATGGGGGCATCTGCATCATTTCACTCATGGGAAATTCCTCACCGCCTCTTCACCAAGTGATGGATTTCGTGGGAAGCCGTTACAGTGGCCACATGTTTATCAAGGTGAGCCTGCATTCCCAAGAGGTCCCAAGTGTCTGAGAAGTCCTGCCTTGGGGGCTTTCTAGCAGTGAGAGGTTCGGGTTTATGTCCCTGCTTCGCTATTACATGAGTTGATTCTCTTGCAGTTTGTTGTGTGTGATGGAAGACCTGGCTCAAAGGATGGTTGGCGGGGGGGGGCACTTATTGATTCCTATACTGGCAAGTTCTGGACTTTCAGGCATGGCTGGAGCCAGGTACTCAAATGATGTCCCCAACTGACAGATGAAGACATTGAGGCCTACAATTTGTCCCAGTACATAGCAAGGAAGTCCCTTCTCTTGACTCTGGTTTCCTCTGTGTTGCTTCATTCTCAGGCAGGCTTACCCTTGTTGATGGGAAGGGAGTTGCCAGCAGCACCAGGGTCCACTTGACCGGCAGAGAGGGAATGCCGATGTCCCCCAAGTGCTCAGGAGAAGTGCCACAGGCGGCTGTCACTGACCACGCTTGGCACACCCGGCCATCCCTGAACAATGGGCTGGAGGCGCTGGGCTGAGAATGGTCACACATGTGGCATCCACACCTCTGATGAGCCACCCAGAGAGCTCCGGAAGGGTCTAGACACATGGGGCGTTGGCTTCAGAAGTCATTGGGGGGGGTGTCCCTGGAAGCTGGAATCCTTGGGCCAGCTGTGCTGGGGGTGGAGCAAGGAGGATTCTGCTGGCCCCATGGCTGAGTTGGGCAGGGGCAGGTGGGAGGGGGTGGTCTTCCTCATGTTCTCAGAGACACACCAGCCCTGCACCGCCCTCTCACACAAGTACGCATAACCACACCAAGTGGAGTGCAGCCCCCTGCACAGAGGCGTTTTTAACCACCGTTTACTAGACACCTACTATGTGCCAGGCACCTAATCAGGTGCCAGACAGGCATTATTTGGAATTCTTGCAACAGCCCCAAGAGGGAGGTGTATGCCCATTTGACAGATGGGGAAGTTGAGGCTCATGGAACTGGTTTGCCCAAGGTATAGCTCTGGTAGTGAGGGGGTAGAGCAAGACATAAACAGATACATTGTAACTCCGTTTGGGCCAGGAAAAGAACTGAAGCAGCTAAAATGTAGAGAGGATTTGCAGAGCAGGGGGTGTGGCTGGTCAAGCTGGGCTCTGGGAGTAGAGGACTCAGGTGAAGTTTTCAAGAAGGGTATAGTGCTTCAGCACAATCTGGAATGATTTCCACTAGAAAAACTCTAGTGAGGAGGTTGAAGGGTGCTAAGCTGAGGACACAGTGTGGACAAAGGCCCAGAGGTGTGAAACTGCATGAAATGTGTAGGGGTCTAGAAGCGGCTTGGTATTTCTGGGGTAGAACGCAGACAGTGGAGGGGAGAAGCTGATGCTGAGTAGAGGGAGGTACCAGGTCAGAGAGTCCCTGGGCCTTAGATCCCCCTGGGGCTGGCCTGCAGAACCTGCCAACCAACAGGCCAGTGGCAGGAGCCATGGGACTGAGCTCATTGCTGGGACAGGAAAGCCGAGGCACATAGAGGCCCAGGACCCAAGAGTCTGCACGTGTGGGATTTGTGGGTCACCTTCCCAGTCTAGATGGGACAGGGAGGTGCAGCTTTTCCCAGTGAGTGGCCCTTGGAGAATGCCACCGCCTCTAACTGAGCATCCACTCTGTGCCTTGGTGCCCTCACTCCTCTGGCACTCTGAATACTCAGTAGAGACCCAAATGGGGGCAGGTCATTGTCCATATTGTTTAGAGGGGAAGCTGAGGGTCAGAGAGGGAAAGCAACTTGCCCTAGGGTACACAGCTGGCACAAGGCAGAGTAGGACTTGAACCCAGGACTTCTTGACTCTTTCTCCTCTGGGCCACCCATCACCCCTGAGCAAGCTTTAGACCATGCTTGCCTGTTGCCGCTGCACCTCTGGAGATATCTTGAGAGACTTTCATTGAAAATGTTTGCTCTATTGGCTTTTTTAATATTATTCTAGAACCAATAAATGCTCATGGCAAAATACTGAAACAGTACAGAAGAATCCAAAGTGGAAAATAAAAATGTCCTACCTCTCTGGCCCCCAGAGCAGACATTGTTGGTCCCCAGCTCATCCCCTCAGTGCTTCTGGGCCCCCTCCCCTGACTTCCGTGTGCCTTGCTTTTAGGCACTTTGCCTGCACCTGTGACTTTCTCCAAAGGACTGTCCTTGAGTTGCTAGAGACACTTTGCCCATGTGTGCAGAGAGCTGGGAGTGCCTGGGAGCTTATGACCCCTAGCCAACCTCATGAGGCCTCTAACCAATGACTGGCTGAAATGAGAGTCAGAACAAACTCTGAGGTGATATCTAGTTGTGTAAATAACTAATGGGATATCATGTACAGCAGGGAGAATATAATCAATACTATTGTATTAACTTCGTAGGGTGACAGATGGTAACTAGATTTGTGAGGACCATTTTGTAATGTATATAAATAGAGAATCACTATGTATGTTGAAAACAGGATAATATTGTGTGTCAATAAATTTAAAAAACAAAAAAGAATATTGACCAATTTTTAAAAAGCCAAACACCTCTGAGGGGTAACTTACCCCAAAGCCCTCCTGCAGGATCAGCCTGAGGCTGCCACTTGCCTGGTCACACCCTGGCCTGTTTCTCCTCCTCCCACCAACTGCCCCCGAGGAGCACTGCCATACTGAGTCACTCATACATGAATCCTGGTCCCAGAGTAGCCCTTTGTAGAAGACGACTACAGCAGGTTGCAAAAACAGCCCCAATTCTTAACCTCTCCCTGTATCCATAGCCTTGGCTCATCCCTTGGCAGCCTCTGTCCACTTAGACACTGGGCTTGGCCATGTGACTTGCTTTGGCCAAAGGAACATGCAAGCAGAAGCTTGAAAGCATTTTGCACAATCAAGCTTGCCTGCTCTTGTGCATCTGCTATTGCCATGACATGTCCACGCTAGTGGGCTGGAGGATGAGACACGTGGCACCAAACTGGGCCACTCCAGTTGTCCCAGCCAAAGCCATCCTACATCAGCTGGTAGCCAGCAGACCCCAGACATCTGAGCAAGGTCAACCATGATCCGCAGAGTGGCCTAGACCTACACCTAGAGCAGCTGCCTCCAAGCTGGTGAGCAATCATTGCTTATTATTGTGTGCCAGTGCCGGTTTAGGAACTATTCGTTACATGGCATCATTGTGGCAAAGCTAGCTAATACACTTTCCACTCCCTCAGGTATCTTTGTAGTTGTTGGGTTACATACATGTGAAAGCATAACTTCCACACTATCCTGGCTGCAGACCACTCTTCCACTTGATACCATCTTGGCCACCGTCCCCTTGGCACACACGAGTCCCTCTGATTCCTTTTAAGGTCTGCATAGTCACCATTTATGTGGATGTGCCAGCTTATACCCAGGCCTTTATGGATGGGCATTTGGGTCCTTACTGTATTTTCAGTGTAATAAATGCCTCTGCATTGATCCTTGTGCATTCATCTTTGAGCACTTACATAAGGACCTCCAGAAGATAAATTTCTCACTGTGAACTTGAAGATCGATTGATATCTGTATTTCAAGGTTTGGTAGATACCACTTAATTTGAAAGCCAGACTTTCAGAATCCCCAGCTACCTTCCAATATTGAATCTGTCAAGGAAAAAGGACACAAAAAACCTTGGGATTTAAGGAGTCAGGTGGAAGTACAATGTAAAAGATGAGGGTTCTAAGTGTTTATAGCCTCTATCCATCCATCCACTCATTCCTTCATCCAATAAATATTTATTGAGTCCCTACTATGTGCCAGGTATGGCTCTGGGCACTGGAGAAGAGCAATGAATAAAACAGACAAAAGTCCCTGCCTTGATCAAGCTTACATTCTTCTAGAGATAATAGATTACACAAAACAAACAAGTAAATTGCTTTTTCTTTTTTACAAACAACTAAATAAGTAAAACATTGAGGATATTAGGTAATGATGCTACATAGAAAAATAGGCAGGGGAAAGGAATAGAGACCATCGAAGGGCAGATAGAAGGAAGAGTTGTAATCTGTAAAAATATAGCAAGAAGGGTATATTTGTTTGCTAGGCTCCTATTACAAAGGACCACAGATGGGTGGCTTAAACAACAGAAACTCATTTTCTCACAGTTCTGGAGACCAGAAGTCTGAGATCAAGGTGTCGGCAGGGTGGGTTTCTTCTGAGGCTCCTCTCTTGGCTGATAGATGGCTGTCTTCTCTTTGTATCCTCACATCTGTCATCCCTCTGCACATGTCTGTGTCCTAGTCTCCTGTTCTTATGAGGGCACTATTCCTATTGGACTAGGGCCCACCCCAATGACCTCATTCTAACTTAACTAGCTCTATAAAGACCCTCTCTCCAATTATGGTCACATTGTGAGGTACTGGGGGTTAGGACTTCAACATGATTTTTTTTTGGGGGGGGGGTACATAATTCAGCCCATAACAGGAAGGCTTCACTGAGCCTGGAGGTAAGGAGTGATGATGGGACTGAGGGAATGAGGCCCTCCCTTTGGATGAGCATTCCAGACAGAAGGGCGGAAGCAAAACTATGAAGGAAGAGCATGCCTAGTTGGTTGGAGAAAGAGCAAGGAGAGCAGAGCAGAGAGAAATGAGTGAGGGGAAAGGAGAAGGAGGTGATCCCCGAGAGGTCCCAGGGAACAGATTGTTCCCAACCTCATAGATCATGCTGGGGACCCTGATATTTACTCAAGGGAGGCTGGAGCCACAGGGGCTTCAGAGCAGAGGAGGGATGCGACCTCCCTTATGCTCTAACAGAATCCCTCTGGCTGAGGGGGTTGTGGTTGTCATTAATGCTGTTCACCGGATGTTTTCAGTTCTTCTTACCATAATGTTGCTCTTCCCTGACCCTTTAGAGTCGGGCATGGCATATGACTTGCTGTGGTCAATGGAGCCGCAGAGAGATGTCATCACTTCTGGTGGAATAGTTGAGTATACTCGAGCCATGCTCTCTCTTTCCCCTTCAGTGGAAACCACCTCACTGGCAGTGTTCTAGAGAGTCGGATTCTAGACTGGCTGCCCCACCAACCTGGTTGCAGATGGTAGATAGTGAGGGTATGGAAGAGAGCTTCTAATCAGAGGGACATGTAGCAGGAGCAAGAAATAAACCTTTGTGTTTATATCACTGAGATAAGAGGATTGTTTGTTACCACTGCATAACATAGCCTGTCCTGACTAATGAAGGAACAGAAAGAAATGAAGACACGGTGAAGTGACTGAGTTGTCCATGCGAGAGATGATGGGGCTTTGGGCATGGTGACGCCAATGGGGATGGCAAAGACATGGACTCTGGACATATTTTGAAGGTGCAGCCAGTAGGATTTGCTGACAGATTGGATATGGATCATGAGAGAGAGGAGTCAAGGATGACTCCAAGGTTTGTGCTCTGAGCAGTAGAAGAAAGTGGAGGAGCCATCAGCTAAAGTCACACAGACCAAGGGAAGATGGAGCCATGTGGACTTGGAGAATTCTATATAACTGACCTAGTGGAGGAGGGGAGGGGGGCTATGTGTCGAAATGTGAGGTTGTCTGTGGGGACCTGGGATTCCCTCCCACCTCTAAATATCGGGCTTCTGAGGAGCTGGAGTTGGTGCAAACCATTGGAAATGATACCAACACACAGGAGTGGCTGGTATTATGATAAATTAATCATTGATGAGCAATTAGAGGGACTCCAGTCCTGCCCTGTTTTCCCCAGGGGAAGTGTGGCTGATGGAGGCCCAGCACTGATGGGTAAATAGCCTGCCCTGACAAGGATAGAGCTGCTTGACAGCATCAGGGACTGCCCACAGGCTTCGCACAGCCCCTGGAGGTTATTATCAGCATTCCTAGAGGAGGAAAACACTGCAGCCCCAAGTAGAGAAATGACTTGACCACCTGGGAATGCAGCCTCAGGCTCCTGCCTCCACACCAGCTGTCCTCCCAATACATCCTGTGGCCTGAGGGTCTCACGCTTGCCTTCCACAGGGCCCAACCCGGAGAAGCCTGTGGTGCATCTCTGTAGTTGGCAGACTGTGGTGTGTGTGTGTGTGCATGTGTTTGTGTCTTTTAAAGCAGGGGGGTGCTTGCTTTAAACTAAAGCAGAACTGCTCTGAGCGGCACTGAGATGGGGCCTGTCCCACCTCCACCCCCAGCCCACCCTGCTTTCTGCTGTGGCTGCTCCCAAGGGACCCTAGGGGACAAGTTGAAGATTGTGGGCACCCTGGAGAGTCCAAGCTAGAAGATGTGGATTTATATATCCAAAGGAAACCAAATCACCATCTCAGAGATATCTGCCCCCCTGTGTTCTTTGCAGCATTATTTACAATGGGCAAGACATGGAAACAGCCTAAATGTCCATCAGCAGATGGATGGATAAAGAAAATGTCACACACACACACACACACACACACACACACACACAAATACTATTCAGTCATAAAAAAGAATAAAACCCTGCCATTTGTGACCACATGGATGCACTTATATGTGGAATCTAAAAACAACAACAAACCCAAACCTAACTCATTGAAAAAGAGCTCATACTTGTGGTTACCAGAGGCAGGGGGTGGGGGAAGATGGAATGGGATGAAGATGTTCTAAAGGTCCAAAGTTCCAGTTAAAAGATAAATAAGCACTGGGGATGTAACATACGGCATAGTGACCACAGTTAACACTGCCGTATGGTATACTGGAAAGTTGCTAAGAGAGTAAATCATAAAATTTCTCATCACAAGGAAAAAGATATTTTTTCTTTTTTCTTTTTGTGACTATATGAAGTGATAGATGTTAAGTAAACTTCTACTGGTGATCATTTCATAATACACGAAAGTCAAGTCATTATGCTGTACACCTTAAAGTTAGACAGTGCTGTATGGGAACTCTATTTAAAACTGGTGGGGGGGGCGATTTTTGGTCTGACTCTGCCATAACCTTGCTAGGTGAGCTTGGACAAATCCCTACCCCTCTCATTTTGAGTTTTTTTTTTTTTTTTCTTTTCTGTGTAATGAGATGCTGGACCAGAATGGTCTCTGTCCCCATATATCTCCTTGTATTTAAGTGAGAGAAAATGAACTCAAATTGGTTTCAATTGTTAAAAAGGTATTTATTGATCCTTGTAATTGAACAACAACAAAAAAAAATCCAAGGCTAATTTGGATTTTAGGTCCAGCTGGTTCCAGGCAATTAAAAAAAAAATGTCACCAGGAGTCTCTCTCTCTCTTCCTTTCTCAGCTCTTCTTTCCTAGGTAATGGCTTTGTGCTTAAGCTCTCCTCTTGAGATGGCAAACCTAGCCCCAGCAGGTCCAGGCTAATATCCTACCCTTATGCAGCCCTCAAGGAGAGTGACAGCTTTTTTCCTGAACACTCAGCTAAGTCCTCTGCCAGCCCACATGACAGCTAGGTGAATACCAGAAAAAAATGAGCAGGCACAGTCCTACACCAGGCAAGGGGCTTAACAAGCAAAATGTATCAACAAATTTTGCCTTCCACTCACCTCAGCTGAGTGCACTTGCTCAGTGCACAACCTGGACAACTCTCCACAGCAGCCCTGACTCAAGCAAATGATCTGGGAAGGCTCTCACTGGCCGGGCTTGGGTCACATGCCCATCCCTGCACCAATCACTGTGGCTTGAAGGATGTGCTATTCTAACTGGCTGGACCTAGGTCTCAAGGCCCCTTTGAAGCTGGGAGTGAAATGAGCTATTAAACCACCATGGCTGGAGAGAGAATCTGATTCCTGGGTGGAAGATAGGGGGTGAGTGGAGGGCACTGTAGCCAGAAGAGGGTTCTGAGCAGGCAGAGCTAACTGCGGTCCTCCAGTCTTTGAGGAAATGAGGCTGGAGCACTGGGCAGGGAGGTTGCAGCAAGGATCCTGTGGTCAGCCCCAAGAAGGGGGTTGGTGAGGGAGCAGGAACAGCTCAGTGAATGTTTGTGGACTGAAGCAGCAAGAGTCAGGACTTACAGGAGCTGCCTGGGACCTGGCCATGCTGTTTCCCTCATCCTTGAACCCGAGCACCCTAGTTCCCCATTTTGATCCTCACCCACCCCATCTCTTCCCACTACAGACCCTGGTTTCCTGTATAACTGCTTCTGTTTCTCTGGGCTTAGTGAAGCCTGGCCCTGGGGACGCTCCTTACAGCTTCCCAGGCCCCCACCTCTCACATGCGCCCAACTCCCATCCACCTGGCCGTGGCCACGCCTAGGTGGCTGAGCTGGGAGAAAAGCAGACAGAGGAGGAGCATGTCCTAGGCCCTGAGAGCTGTAAGGGGGCGGGAGCACGGCGAGTAAGCCCATGGAGCAGGAAGGCCATGGGGGTAGCTCCCAGGGAGGGGCTTTCAGGGCTGTTCAGAGATGGGCAGCTGCCTGGGAGGGAGTAACCCCCCACCCACTATCACCAAGAAGTGTGGCAGTGGGGGAGCATGCTGTAGAAGTGATTGTGGAGAAGTCCGAGCTTGATCAGTGTGCCGTGTGTCACCTGGGGGGTACTGGTTCAAATGCAGATTCCTGGGCCCTGTCCCAGAGATGCTGGCTCATTGGGTCTGTGAGGGGCCTGGGAGTCTGCATTTTAACCAGCAGCTCAGGAAACTCCCATGGGAACCACTGGCCCGGGGAACATCTGGGAGTTTTTCCCAGCTCTGAGGTTCTGGGAAACCATCTGTGCCTGGAGGTCAGGATCAGCCAGCGTTACCCAAGAGCTGTTTGGCCTTCCCCTTAAGGTGGGGCTCCCCAGGAAATGATGAGGATGGCACACTGTGGGAGGAAGGCTGTCTGAGCCTGGGGAGGGACCTGAGGGGCATCGGAGAAGCCTGGGTGGGTGGGTGGGTGGGTAGAGTGAGGGTAGGTTCCCTTAATCCGGTGTTAGCAACCGGGGAGGGGTGCGGGCTGTTGGTGAGTGTGGGCCACAGAGATCACGAGGCCACTCATGGCTTCTGGGGACACATATTCTAAGTTTTAAGCCTGCGCGATGCAAAGGGAGATACAGGCACAAGGTGGGAGGGAAGCCTTGAAATCAAGTTCACAGGCTGAGCACCTGCCTGGCTGAGGGCGGGGAGGGGTGTCCCAGCTTCCTGCAAGCTCAGTGGTGGGCTGGCACTAAGGATGGGGCATGGAAGGAAGCGGCAAGTGCATGTGATGGGGGCGGATGGGGCAGGTGTGTTTTCAACGGGGAACGGCATGATCCGAGATGGCGTTCGGAAGTGTTGGTGCAGATGTGGAAGGGGACAAGGAGCAGAGCATCCATGAGGGGCTGACTGTGTGGGAAGGCCGAAAGGCAGGCAGTAGCACCAGGAATGGCTGGGAGGTAAAATTCTGAGCACTTTCAGTGTCCGTTAAGGCTCAGCTGGAGCAGAAGCCTGAGACTCTCGCTCTTGGATGCAGACCTTTATATTAACTGCGGGTCAACAAATAGCTACAAAGCATCTGCCACGTTGGGACTGTCCCCACCTTTACCCAGTGTGGCTAATGATGGACTTTCAGGCAGGCTGACAAGCCATTGCAGGGAATATTTTGGTCCAGAGGACTTATTCCTGTCCTCTGACCCCACCTGGACCCTGAGAGCCTATGAGCTGTCCTTAGGGACCTCAGACCACTCTGCCCTTGGAACTAGGAGAAGATCCCGATGTGTGAATGAACTGCTGTGCAGAGAAATCTCAGGAGAGCTGAATACATCCAGCTCAGCCATTGATGTGGATTGAAGCATGCTATCACAGGCAGGCCTTGCAGGGAGGGCATCACCCACAGAGTAGCAGTCTGGGGGGGCCTTGCCAGCAGAGCACTTTATGGACATCATCAATCTTGCCCCTCATTTAACAGAGAAAAGGGGGACCAGAGAGGCCAGGAGACTGTCTGAGGCCACACATCAGCAGCTGGCAAACCCGGAACCGGAACCAGGGCCTTTGTACTCTGAACCCATGACTTCGCAATGGGCAGCAGATGCACAGCATGGAGCAGGCTTTTCTAATTGGTCCCACTGCCTTAGACACTTAACAGGTGTCCATCAAGTGTCTCTCGGGTGTCCACTGTTGCCTCCAGAGATGGAAACCCTGTGCCATCCCTGCGTGACACAAAAAGCACTGCTTCCAAATGTCTTCCCAGTGCTGGAGCCCATGGAAATTCTGGATTTTAAGAAACCGTTCTCTGCTCACTCTCACCTCAACTTTCTCCCCCCTACCCCAAACCTATACAAAAGTTTAGGTACCATGTATGAAAGTTTCCTAGATCTTTGGAGAAGAGATGCATATCTTCCCCCACCTCAGGTCACACTCAGGGCACGAGAGGCAGTGGGTTAGGACCAGCACCCCAGACGGGGAAGCAGGAAGGAAGGCAAGGGGAGACAATGGGGATCTGCTCTAGTAGTGACAATCAGTGCCAGGCACCTTACCTCACGTCCCCTTGGATAGTAATGATAATAGTTACTCCACGAACCCCTTGGAATTGGATGCAAAATTGGGTGGGCTTGTGCACTGGGGTTAGGGGTGGGGGGCTCTAAGATTTTAGTTTTAAAATCAGATTCTTAAAATACTCTATGACTCTAACAGGCATAGAGTCACTGATTTGCTTTTTCATGTGTGCTAGATGCCGAGCACTTTTCATGCCCCGTGTATGGCATTGTGGGTTAGAGCACCTCTTGGGGCCAGCCTGCTGAGCAAATCCTAACTTGGCCATGTGTTCATTGTGTGACCCTGGGCATGTGGTGTTGCCCTGGAAATGTTCCAAAAGGGTTAGCTCTTAGTATCATCTCGTAGTATCTTCGTAAGAACCCAATGCCCGAGGTGCTATGGGCTGCAAGTAACAGAGCATCCATCTAGGAGTGGCTTAAATGAGAAGTTCAGAGGTACTTCAGAGCTGGTTCTGCATTTCAAGGATGTCCTCAAGGACTCGGTCTCCTTCCGTCTTTGTGCTCTGCATCTCATTAGCAAGTTGACAGACATATTGAGGGGAGGGCCCAACAGGTACCACTGGCACCAGATGATCCACGCAAGATTCCTCAGTGCTCATGGTCAGAGAGCAGAGGTGCCAGGAGCATTTGAGAAGGTAGAGAGGACCTCTCAACAGAATGAATCATTGATCCCACTCCTTCAGCCCCTGTGCATGGATGGAAGGTCTCATCTAGGATGGAGTACACTTTCCTGCCCTTGACTTCGGACTTGACCATGTGACTTACTTTGGCCAGTAGAAGGGAGCAGAAGTGATAATGTTCCAGTTCTGGGCGTGGACCATAAGGGACCTGTGTGCTCTTTCACCTGCCTGCTTGTGTCTTTGCCGCCATCATGAGAACAATTCCGGCTAGCCCAATCGTCCAGGGAGAATGAGAGGCACAAGAGGCAGAGTTGTGCCGGCCGCCCCATAGACCCACGGAATTAGCAGAACCACCCTAGCCACTGCAGTCTGAGGCAGACCACCCTGCAGAGCCCAGCCTAGCCATGCAAACTCATTTAAATGTCACCAGTAGACCCAACTGATCCATGAGAATAAATGGCTCTTGTTTCAAGCCACTGAGTTTCGGGGTGGTTTGTTACATGGCATTATTCTAGCATCACTGATGGATGAGATCCTCCCTAGATAGATTGCTGTTCAGAGGTCCTAGCAATCCCGTTAACTGTCTGCCTGGCTCCCCTCTACCTGAACGCCCTTCCTATTATGAACCCATCCCTTCACCAATGGAGTCTTGGGGGAACGAAGAGCCCACCTCCCACCTTGAAAGCCAAAAGGGCAAGATAATCCCTTTCTTTCCTTCCTGGCAGCCAGATCACTCAGCCAGTCCCAGGCCCCTGAGCCATGGGACTCTGAATATTTTGTGACAGGTGCAAAAATGCAGGGGCAGTGGAGTAATTACTCATGGAGGTGGTGGTGGCCACGATGGTCCAGCAGTGGCAAAGATCCAGCTCTCACCAGTGTTCCCAGCTCATGCCCTCGGAGGTACCCCTTCCACCCTCCCTCTCCTGGCTCTTACCTGTGTTTCTGAGCTTCATCCTCCTGCCTTCCCAAAGATTGATTCCATGAGCCACCTGACATCCTGCTGATGAATTCTTTTTCCTCCTAGGATGGCCAGGCTTGACCTCATTGAGTGCACGCCTGAGCCCAATGGGTGCACACCGGAAATGGGATTTCTCTCTCCACGCCTCAGCTTCCTTACGTGAGATGCGGAAACAATAATAACAGTACCTCTTTCATAGGACTGAACCCAAACACTCCGTGCAGAGAGCTTAGGACATTGCGGGCACTCATATGCTAGCTATCATTATCACACTTACTCTGGCTTCCAGAGAGCTCAAGGGAAAAACAAAATGAGGATTCTCGAAGCCACATATGTCTTTGTCTCCTTTAAAGTTACTTCAGAGGCGCCTGGCTGGCTCAGTCCATGGAGCACGTGACTCTTGATCTCAGGGTCATGCGTTCGAGACCCACCTTGGGTGTAGAGATGACTACAGGAAAAAAAGTTACCCCAGAACCCCAGAGGGCCACACCCACCTGTAAAGGGGTGCTGGAAGTGAGGGTGATGACGATGAGTGATGCTAGCTAACACCTGTAGAGGGTGTTTTTACTGCCAGGCCCTTTTCTAAGTGCTTGACGAATTTCATCTCATCTAATTGTCATAACCACACCATGAGGAAGGAACTGTTATTGCCCCATGTTACAGAGAACACTAAGCAAGGCGCAGAGAGGCGATGTGACTTGCCCAAGGTCACACGAATCCTAAGCCGAGGCACAGCAGTCTGGCCCCAGAGTCTATGGTGGCAGAATAAAGCTGTGGAGACCACAGGAGGCGCTCAGAAGTGGTGGCCTGTGTGCAAGGCGGCTGAGACAGAGGGTTCCTTCCCCCTTGTACTAGTCAGCCTCCATGCCCACTAGGAGCAGAGGGCCTGGCAGCCCCGGCCGAGTCATCGGCCTTGGGGACTGGGAGATTCGGGCCCACGGTCAGAGCTAGCCAAGAGAGCCAGTCCTCAGCACGAGGCTCTGGCTTCCGCAGGGTCTGTTTCTGCACCACGTGGCTGCTGCAGGTGTGGGGGGCCCGGCCTCCCTCCAGGGGCAGAAACACAGCCTCTCCAGCCTCAGCCTCCACCTCCATGCTGAGCCCCTGGGCCCGGCTGCGCTGCCATCTGCCATCTGGACACTGGGCTTTGTGCCAGGGAGGGGCTGGTTGCCAGGCATGACCAGTGGGGCCGAGGTCACTTGCCTGGGGCCTCACAGCTACTCGCTGGTGGAGTGAGGATTTGAACCCACGTCTGCCAACCCCAAAGCCTCCGTGGCTGTAACCAAAAGGGGTATGTGGCATCCATTAGGCTCACAACCGGCCAACAGTGGCTTATTTTTGTGTCCTTTTATAACAAACAATTAAAAAAAAAAACAACCCAATCACTGACATTTATGGGGTGTTAGTTACTGAGAGCCAAGCCCTTACATGGGTGACATCATATAATCCCCTCAGTTGCCCTCAAAAGGCCAGACCATTTTCAGCCCTGTTTACAGAGGACAAAACTGAGGCATAGGGAGGTGAAGTAACATAGTGGCCATTTGCTTTCCTTGCCTGCCTAGCATTCTCTGCCCCTTTTCCTGGGAGGAGCACCCCAACTTCCCTTTGGGGAACCTTCCAGCTCTCAGTGTTGGCAGTCAGGTCAAGACTGTCCATCAGGGCGCCCTGCTCCCCTCAGACTAAGGGGCACATGATGCAGGCTTGGCCAGTGGGATACTCTCCCCTGGGACTTTGCCTCTTGAATCCTGTGATGTGTCTTCACCTTGAAGACTGTGTCTGATCCTTCCTCCTCTCCTCCCCTTATCTGAGCCCTGCAGATTTTGAGACGTTGATTCCAAGAGTGACCTCCTATCCTCCCAGTAAGGCCCCGTCTCTTTGGCAGAAGTCAGCTCATACTCTACTGCTTGCAAGTCCGAGTCCTCGCCAGTACAACGGAGCTCCTGAAGTTCATACCGGTGACGAAGGACTCAAACCATTCGTAGCCACTGCCTGGGGTTGGACCTCTCAGGTGAAAGAGGAACAAAGAATTCTGGGGCCCAGGGACCCTGCCCAAAGCGGCTATGAAATTTCCATTCTCTGCCACAATAAAACAGCACCGTTTTTGTAAAAGGGTAACATCTTCAATTCTGCAGAAGTTGGTTTTCACTGTCCTTAACCTTCAGCCTTCACAAACTCCACAGACCAGATCCTGGTACCCCAAAAGCGTATGTACCCCAGTCTGAGATACTCACCTGAAGGACATTTGGTTCCTTTGTTGCACCCTAGGCCTTTGCTCAGTACACCTCCCGCCCTGCTCCAGAGCCGTTGGCAGAGTCTGGGCCCACAGGACCCCCTCCAGGCTTTGGGGTGGACGCTGTCCAGCCCCACACTGTGGCCTGCCCCGAGTGCCACATCCTCCAGGGCTTTGCCTGGGGGGCCCGCGGGGGGGGGGGGGGGGAGGTGCAAGGTGTTAAAGACGCCCAGCACTACACTGAGCCTTCCTCCTAGCTCGGGATCAGAAAGAGGGGTCCAATGGGAATCAGAGAAGAATCACTTTCTCCATGTGGGAGCTGATGTGACTTCAGGCCAGGTCGTGTGCCCCATCCTTCACATTTCAGAAAACACGGGTCCTTGTGGTACACGTGAAAACAGAGAGGCAGAGTCTTGCCCAAGGCCACACAACATATCAGAGGCAGAGACTGGAAGGGGGCTCTCCCACCTACATCCTAGTTCTTTCCGTGGTCCTTTGCTTTTTCCCTCTAAAACACTGCAGATGTTGCCAGCAACTCCTGATGACCTGGGACCACATTTTAATCTCCAGTAGGCACTCCCCTTCCATCTGTTGGTTTGGGGCCCTCGTCCTCCCCCCAACCCCTCCACTGCACCCACAGCACCAGTTGGTGTGGGCTCTACAGATGCAAACTCATTTAAATGTCAGCTGGAGCAACATGGAGCTAGAAAGGCAAACAGGTGACAAAAATAGAAGTGACAATCACAGTATCCTAGACTGTGAGCGGGCATTTCCAGGCCCTCTTAACCCTTCCAGGGGCAAGTAGCCCTTGAAGAATCAAGATAACGATGGACTCCCGTCCAGGGAAAATTCAGGCGTATATTTTGCACGCAGTTTTGGAGGGGTCACGGGCCCATCCCATCTCGACACGGTTCCAAGAAAGAATTTGTTTGCAAAAAGGGACCTGATGCCAAGAATTTGGAGACAACCGAAGCAACTGGTCTCGGTGATTTTTCAGGCAGCTTCCAGTTAATGAGCCGTGAAGAAAGGCTCAAGTCCACTCCAGAAGCAGGGGTTCAGGGTTCAGGGTTCAGGGTCCGCCTTTTGTAACCAGAAACTACCCCCCCCCGACTTATCTCTTTGGGATGGGGGGCCTTGGGTTTTATCTTAAAGGTGGGGGCACTTCTGTAACGTCAGTAAAACTGGGCCACTTTGAAGAGGATCCAAGGTGAAATGTCAGCAGGGGAGGAGACACCGGTCTCCGTTGCCAGCCTCCACAGCCAGGGCCCCCGCCCCCTGCCTGCGCCTTCCCCTGGACGCCATCTGCAAGGAACACAAAAGCGGCCACGCCCTCTGGCGTAGGCAACTCTGAGGTCCTGGCCAAGGTCCTGAGCGGCCTTAATGTGTGTGCCTTGCCTTTGTCGCCTCAGTTCCCCATCTTCACAAAAGGAGAGAGTGGATGGTTGGGACCGGGACCACCCCCACATTCGGGGGTCTTGGCCTGGCTCCATTGGAAATCTCTGTTCTCATGGTGGCTTTGCTTCTCAGCAAGAATTTGGGTAAACAATGCCCCCCCTGAGAAGAAGCGGTAGGGACAGAAGCTCAGCATTAGGACTGGAGGGAGAGGTGCCTGGGACAGGAAGGATGGGTGATTAATGAGAAGGGAAGGAGGAATTGTTGAGAAGTGCCTGCAGGGAGAGGAGCAGAGTACACATGGTGTCTGGCCCCGCACCAGGAGTCTGGAGACTGGAGGGAGGGGTGCCGAGGGGCTGTCATGTGCTTGGGAAGGGGAAATTTCCACCTGCAACTGGGGGCTGCCATGAAACCCGATCAGATGGCATGGTGCTAATGGCCTCAGGGAGCTGGCACGGTGCAGCTGAGGCTGAGAAGCCAGATCCTGTGGCAAGCTGGACCAAGAGGCGTGTCACGCCTGCTGGGTCCTCGCCATGGCCCCCTTGCCCCTCGGGCTTTCCTGCGCCGTAATTGCTGTAGAATGCGCTCTCTGGTCAGGACCATTGGGCTCCAATGTGCCACCAAGCACAGGATCCAAGGAGGACAGATGGCGCATGCTTGGCCATCATGATGTGGGGCTACTGGTCTCCAGTGAAGCTGGGAATTGGGGAGGGGTGGTGCATGTGGAGTGTCCATCCAGGGTCAGGGAGGGGCCCATGCATCTTTTTCGCAGGATAGCCGGCAGACCCAGTGGATGACCTCCTTGGACCTCCAGTCAGAGGTGGCAACCCAGATGCCTGGGGCACCTGAAAATGAGGGTACCCTCCTGGCTGGTGGTTGCCTATTTAGCCCCAGGACCATCCCTCCCACCCTCGAGGGGCAGAATAGCAGAGTGACCATGAGCATAGACCTGGGAGCCAAATCTGGGTCCAAATCTTGGTTCTGCCGCTTCCCAACTGTGAACCTCTGAGTCTCAGGCTCCTCATCTATAAAGGGATTCATATACACCATTGGCAAATAGCAAACCTTCTGCTCTCTTCTCCTGCACAGATGGCAGACATTGCTAATCAATCAAGACATCTGTTTTCTCCTTTTGCACCGCAGAAAACATTGCGAATTGATCAAGGTATTGCTTCTCACTGAGCCTCAGAATCCTTCTGTGTGTCCCGAGCTCCAGGCAGCCACTCCCAAGAGATAAGATTCGGCATTTGAGATGAACCCTTTTGCCACGTCTGTTATGATGCCTGCCGAGCACAATTCCTGGCGCACAGCTGACCGTGTATAAAGTCAGTTACCGTTCGGTCTGTGCTCAGTGCAGGAATCCTCATCTATTATCTCCAACTTCTGCTTACTCATCTCCAGTGACAGGGAGCTCACTGCTTCTTCAGGCTGGCCATTTTATTGCTGGACAGTTCTGATGATTAGAAAGTCCTCAAATTTCCCTCCCGAGCCTCCTCTTTCCCTCAAACCGTCTATAATTCTATGGCAAAATGCTCCCTTTTTTCCTGGATTAGCTGCCACTAGGGATTGAGGTGATTTATTTTTAGGTGATAAATTTAAACCACCTGATGAGTAAAACCTTCTCTCAGATTGCATATATCTGATCCTAGACTAGCTAAGCAGCTCCTGTGTTTGATGGACATGTTTGGGGGAGTATGTGAGCGTGTGTGTGTGTGTGTGTGTGATGGAATGTGTAGGTGAGGGAGAGATGGAAAGAGAGAGAGGAAAGGAGGGGGGAGGGATGTATTTTAAAACCTCATAATACACCAGGCCAATGTCACTCCTTATATAAGCCTAATAGCTTCTCTGAGGATTGGGGCTGCATTCAGGGCCTCATCATTAGCTGATTAAGCCTGATTATTCTGAGGGGAGGGACAGTGAAGAGGGACATGAAGTTACATAACTCTCCATTTATTTGGATTTAATCCATGCTTCTAAATTTAAGAGCTGGAAGACTTCAAAGATGAGCCCCCGTCACTCGGAGGTGGTGCTGGACACACTGGGGCAGTGTGTCTGGTGAGCGCTGGAGCCCCATGGTGCCCGGGGCGAGGCGGGAGGGTCTCTGCAAGGGGACAGGGCAGGAGGCTCGCCTCACAGTGCCAAGAGAAGTTGTGTGGGGAGCCAGTGCCGCTGGGGACATTTCACACCCTGGAGCTTATGCATCGGCAACGGAGATGGGGAGGAGGGACTGGTGACACGGGGTGGACTGCATGGTAAAGGGGCGGTGGACCGGAACCCATTGTCCTGCTGGGCTGGGAAGTTCTAGGAAAGCCTGGACAGTTGTGGTCACCCCTGGGGTACAGCTGGTGTTCCTGTGTGGTCTGGTGTGGCCACTTCCAAACAGATCTCCTTTCTGTGGGGGCTCATAGCTTTGCCATTCTATTTGATTCAGGGCACAGAAAATCACTGCGTCATTCAGGTTGCACCCCGAACGAGGGCACGGCATCCTAGCGAGTGCCTCTCCCGTGGAAGACGGCACAGATTCACATATGTACGAGGCTAATTGTTCACAGGTGGCCTCACAGGACGCTCTAACAGAATTGTTATTACAATACTTTTCTGGAAGCCGGAAGTCAAGTGTCTTGAACAAAGGGAGGCTTTTTCTGATTTGCGCAAAGGCAGTGTTCTGGCTATAGCAGCAACCTGGCCCTGGCCTGATCCGGATCCAACTCTGAGTTCGAGTCACAGGGATCCTGTTCAGGAAGAAGCAGCTGCAGAGCTGTGACTACTCATTCAAGGTCTCAGGGACATTTCCCAGGCCATTGCTAAGAGGTGATAACACTCCGTAATAGCACAGGAGATAAGGTGCAGATAAAAGCACTCTATTAACTTTAAAGAATCCACACCCATTTTAGGAAGTGCTATGAAGTCATGCTATAGTAGAACACAAGCCAGGCTTGGGCTCAGCCACCTTCTAGCTCTGTGATGTGGGATGAAGCACTTCACCTTTCTGGCCTTCAGTTGGATCTGCTAGAAGATGGAAATCAGGTGGAAAATGGCTATGAAAAGCCCTGTCCCAGAGCCTAGCTCACAGTGAAGGCTCTAGAAAGGCTTGACTTTTTAGCTCAACAGTACTTTAAAGTATCCAGGCCACTTGAACACTAGAATGTGGTATTTTCTTTGAAATCCTATGTACTTAGAGCAAAATTCAGATTCAATATCCTGATTTTTAAATTCTTGCACGTCTGACTCCCCACCCACCAGTCTCATCTTGGCCCCTGCCCCTTCCCCTAGCTCACTCCACTCCTTGATTTTCCTTGAACATGCCAGGCCTGTCTACCTCAGGGCCTTTGCTCTTGCTGTCCCTCTGCCCGGAATGCTCTTCCTTCATCTTCCCATGACTGGCTCCTTTTAGCTGGTCAGGTCTCAGCACAAAAGTCACCTCCTCGAGGTAAGTAGGCTCTGGAGCTTTCTACCACTCACCTTGGCTTAATTTTCTGCATTGCCGTTTATTAATTTCTCTCACGTTCTTTCTTTGCTCACTTATTTATTTTCTGTCTCCACCACCAACATCTAACTTGCCCAAGAGCAGAGATTTTGTCTGTCTTGTTCCCCTCTCTATCCCAAACCACAGGTGTCTGGTAAATGTTTGTTGATGCAGGAACAATGTTTATAATGAGCATGAAGAGAGGTCAGCTCCTTCCATGCACACCGCACCCATCTCCACCTCACTCTGCCTTGCTCCCTCGCTCTCTCTTCTCCTCGGCTCCCTAGCTCTCCACTGGATCCCTTCCCCCCTTGTCCACGTGTGTCTCTCCTCTTCCACTCAGGGACTTCCTGTGCTCTTTCTTGATTCCCTGGCTTGTCCTACAGAGAGCTTAAAACATCGCATTCTTTCTGTTTCCCAGATTAGGGTGACTTTAACCTTGCATCTTTCTTGTCTTTCGGAATCTCTGCCTGTCGGTCTGGGTCCTCTTCTCTTTGGGGAAGGGGGCACGGGGAGCCAGTGTGAGAGTCATGGGTGAGAGGAGGTTTTAGATGGCTCAGGAGCCTACTGTCTCCAGAGGCACTGAAATCCTCATCCCGAGGCTGTGAATAAAGGCTGAATAACCACTTCCTTGAGACGCTCCCAACTCCACCCTCTGGGGAGAGCTGCAGCCCCACGTGCTGCTGCGGCACGCAAGTTTCCTCCTCATCTTAAAACCAAGTTTGTACAAATCCGCTAAGCAGGGGCTTCAGTGAATTGGTTTGACTTAATGCCAACTGTTACCCGGGCTAACGCATTTGAACAGCATTTACTTTATAGTTTACAAGTCTTTTTCGGCGGTCACTCGTTCAAAGCATGTTTAATAAGCACCTACTGTGTGTCCCAAATGGTTCTAGTGCTTTTCATATACCAATTTATTCATAAAGTAGGTACTAGGATTATCATTATCCCTGTTTTACAGATGAGGAAACTGGTCCAGAGTTGGGTTTACTATAAAGCTCAGTGTCTTACTCTGTTTTGGCTGCTCTAACAAAGTACCACAGATTGGTGGCTTAAAAACAGCAAAAATGTATTGCTCACAGTCCTGGGGGCTGGAAGTCTGAGATCCAGTTGCCAGCGTGGTCAGGTGAGGGCACTCTGCTGGACCCAGGGACCTCTCGGAGGCCTCCTCCTGTGTTGGAAGGGGCTAGGGAGCTCAGTGGCTTATAAGAGCAGGAATCCCATTCCGGAGGGCTCCACCCTCATGACCTAATCACCTCCCAAAGGCCCCACCTCCTAACTCCGGCACCTCTGGGTGTTAGGATTCAACATAAGAATTTGGGGGAGATACATTCAGACCACAGCACTCAGAAAACTTAAGTTTTCAGGGTTTCTTCTGTGCACGGGCTCCTTCCTTGTGCCCAGGTGGGGCCCCAGCCCTGTTTGCTGATCACATGTGCAAAATTTGCAAAAGTAATACATTTCACCACCAAGCAGCTAAGACTGGTGCCTCTTCCCGCTATGAACCTCATCTGTCCCTCTCTCTCTCTCTCGTAGTGAGTAAGGCTGGAATGGCTGTGGGCATTTTGGGGATCCACCTTAGGGAAAACTAGATTGGAGATACATTTGAGTTCACTGAGAAAAGTGTATGTGGCTTAAAGTCATTTCATATCTAGTTAAGTTATTGCCTGCCATCTGGGTGTAGAAGACAGCTCCCAAGAACAGCCTCCAGCTCCCCCGTGCCCACTTGTCTGCATGATGGTCATGTGAATATGCTCTATGTCACCCAGCACAGAGAGTATACAGAAAGTGAAGGAAAATTCAGCCTGAAATGTGAGAAGCCAGAAGCTATTCTGTAGAAACTTCCTCCCATCAGACATGTGAAATTGTGAATGGAGGCTTTGCTTCTCAGTGCTGTGTCCTCGATGCCCGATCCAAACCAAAGTTCTCTCCTGCAGGAAAAGACTGGATAATGCAGCATATACAATCAGAACCACAATCCTTTTTTTCTTTTTCTTCTTTGGGGAAGATCATGTAAAATGCAATTTATCAGAATTCCTATGTTTATAGCGCACAAACTTACAGCTGTACTAAAAACAACTAAGGTGTCCATAAGGGGGTCACATAGGACAAAGCCTGATGGAGGTTATTCCAAATTTAACAAACTGTGCTAAAATGTGAGTGTTTATATAAAACATTTCCAGTGTCACATGTTGTGACACCGAAACATTCCTAAACAGTCTATAGTAATAAAAACTTCATTCAACAGTCCATGTTAGAAGAGAGACTGAATTATCTTTTAAATCCCTGTAAACAATAGGACAAAACTGTCATCATATAAAGGTGACCAATGAAATGTTGGGGGAAAAGGATTGTAAGGGCATGGCAGAAAGTTGATGAATAAAAATACTGTGTTATTTTTCTGGAGTTTGTGATGCTTGTGGCAGTTGTTGGCTTTCTGATATTTTCTATGAGTCCTGTGCTCATTCTAAATCTCACCTTTTGTACCCCATTTTCTACTCTTAAGGGGCCCCCACAACTCTACAGGCTTTGGGTTCCACCTCTAAACTCTATGGCATAGTTGCTAGGATAGGCAGGCTTCCTGCCGCAGATACAAGCTCATACAATCCGTATTCTTTTTCGGCCCCTCTTGGCACAAAAGCTAACTCACAAATCACAGTGGCAGTGGCGGCAGGATGAGGGGACCGCGGATGCTACGGCGGTAGTGGAGGGGGGAGACAGCGCGGTGGCCCGACCCCCGGTGGGAGGCGGGTGCGGGGAAGCGGCTGGATCTGGGCTCGGCTCGGAGCGTCAGCAGGCGGCGCTGACAAAGCGGGAGGTGGGGGAGAACAGCCGCCCCCCCGCCCCCCGGAGGACGGCTCCGCAGCTTGAGCCCGCAGGTCGGCTCTTCCCGCGCAGGCGGTGCCAGGGAGTCCGGGTTCTGGGAAGGCTGCTGTGGGCGGGAGGGGGGAGCGCCCGTCACCGGCCGCCTGGCCGGCAGCCGCAGCGCCCGCGCTCCCGCAGCGCCCGCCCACGCGGGGGCCCGGAGCCGCCCGGGAAGCGCGCCCGCGGCCCGGCGCCAGCAGCCCGCCGCGGCCTGCCCGACCCTCCCCGACCCTCCCCGACCTTCCCGCGCGGGCGGCCGGCGTGGGCGGACACGTGCGGCCCCGCGTGCGCGCCCCGGCCCCGGCCCCGCGCTGCCGCCAGCTCGGGGCGAGAGGGCGACGACCAAGAGCTCGGCCGGCAGCCGGCAGACGGGCCAGCGCCCCAGCGCCCCGGGGCGCGGCGGGGGGGGGGGGGGGGGGGGGGGGGGGGGGGGCGGGGGGCCCCCCCCCCCCGCCCCCGGCCATCCCCTGCGCCCCGCCCCGCCCTCCCCCGGTGCAGGCGGAAGGCGGCGTCCTGCCGGGAGGAGCCCGCCCTGGCTGGGTGAGCTTCCCCAGGGCTAAGGGGTTGACAACAACGAGGATGATAAAAAAGTAATAATAATAAAAGCAAACACTGACCGAGTGCTGACTCCGTGCCAGACTCGGTTCCCAGGTCGCTACTGCTATAATCCCCGCCGCAAACCCGTGATGTTAGCTAGCTCTTGTACTGGCCCCATTTTACAGCTGAGGAAGCGAAGGTAAAGAGAGGCGCTCCCATTGCTGGTAGCTTTTACTGCTAGTAATCTAGCGACCCCGATGGGCCATGGCTTTCGGAGGGCTTGCCGTGTGCAGGCAACTGACGCACGGGATCACACCACATCCCTATAAACCCTCCCCCTGTCACAGAGGAAGACAGAGTCTCCGGGAGGTGAAGTCACTCGCCCGCGAAGACGCAGCTGGTCGAGGGGCAGCGTCGGCCCTGGAACCCCGAGCGTCTGAACAAACTCAGCCGTGATCACTCCCAGCCATTCCTGAAGGGGCCTCTCACCTGTAATTTGGCATCACTTCCCCTCGTCCCTGTCCCTAGATTGAGTAGGGCAGTTCTGGTCTGGGAGCACAGGGTGATGGTTCTGAGGCTCCACCGGAAACGTGGCTGCTTTGCCCAAGATCACTCAGCTGTGCAGAGGAGGAGCCGGTCGGAAAGCGGGGCTTGGGACTCACCCACTCACTCACCGCACACTGTCTGGAGCCTGTTTCCTATCTCTGAACTCAGGTGAAAAGCCACTCGCGGTAAATGTCCTCCTCTTGTAGGTTTTGGGTTGGCCACCCTGCCAGAGACACCTGTCTTCCCTTCCTGCCAGGTGCCTGGTGGTCTTGCCATCCCCTCTTGATCCGCCCGCCCTGCCCATCACAGACTGGGGTCGGGAGCCCTTCTGAGGGCTGGGCACCATGCCCACTTGTTCAGAAGCCTCCCAGTCTTGGCCCCAGCCCGCCCTGGAAAACCCTGCTTCCCTCCCCTGCCATGCGGACCCCTGGCCCCCGGCCCAGCCTACAGAGCCCCTGGGGCTTGTCAGAAACCTGGATCATCGAATCTGATGAGGCAGATCAGGGAGGGACCACACAAGGTCACACAGCAACCAAGAGGCTGAGGCCGTTGTCTTCCACCTGGAAGGGACTGGATGTGGGGTTTCTGGCTTCCCCACTCCTGAAGCTGGCCGTGCGGCCTAGCGGTGTTGCCCAGCCTCTGGCTGCTGGGACATGAATTAAGGACCAACCTGGGGGTCAGCTGGGGCCCTCAGGGACTGGCCCCGGGCTGACTGGGGTCCTCTGCGCACCGATATCTTCCTGCTCCCGCCACAGCCTTGACCCGAGAGACCTCGCTCCTTGCTGAGGCTGTAAGGCCGTAAGGTCTTCTTCCTGTGTGACAGGGCTGTGCCAAGAACTCCTGACTGTGGAAGAGGCAGTGTGGCAGGTGAGGGACCCTCGGCCAGGCAGGAAAGGCCCTGAACGTTATCCGTAGTACTGGCCAAGTGCCGGGCGCCCAGCCGGCCAGGGACAGAAAGCCCTAGAACTCGGACTCAGGCCTCTGCCTCCCGCTGTCCTTCCCACATTGTCTGTCCCACACAGTGCAGATGTCCCCCAGGCCTCGGGCGCTCTCTGTGTGATGGACACATGTGCCCTCTGTGGACTGAACAGGTTTTGGGTTTTGTGGTTTTGTTTTTTTTTTAAGTAGACTATTTTTTAGAGCAGTTTTAGGTTCAGCAACACTGAGAGGAACGTGCAGAGATTTCCCATCCCCTGCCCCCACCCATGCACAGCCTCCTCTGACAGACTGGTGCCTTTGTTGCAGTGACATGTCACTGACATGTCATTGTCACCCAGAGTCCATAGTTTACAGGGAGGTTCACTCTAGGTGGTGGACGTTCTGTGGGTCTGGACACATGTATAAAGACATGGATCCACCATTGTGGTGACATACTGAGTGGTTTCACTGTCCTAAACATCCTCTGTGCCCAGCCTAGTCTTTCTTCCTTTTTTTTTTTTTTTTTTAACTGTATTTCTCCATTTACAGAATGCAAATGACTTCACTGGGGTTTCTGCCAACTTTACAATCATGCCTGGAGGTCCTTTCCTTATGATGCCCTCCCATTCCGGGGTCACCAATGCTAAGAACACGGGCTGCATTTCCTTCTGTGCATTTTATATCTGCGTAAACATAACCACTGTGTGATGACAAGGGCTGGGCACATGAGAGGTCCCAGGAGCCAGTTCCAGAAACCAGCATTGACTGGAGTGCCTAGTGCGTGCCTGACCCCACTGTGCAATTTCATCCTCACAGCCACCCTCACAATTGGTGTCTCCAATTCACAGATGAGAACACTGAGGCTCCCGGGTCCCAAGGACAGCAAGTGTCAGAGCTGGGCTTGCAGCCCACATCTGACTGAGCCTGACATCTCTGCACTTTGAAAAGCAGACAGCATCTTGGTCTCTGAGGAATTCCTGTCTTGCATCGTGGCCCTGGGGGTGGAGACTCTGAGCCAGCATGGAAAGAGCCTGAAGACACAGTTTGCCTCATGCCTGAGCCCCTAAAGGTGGAGTGTGAGGCCTCAGCAGCCTAAAGTGTGGCCCCTACTCTTGTTTGGCATGGCTTTTAGAAGACCCAGGAGCCTAAGCCTGGGAGGGAAGGGAGGGTCGTCCCAGCTCATGTCCACAGGACAGATGTCAGCAGAAAGTGTACACCCACTCAGAGGAATGCACTGTCACATTCTACACACTCACAGATGCACACCCTTACCCTCATGACATTCAAAGCTCTCTCCTCACCATTTTCCCGTTTAGGCCTCCAATCAGGGCTGCCTCCTACAGTTGCCCACGCTGTGCACTGCACAATTGTAAGAGGCACCAGTCACATGGACTGTGATGTGAACAGCACCCCCTGGAGTAATCTAACACAGTGGCCCTGTTCACAGTAACCTGGGAGTGAGCCAAGGAGACTTGGCCCATTTTGTAGCTAGTGGAAACTGAAGCTCAGAGACAGCCAGTGACTTACCCATGGGTCAAAGAGTGAGTCAGTGGTTGGAACAAAATCTATGTCATCCTTTGTCTCCCTTCCCGCAGGCATTTCACAAAGAATTCTCCTTTCTTTCTAAAATTTTGATTTACTTTAAAAAACAAATCATTTTTAAGCTTCTGTCTATTTTTGAAGAGGAACCCTATTCACGTGATACGGAATCTTAAGGATATAAAAGGGTATAAAGAGAAAGCTTTCCCCGTCTACGCCGACCCCCAAGCAGCCAGGGCTGCTGTCCTGTGTGTCCTTCCAGAGATAGTCTATACACCTTTCACACAAGTGGGCACATGCAGTGCTCTGTGCACCTTGCTGTTTTCACGTTATATGTCCTGCAGTATATTAGAACACTTCAGGCTGTGGGATTCTTTCTTCTACCTGTGGACAGAATTCCATCATGTGGAGGCCTTGATTGCTGCTTAAGCAGGACCCACTGGTGTTCACTCAGGACGCTTCCAGTCTCGCTCAAGCAAACAATGCCAGATGTTCCCCCCTCCTCCTCCAGCGTATGTATGCTTTGGTAAATCTGAAAACACACCTGACGGGTGCATTCTTCATTTCTTTAAAATCAAAATGTTCCGTTTTTGAAACGAAATTAAAACACCATGAAAGGACACATCATAAAATACATGAGAAGATCCACATTGCCCAGCCCTACTTCTAGAAGTGACCGGTAGTTCATATTATTTCACGGCCTGCTCATGTGGCTTAATATATATGGTTGGTTGCAAAACCAGCCACAGTCCCTCACACCTCCTTGTCTCCTTGTGCTTTCCCTTGTGGCTTGGCAGGTCCTCGCACTGAGAGTCAGAGGCGGTTTCTCCCTACCTTGAATCTGGGCTTGGTCCTATGCCTTGCTTTGGCCATTAGAATGTGGAGGTGATGGTGTGCCGATTCCAAGCCTAGGCCTCAAGAAGTTTTGCCTGCTTCTGCTAACTCTTTGGGAGCCTTGCTGCCCCATGGGAATAAGCTCAGGCTAGCCTGCTGGAAGATGCGAGATGCTTGGAGCAGGGGAGAGTCATCCCAGGTGCCCCAGTCAAAGGTCCAGAGAGCCGCTCCTAGAAATCTAACCTGACCTCTCGACTCCAACCCTCTCGCCTACCCCATGCCAGCTTCCCCAGCAAAATCAGAGCCCTCCATCCAAACCAGGGGCCAAGTGTAGGGACCTAGGGGGCTCTACGGAGGTGAGGGGGACAGGGCTTGGAGGAAGCCAATATATTCCTGCTCAATTTGTACGCCAGAGAGCAGAGGCCTTTCCTAACGTGTCTTTGGGAGAAAAGTTGTAAGACGGACATCAGAGACTGCCCCTCATCACCTCCCACCTTCTCTACTTGGTCTCTCATTCACTCCACACACTTTTGTTGAGCACCTACTATGTACCAGGTGCAATTCTAGGTACCGGGGATTCGGCCGTGAGTAAAACTGACATATTCTCTGCAACTTACATGCTAAATGGATGAGACAGCAAATAAGCATTTAAGCCCACAATTATATAATATGTCAGGGAGTAATAAGTGTTCAGAAAGAAATAAAGCAGGATAAAGGGACAGGGGTGAGGGGATAGCCAAGGAAGTCTCATCCAGGAAGAGATGTGTGAGCAGACACTGGAACGATAACAAGGAGTGAGCCCTGCAGACAAGAGGAGAGGCATTCTAGGCCGAGCGGACAGCACATGCAAAGGCCCAGAGGCAGGAGTGAGTGTGCAGAAATCTGGAGAAGCAGCCAGGAGGTAGGTGTGGCTGGAGCAGAGTGAGCAAGGGGTGCGGGGAGTGGGGAACAAGAAGAGAGGTATCTCCTGTCACTCCATTCCCTCCTCCGATCCTCAACACCCCCCTCCCACCATCTGCCAACTGACCGCTGCGTCCTTTTTCCTCTTGTACAAGGCTGGTCCCTTCCCCCAGGGTCTGGATCCCATTTAGCCTTTCCTGCCTCCTCAGATGCCTCATGCCTCACTCCAGCCTGAGATTCTTAGCACACATCATTCCCTCTGCCTCCAAGTCCGCCCCACCCTTTTTCATCTGGCCGTGCATCTTTTCAGGTCCAGGCAGGCCCTGCATTCCCTGAAGGCTTCTCTCGTGCCCCAGGCTGGGTTGGGGGCTCTGTGGGCTCCTTCAGTTGCCTGAGCTTCCCCCGTGTGGTTCTGACTCATTGGCAAGGTCATGAGCTCCCACGGCCTGGAGAATGTCTGATTCCCCTTTGTGTCCCCAGTTCTGAGCACAGGGTTTGGCCAGGTGTGCAGATGACACTCTGATGGCTTCAGGCTAAGACCTCTGGCTCCCCAGATCCCCTTTCGCACTGTCTCCGTTGCTTGTCCCCCTGACCTGGAACAGTTTGGTCTCAGCCACCCTGACCTACTTGCCGCTCACTAAGCCGATCTGGTTTTTCCTATCCACCCCCACCATAATAAGCCACTCCCATTCCTGTCTTCTTAGCCCAAATCTCCTCCATCAAAACCAACTGGAGCCTGTTTTGATTGGAGCAGCACAAAGCACACCAGACTCAAGAAACAGCTAGACAGATGTGCTGTGTGATGTCTGCCTGGCCCTCAGCTTCCTCATCCATTGGCTGGGGATGCAGTGGTACCCACAGGAGTAGGAAGTGGATGGTGCGTGCCTGACCTGTCTCCTCCCTTTGGCCTTGGCCTCCCTGAGGTGCTGAAGTTCTCTCCGATCCCTCTCAGTGCCCAGAATGTAACAGCTTCTCAGCAAATATATATGAAAGTATAAAGAGATGCCATACTTTATGGTTCCCATTGCACAAACATTATTGTGTTCTGTCCTCGAAGCGATTCTGACCAGCATCCTGTCATTTCACATGAGCCCACTCTGGCTCCTGAGCCAGGAAGACTGAGTCAGGAGGTGCTTGGCCATCAGCTATGGCAAGACCCCGACCAGACATTCGGAGAGGTTGTGGGATCCACCCAAGGCCAGCCCTTGAACCCTGATCCTTAGATTCCAGGTCCTAAGCTCAAAACCCTTGCACAGTCCTGAGTCCTCCCTATGACACTCTGAAGTGAGCAATGATATCGTGCCCATTTTATAGCCCAGACAGCTGAGGCACAGCTTGGGAGCGGCAGAGGCAGGACTTGCCCCCGAGTCTGGGGACCATCCCTGTGCTCTTCACACATCTCCATACATAAGCTGATTGGTAATAAATAAGGAGAAGTTTTCTTCTTTCCCTCTCTTTCTTTTGGCCTTTTTCCCATTTTTGAGGACTCGGGGTAGCAGCTGTGCTGGAAAGAACAGGACACGCAGTGCCCAGCAGGAAATGCCGGGCACAGGCCGGAGGTGGGAGGTGGGGGCTACAAATTGGTCGGCCCCTCTGAGCCTGGAGCAAGCCTCTGAGTGTGGCCCGTTGTTCTGCTGCTTATGCACTTGGGAAGGTGGAGTGCCTCACCAACCCCCCACTCCCCCCCACCCCCCCACCCCGCGCGGCCGCATGTTGACCTTGGAGCTGGGGTGTAACTCCAGGCACTGTTTACAAATGGAAAGTGGCTGGAGTCCCACGGGGGAAATACTGCCCTGTTTGTGTCTTGTCGTCTGTCGTTGGTGTCCCCAGGCCTTAGAACTGGGTTAGGGCTGTGAAGGCAGGGATGGTCTTAGGGTTTGGTTACTTCTTGGCAAGAGGAGGTAGGATGTGGGCATCCTGCAGCATTTAGCTGATATTCCCAACCAATGCTAAAATCATGGTCTTCTGCTTGGGAATGCTACCTGGACACACAGTTAACACACGCACACAGATCTGTGGAGCCCCAAAGCCGAGGAAATCCTGCATCTTGTGAAGCATGTAGTCAGCACGTAGTCTATGCCAGGCATGCACTGGCCACAACACTGGCTAGGGGTGCTGTGGGTGACCTTGGCGCGCCCCTTGGCCTCCTGAAGCCTTGGTTGCCTCAGCTGGACGGAGGAGATAATGATATTTATCTCACGATCCTGTAGGCAAGGAGCAGGATGCACACCGCAGCCTCGGGGGGGTCCATCCCAACTGCCAAAGTGCTGGTCAGGAGCTGAAGCCCAAATAGCTATGTGAAAATTAAATAATTTGGCTCCTCCAAATCTTAGGAGATTTTTGTCAATTTCATGTCATGGACTGGATGGAATTGGAACTAAAGTCCACATGTCTTTTGAATGAATTACATATAGGAAAAAGAAAGGAAGGAGCGCCTGGGTGGCTCAGTTGGTTAAGTATCTGCCTTCAGCTCAGGTCATGATCCCGGGGTCCTGGGATCAAGCCCCACGTCAGGCTCTGTGCTCAGCAGGGAGTCTGCTTCTCCCTCTCCCCCTGCTTGTGCACTCTCTCTCTTTCAAATAAATAAATAAAATCTTAAAAAAAAAAAAAAGGAAAGAGAAAAAAAGAAGAAAAACAATTCATGCTGATTACTCATAATAGCTAAGATATGGAAACAACCTAAGTGACCATCAATGGATGAACGGATAAAGAAGATGTGGTGTGCATATACAACGGAATATTATTCAGCCACGAGAAAGAAGGCAAGCCTGCCATTTGCGGCGGCTTGGATGAAACTTGAGGGCATGATGCTACGCCAGATAACACGGATAGAGAAAAACAAATACTGTATGATCTCACTTGTATGCAGAATCTAAAAAAAAGTCAAACTCAGAGAAACAAAGTAGAGTGGTGGTTGCCAGGGATTGGGGGTACGGAAAATGGGGAGCTACTGGTCAAAGGTGCAAACTCCCAGTCCCAAGATAAACGAGTTCTGGGGATCTAATGTACAGCATGGTGATTATAGCTAATAATACTGTATCACATGCTTAAATGTTCTCACCACTAAGCACCTTAAACTTACACAATGTCATGTGTCAATTTTATCCTAAGCTGGAGGGAAAAAAAAAATGAAGGGAAAAAAGGAATGCATGCTGAAGTATGTAATAAACCATCAAGGATATGATAAGGCAAGATGAAGGAGTGAACAAAATACTTCCTCCTAGCCCAGCCTTGCCCTTTGACTCTCTTAAGGGTGTCTTTTGATGTTGTTAATTTCAATCAAGTACAACGTGTGTATTCCTTCTTTTCTAGTTAGGGCGCCTTGTCTCCTGTTGGAGAAATCCTTGCCTCCCCAAGGCCATGAAGACTGCCTCCAATGCTCCATGCTGCAGTCCATCATCCGCATTGGATCATTTTTATGCACAGACTGGGGTAGAAGGTCAAGGTTTGTGGTTTTCCATAGGATGTCCGGTCATTCCAGCATGACATGTTGAAAATCACTCCTTTCCCCCACTGAATTGCTGTGGTGCTTTTGGGTAGGGAATGCTACCTAGCAATGAGCACAAGAAGCTGCTGCCTCACACGACAGCGTGGCTACAGTCTGTAGACATTACGGTAAACGAGAGAAGCCAGACAAAAAGAAATGTGCTGCACGATTCCATTTATGGGACGTTCCAGTGACAGTGTAATGGTGGACGCCTTGGGGTGAGGTGTCACCTGGGAGGGGGCACGAGGGATCCTTCTGGGGTGTGGAAATGTTCTTTATCTCCACCTGCGTGGTGGCTCCCCAGGTGTCTACAAATGAAAACAAAATCAATGAGCTGTGCCATTAAGAACATTCTTTTAAATGAGTGCGCAGACAGCCTCTGCTTGTATGCTATACGCTAATTTAACAGAATGTTCTTGGGAGCATGGGGGAGGAAAAGCTGCATTCAGACAGAGGGTGTTCACTGGGGAAGCTGTGAAGAGGCTTTTCAGAGCTGGAGAGAGAAAAGAGAAGCAGCCCCTGGAAGCTGGCTTGGTTCCTAGCTGGGCCGTGCTGTTCCCCTGCGGGACGTAAACAAGCTCAAAAAACACTAACCTCAGCCGAGGTCCCTCTGGGACAACGAGAGAGTGAGACACAGCAAGGCCACTTCACAACTGTGTCTCAGCATAGACAAAACAGGGTCCCCGTGCCACCCGCAGAACACCAGGCACCCCCTCTCCCTGGGCCTCTCATCCAGCTAAAATAAATATGTCTTTACCACTTATCATCTTTATCATGTTTTTGGCCGCCCCTCTCTGCAGACGACATGGATTGAGATCCTCAGGCGCACAATTGCTTCTGCCTTCTGGCAGTATCCAATCTGGTGAGCCCCCTGCTACCTGAGGTCCTCCCCTAAATCACCCAGCCAGAGCCCAAATCCTATAATAGGTTCTTTCTAGCACTCTCTGCAGAGAACCCACAGTCCCCAGGAGTGTGTTCTCCCTTGCTGCAGTGAGCAGCAAACCCACACTGTTTAACTACAGGTGGCTCGGGGTGGTCTGGCTGGAGGGCATCTACCAGACATTTGACCAGACAATTGACCGAAGTCCTGCAGAATAATCAGGTGTTTGCCATGCCTGAAAAAGTGATCTGAGCAAAAGGCATAGATGAGCAAACACTCTTGCAGAAGGTGGAGGGACCCTGTTTGTGTATAGGGCTGGGGGTGGGGGGGAAACAGCGGAGGCAGGCTGGGGCCAGAGCATGAGCGTTGAATGCCAGGCTACAGAATGGGGCTGAGACCAGGGTGAAGGGCATGAGGCCCAACCCTGGAACAGTGAGCACCTCCTTCAGCTCTGCACCCTAGACACCTCACTCCCCTCACCCAAATCCCGACCCCACCAGAGTTTCTGGAGCTACCTCTAATTCGGGGCCAGACCCAGCAGTTGACCAGGACTCAGTCCATGGGGACATCAGTGGGCAGGGCTGTCACCAGTGCCATCTCGACGTCCAGCCCTTTCTCCTGCTATCTGTAGTAACTGTTTCTAGCCTTCAACTTGCACCACACACTGTCACCCAAGCTCCTGGCACAAGAGTCAGTGTGGAATAGTGGGCAGCGGGCCTTCAGCCTCCCACCCCTGATTGCCAACCCCCCAGGGCTTCTTGGCCTCTGCCCTCGGCCCTCCATCCCACCTCTAGGCCCCTCCTGTCAAAGACCCGGCCTCTCTGGTCAACTTAAGGCTCAATTTGGGTCCTCTCTGACCTCTGGCTCCTGGAGGCAGGCTTCTCTTTTGGGATCTGGCCACACCTGCCTGGCTTTCTTTGACCCTAGGGCCTCCGTGTGGCTGACCCCTGACTGGTAAGCCTGGAATGCTGGGACTCAGGTAGTCTCTGTTCTCAGCCTTACGTTTTCTTTGGGTGACCTTACCTTCTCTGCTGGTTCCTATGACCTTGAGACCCCCAGATCTCTCCCCAAGTCTCCAGACCACTGAATCCTACCGTAAGACAGATGCCTTCCCTGGAACCCCCAGAACTCCAAACACCCATCTCAGGCTGGGTTCTTGTGTCCAAGATTCATGCTCCAGGGATACGATGGAAAGAACTTGCAGGAGAAGCTGGTAAGGGCACAGGGAAAGCAGGATCTGGAAGGGAAGAAGCTGAGCAAGGACCCCACAGAGAGCAGCTCTGGCCTGACTCCCCAGTTGCTCTGGAGGGTAGGTCACATTGCGAGCCTGCCACGACTGGAGGCAAGGTGTTTGGGCTTGCATACCCCTGCGCCCGTAGTCCGGGGCTGGACTCCCCGCACGTGGCCATTCTGAGCCATAGCAGCATCCAGAAGGAGCCTGCCTAGGAGGAGATGCAGGAGCAGAACCGGCCAGGACACAAATCCCATCCAAGCGGGTGGGGAATACAAAGGGATGGGAGGAGACCACACCCATTATCATCCCCCCAAGCTGCTCCCCCTTCAGGATTGTCACCTCCACAAGTAGCAAAGTCTTGGACCCAGACCCCAGAGCAGGAACCACCCTCCGGCCCAGTTCAGGTCCGTTCAAGCACCTGGGCCAGCTTCCCCTGTGTTACCCCTCTGTCACCTGTGCTGGGAGGTGGCACAGAGAAGCCCAACCAGGCCTCGGGCCAGGAACCCCTGGTCTATTAGGAGTCCCTGATACCAACAAATGACAGAGGGAGAGAGATGCCATCACTCCTGCACCGCTACTCCACCAGGGGGTGGGACTCTGAGGCGGGGGGCCTGAGGACAGTCAGTTTAGAATCGGGGCAGGTGTTGGGGCGCCTGGGTGGCTCAGTTGTTAAGCATCTGCCTTCGGCTCAGGTCATGATCCCAGGGTCCTGGGATCGAGCCCCGCATCGGGCTCCCTGCTCTGCAGGAAGCCTGCTTCTCCCTCTCCCACTCCCCCTGCTTGTGTTCCCTCTCTCGCTGTGTCTCTCGCTGTCAAATAAATAAATAAAATCTTTAAAAAAAAAGAATCGGAGCAGGTGTGGTGGGGGCGGGGAAGGCGTCACAGAATCAGGAGGCATTGATCAAGAGGTGGAAGGGGTGATCGGGCAGGAGGTAGGGGGGCAGGACGAAGCCGGGTTTATACAGGGAACAACACTGCTTTCACCAAGAATTCCCACAACTTTATCCACATGCCACCTGCACTGTTTTCGACCAAACCATTTTCTCTAAAGAACTCTCATTTTTTAAAAAACTTAAATAAGTTTATTTCAAAAGGAAATTTCATATTATTACCTCAAGTAGAAAGTGATATCACTTTGCTAGAAAGAGAGGGGGTTGTCCAGGAGGCAGCTGGACACATGGGCTGGAGCCCAGGGGAGGGGATGTGGACAGCAGATGCACATTTGGGGTGATCAGCCTTAGCCTGAGGAGGCTACCAAGGCCTGAGCCCCAGGACACCCCAACAAGCTAGGGAGCAGAAGAAACCCGATTAGAGAGCCCCATGGACTAGAAGCGGGGGGCCATTCTGCAGCTGGGCAGCTCCTACAGCTGGAGGTGTGGGGAGCTAAGGGAGAGGGGCTGCCAAGGAGCTGGTCCCCTCGCAGGGAGCCTGGAGCACCTGGAGAAGAACGTACGGCCCACCGTGGATTACAGAAGCTCCATATCAGATTCCTCCTTTAGGAACACAGCCTCAGCATTTGCTATAAAATGCTTTTCCTACCTCTCCCATAAATGTAAACTTTCCTTTAAAAAAAATTTTTTTTAACGAGAAAAAACAAATGATGATTGATATCTTTCCCAGGGATTAAGTAACTAAAAACCAGCTTTTACTTGATGCAGAAGTTGATATCTTCAATACATCCCTTTCCAAAAATAACAATAACAAAACAAAACAAAACACAAACAGGGTATGTTGGACACCAAAGTAGGAAAGTTTCCAGAAAAATAAAAAAATATTTGTCTAAGGGTTAACAACCAAACTGACACCCCCCTGCCCTTGGCTTCCACACTCTAATCAGAGCTAAACAATGGAGTGAAGACAAGCCTGTTTTCCCCGAGGTACGGGCCCATGTCAGCAGATTCATCAGTGGGGTGTCTGATCCTGTCCAGCTTCATGCTCCTGGGCTGATGCACAAAGCAACTCTACTAGCTGGTTTCCTGCTTTGAGTTTGGAGCATCTGTGCTGCGCCCCTCCCCACCCCCCCACCCCCCAGGGCACAGTAGACTGGCCCCCTCTTCCAGGAGACTCCCAGGTCTGACCACAAGGAGCTGGTCTCAGTGGACTGTGGTTGAGGACTCCTAACTCCTTGGGCTGGGTCAAGGCTCTTCCCAGCCTTCCAAGACTCCCTTCAGACTCAGCCCTTCCCTACATGCGACTGGTGGTTCCCCACCTCTCAGCCTTAGCATGGGCTGTTTCCCTCCATCCCGTACACTCTGACTGCCACTCCCCCCCAGTCTCGGCATACTCAAATTCTCACCGTCTCCCAAGCCAAGGTGAGCACAGAATCCAACTGACCTGCCACAGTGTCCCCTTTCACTTTCATAAATACGTATCCTGGCTCAGACAACAGATTCCTTAGTCACCTGACTGAGGCCCAGCTCAAATGCCTTCTCTAGGAAGCCACCCCTGATTTCCAGAGCGAGGTCTTCTTTATCCTGAACTTGCACAGCCCTGAGTCCCTCTCCTGAATATATCACACACACTATGGTGGGCACTCTCCCCTGCAGGCAGGCCTCTCTTCTCGGCTAGGAGGAGGTCTCTTTATTAAAATACGGTCTCTTTATTAAAAGCATTTACAAACATAGTATTACAGATTAGATTGTGTCCCCCCAAAAGATACATTGACGTCTTCACCCCTGGTACCTGTGAATGGTATTTGGAAATACTCTTTGCAGATTTAAGCAGGTTAAGAGAAGGTCATTTGGGTGGGCCCTAATCCAGCATGACTATGTCCTTATAAAAAGGGGAAATTGGAACACAGAGACAGAGACAGAGACAGGGAGAACGCTACTGTGTGACCGGAGTAAGGCATCCACAAGTCAAGGATGCTGAGGGCTGCCAGCAAACACCAGAAGCTGGAAGAGGCGAGGAAGGATCCTCCCCTGAGCTGTCAGAGGGAGCACGACCCTGCTGACACCCTGCTTGGGACTTCTAGCCTCCCACCCTATGAGACAATCCGTTTCTGTTGTTTTAAGCCACCCTGTTTGGAGTATTTTGTTATAGCAGCCTTAGGAAACGAATAAATACAGTAACTCCTCTTTTTTAAGTAACTGCTTCATTGAGATACAATTCATATACTATAAAATTCACCCTTTTAAGGTGTACGACCCCGTGGTTTTCTTATATTCACAGAGTTGCGCAACAATCACCACTACCTGATTTTAGAACATTTTATCACCCCACCCCCCCCCGCAAAAGAAACACAATACCCATTAGTTAGCAGTCACTCCTTATTCTCCCTACTTCCTCAGGCAACCACCAACCTGCTTTCTGTCCCTATGGCTTTGCCTACCCTGGACATTTCATACAATCTGCAGCATTCTGTGACCGGCTGAGCCACCCAGGAGTCCCACAAAATAGGAATTGTCAAGAGGTTGGACACCTGCAACTTTAAAACCAGCCAGATTAGGGGCGCCTGGGTGGCTCAGTCATTAAGCATCTGCCTGAGGCTCAGGTCATGATCCCAGGGTCCTGGGCTCAAGCCGCTAGCTGAGTTGGGCTCCCTGCTCAGTGGGGGACCTGCTTCTCCCTCTGTCCCTCACCCCGCTTGTGCTCTCTCTCTCTCAAATAGATAAATAAAATAAAATAAAAATAAAAATAAAATCCAGCCAGATTAACAAAAATAATCTTTCTGATTTATGAAGTCGGTATCATGGTATAGAAAGTCTTTTTTTTTTTATCTTGCTGACGCAAAAACAGGCTTTGAAAACAAATTTCATTGACTTTGCACCAGTTGTTTTCCAACTGGACAAAGGTTTTTTTGACAAATCAATTTTATTGTACAGTGTGCCTTAAAAGTGGAGAATCAGGTGAGGGCAACTCCACCCCAGCCCTGACACCGTAGTAGCCCAGTGACCTTGAGAATGTTTGTTATCTTCACTAGGTAGCAGTTTGCTTAACAACAAAGGGAGAGGTTAGATAAGACCGAGAGCCCAAGATCCTCAGCTTCTCCATCAAGCTAATCTCTGTACTCGATGGTGCCTACGTGCCTGTTGGTAGACAGGGAGTCCTCTCTTTTGGTCGGAAACCTTCACCTCAGGCAAGGAGTGAATGTCAGATTTACCATGCACACCTTGCTCGAACTTGGAAGTGCAGACAAAGGGTTAATGTCATATTGAACCATCCAAAAGGACCCTTTCGGGGGACCTTATTTGCCTAGATAAACTCAGAACCAAGTTTCTTAGCCTGTGCAGGTACCTTTGGCAGAAGTTTCCGGGTGGGGATGGGATCTGGGAGTGGCCCGGGGATTACAGATGAATTAGCATTTCTTTCCCTGGCTCATTACCGGTAGATAAAGGCGCCCTCCTGCAGCTCCCAGCAGGTTGGGAGCAGGAAGTTGGGTGGTTTGGGCAGCAGGAATCTGGCTCCACAAAGGCCCCTGAAAAGCCATTGTTCCAGGGCTTAACAGGGCCCTTCTGTTGGCAGGTCCCTCAGGTCTCAACTGGAGCCAAGGTCTTCACCCAGACACTGATAAACAACACAGTCGGTGCCAGAATAAGCTTCATCCACTCCCCTGCCAGCCGGTCACTCCCCTGCTCCAGAACCCTCAATAACTCCCTGTTGCCCACCCACTCTCTGCTTGGCGCTCCAAGCTGACCACAGTCCAGACCAATTACCTGGCTAATCCTAATGCCCGCTACTTCTCCGTGGTTTATGTTAACCAGCGTCTGTCCGGCATCTAGTAGGAGCCAGCCACTGGGCCAAGCACTATGTGAGCTCTTGTTTCCTCTTGATGAGCATTCTTAAAGAAGGTTTCGTCCCCATTGCGTAGATGATGAAACTGAGCCCAGGGCAGCTGAATCAGCCTGCCTAACGCCTCATAGCTAGGAAGCCAACCAAGAGCCAGTGCGATCCCCAGTTGAGATCTCTCTTGCTGCCTGAGGTTGTGCCAGATACCAGTAACTGAGGTAGGAAAGGCATTAGGGTTCGAAGCCGACGGCCAAGAAAGAATTCTTGAGACGCCTTTGGTGCAAAAGGTGGGTTTTTTTGTTTTTTTTTTTTTTAAGATTTTATTTATTTATTTGACAGAGAGAGACACAGTGAGAGAGGGAACACAAGCAGGGGGAGTGGGAGAGGGAGAGGCAGGCTTCCCGCAGAGCAGGGAGCCCGATGTGGGGCTCGATCCCAGGACCCTGGGATCATGACCTGAGCCGAAGGCAGACGCTTAACAACTGAGCCACCCAGGCGCCCCAGCGAAAGGTGGTTTATTAAAGCACGGGGACAGGACCCCTGGGCAGGAAGAGCTGCAGCGGGGTCATGAGGAATGGCCCATTATATACTTTCAAGATGAGAGGGGGTTAAGGATGGCGTAGGTCTCTAAGGAATTTTGGAAGCAAGGTTTCCAGGCCCTTGAGGGGCTAGCTATTGTTGGGAAAAGGTCATTTATTACAGTCTAGTAAAACCTTAGTCATGAGACCCTTCAGATGTATATCAGTGGGCCATATGCTTGGGGGATGAGTGCCAACAGGTATCTTCAGGGGTTTAGAGATAAAGGACATTTCTCAAGGAATTTTTATATGTTAAAGTAGACTTATAGGATGCTGGGGGGAGGGGGTGTCGGGCTAAGGTTGCCTTTCGACCTTAGCCAAGTATTAACATCGAGGCAGTTGAGTCCCTAGAGGAATGTCACTCTGTTTCAAGGACTTGTCAGTGGGCTGTAGGCAGTGAGGAAATGTAATAATTTCTCTTCTGCTTCTGTTTCCCACATCAATAACCAGTGTGAGCAAGGCAGAAATGGAGGAATTCTGAGGGGGTGATGCTGAGTGATGAGAGGGAGCAAGCTAGGTGACAAGGGGGCGAAGAACATTCCAGACAGAGAGAACAGCAAAGGCCTTCCTCTGAGGCTCTGTTTCCTTATCTGTCAAAGTGTGTGTGTGTGTGTGTGTGTGTGTGTGTGTGTGTGTTTGGAAGGTGTTACTTTCTGGTTCTCTGATTCTACTTGCATCCTAAAACACCCGAAATTTCTCTGAATCTCCCCGCAGAATCAGTGAGTGAATGTTGGGTGCCTCCTTCAATGTTGTGCCCTAGGCGCCTTGCTTGCCTCACCCCTAGACCTTTCAGGCTGCTGGCTGCGATCACCCCACAACCTGATTCAGGAAGCAAATAAACAGAATGGCTGAGACTGGGGAGCTGCGGGTGGGGAGGACTGCAACGGCTCTTCTGGCAAAAGTCAGCTGGACGCGAGCAAGGACTGCTCCCTTTAGACAGGGCACAGTCTCTACTACTCCTTACTTATAAATCAAGTCGGTCTTACTCATTTTGATCCCCTGCAAGGCCCGGGTAGCAATTTGAGTGTGCAACTCCCAGGCAGCATGTTTCCCAAGGCAAGTGAGGACCCGTTATTTAGTTTCTAGGCTACTTAACACATCTTATTGGCTGATTTTCATTCTTCTTCCTGTTTTCATCATGCTGCCTTTGACCAAAGCCTACCCACGAGGTCGGTGGAAATGCTAACTGCTTCTTTTCCACTCCAGCACACCCCACCGTGTCCAGACTGCTCAGCTACAGCAAGGCTAATGTTGGGACAAAATTTACTCTTTTTCTCCCCTTTCAACAAATATTTCCCGAGTACCTACTATAATAATAAGGTTAAAACTATCATTCATTGAGCACTTAGCATGTTCCTGACCTTATGCCAAGCCCTTTACTACATGACTTTGTTTAATCTTCAATCAACAGAGATGAGAATTATTAGTGGCCCCATCTGACAGGTGGGAAAACTAAGACTCAGAAAAGGCAGAGGCCCTGAACCCAGGTCATCAAATTCCGGAACTTCCACTATTGCCAGTATGGGGACAACCCTGCCCTGGACACTGAGATTGACACAGTCTCCCAGAGATGAGTGTGGCCCCATCTCCTGGGTTCTCCTAGCAATGGCCCCCTCAGGCCTTCAGAGCTCTTGTTCCTCTCAATTGGGTAGTGGCTGCTTTCTGCCACCCAACACATTGCCACATCCTGGATCCCTCTTCCTTTGTCTTCAGGAAGCCTAGGGCCAGGACACCATGCTTCATTTCCCTCCCCCAGAGGGGACTGTCATTGTGCCAGGTCGTGGGGCCTAAATTACTGGTCCAACCACTGTTGGCATCATAACAAGATCATATCACCCAAATTATGGCCCCTGATGAACACAGATTCCCAGGCAGTCACTGTTCTCAGACGGGGGCCATGGGCCTAGTATCTAGAGCAGTTCCTGGGCTAGTTTAGAAACCCATTTGAACCAGTAGGATTTAAGGCATCACAGAATCCAAGGGTGGGTTGAACCAAAACCCAGAATCAGGTACCCAGATGCCACTATAACACTCTCTGCCTCTCTCATCTGCTTCTTGAGGACTGTCACAGGGCAGAAGTGGGGGACTGCCCACCCAGGATCCCTTCTCATTTAAAAGAGCCCTGATTCAGGGGCACCTGGGTCGTTTAGTCAGTTAAGCATTCGACTCTTGATTTCAGCTCAGGTCATGATCTCAGGGTCATGAAATGGAGCTCCTTATCAGGTTCTGCAGTGAGCATGGAGGCTGCTTGGGATTCTCTCTCTTCTTCTTCTGTCCCTCCCTGCTTGCACGCTCTTGCTCTCTCTCTCTCAAAAAATAAAATAAAATAAACTTCTTTAAAAAAATAAAAGAGCCCTGATTTTGTTCAACAATATACTCAGCTAAATATTCTTTCCCAGCTTCCTTTACTGTCACAATGAGACATAATTTTGGTCAATGAGCTATAAGCAGATATCTGCTGTGGGTTCTGGAAAAGTTTCTTTCTTTCTTTTTTTATAAAAGGCATCAAACACAGTTGGCCTAGTCCTTCTCCCCTTCATCCTTGGATGAATGCAGATATGATGGCTGGAGCAGCAGCAACTATTTTATAGCCACGAGGGAAAGGCTAGAAAATCACAAAATTCTGGGTCTGACATCACTGAGTGACTGAACTAATGCCCATGATCACCTCCCTCTAGATTTCTTATCATATAACAGAAATATAATTTTATTTATTAAGGCATTGATGGCCAGATTCATTTTGACTTGCAGGCAAAAGCCATCCTAATGGAGACAATTGCTGTCACTTTCATTGTGGCTGCATAAATGGAAACATAACTGCCCCTGGCCCCTGAGTTTCACATTTTACAGTGTCTGAACTCAAATTTCTGAGTCCCAAGTTCCGAAAGAACATTCCTGGATGAGGACTCATTGGCCCGGTTTAGATTGCTTATGCCTGGGCCAATCACCAGTGGCCAAGGAGGGCAGGCTGTGACTGGTCCAGTCGGTGCCAACCCCTAGACCAATCACCCACAGCTAGTACAGGAGTGGGAGGGGTTCCATGTGAACATGACAGTAAGAAAGGCTCTGGGCAGCTCAACCTATCAGTGTCTGATAGGTCATCCCCAGTCACCCCTTCCAGCTTTCAGCCATTCCACCATGTTTCTTATGCATTCACTGCATGTGCTGCGTGGTACTGGGCCAGGGCAGTGCTGAAACTGGGTCTGCCAGCTGGCCCATTGCCACAGCTAGACCCCAACAGCTGCCTGGCTTTATGTAGTCTTTGGACTCAGTTTATCGGCTTCAAACGTGGGCTCTGCCTCTCCCTGGCTGGGGATGACCGTTTCCCACTGCGGCTCAGTGTCCTCGTCTATGCAGGTGGGGACACCCTGCTAATCCGAGTCCTCTCTTGGCTTCAATGAGCTTCAGAGTCAGCAGACGGGATTCCGTTCCCCCGCCTGCCCCTTCCTGACTGTGTGACCTCAGGACAGCCGCCTTGCTTCTCTATGTGTGATGTCCCTGTCTGTAGACTGAGGGGATAATCCTGACCTCCCGGGTTGTGAGGGGAAGAAGACTCATGAGATAACTCTGGTCACACAGGAGGTGCTCAGTAAATCCTAAAAATAAAAATGTAATGGCCCCAAGGGAATGTATGAGGCGTCATAGGCAGAGGCTCAGATTCATTTTGCCCAGGAGGGCAACCAGCTGCCCAGGAGGACGTGGGGCACCGCGCGGGATCCCGCCCCCACCCCCCCAGCCTGGAGATGCTGCCGGAGCGGTCAGACAGGACGAGCGAGGGGTCTCCGAGCCTGCCACAGGCCCACTGAAGCTCACGGGACTGGTTGGCAGATGGGGGTCCATGGTGCATGCCGGTCCCCAGGGTGAGGGCAGCAGAAAGCTGTTCTTGTCCATCTGAAGGCTGGCAGCCACCAGGGCCACATCCACATTGGAGAGAGAAACCAAGGGCAGCACTTGGGTCCTTCCATGACAGCTGCTGGCCACAGAAGAGAGGCTGACCTTCTCTTTGTCCCCCCGGGAGCTGGGCAGGCCTGGGTGGGTGGACAGTGGCTCCATTCCAGGCGTTTAGGCAAACTTCCCCACACACTTTGAAGTCCCTCCTCAGCTGCAGGCCAGGGGCCACGTGGAGGACAAAGCCGCCTGTCCATGCCGAGCACCTACCGCTGCGCCACCTTCCTGGACCAGGCGCTGGGCTGGGGCTGCTGCGAAGGGCTCGCTCCGCCCTCAGGACACTCACTGACTGGTGGGGGGTAGAAACTATAGGTTGAATTGGAATAACTCTCTTTATCAAGGACCTGCTGTGCGTCAGGCATGGTGGCCCATCCACGAACACGCCATTATTGCTCACCATGACCCTAGGAAAGAGGACCTATTATTCCCGTTTTACAGAAAAGGAAACTGAGGCTGGGAGAGATGAACTGGCTTGCCCAGGGTCACACTGTCGCATAGTGGAAAACCAGGATTCCAGACCAAGCCTGTCCAACCCTAAAGAGTGTTTTCTTTCCCCTGTGTGACAGTCTCCAGGAAGCAGGCAAAGAGCCAAAATGGCATCACGGTGTCATGGGAAGCAGTTAGGTTGGGCATCGGAGAACTGCCCCTTGTTCTCCCAAATCCACACAGCTGGCGTAGCTGCTGCTCGAACAAGTGCACCTTCCCTCTCCCCAGCTAAGCGCTTCAGCCACCTCCTGGCCTCCGTTTAGATGCTGCCTCCTCTGGGAAGTCCCCCCTTGATTTTCCCCAGGTTGTGGCTCCTTTTCCTGGCTCCCACAGCCCCCTCTGTCTGAACCCATCTGTCTGTCTCAGGAGAGTCTAAACTCCGGAGGGCAAGACTATTTCTGTCAAATCCCCCACAATATCTTCAGGGTGTAGCAGGGTGCTTGGCACATAGTAGGCCTTCAATAAGTATATATGGAATAAAATAGTTTGATCAACAAGAGTACAGACCCTTGTCAGGTGCGGGGGAGAGGGGAGGGAAAGAAACTGCATCTCTGGACGAAGGGGAACAGGACAAAACAGACCCCAGGAATCCCAGGGGTCCCAAGGACTGCCACTCAGGACCCTGTCCCCCACCCAGGGTGAGATGTGTCCCCAGAGCCCAGCCCATTGAATTTTTTCCTGCCGACTCACTCTGTGATTCATTCTCAGCCCCTGGTGCGCCTGGGTCTACCCAGAAGCCACAGGCCCTGGATCTAAGTTTAGTGATTGCAAAATGTCCCCGTGAAATTCCAGACAGGGCCAGGGGTCTGGTGGCACATTCCACAGAGCTTCTTTGGGCCCTTCTGCGCAGCTCTGGAGCCTGAAGAGGAACCAAGCGTGCTTCCAGTGAATAGCCTGGAAAGGCTAAGTCCTCATCTCAGGGCCTTGACCGGAGGCCACAGAGCTCAAGGATAAAGCAGTCCAATGTCAGAGGAGCTTGGTGTGGAGAGATGGGAGCCGGGGGAGATTTTGAATGACATATGACAATGGGAAGGGGCTTGTCAAGATTCGGGGCAAGCCCCTCTCCCTGCAAATCCTATTGACATATTGGACAATCCATGCTTTCTTGCTGAGGGCTGGGGTCTGCCTCCCTGTGCCTACCTAAGAGGGAAAAGTGTCCCAACTCTACCCTTTGGGCCTCAGACCCACCTGTCTCCTGCCCTTCATAGGACAGGACCCCTAGCCCTCTCTCTGCTATGCAGCCTCCTCCACATTTTTCCTGTCTGTTCTGTTCCTCTCCCAGACAGACAAAAGACCCCCAACAGGACCAGGTGGAGGAGAGGGTATGAGACATACGAGAGAAGGACCACTGTCGAATCCCCACTATTTCTTCCTGTCTTCTGTACACAGTATAAACTATATATACACCATGAAGGCAGTGAAGGGGATCTTATGTTACCTTAAATTATTGACCTGGATTGAGCTTGTGGCCCATTGAGACCATCAGATCTTGTTCACATGAACATGTTCTCTGGGAAGGCGTTCCCCAGCCTGCATTTGGGCAATTGGTTTCAATCAATTCCTCCTCCACTTGGGTCTTTCCAAATAGAAGAAACCACATCTCCCTCATCATTAATTCAGAAACCGCAGTCTCACTGCTAGACTGTCAGTTCAGTGGAGGTGGGAAGAAGCTGTCAGATCACTACATTCTCCCAAGAACCAAGCACAATAATGTTCTCTGAGGCAGTGAGATGGAGGCCCTTTTCTAGATGTGAAATATATATGTATACATATACAAAAGAAATCATAACAGTTTAAAGAATAATAATTTTAAAATAATAAACCAAGGCGTTAAGTCAACTCAATGGGGAAAGAAAAACACTTTTAACAAATGGAAAAAATAGGATATCAGGGGGAAAAAATCTCAACCTGCTACCTCACTCCATACTCAAAAATCAATTTGTAAATAATAATTATAATAGGAGCACGAGGAAACTTTAGGGGGTAATGGATACGTCTAAGGCCTTGATAGTGGTGATGGTTTCATGGGTGTGTTCTTACCCCCAAACTTGTCGAGTTGTATTCATTAAATATGCACAGCTTTTTACATGTCAAAAACAAGTCAATCTGAAATGGATCATAGTCTTAAATGTAAAAAGCAGAACCAAAATTCCAGAGGACACGGAGATGAATATCTTTGCTACACTAGGGAGGCAAAGCACTAACCTAAAACAAAAAAAATGTAAAAATTGGATCTCATCCAAATTCAAATTTTCTGCTCATTAAAAGACACCATTAACAAACCTAATAGGCAAGACAAAGACCGGGAAAAAATAGTCAGTGTGTGTATGTGCGTGCGTGCATGTGTATGTGATCTGACAAAGGACTTATTCCCAGAACATATAAATAGCTATCAATCAACAGTAACCAAATGCACAACCCAGCTGTAAAAAAACAGCAGAAGACTTGAACAGATACAACAAAAGGAGCTATACGAATGGCCAGGAAGGAAAACGGTGCTCGACACCAAGGATCTACAAAATTATTAGAGTTCAGCTTAAGACCAGATACCATCTCCTACCCCACCAGCACAGCTGAAAGTGTATAGAGCTTACAACCCGGAGTGCTGTGCTTTGCGTGTGGAGTTCCGAAGTCTCTCCAGCTCTGCTGGAGGAAATACGGGATGGACAGATCCTTTGGAAAACAGTTGGGAAGTTTCCGATTAAGTTGGGCAGGTAGGGAGTTTTTCGAGTTACCTTAAATGAAGCACACATCCATGGCATGACTCAATCGTTCCGCTGCTAGCTATTTACCCGGAGAAATGAAAACATGGGCCTGCATGGAGACTTGTGTGAAAATGCTCACAGCAGCTTTGTTCGTGTTATCCAAGACGGAAACAAGCCAAAGTCTATCACCAGGGAAGTGGATAAACAAACTGTGGAACATCCCCACAGTGGAATACCACTCAGCAGCAAAAACGCATGAGCTGCTGACAACGTGGATGAATCTCGAACATTGTGTGCCGAGGGGAAGGAGCCAGACCCAAAAGAGGGCATCTTGCACAAATCCATTTATGTGAAACACTAGGATGGGCAGAGCTAACCTATGGTGAAGGATATCAGGGCAGCAGTTGTCTCCAGGGGGGCAAGGGGTGACGGCAAATGGGTACAAGGGAATTTTCCATGGGTGCTGGGAATGTCCCGTATCTTGCTCAAGTGATAATTATGACAGTGGATACTAGTGTAAAAACACATTGAAGTGAGCACTTAAGATGGATGCAATTTATTCTCTCCTGATTATATTTGCCTTCAGCCAAGTGTATCTTTTTAAAAAAGTACCAGGTATTTCTTTCTATTTTGGGGGGAGAAAGAGTGAGCGAGGGACCGAGGGAGAGAGAGAATCTCAAGCAGACTCCCTGCTGAGCTTGGAGCCGGACACAGGCTGCATCTCACGACCCTGAGATCACGCCCTGAGCCAAAATCAAGAGTCAGACGCTCAACCGACTGAGCCACCCAGACGCCCCAAAATATATCTTTTTAAATAAAAAAAAAATTGAAAGAACTCATGTCATCAATAATACTTCTAAATGATAACAGCAAACTATGCATTTGCACTACCTAGCTTAAGAAATAAGCTAGGAGCATCACCATTCTCTTAGAATCTTCCCATTTTCCTCCCTCCCTCCGAGGTAAGCACTAGCTGGAATTGTGTGTTCACTATTCCTTTGCTTTTCCTCTTAATTGTAACACCTCTACCCAATTCCTTAAATAACTTATTCTTTAGCATGTCTGTTTGGGGACAATCATATATAAATCCCATAGAAATGGGATTGTTCTGTCTATATTCTTCTGACACTTGCTTTTTTCACTTACATTGTGTCTCCGACATCCATTCCTGTTGTGTGAAGCTGTGACTCGTTCATTATCATGGCCGTATAGTATTCCAGTATGACGTTGTAGCCCAATTGGTTTATCATTCCCCTGTTGATGGACATTGGGTTATCTCTGGTACATATGGGCACAGGTTCCTCTAGGGTATAAACCCAAGGCAGGAGTTGCAAGTTTATGGTAAATGCATGTCTTCAATTTACAAAATGATTCCAACTTCACTAAAAATTACTGGATAGTTTCCAAAGTGACCCAACGCAACTCTTTGTAAGTTACACTGTCACCACAAAGTATAAAAATTCCAGTTGCTCCACATCCTCACCCAACCTTGGAATTATTAGACTTTTAAATGTTGGAAAACGAGGATAGGAATCACAAGCTCAGATGCCTTGGGGGCCACTAAAGCAACGAGTGATTGGGTTGGGGGCACAGCAAGGGAGGTGGGGACTACAGCAAACTGGAACACGTGTATCCTGTCTGAAAGAGGTGGCCTTGGCTCTGCTCCCTGACTATGGTTGGGAGGGAATGCAGAACCCAGGGCTGCCAGAGTTCTGGAATATTCCAAAGAAGCCAGAAACCCAGATTTTTACATGAAATCTGATTTTGAAATGTCAGCAACTATTTCAGATTTGTTTAAAACACTGTATTGCACCAAGTACATTTGTGTGCCAAACCCTAACTAATAGATAGAATTCGTTACAATTCAATTCCACTAATTTATAGCTATTAGAATTTACTGGGACTTTTTCAAGTGACCTCAACTCTCCATGGCTTAAGTGCGGATGTGCTTTATAGATTGTCATTCCTTATTGGTGGGAGCTCACCATTCTCCCTTCTGATTTATTATTCAGAAAGCTCAAATTTCCAGAAGCTCACTGTCTCAGAGGAACAAGGGTAATGAGGTGCTGTTCCGATCTGCTGTTAAGTTCAACCTTATTCATTTCAAGCTACTGGAAGAAATCATCCCCTTCTTCATCACTACAACCTTCCTATAACTTGTTTTCCACTCCGGATGGATTTTTTCAGAATATAAATCAGATGATGTTGCTTCTCTTGCTTGAGCCCTTCAATCCGTACCCGCCATCCTCATAGACAGTCCAAACTCTTGACCAAGGGCCCTTCATTGCATCTTTGCCGCACACTCTGCATCCCCCCTCCCAACCCATCCAACTTCTCAAGCTCAGTCTCAACTCAGGATGTTTGCACAATGCTGTTCCCGTTCATTATCTGCCTTCCCTCTAATTTTCCATGGCTGGTTCATTCTTAGCCTCCAGGTCTGGCATAAATGTCACCTTCCCACAAAGGCCTCCCTGACAACTTACCTAAATCACTCCCTCTGGTGCCCTCCCGCAGGGCCCCCTGTGGATGTCTTTCTTTGCACTCCACCATCTGGAGTTGTCTGACGCATTTGTGTTCGTGTTGCTAACGACCTCCCCACCACGGGGTCAGATTCTGTTCCCAGCCCTAGGTGTGGGGCCTGGAATATTAGTAGCTTTTGTGTGAAGCACCTACTGTGTGTGGGACCCATGTCCTGGGGGGCATAGTAGGGGGAGACAAAGCATCACCCTGGCCCAGACCTCAGGGAGACAGGACTGAGAAGAGGAGGCTGAATCATCCTTAAAGAGCCACAGTGCTGGGGCGCCTGGGTGGCTCAGTTGTTAAGCGTCTGCCTGCGGCTCAGATCATGATCCCAGGGTCCTGGGATCGAGCCCCGCATCGGGCTCCCTGCTCAGCTGGAAGCCTGCTTCTCCCTCTCCTACTCCCCCTGCTTGTGTTCCCTCTCTCTCTGTCTCTATGTCAAATAAATAAAATTAAAAAAAAAAAAAAAAGAGCCACAGTGCAGGGCAGAAAACACTATACATTGTGCAAGGCAGGGGCGTGGGCCAGGTGTCCTGACACGGCCGAGTTGGCTGTTTGCAGCTAGCATCTATCCCAATTGGTTGCCGTGCGCCCTGACAGTTGTTAAGTAGTCTGATGTTCTTCCCTAGATAGAGGTAGAGGTGAGAGTAAAGTCTGGCAGAGAAGAAACGACTTAGGGGCGGATGAGCACTGGGCACAGGGTCAGAATCCCAGCCCTGTGGTCTTGGGAAGTCTCCTTGTGGACAAGGGATGGACACCCCCGTTCCCAGAGTCAGGGAGAAGTCAGCACCCTCCTATGTGTGAAAGAAGTTGATCGATGCTATGATGCACTGGTGACGAGTCCTGCCAGGTGCTACAAGGCCTGGAGGTTGGAGTGTAGTCTGGGTGGGATAGGGAGTGGGGGGTGCCTTCCTGGCAGATAGAAGGGAGTGAGCAGGGGCCAGGCAAGCAGCGGGGGGGGAGGGGATGGAGGAACCGAAATGCAAGAAGGTGCCAGGGTACCCAGGCCTCACTCAGGCCTCATTATGTCCCCATCTGCCCTCTGACAGCCCTGGGATTTAATTTCAATGCCCTCCGCTCAACGCTCAGGGGACTTCCGCTCTGAGCCTGAGATGCTGCCACACGTGTGGGCTTTCCTGTGGGTGACAAGGGGTGCTCATCCCAGTGGATCAAGCGATCTCTCTGCAGGCTCGGTGACCTCCAGGGGCCACCCTGTGAGCAGCGGGTTGTGTGTGTTGGGGGTGGGCATGCTTAAGAAGACAGTGAAGGGATCACGTTTATGGAGCACCTGCTGTATCCCAACCCATGAGGAAACCAGAATTCAGAGAGGTTAAGGGAGTTGCCCGGGCTCACCCAGCAACAAATAAGGAAACTTGAACTCAGTTCTTCTGATCCCAGGTCCCGGGGTCATGATACAAAGTGCCCGTGATATGCCCGGTACCGTGTGGTAATCTACACGTGCGGATGTTAGCACATCCGATCCTCACAGCAACCCTGCGAGGAAAGGAGAGAGACCATCTCAGTTTTTCAGAAGAGAAGTCCGAACGTCAGAGAAGTTAAGAAACAGTGATAAATGGTTAAATCAGAACAATAGTGACATTTGTAGTAGTAATGGTAGTAATGGTAGTAATGGTAGCCAACAGTTACACCGTGACTACTCCGTGCCCAGCACTGGCCCAAGTGCTTTGCATATGCAGCTAACTTTTTTTTCCCTTTAGATTTTATCTATCTATTTATTTATTTACTTACTTACTTACTTGTTTATTTAGAGCACAAGCTGGGGGCAGGGGCAGAGGGAGGAGAAGCAGACTTCCCGCTAAGCGGAGAGCCTGACACGGGGCTCGATTCCACGACCCTGAGATACACCCCGAGCCAAAACCTAGAGTCGGACGCTTAACAGACTGAGCCCCCCAGGTGCCCCTGCAGCTAACCTTTTTAATTCTCACGGCCACCCTTCCAGAAACATGCTGTCCTCCCCCCAGCGCATTTTACAAATCAGGAAACAGAGGGAAAAGAGGTTGAGTCTGAGTCCAGGTCTGTCTGCATCCTGAGCCTGGACTGTAATGAGCCGGCCCCCCCTTGTTCTGAAGTAACCAGCTCAGACTCGTCCTAGAAGCCAACACCAAGGCCACCTGGAGAGGTGACTAGCCTCTTGCCTTGGGGTGTGCAGACTGAGGAGGTCAAGGATGCTGTGGGACGGGGACTAGGCAGAGGTGCCCCTTGCGCTCCGTGCTGTGTGTGGGGAAGTGTCCATGTTACATAACCCGCTTGATCCCTCAGCTGGTGGCTTCTGCAGTCCAGGTGGGTAGGTGGGTCAGCGGGGACTGTTGGGCCCAGAATGCATCAGCCACCCCAGAGGGGTGAGCCCCAAATTCTGGAGGCTCCACAGAGCCCAGTCCTTCCCTGCCCTTGCCTTTGGAAGACAGTGACCTCTCCTGAGCCAGGCCTGGGCACACCAAGGAGCTGCCTGGCAGCCAGCAAAGCGGAAAACATTGCTCTAATTAGTCTAATATGTGCGCTATGTGCAGTGTGCATCTGGGACAGCCCCTAAATGTTGCAGGTTCCTGTCCCACTGTGGCCCAGCTGGGCCTGGCTGCTTGGTAGGAAGCCTGAGGCCTGCCAGGCTGGAGATTGCTGTGGGGCCTCCTTCCTTCCTTCTTTCTTCCCCTAGACAGGTAGTGAACATCTACCATTTGCCAGGTATGCTCTGGTCTTGGGTCCGAAATGTTGGCGTTCATATCTTAGTTCCATCCCTTAAAGTTCCCGGGGTGGGGACAGCCTTCTCTCTTCCAGTCTGCTGTGTTGGAGAGAAGGGCTCTGACAGCTCTCGTTTCAAATTCAGGGACCGCCATTTGCTCACTGTGTAACCTCAGGTCAGTTGCTTCCTACTCTATAAAACGGGCGACAACTCAGCCTGTGCCAGGTGTGGCCATGAGGGCCCCTCCCAAGGTAGGTTAAAGCCTCACCTCCTTCAGGAAGTCCTCCTGGACTTATGGATCCTCAATCCCAAATAGCTTCTCCCTGCTGGACTCTGGCAGGGCCTGCCCTGACCACACACTGGGAACCATCGGGGCGGAAAGGTGAGAAGTGACCCCTGAGCTCCGCCCCTCCCTCCACATGTTGCCCAGCGGAACTGACACCCTCTCTGGGGACTCGCCTGAGATAACAGTGAGCTAATGGCAGAGTCAGCGCTAGAGCTGAGGCCTCAGGACTCCCTCTCCAGTGCTCTTCTCAAAACAGGGCTTTCCAGAGGCAGCTCAGCTGGTGGTGAAGAGCACTGCTTGGTAGTTTGATGAACCTGAGTCTGAATCCCAACTGCCCCACTTCTCAGCTGGGGGACCCGGGGCAGCTAATTTCATCTTGCCGGACCTCAGTCTCTGCATCTGTAAATGGGGATGAGAATTATATTGTTGTTAGAATGTTTGTTGCAACAGGCCCTTGGGGGAGGCCTGGGGTATGAGAGTCACTGGCTCCCTCTGGGCCTCGGCTATGAATAGATACTCCCCGTTCTGGGAAGCCAGAGGTGAGGTCGGTCATGGTGAGCCTGAGAAGAGTGTAGGCCCTGGAGACATGCTGGTTCAAAGCCTGGCTTTATTTCTTCTCAGCTGTGTGACTTTGGGCAAATTACTGAATCCCTCTGGGCCTCAGTTCCCCATCTGCTAAAACAAAGTTAATATAGAAACTCTACTCATTGATGGTGGAATGAGTTAATACTAGTGAAATGTTTGAATAGTACCTGGAAGCAAGGCTTACAGGTTAAATAAAATACCAATGTCCACCTTATGTTCCTCTCCCTGATCAGTACACTGTGGGAGGTCTAATGCCTTCCTTCCTACGGGGTGCATGAGGAGGTGGTAGAACCCACGGGATGGGGCGTCTGGGACATCAAGCCCTGAGCCAACCCCTCAGCTGTCTCTTGGGTGGAGAGAAAGCTCTGGGCTGGGCAGGGGCTGTCCTGAGCAGCAGTAACTGGGTGAGCAAAGATCAGACTGCTTGTGTCTACTCAGGATCTTTTTAAAAATTCCATTTGAGTATGTGCTTCCGAGTGTACATAATATGCTGGTTCAGAAACACATCTATACTTTGTAAATAAATATCCATCTGCAGGGGCTGTGTGCTCATTCAGGCTTGGAGACCATCTGACCTAAATTAATAACAGGCTTTGCCAGGGGCCAGACGCTACACGGAGCACCTCACGTACATCCCTCCGTTTCAGGTGAGGCAAGGAGGACGGGGCTGTGCGGCTGATTTTAACCTAAAACGTCTAAAATGAAAGAAACGATCCCCTTCACGAGGATGAATTTTCTTCCTGCATTCCCCAACATGCACACACACACCATCAGCACCACCTACTTGTACTTCTTCTGGCTTGTTAGAGGAAACTTGATGTTCCTCTCTGGCACAACTGTGGCCGCATTTCCTGTGAACACAGACCCCAGCTCGGTCAGCAGGCGGAGCAGCCTCCCGCTGCAATGTCTGGATCTCCAGTTACATCCCCTTCTCTGGATTCACAAGGTTCGTCCCCAGCCCACCCCGGGACGGGGAGGGATTTTTGCGGGCTGCAGTAGGACTGGCAGAGAGCACAGAGGAGCCGAGCCTGGGGCTGGCACGCAGTAGGTCTGTTTGTCTGTCTGTGGGCGGCAGCTCGTCCATCTCTCCGCTCCCTGGCATTGGCTAGTGGAGCCCGTCTGACGCCTCTTTGCCGTCACACACAGGAGGTGCCAGTAAATGCTTCCCGCGAGAAGAAATGGGAGAGCCGGTCCTGTGAGGGTCCTCCTGTGTGAGAACAAAATGTCCAGCCCAGTCCCAGAAAGCCGGCCAGGCTCCAGGCTGGGTCCCGCTACTTACTGGTTGAGTTCAGAATTAAGCTGCCAAGGAGAGGCTTAGGACATGAGAGGACAGCAAAGGGCCTGTGAGAGGCCAGTGACTCACCACTCAACCTCATTTTACAGAAGGGAAAACTGAGGCCCAGAGGGACACCATGAGTTGGGTCGAGTCTCTGGCAAGCCCGGGGCATGGCCTCGGTCACTGGATGAATGAGCGCGGACAGAGCAGAGCCTGCCCCTCGTCAAGCACCAAACCCTAACCACGCGGACCCCTCCCTGGAGTTTATAGGAAAGCTTCAGGGACGTGGCAGGAGGTCAGTTGCCTGGGGCCTCAGAAGGGGCCTGGAAACCCACCGAGGCTGGGTCCGACCCTTCTCAGCCCCTGCCGTGGGAGGGCGGTGAGGGTGCCAAGAGCGAGGCCTGGCTGCCTGGTTCGGATGAGGCAGACACACCTGCCTCTACGCCTTCGATGTGGCCCTGGGCAGAGACGAGCGCCTCTCTCCAAGCCTCAGTTTCTCCATATGTATGACAGGAATGATAAGTGACAGTCCCACTCATAACAACAGGACTCCTCACCGGGCCTCCTCACCTGGCCTCTCTCTCTCTCTCTCCCCCCCCCCCCCCCCGGGCGTTATCCGCCCCCCCACCACCCCCCCCCTCAGACAAAAAAACCTTTTCCCCTTTTGCGCCGCCCCCCCCCCCCCCCCCCCGCCACCGTCACTGGCCTGCGCAATGCCTGTTTCCTTCTCTTCTCTCAGCCCCCACTTGTCACCTTCTGCAGCGGAGGCCACCGTCCTCCCGTGCGCAACGCCTGCCCCTTTGTGCGCGTTCTAGCAGAGCGCGGATGCTTCTAGTTTGCAGGACACTTGTTCAGAGGCAGCCATTCATACAGCAAAGGGCAGAAAGGACGCCTGGGGAGCTTCGTGAATCTTCACCACTTGAACACACCCGTGTCCCCCAGATCGGGAAGCAGCAGCCTCCAACGCCTGTGGCGCCGAAGCTCCCACGTGCCCCCCCCCCCCCAAGAGGGGCCGCTTTCCGGGCTTCTAACACCAGAGAATCGTCGCGGCTGTGTTTGAACTTTATGCCAATGGGATGGTGCCCCGCATACCCCCTCGTGTCTGGCTCCTTTTGCTCAATAGCACGCCTGTGAGATTCATCCAGGTTGGTGTAGAGTTCACTCCAGTTCGTCTGTTCTCTTGGCTGCCTGTCCTTCCCTGGTACGAAACCGCTCCAGAACATCTGCCCAGTGTCCTGTTGCTGGACGCCAGGAGCCTTTCCAGCGAACGGCTGCTCGGAACGGCGCTGCACATTCTCGAACAAGGTTTTCGGCGATCGTAGTACACGTCTCCTTTGGTTAAACAGCCCGCCGTGGCATTGCCGGGTCCCACACGTGTACGCGCGGCTTTGGCAGGTTCTGCCAAAGTTTTCCAAATGCCTGCGCCATTTTACACTCCCGGAGTCCCAGCCGCTGCACACCCTCACCAACCTGCGGCGGTCTGTCCTTCTCATCGTAGCCACTATGACGGGCGCACCTGCAGTGGTAATTCTTGTGAACGATAGTGTTTCGCGGCTCTCGTTTTATTTTGCTCTTTTCCCCATGCGGCCCCTGCATCTCTCCTACGAGCTGGAAGCAACAGCTCAACACTCTATATCCGCCAGGCTTCAGGAGCTTAATCCTACGTCTGTTACCTCACTTCATCCTCACAGACACCCGGGGACGGAGGCACCATTCTACAGATGATGAAACTGAGGCACAGAGAGGGAAAGACCCCTCCCCAGACACAGCTGATCGTTGCAGTTGGCAGGAGGGGAAGGGGGCAAGGTGAAAACCTTCAGTGTGACTTAGGGGTGCTGTGACCTGACCTCTCCTTTGCTTAAAATGTGACTGAGGGGCAGGCAGGGGCCCCTGTGCCTGTCCTCGCCGCCCTAATTCTGGGAAAATCCTCGTCGTTCCCCGGCCTCAGTCTTCCCATCTGTAAAATGAAAGTGTCCGGCAGCAGGCACAAAGAAATGCGTGTTTGCTGCAGTAAATGACATCCACGATCTCGCATCCAGACCCCACAGCATACCAGTAGTCTGCACGTGCTATGTCATTTGCTTCTCACACGGTCCCTTCAAACTGTACATGGAAATCTCCCTGTCACGGCCAAGGACACTGAGACCCAGAGAGGTGGACACACTTGGGCAGAGTCACACAGCAGGTGACAGTGCTGGGATTTTGAACTCATGTGACCCACTGGCATGCCTGATCCCCTCAAGAATCCCCTATTGGGGGCTTCGCCCGAGCTTTGTAACCTGCAGGAGTGCTTAGGTGTTGGAATGTATTTTTAAATTGTCAAAGAAAGATATTATTCATTTTTGCCCCAAATTAAGAGGCAACATAATGTTAGCCACAGAGCTGCTATATGTTCCAGCAATTCTGTTTCTAGGTAGATACTCAAGAGAAATGAAGACGTTTGTCCACATGTGAGTAATCATAGCAGCATTATTCATAAGAGCTAAAAAGTAGTTACAAAACCACACATCTATCAATTGATTAATGAATAAACAAAATTCAGTAGAGCCACACAATGAAATACTACTTGGCAATAAAAAGAAACGTGGTCCTGGCCCAAGTCACAGCATCAATGGACCCTGAACAGATGATGCTAGGTGAAAGAAGCCAGTCACAAAAGGCCACAGATTGTAGGAGTCCACTTACATGAAAAATGCAGTCTAGGTCGATCAGAGAATGTAGATTCGTGATCGCCTAGAGCTGGGGGTGGGGAGGTAGGGATGGGGAGTGAGTGCTAATGGATGCAGGGTTTCTTTTGGCAAGATGAAAATATTCTAAAATTAGATGGTGGTAATAGTTGCACAATTCTGGAGCTAGGCTAAAAAGCACTGAATTGCACATTTTAAATGGATGAATTTTATGGCATAAGATTATATCTCAATAAAGCTGTTTTTTAAAAAACTAAAAGTAAGTGGCTGAACATGAAGCATGCTGGACAGGACACCCTCCAGGGGGCTTTCTGCAGGCTTGTTACTGCCCTCACCCCCCACGACCTGCTTCTTGAATTGGGCAACATGCCCCTTGCCACCGTGCTGCCAAGTGTTTTGAGTGCATAACAAAGAGTCATCGGAATGAATTCAGTGTCCAGGCTTTGCAGGAAAAATTCTTGGCCCGTCTTCCTCGTTGTTTGTCTTTCTAGGCCCCTGAACCATCTCTTCTGGTTCCTTCATTCTTTTGTTTATTCATCAGGCATCTATTGAGCACCTACTGTGTACCAGGTTTATTCATCAGGCATTTATTGAGCACCTACTGTGTACTAGGTTCTGTGCTGGTCATTGAGACAGATTCGATCCAGTTCCTGACCTCCGGGAGTAAACATGTTGTCAGGAAAACAGACCCAGAAAGAAATGGGGGATCTGATATGATGCATCTGGCCACGTATTTGATGACTATTTATTGAGTACCTACTACATACTGGGCCTGTGTTAGGGGCTGGGGACATCACGGTGCGAGAGAAGCAGCATGGCCGTGACTTGGGTGCCCAGACCACAGCAGCACTGCCTGGGGGCAGGTCCTGGCTCTGCCACCGACCAGTTCCGTGACCCTCTCTGTAAAGTGGGGACAAAAATGGAATCTCTGCTCCGGGGCTACAGTTAAGATGAAAGGACTCCATCTACGCAAAGTGCCTGCAACAGTGCCTCCTCCCCACTAAGAACCAGGTGCACGCTGGCTATCATCACAATTGTCGTGGCAGTTCTGCTAGATGTGAATAGTCTGGGGGAAGCAGAGGTAAGAAAGCCAGCGGGAAAACATATCTCTGCCTCCAGCGCCCTCCCTCCTTCTGTTGTTGTTCTGAAACTCACCCCTGCTGTTGGCTAAGCACTGGCTTCCTCAGCGCTGGGGGCCTGAAGAGCTGTGATGTAAGACGAGCCTTTATCTGATGGGCAGGCTCAGAATGGCTGCTTGGATGCTTGGGACCAGGGTACGGGTGGGTGGGGCAGGCAGCCCTAGGGACTTGGCAGGCTCCAGACCCCAAGTTATTCATGCCACCCCCTCCTGCCTGCCACTCCTCCACTATGACTGGAACCCAATGAGCATCCTGGATTTGAGGGTTTGAGGACCACCCTGCCTCCCAGGACACGCCATGCCCTGTGGTCTGATCCGCAGCTTGGGTGGGGTCTCCGAGCACTCCATAGGGAAGAGGACCTTCTCTCTGGGCCCTGTTTCCCCACATGTGAAATAGGGTTTAATTTCTCTGACCATTCCAGATTTGGGGAGGGGGATGATTTCCTAAGCCCCTCTAGCCTGTGCCTGGTGCACAGTGGTCTGCTCCCTGTCCATGTCCTTCTGTCTGGCCACACCACCCGCCCTGAGTTCCTCACACGTGCTCTGTCCCGGGGCTGGCTGCATAATTCAGAGGCCCCCTAACTCCCATTCAAAAGGCAGGAATTAAGTATCATTAAAGGGACTAAGATATAGGGGCACCTGGGTGGCTCAGTCGTTAAGCGTCTGCCTTCGGCTCAGGTCATGATCCCAGGGTCCTGGGATCGAGCCCCACATCGGGCTCCGTGCTCCGCAGGAAGCCTGCTTCTCCCTCTCTCACTCCCACTGCTTGTGTTCCCTCTCTCACTGTGTCTGTCTCTGTCAAATAAATAAATAAAATCTTAAAAAAAAAAAAGGGGACTAAGATATAAACCTTTTCCATTCTTCCATGATCTTTCTTTCTCTCTCTTCTTTCTGTCTGTCTGTCTGTCTCTCTCTCATGGTGCTAGTTAATGTCACACTCCCTCGAGTGCAGAGACGCTCATGGGGAACCCACACCTGCACCTGGTGTTGCCCCACAACTCAGCACTCACGTGCCCACGGACTTCTGGCTTGCCTCTCCCACCGGCTGCCTGATCGATGATGAGCTGTGCCCCAGAAAGGAGTGGCAGACCAAGCCAAACATCTCCCCTCCCTGGGCCTGCCACCCCAACCCACTGGGACAGGCAACCCACAGGGTACTGTGCCATCCCTGCTGGGACAGTGTCCTTCTGCACTAGGTACCTAGATCCCCCTGCTGGAGTGGCCCCCATATGCCTTCTGGTGCTGTCAGCTTGGGGCCAGAGCACCCATTGCCTTGCCCTTCTCTGAGATGCTGTGGACATGTGACCCTGACCCTCTCTCTGCCAGCACCCAAGCCCCTGGCAGAAGACACGTCAGCGGGATGGGGCCTGGGATGCCAGGCGGGATCATGGCGGGACCTTGAACGTCCTCAAGTAGTGGCAGAAGGTGGGACCACGTCCAGCGTGCCAGCCGAGCTTCCAAGTCCCCTGGTACACACTCCATGTTGCACTTAAGCAACACAAATTCGAAGATAAAATTATGACAAATTTCAAGGCAGCAATTGGGAGCTTTAAAGCCCAAGCGCGAGGCTCTTCTGAGCAACTGCACTGGGCATGTACCCCTGAGGGTGGCCTTGTCCTGCCCCCTCCTGCTTCCTGGCCTCTGCACAGACTGCTCTCTCTGCTTGGAATGCTCTCCCCTCCCAACCTTCCCCAATTCTCTCATACACACTCAGCGCTTGCCCAGGTAGCCCTCCCCTGCGGAGTCCTGCATCAGTCCCTCCTCCCGGACTGGAGGCTCATGAAAGCAGGTACGGATTGTAGCTGTTCATCCTCAGAGTCCACAGAGTCCACAGCACCTAGAAGGTGCTCAGTAGCGTGCAAGGAGTGATCAACTGCATGAGTGGCCAGGGGTGAAGGGGAAGGACGGTGTGTCTCCCAGGCACGGGAGGCAAGGAGGCAGCTGCCTGGCGGCTCCTGGTGTGTTTGGGAGAATGTCACGTCCTGGGTCTGAAGGCAGGTGAAGGGATGGTGGGAGAAGAGGCACAATGTCAAGTTGGGGTCAAACTGGCAAGAGCCTCAAATGCCAGGCTAAGGATTCAGGCTGTATCCTGGAGAGGGCAGAGTCCTCCAAGGGGATCCTAGCAGTGGCGTGCTAGGGTCACAGCTGTGCTGAGTGCGGATTGGAGAGGGTTAAGACCGGAGGCAGGGAGCCTGGTGGAGGCTGGTACAATTGTCCAGATCTTGGGGAAGTGAAGGAGGAGGGAGAGCAGAGCCCTTTAGCAGCTGCCCCCGGTGCTGGGTCCCACACAGCCTAATCCCTCTCTCTGGCACATCTTAGAACGAGGTGCTTAAATGTCATGTGGCAGCCGAGCCCCATGCTATGGGATTATTGTATGCTCATGGACGACTCGAGCCCCGAGGAGGGCAGGGCCACACACCAAGTTGCAGCCACCTCTGAATCTCATTGTGGCCACGGAGCTCCTCTCATCCGATCTAGGGTCCAGATTTAGCTCCGAGTTTGAAACCCCACTCTTAGAATGAGAACACTAGAGATCTGGCTGGCCATTGGAAAAGGGAGCGTGGAGAGAGACGGGCAGAGGAGAGTAAGTGACCATTCCAGGAGCCCTGCAGGTGCAGAGCCCCGTCTCGGTTTGAAGGGTTGCCCTTAGAACAGAGTGACACCCTAGACAGGCAGAGATGCTGGGGTGGGGAGGGAGTTGACAGAGGGCGTGTGAATGCCAGGTGAGGGCAGTAGGCGGGGAATCAAAGATCTGAATTTACCGGATCCTGCTTAGTTCTGAGTGACTTCCATGTTTGGGGAGAGACCCTGACAAAGGGAGAAATACTGGGCTGGGCTGGAGACCATGGGCTAGACCGTCCTGGTATCAGTGCCTGGGCACCGCTGACCCTGACCGGCGCCGAGAGGAAGGGGGGAGTGACTTGCCAGATCCTGGCGGAAGTGTGAGGTAGTCGGTATATCAAGTGTATGACAGAGAGCTTGTTCAATGAGTTAATTGACTAAGTGTGTGTTTCAGAACTGCCCGGCACCATGGTGAGGCCCCGGAAGAACCGGACAATCAGATGCTGCTTCTGCCCTCAAGGGGCTTCCGGTCTTGGGGTGGGGGGCAGGGGGCTCGCCTTGGTGAGTTACTTTTAAGACAAAAGAGGTCATTGACTTCAGAGAGAGGAACACGCTGCTGGGGGGGCCCGGAGGAGGGAAGCTGAAGCTTGAAGCTAGAAGATGCTCTGCCGTGAGCGAAGGGAGGCCCCAGGCCTCAGTGTCCTCTCTCGCACTGGACGGGAGCAGGGGTTCTCAGCCCTGCTGGAGCCTCAGGATCCCAGGGGCTTGTGACTCCCCCCCCCCCCCCCCCCCCCGCCCCAGAGCGTGTGTCTGTAGGTCTGAGGAGGGGCCAGGAAGGGACATTTCTAACAAGTTCCAGAAGCTGCTGCTGGTGGTCCCGGGACCCCACCTGGAGAACCAACAGACTCGAAGAAGGGTTTTCAGACGTGGCTTTAACCACATAGCCTGTCTTCATGAAATCCTACTCCTACAAGCAGCTCTAAAAGAGAGGTGCAGGGGTGTGAGGGAGAGCGCGGACACCGTCCCCCACTTCGGTGACAGTTAACCACCACTGTGTGTTCTCAGCGGCCCCGAGCGAGGCCCCGGGGACATCACAGCCTTCAGACAAGGTTTGCTGCTGACAAGGTGACCTTGGGTAAAGAGCCAGGGCCTTCCCTGGCCCTTGGTTTCCTCCTCTGTGGAATGGGTCGTGGAGGGGAGCGAGCCAGGCATGGAGCTGTGGGGAGTCCTGTCAGCACTTCGGCTGTCGGCCTTCCCCCTGCATCCTCGGGCGGCTGCGTTGGCTTCTGGGGCTCCTGGCCAAGAATCCAGCTGGATTCGGCCCCCAACACCCCAAACCACAGGCATGTGCCGCCCCCACTGGGGAGGAGCAGACCAGGGTTAAGCTGGCCCCCAGGATCCCCTGGCTTCTGGCTTTGGGACAGGGCGAATATTTCCAATTACAGAACCTCCCCGGGCAGTGGCTGTCCGGGGTTTGCTTACCTCTCTGCCCACCCCTTGCAAAGCCCCTCAGGCAGAGGCGGTCACAGGGGTGTTGTTCGGTGTTTTGTTACCGAATTCTTCTAGAAGAAAGGACCCACTGTGTCGGGCAGCAGCGCCTGGAGGCTGGCCGGGCAAGAGGGTCAGCTCCCCCGTCCCCCTTCCAGGGCTGGTTGCTGAGGCTAGAGGGGGTTCCAGGGGCTCAGTTTGCTTCTCTCAAGCTCTCCTTCCTCTAAGGAGCAGTTTCCAAAAAGTCACAGCACTTCCTGATGCCCACATCTTGTGCTTGGCATTCGAGGCCCCTAGAACCCAATCCCTCCTCTTTCCTCCCTCTCCTCCCTGCTCCTTAGACCCAGAAGTTTCCACAAGCCAAAGCAGCCAGATCTGCCACTCACACACTTTCATTCCCACCTCCCATCCTTCACGGGGGCCGGGCCTCCTGCCTGCCTTGCCCTCCCTTCACTTGAGAGGGACCAATAGGCCCAATTAGCCCAGGACTAAGGTTTCCAGGATCTACGGCTTCCAGTGCTCAGGCTGGGACTGTCCTAGACAAATGGGATGATTTGGTCGCCCTACTTCCCTCTCCCTGCACCACAGCAAGGCCCCTACTTGCCCCTAGCAGGGCAGGGACACAGACCCAGAATGGAATACAATTCAGAGTCCAGCCAATCTAAGTAGACCCTGGTCCAGGTCACAGAGCCTCCTCCTGGGTACAAGGCTCTGTCTGTCCTCTCCCACCCCATGCTTTGCTTCCTGGAGTCTGGGATCTGTTTTACGGAGCGAGTAGCAAAGTAGCAAATGTTAGGGAAGCTATGGGGACAGAGACGGAACCAGGAGAGGCAGCCAAGGGTGTGGGCAAGATGTGGATTTGCAGTCTCCACCCCTTACTGCTGTGTGGCCTTGGACAGGCCACTTCCCTTTCTGAGCCCGGTTTCCCCAACTGCAAAATCAGCCTTTTGATCCTGTACCTTTAGGGGTATCAGTAAATGGCAGACCATGTTATAACGAAGTTTAACCAGCAGCCCACAGCAGAGAGAGGATCCAGAATCCTGCAGGCCAATGCCCTGTGTTCCCCACATATTTGGGACATGAGACTCTGGGCCCCCAAATAGAAGAGATGTCCCCTCCCAGGCACCGCCACCACCCAGGGAGTGAAGGTGCAACAGGGCTGGGCTGACCGTGCCTCCTGGGATGCTCAGGAAAGGCCTCTTTGACAAAGTGACTTTTGGGCTGAGACACAAAGAAAGAAAGTAACAAAAATCTGGGGGAAGAGCACTCCAGGTAGAAGAAACTGCCAGTGCAAAGGTCCTGAGGTAAGAACTAGCTGGATGTGGCTGAGGCTGATGGGGTCAGGGTAGGAGACAAGATCAGGAAGCCCCGTGTGGGTTAGGTCATGCAGATGGATGAGTGCAACAGATGTGAGTCTAGAGAGATCATGCGGCCCACCTGGGGTCACACACCAAGCTCAGGAGTACAATGCTGAGGTGGGAGTCATGCGAGGTTGGCGAGGGGCCCTCAGAGCTGCCCTCAGGGCCGAGCAGAGGATGCTGCTTTTCTAGTGCTCGTGAGCCAGAGAATGCCAGGATCCAAGCTGTTATCACCCAACATGGTGGTGGCCTGAGCCACCTACAGGATGGTGTTATCCCCCTACAGGATGGTGGCCTGAGCAGGGAGCAGATCCCAGATCCCCTGGAACTGGACAGAAGGCAGAGAAGGGCCAGCCGCACTTTTTGGTCATGGGGACTGGGTTCCAGGTGTTTCTGGATAACACATGACATGTCAGGAAGATATGAGAGCGAGGGTCCCTGCCTCCAGAGCCTCTGCTATCCCTGGAGATTGCACGTGACCCTATCCCCACCACCCGCCTACTTGTTCATTCATTCATTCATTCATTCATCCTTTTACTCACTTAATTCACTCACTCACTCATTCATTCATTCACAAAACTTTCATGAAGAGCCAAGCTCTGAAATCAGACCTTTATTTATAGCCACAGAGCCTCAGATCCCAACAAGACCTTTCCAAACAAACAAACAAACAAAACCCCTAAGAGGGACTTGTCTCTGAGAAAGGATCCCCAGAGGTGAGCCCATGTGCACTAAGGCTGCGGGCAGTCAGTTGGAGCAGAGGAAAAGGCATTCCAGGCTTCAGGTACTGGCTGCAAGGGCAGAGTGAACTTGCAAGTCTTCTAGTGACTGGGGACAGGGCCACCCAGGGAATGACTGCATCACAGGGTGCAGGGACTTGTGGGAGCGTAGGAAGGGACGAGTAGGTGTAAACAAGACTGGGGGGCTAGATGCCACAGAGGCTGGGGAGCCACCGAGGGAGCCATACCACGGGCTCCGTGAGTCCAGGCCACGTCTGAGCTGAGCCCAGGACCCCAGCACCCTGGCTCCCCTTGGCAGCTCAGCCACTTCTGCCTCTCTCTCTCATGAGCTCCAAACCTGGGCTCATGCGTGTCTTTTTTCCTCCCATAGCCAGTCCCCATAAATCAACCCTGCTCATCCCTGAGTTATTTTTTCACTGTGGAGATATAACCTTACACATGCTTGGCCTACAGCCACCCATTTGCTGGAAGGAGATATCAAGGCTCGTGTTGCTCAAAGCTCTACTAGCCTATCCTGCCCCAGCAAAGCTGGGAAGGGCAACTAAGTTGGGAACATTCCTATACTTCGGTCATTAAACATGTACAGAACAAGGGGCTGGGCCCATCGAGGGGCTCAGTGCCCGCTGGTGGCGTCAAGAGAACAAGATGGGGCTCATCCTCCTCCCCAATATACAATTCAAGTGAGGTAAAGAAGGTCCTCAGAGGACCTCCCTTATTCACATAAAGGCTGAGTCTTCAATGTCTTCACATTTCCTTCTTAAGCCCCCCACTTTCCTTTCCCAGTTCAGCAGGGTCTTATCCTGGCTGAAATAACAAGGGTATTAATGTCCACTAAAGCATTAGCTGACAAAGTGGGTGGTAGGTGATAACCAAAGTGTTAACTGAGAGGTAAGGTGTTTAGCTGGAAGCAAAGATGTTAGTTTGCTAATTAAGACATTAGCCAAAAAACAAGAAGTTAGCTCATCACCAGGGTGTGAGCCCATTTTTAAGATCTTGGCTAAAAGTCAGGGCTGGTGAGTAACTTGAATGTTAGTCGATAACTAAGATGTTGGCTGAAACACTGAGCCGTCAACCGTAACTAAGGTTGAAACTCAGATGTTAATTAAAAAGTCAGGTTTTCGGGGCATCTGGGTGGTTCAGTTGGTTAAGCGACAGCCTTCAGCTCAGGTCATGATCCCAGAGTCCCAGGATCGAGTCCTGCATCGGGTTCTCTGCTCAGTGGGCAGTCTACTTCTCCCTCTGACCCTACCCCCTCTCGTGCTCTCTCTCTTTCTCACTCTCTCTCTCTCAAATAAATAAATAAAATCTTTTTTTTTTAAAGTCAGGTTTTCCTAACTCAGTAATGAAATGACTGCCCAATTATTGAGGCAGAAACTCTAAGAGATATTTGTACACCAATATTCATCTCAGCATTATTCACAATAGCTAAAACACGTCCATCAATGGATGGATGGACAAACACAATGTGGTCTGTCCATACAATGGAGTATTATTCAGCCACAAAAAGGAAGGAACATGGAACCTTGAGGACATTGTGCTCAGTGAAATAAGCCAGTCACAAAAGGACATACAGTTTCACTGATATGAGGTCCCTAAGGTAGTCAAATTCATAGGCACAGAAAGTAGGATGGTGGCTGCCGGGGGCTGAGGGAGGAGAACGGGGAGTTAGTGTTCAGTGGAGACAGATCGTCAATTTGGGGAAGGTGGAAGAGTTCTGGAGATGGATGGTGAGGATGGCTGCACGACACTGTGAATGTACTTAATGCCAATGAACTGCACACCTACAATGGCAATTTTACGTTATATATCTTTACCGCTATAAAAAAATGACAACCCACGTGGGCGAAAGGAAAGATATATGGTGGCCAGTAAGCACATGGTGAGATGTTCAACGTTACTAGGCATCAGGGAAATGTGAGTTGAGCCACAATGCCACACCAGCACAAGGCCTTTGGAGCTGGAGTCAGAAAGACTGGCCACGTCAAGTGTCGATGCAGAGACGGAGCCCTCGGAACTCTCACGCACAGCTGGTGGGAGTGTGAAATGGCACAATCACCCTTGGAGAACAGTTAAAAGTTAAACATCTGCTCACCATTCAATCCAGGGATCCAGCCCCTGGGGAGGGGGAAGGATACCCAAGAGAAATGGAAATCGATGGCCACACAAAGACCTAGACCCAAATGTTTCCAGAACCTTTATCTTATTAAACCCCAACCTGGAAACCACCCAAGTGTCCCTCACACAGTGGTCCATCCAAACAAAGGATCACTCCTGACAATAAAAAGGAACAAACTACTCATGTGCACAACACGGAAGAACCCCAAAATCATTTTGCTGAGGGGGAGAGGCTAGACCCCAAATAGTACACACTGAGTGATTGCATTTATGTGAAAGTCTAGAAAGGACTAATCGAATTGATAGTGACATGAGGGGTAGAGGTGGGAATGGTCTGCAGAAGGACATGAGGGTAATGTTTTTGGAGTGATTAATATGTTTTGCATCTTGATTGTGCCATTCACTACACGGGTGTCTACCTTTGTCAAAACTCAGCAGAGTGTAGACGTAAAAGGGATGTATATTGTGTCTCCACTCGACCGAATTCATATGTTGCCATGCTAGCCCTCAGCCCCTGAGAATGTGACTGTATCTGGAGGTAGGGCCTTTAAAGAGGTGATTAAGGGGCGCCTGGGTGGCTCAGTCAGTTAAGCTACTGCCTTCGGCTCAGGTCATGATCCCAGGGTCCTGGGATCGAGCCCCACATCAGGCTCCTTGCTCAGCGGGGAGCCTGCTTCTCCCTCTGCCTGCCACTCCCCCTGCTTGTGCTCTCTCTCTCTCTGATGAATAAATAAATAAACTCTTAAAAAAAACATAAAGAGGTGATTAAGTTAAAATGAGGTCTATATCGACATTCTTCCAAAGAAGACAGAGAGATGGCCAACAGGTACATGATAAGGTGCTCAACATCACTCATCATCAGGGAAATGCAAATCACGACCAGAGTGGAATATTACCTCACACACGTTAGAATGGCTAGTATCAAAAAAACAAGAGGAAACAAGGGTTGGCAAGGATGTATAGGAAAGGGAACCATTGTGCACCGTTGGTGGGAATGCAAATCGGTGCAGCTACTATGGAAAATGGTATGGCAGTTCCTCAGAAAGTTAAAAATAGAATTATCATATGAGCCGGCAACCCCACTTCTGGGTACATATCCAAAGGAAATGAAATCACTGTATCAAAGAGACATCTGCATCCTCGTGTTCATTGCAGAATTATTCACAATAGCCGAGGCACATTAAAACAATCTAAGTTTCCTTCAGTGGATGAATGGACAAAGAAAATGTGATGTGTAAATACAGTGGAATATTATTCAGCCATAAAAAAGGAAATCCTGCCCTTTGTGACACTGTGGATGGACCTGGAGGACATGATGCTAAGTGAAATAAGTCAGACAAAGGCAAATACCATATGATCTCACTTACACAGGCGGTTTTAAGGAGTCAGACTCAGCACTGGAGAGTCGAAGACTGGTTGCCAGGGGCCAGAAGGTCAGAGAAAGGCGAAATGTTAGTCGAGGGCACAAACTTTCCATTGTAAGATGAGCCCGTTCCGAGGATCCAACGTGGAGCGTGGTGACTGTAGTTAACAATCCTGTATTGTGTACTTGAAATTTGTTAAGACAGTAGATCTTAAATGCTCTCACCACAAAAAAAGAGGTAACTATGCGAGGTGATGGATGTGTTGACTGATTTTATTGTGGTGATCGTTGCACAACATATACATATGTCAAATCATTATGTTGTATACCTTAGACTTAATATAATTTTATTTGTCAGTTATACCTCAATAAAGCCGGGGAGGGAGGGAAGTTAAAACGAGGGCGCGTGGCTGGGCCCTAATCTAATAGGACTGCTGTCCTTATGAAAAGAGGAGATCGGGACACAGAGGGATGAATGGGAGGGATGACTGAGGGAGGACACAAGGAGAAGGACAGAGGCCTGAGAAGAAACCAACCCTGCCAACACCTTGGTCTTTGGACTTGCCAGCCTCCAGAACTGTGAGAAAATAAATTTCAGGTGTTAAAGTCCCTTCCCCGCACCACCCCCGGGCTATGGTATTTGTTATGGCAGCCCTAGTAAGCTAATCCAGGGTTATATCATCTTACTGTATATAAATTACAGCTCTATAAAATAAAATTAAAGGAAAATAAAAAGATGAGCAAGGTTGGGCACTAACTGGATTGATTATACAGTAACTCTTCAGGGCTCATGCAGCCCCGTACTCAGCTCCATTCCTAGGGAGCCCTCCATGAATGCAATAAATGCTAACTTAAAGTCCCAGCTGCTACCTAAAGTATTAAATGGTTGTCGAGGTGCTCCCTTCCCTTCTCCAAGAGATTCTGGAATTTTTTAAAAGCCTCTGCAATAGGGACAGAAAGTAGGATGGTGGTTGCCAGGGGCTGGAGGGGGTAGGGAACGGGGAGTTAGCATCTAGCAGGTGCAGAGTTTCAGTTTGGCAAGATGAAAAGAATTATGGAGACGGATGGTGGTGATGGGTGCAAACAACATGATGAATGTGTTTAATATCACCGAACTGTACACTTAAAAATGGTTAAGAGGGCAACATTTTATGTTACATGTATTTTACCATGATTTTCAATACTGAAGAAAAAAAAGCTTCTCCAGTCCAGAGCAATACTTATTACGTGCTGGACTAAATGTGCAATAATGGTCAAATGACACAGTGGTTTGCAAACCCCGTGAGGCAGTTGTTTTCTTTTTCTTTTTTTGTTTAAAGATTTTATTTATTTATTTATTTATTTATTTATTTATTTATTTAAGAGAAAGAGAGCACGAAGTGGGGGAGGGGCAGAGGGGGAGGGAGAGGAAGAGAATCTCAAGCGGACTCTCCGGCAGAGCACGGAGACTGACGCGGGGCTCCATCCCACGACCCTGAGATCATGACCTGAGCCCAAACCAGGAGTCCGATGAGTAACCGACTGAGTCACCCAGGGGCCCCGGGGCTGTTGTTTTCATCTTTACTTCACAGGTGGGGTTTCTGAGGCTCAGACAAAGGACATGACTTGCCCAAAGTCCCTCAGTGAGTTGGTGGCCATTTCCATGTCCCAATGAAAGGCGTTGTTCAAACCGGGGCGGGGCGTGTTTCCATGGCCTCGCTAGTCCCCTGGGCAAGCGCCCAGGTCCTTTCAGGGGAGGTGAGTTCCTCCTTACCTATCTTTATCGGGCTTGGAGAGGCTTAAGACAGGTGTTCTCTTTCAGGGCTGCAGGGTTCCTTCCCTCAGCCGGGAGGCTGCACGCAGACGCTAGCACCCAGGGCCCAGGGAAACGGCCTGGAAGGTGGGCTGTCCCAGCCCCCACCCCACCCCCACCCCCGACGGGCAAGCTGGTTTAGTAACTGGAAGCCCAGGAGATGCACCCTGGTTGACGGGGGTGGGGTCACGTCCCTGAGACCCAGGGAGATGTGGCCGCGCTGGAGGAGGCCGTGGTGGCGTGATCAGACTGCCTGCCACAAACTGGCCGTGACCTTGGGCGTTCCTCTCTGGCCTCCTTTTCCTTATTTCATGTCATGCCTTCTGGGCAGCCGGCCCTGACCCCGGCAGTTCGTGGGGCGGGGGGGGGGGGGGGGCTCTGGCTCCCATAGCCCACAGGCTGCTCACCGAGCCTCCTGCTCTCAACTGCGTGTAGACCTTCCTCCTCCCCTCAGACAGTGAGCTCCGTGAGGCAGAGCCTTCGCCAGTCTTCCCTCTGAGCCCCCAGCACCAGCCACGCTCACAGGGAGGCCACACAGTGAGGGGGACAAACACACGAGCTCGAGTCAGACCTGTTGTCAGCTCCCAGCTCACCCACCTACTTGCCGTGGGACCCTAACAAGTCACCACATCTCTTTGAGCCTCAGTTTCCACTTCAGTCAAATGGGGCTGCCGAGGACGGTCCTGCCTCTCTGACTGCACATGACATGACATGGCTTAGAGAGGCCCTGTGGCTGGAGATGGCGGGCCAGGAGGGCCTGGGGACTCTCTCCAGCAGAGTCCCAGCAGGTTTCAGGGAGAAGGACACTCCTTGTGCAGGGCTTTGAAGGACACCACTAGGAGGAGTCATGCTAAGAATCATCATAATGATCATAATGGCAGACATTTCTTGGGCCGTACTCTGTGCCAGGCACTGTTCTAAGTGCTTTTCACAGATTCACTCATTTGAAACTCAAAATACTCTTGAATGTAGTCACTCTCATTAGCCCCATTTTACAGAGAAGGCCAAGGCCCAGAGAAGCTACATAATTTGCCCAAGTAGGAGTTCACCAAAGTAGGGCTTAGCAAGCCAAGGGGACAGTCTGGAGGAAGGCGCAGAGACAGGAAACAGACCAGTGCATGGGGTCCTGGTGGTAGGCTGGCACAGGAGTGGTTCCCCACGAATCACTCCTCCCTGTATGTTTGCCTTGGTATACCCCCTCCCCCACTGATTCCCAGCTTGGCCAGGTGACTTGCCTTGGCCAGCAAATGTGATGTCTGCAGACGTTTAGAAAGAGGGATGCCCAAGGCACACGAAGACTTGCTCTGGGAAAGTTGGATCCAATGGAGAAGCTCAGGCTAGCCTGCTGGAAACGTGTCGCTCAGCCACCAGGCCCACCGCCAGACCTAAGGGATGACATCTTCCACCATCCGGCCCCAAGGTGTCTACAGCTGCCCGAGTGAGCCCAAACAAAACCGCAGAAGTGCCCAGCTGCACCCAGATCAGATGGCAGAGCTAATAAAGTGGTTGCTATTTTAAGCCACTAAGTTGGGTATGGTTTTGATGCATCCATGGATCATTAAGACAAACTTCTGAGCGTCTGGTATCTAAATGGAAAGAGACAGGCAAGGCTGTACAAGGTGACATAGCAGATGACTGTAAGGTGTCCTGTCCTGCGGAGCACCATAGGAAGAAAAGCCTTAACAGGGGGATTCTGGGGCTCTGCTTCCCTGACATCTATAGCCCCCTAAGGAGGTATCAGGGGTTTGCACCCGCCTCTGAATTCTGGACCCTGAAAAGAAGCCTAGCCTCCCTCATCACTACTTCCAAAACACCCAACTACCCTCAAAGGCTGCCAGCTCACCTATTTATCTAGCACCCAGCATGAGTCCAGGCACATAGTAGGTGCTTTAGAAATAGTCAAATGACAGAGGATGCATGGGTCCTCATGTCCCCACCCTGTTCTCTGAGCCACTGTGGAACACTAAATTTCAGCTGCCTTGTGATTCAGGGTGTGTCCACCCCTAGAATGTGTGGAGTGTTTGCCTCCCTCATTAGACTGAATCCGGTGTCTGTTCTGCCCCGCCCCTGAGGCGGCATCTGACTCTTCCTATGGAAAGAATGGGGGTGTCTGCCCCGCTCCCCGGAATGGATAAGTGTAATCTGCCATCCCCTTTAGATGCTATGGAATGTCTACTTACTCCCTTACACTGGGTAGGATTAGCCCACCTCCCTTTTGGGACTGGGAGTTCCTTGAGGGCAGGGTGCACTTCATCAAGCCCTGTGGGCCCACACTCAGCATAGGACGTGGCCCTGAGGCTCTGCAGCGTAGAGCCTCCGGGACGTTTTCCGCTTCCTGATCTTTCGGTGTCCTTGAGCCTGGAGTCCGTGTGTGTTGGTCAGAAAGAGGGACTGACAGACAGCCCTCTGCCCCAGCATGTTTCTTGCCCCCACTTCACAGAACGTGAAACTGAGACCCAGAAGGGATGAAGGACGTGATCACTTTCACGACAGGCAGCAGGTGGTGGAGCCAGGACTCAAACTCTGGTCTATCTGGCTACAGCCCCAGTATTCTACCTGCCACCGTGCAGGAGGGTCTTGGGAGCCCGTGCTGTTTGCGGGGGGCCTGGGTGAGGCTCATGAGTCAGTCTTGAAACGTTGCCTGGAGTGGGCCCCTCTGGGAGGGCTGTGCACCTGGGCAGGGCCTCCAAGGACCACCTGTGGAGGGCTGCAGGAATGACTCCAGACCCACAGGGACTTGCAGGCCCTGCAAAGAGCACTGGACCAGGAGTCCCACACGGCTAGAAGCCAGTCTCAACTCTACAGCTCACCAGCCACTTTGCCTCCATTTTCTCATCCATGCAATGGGGACAGCAGTGCCCACCTGAGATCATGGTGCTAAGTGCCTGGCCCACAGTTAGGGCTCAGTAAACATGAGTTCCCCTGCCTCACGGAGCTCCCTGTCCCACTTTTGTCTCCCTTCTTCCTCATTCACACAGGGTACCCCCATTTCCTGGGTCAAAGGCCAGCCACAGATTTCTTCTTCCTTTGACTTAACCAAGGCAAGCTGGAGTTGGCCACAAAATAGAACAAAATACCTGCAAGGAAAAAAAAAAGAATCTCAGAACAAACAAGCTCTCAAGGCTGGATGCCTCTGAGTGACACATGAGGTGGCGGGGGGAGTCACTTGGGCAGCCATGACCATCCAGGGGCTGCTCACCCTCACTCCTGCCATCAGGGGTCGGGAGGCCTGGGGGCCAGCCCAGGATTCTGGTGCTGCCAGCCCTGCCATTCATCCAGGTTCCACTTTTCAGTCACTGTGTGACCTTTGGAAAGCTGTGTCGCCTCTCTGTGCCTCACTTTCCTGATCTGTGAAATGGGCAGAGAAGTAACAGTACTTGCCAGTCAAACATTCTGCTGAAGGTAGAGCATCCAGCACAGTGCGAGGCAGAGTGGGGCTTTTGAAGAGGCAGCTGTGGGTATTCTTCCATCATAGGTGGACAGCGTGCGGAAATTTAACACTGCCATAGTCTGAAAGCACCCCCAGAATGCTCAGCCCCTCCACACTCCATAAGGGCTATGAGAAGATTCGGAAGCCTGCCCAGAGTCCTGCACCCACTAGGTCCTTTGCCAATCATAGCATTTCAGCCCTGGAAGTTCATCTAAGCCAGTGGGGTTGAACTTATTTTGTGATAAGAATTTTTAGCCTCAGTCCTCTTGCTTCAAATGACTTTTTACAGAGTACCCACTGGGTAAAAAGAGCATAAGGTCCCGAGTTCTGGCAGCTTGGTCCTTCTCCCCTGCCTCCAGCCACCCACAGACACCCCCATGAACCATGGTGTGTAAATCCCTGCTGGAGCACAGTAGGAATGATGCCTGCCTGCATTAATAGTGCGCCTGCTGTGTACGCTGCACTGCCTGAACCCGTTGTCTCCCTCCCTTCCACTTTCCAGTCACAACCTTAAAATTGACATCTCATCCTTCCATCATTTGGGTGAAAATACTAAGTTAGCCGAGGTCACCTAGCTCCTATGGGGTGGACTGAGATTCACACTAAGGCCTGCCATGCCCCCAAAGGCTGTGCTCCTTCTACTGTCCCACATGAGACATGGAGAAACTGAGGCCCAGAGTGGGGAAGAGAGCAGTGCCTTCTTGAGGCCATACCCAAATCTGCTGACCCTGGGTCAAGGCCAGTGTCATCCTGGTGACTTCCAGGCTGGTCAGCTGTGCTGCAGCTAGACCCAGCCTCTGGGTCCCTGGATGGGGAGAATGTGCTGGGCCAGGTCTTAGAGCTATCCTGGACTCGGCCTGGCGGCAGATTGATGTCCAGAGCAGCTGAGTCTTAGAGCGTCTGGGGCTGAATGCTGCCATTGCTTTTCACCCTGAAACCCAGCTCCAAGGTATCTGAGGGTGGCTAGAATGGAGGGATTATCACGTCTAACCCTGTTGTTCATAGATAGGGAAGCTGAGGCCCAGCCTCCCAGCTGGCAGCCATTGGCTTTCCAATGGGCATTCTCTGTCACCGTTATTTTATGTGTGATATTAGTGACTGCATCCTCCCAACAACCCAGCAGTCAAGGAAGGGGCAGCATTTATTAAGTGCCAACTGTATACCTATCCTGCATTCATGGCAGTGGGGCAGGGAGGGTTAGTTTTTATTATTGAAGTATGGTTGACATACAATGTTGTATTAGTTTTAGGTGCACAACATAGTGATTCAACAATTCTATATGTTACACAAAGCTCACCACCATAAGTGTGTCGCCATCTGTCACCATACAACATTATTGCAATATTATTGACAATACTCCTGATGCTGTACTTTTCATCTCTGTGACTTATTTGTCTTAAACTCGAAGTTCATACTTCTTAATCCCCTTCACCTTTTTCATCGACCCCCCACCCCTCCCCCCGGCAACCACCAGTTATGTTCTCTGTATTTATGAGTCTGTTTCCGTTTTCTTGCTTGTTTTATTTTTTTTCTAGATTCCACATATAAATGAAATCATATGGTATTTGTCTTTCTCTCACTTATTTCACTTAGCACTATATCCTCTAGGTCCACCCATGTTGCACATGGCAAGAGCTCATTCTTTTTTATGGCTGAGTAATATTCCTATATATACCGCATCTTCTTTATCCATTCATCTATCCGTAGACACTTGGGCTGTTTCCATATCTTGGCTATTGTAAATGATGCTGCAATGAACATTGGGATGCAGGTGTCTTTTTTAATTAGAGTTTTCATTTTCTTTGGGTAAAGACCCAGTAGTGGAATTACTGGATTGTAGGGAATTTCTATTTTTAAAATTTGAGGCACCCCCATACTGTTTCCCACAGTGGCTGCACTGATTTACCTTCTCACCAGCAGTGCACAAGGGCTCCTTTTTCTCCACATCCCCGCCAACACTTATTTCTTGTCTTTTTGATACTAGCCATTCTGACTGGTGTGTAGGTAAGTTCTCAACGGTCATCTTCACTCTGCACAACCGCCCATCTGGCAGAAGGGGAAACTGAGCTCTGAGAGGGAAAGTGACTTGCCACCTCTGCCCGACTCTAAGATTCTTTTCCCAATGCCAGAGGAGTGGTGGCGAGAGGTGGGGGGAGTAATTTATCTCTAGAGACACCCACTAAGAAGCCTTCCACCCGCCACCAAACAGAATGTGGGCTCTAGCACACGTGGTACATGCCTGTTGAATGTGTGGTGGATGGCTGGATAGATGGATGAGTAGATGGGTGGGTGGATGGATGGATGGATGTGTGGGTGGATGGATGGATAGATGGATGAGTGGATGGGTGGATGATTCTCAAGAGGGAAAATTAAAGGCTCCTAGCCTCTGACCTTAGACAGGAGGCCTGGAACAGTCTGCTTCCATGCCCCCAACACCATGTGTTCTCTCTTCCCCTTCTTATTCCTCCAGGAGAGCCACCTACCCAGCTCCGTTTCTCATTTAGAAGTTATTGTTTCTGCTTCCCTCTGTCTCTTGCCTCTCAAAGCTAGTTCTGTGATCCATTCCTTCAAGGACATCTCTTGACTGAGGAATGAGCACTGATGGGCGACCTTGGTTCCTTTCTAGGGGGCAGGTTCACACTTCAAAGGGGATAGTCTTGAGACAACTGAATCTGAGGACTTAGTGTATGGTCTGGCAGCATCCAGGATTGGGGCTCAGCCTGGGGCTGGGCTTAGAGCTCAGTGTGTAACCAGGGGAAGGGCTCATCTTAGAGCCAGGACAATGGGTCATCCAAGGATGAAGTTAGTGCTCAGTCTATGACCAGGAGCAGGGCTCAGTCTTTGACCAGAGTTGGGGCTCGGTTAGGAGCTGGTATTAGAGGTCATCCAGGGATCAGGATCAGAGCTGAAGATTCAGTCTATAACTTGTGTTAGGCTTCAGCTGGGTTGATGTTTGGGATCAGACAAGGACGAAGATCAGGTTCGAGTATACAGTCATGGTCAGGGCTTAGTTCATTCCATGAACCACAATTAAGAATTAGTCTAAAGTTAGCATCAGAGCTCTGTGTAAGACCAAGATCAGGCCTAATTCTATGGCCAGAACTAGGGCTCAGTCTGTGACCTGAAACCCAGGTCTGTCTATGACCAAAGTCAAGGCCCAGGTTATGATCAGGAATAGGGCTTAGCTTGGAACTAAGGTCAGGGCACAGTCTATTTTTAGGGTCAGGGCCCAGGCTATGACTAGGGTCAGACTTCAGTCTGTGACCAGGATCAATGGCAAATCTATGAACAGAAATAGGCCTTATTTGAGGGACAAATTCAGGCCTTAGGCTATCACTAGGATTGGGGTTCAGTGTGGAACCAGGGCCAGAGCCAGAGCTCAATCTGTGACCAGGGTCAGGGCCCAAGTTATTATGATCAGGATCAGGGCTCAGTTTATATCTGAGGCTATGTTTATAACCAGGCTATGATAGGGGTGACGAGTCTGTCTGAGACTCCGATTAGGACTCAGCCTACATCTGTGTTTAGAAGCTCCTCGATGGATTTCTAAGGACATCAAAGAGTGAACGCAGCTTCCAGAACAACTTAGCTCTCTCCCAAAATGTGGACCCCTCTGGAGCCAACCGAATGTTTCTTCTATTCCTTAGAAACCTAGCTTCTTTCTAGCGGTCACCGTCCTGGTACTCCCCGCGCCACCAGGGGAGCTGCCTCAGTGCCTCCACCCACACCCTGTCTCCCCGACCCCTGCCAGGGAGACTCCTGGCTCCAGGGTTATTAAGGGAGGAATCTGTGGGAAGAAGAGGGTAAACAAAATCCGTCACGCGGGGCTGGGGCCGGCGCCCGTTCCTCCTGTGGCTCCACCAGCTGACTCCGAGGGAAACCAGCAGCTCCGCGCCAGTGGTGTTGACGGGAGACTTAATGAAATCCAGAGGGAGGGGCCCTGGCAGGGCCCACCTGGAAGGAGGCCCGAGGTGGTAATTAAATTAATTCTGGTATATGTCCCAACAAGCGCAGAAGTAAGAGCCGGGGCCAGGGTCCATTCGCCCAAGGCTCCAGGAGTTTGTCATAATTACAGGGAAGAATACATTTCAGAACTTACGGAACCCCACTGCTTGGGCCCTAAGGGTGAGGCCCAAATTGTTTTTCTTTTCCAGGAAATGCACATACTGCAAACCTGCACCTGCACACGGGGTCACCTTTGTGGGTCATAGGACATGAAAGAGCACAGAGCAAGAACTTAGTTCTTGTTCCCATTTCTCGGATGAGGAAAAATGAGGCTCAGGGAGCAAAAGCATCTTTTCAGAGTTATGTGATCAGGATCTAGGACTACCATCAAGCCCCAGAACCCAGTTATGCTGCCCCAAGCCCTCTCTCTCTCCACTGTGGAACTGTGGGCAGCCAGGGCAGGGGGAGATTCATTCTACCTGAGATTGAGGAGGGTAAGGCTCCTTTAAGGTTGAGTTGGGGCTGGCCAGGCAGAGAAGGGGAACAGCATACCAGGCAGAGGAAACAGCACATACAAAGGCACGGTGGCTGGAAAGAGCACGGCATGATGGGAGGAAGGGGTCATATCAGGCTGAGTGCTGGCTCAAGGGCAGGGCTGGAGGAAGAAGCTGAGGTGGGGTGGCAAAGAGCCACACACACAGCCACAGTTCTCTTATTTAATCTCACCATGGCCCCACGAGCTACATGCTTTCATTGTTCCCATCTGACAGATGAGTAAACTGAGGCTCAAGCGATTTGAGACATCTGTCCAAAGCAACACAGCCAGAAAGTGGTGTAGCTGGGATTCAAACCCATATCTGTTGGGCTCAAAACTGCTTCCTTAAACACATTTATTTCCTCCTTTCCAGCACTCCCCTCTCCCAGCACTTTCCCAGCTTCCCAGTTCAGCTCAGCCTGGGTGCCAAGGCACGAAGATGCCCCTGGCCCTGGTGAAAAACCATCAGAATCTCCAGGAAAAGAGGAGGAGCAATGGGACCACTAGCCCAGGAGCAGGGCAGTAGCAGGGAGCTGGTTGCTGACTGCAAGCCTCTGCAGGGCCGTCTGCAGCATGAAGAAGCAGAGGAGTCTGGGGACCCAAGACCCATGGCAGCAGGGGAGGGGGGAGTTCCCGAGAAGCCAGGTCTAGCTCAACTATGGGCTTCTCGGCCAGAAAGCCTGCATCCCACCCAGGAAGATGTGTAGGCTGGGCACGGATAGGGTAGCAGGAGAAGACATTTCTGGGTTGTCCCCCTGGATCTGCACATCAAGTTCTCAGGAACCCCCACTGCTCCTGGAAAAAGCCCTCCCTGCTGGTCGGCAATTGAGGGATGTCCTCCAATGAAGCTCTTGGAAGAGGCAAGGCCTGCCCGAGGGATTTATTTGCTTTCAGAGGGTTACCCTCTTCAGCTGTTTCCAACACCTTAAAAACAGCACCTGAATAGAACCCGGAAAAAAAGTCCTTAGCTTGTGGAGACCTCTCTGTGGGGTTCGGTCTCCTCTCTGAGCCGGAGGCACCCGATAGCACAGAGAAGGGCAGCAACTAGCCGGGCATCACACAGCACGGTCCAGGTGGGCCTCCTGGAGAAGGGATGTGCCCAGGCTCAACTCCCCAGGCCCTCTCATTTGGGTCAGAGGGTCCTTGACGTCGCCCTTGATCAGGAATGAGAGTGTTTGTTTTCAGCTGAATATTTCCCCAACCGCAGACGAGACGGGGCTGCACATTCCAGATTCCTGGCAGCTTGGGAAACTGTACTGTGGGTCCTGCCTGGTCACTTCTCCTCTTCCCGGTGGCCTCATGTCTACCCCCAGGGCCCTGGGGTCTGGCTGCCAGCTTGGATGAGAACCCTACTTGTGGCAAAAGGTGCTGGCAATATCCTATTGCCTCTCCTTTCCCTGTCCTTCCAGATTCCTCTATTCCCTCCCCTCAGAGCTCATCTCCATAGACACTAACTTGGGTCATTGGAGTTTCACCAGACACAGTGAGGATAAGCATCCCAGGCAGGGGAACAGCATGTGCTGCAGTCCAGAGGCAGGACAAGAGTGCAGCCTCCTTGGAGAAGGCACGTGAGCTCTGTGGCTAAAGCATGAGGCTCCTGGCCAGCAAGGGGTGGGTGAGGAGACCGGGCAGGCATGGGCTGGCTTGCTGAGGGCCCAGAGCACTAAGGACCTGTGTTTTATCTTACAGCTTCAGGGAGCCATAGAAGTTAAGCAGGGAGTGCCAAGGTCAGAAATGTATCCGAGAAAGCACCCTTGGGCGGGGGTCTGTGGGGGCGGATTGCACGGTTGGGAGCAGCAGCCAGGGGATCAGGGAGGAAAGTAGAGTGAGGGCCCAGCCCAAGCCAGGTGCAGGCCCCTTCAAAAGATGAAATCGGCAGCATCATGTCATCAGCTGGTTGTGGGATTGACAGACACACACGTTAAGGCCCCAGCTTTATAGAAGAGAACACAGAGACTTAGAAAAAAGTGACTTGCCAAGGTCACTTGTCCAGGGAGTGATGGAGCACTGTGGACTCCAAGTCCAGCACTGTTTCTCTCTCCCACAGCCTCCTTTGCCACCTGCGCCTGGGATTTCAGAGGTGATTCACACCTCCAGGGGCACATCTGCACCCCCATTCCCTCCCAAGGCCCTCACTCCTACCAGCCCTGTAGTGAGCCCCACTCTCCTGCATGGTCTGTTTCTCCCCCTCCACTCCTTGGGGGGGTCCATTTTGGGAAGTTCAGGAGTCAACCTGCTTGCTTTCATCCAACTTAAATCAACCCCTCCCTCTCCAGCCCCCGGTCCTAGTTTAGGCCCCCATCATTGCTCACCTGAACAACAGGGCAACTTTCTTCCCAAGCAATGCATCACATTGACGCCCATGCACTCTACCACCTTAGTGACACCAAACTGTCGCCCAATAGAGTACACACTTTCACATGGCCATGACTTTGCACTTGCCATTCTCTCTCCCTAAGTCACTTTTCCCAGTGAACTCCTATTCATCCCTTGATACCCAGCTGAAAACCACCTCCTCAGAGCTGCCCTCTCGGACTGCTACAGACAGAATCAGTCTCTCTCTTTCTCCAAATCCTAGGGAGGTTGCTTGTTTGTCTGGCCCACCACCAGGAAAGGCCTTAGGGACCTGTCTCACCTCTGCCTCCTTAGCAGCCAGAACAAGGCCAGGTACACAGTAGGTACTCAATAACTGCCTACTGCAGCTGATTAGAGAGAGATGAATGAAGGCACAAGTGAGTGGATGAAGGAATGACTCAGTGCTCCCACCCCAGAAGCACAGATGGTCAAAGACAGGTTTTGAAGCCAGATCCCAGCTCTGCCTTTGGCCCCCATGAGCCTCAGTTTCCCCTCCCGTAGAGTGCTGGCAATCATCTTCACTGTGCAGCCTGAAGAACACATTAGGTCACACACCAGCTGGCCGAGAAGCCAGCCAGCCTATTTGCCTCCGCCACTTACCAGCCGTGTGAGTTCGGACAAATTATTTGACTGCTCGGATTCCCCCATCTGTAAAATGGAGAATAACAGTGCTGACCTCCGAGGGTTATCTGAAGGATCAAAAGAGGAAATGCACGTAACATGCTTACAACAGAACGTGGCAAGTGGTGAGAGCAGACACGCTTGTTTCATAAACCTGTCCGCGAAGCACCTGACACATGCTGTGGGCTTGAACCAGGCGAGCGCTCTGGCTCTCTCACCTCCCCTACCTCTCCCCTGCAGCGCACGGGCAGAGGGGCTTCTCATTGGTCGTCACAGCCGCAGCCCCAGCTTGCAGAAACGTCGGTGAGCCAAACGTGGTGGGATCGGCCGTTTCTCCAAACAGAAGTCGCACACGGACTCCTTTTGAATCCCAAATCAGAGTGCTCCCTTCCACACTCTGCAAGGCTGAGATTGCTGTGAGCATGAGTGTTTCCGTTGTGTTTTTGGGTTTTTTGAGCTCTAAGTACCAGATGATTTGCTCAAATTATGATTTAATCCCTTTAGTCTGTGACAAGAGTATCCTTCCCAGTGGAAGGAGGAGATCGAGGCTCAGAGAGGTTACCCAACTAGCCCAAGTTCACCCAGCATGGAAGCAGAGGCAGGAGTTGAACCTGCAGGTGTCTGAATCCAAAGGCAGTGTTCTCGATACTGGTTCTCAGCACTGGCTGTACATTGGTATCAGCTGGGGAGCTTTGAAAATGCTGGCCCTGGGGTGCGGCCTGGGCATCGGGTTTTATAAAGCTCCCCAGGAGATCCACCAGGTAGCCAGGGTGGCAGGAGAGGTCCAGGGGACAGAGGAGCATGGCCAGGGGAAAGGCATCCAATAGAAGATATACAATCCATGGGGTGCCTGGGGGGCTCAGTCGGTTAAGCATCTGCCTTCTGCTCAGGTCATGATCCCGGGGTCCTGGGATCGAGCCCCGTGTCAGGCTCCCTGCTCAGTGGGGAGCCTGCTTCTCCCTCTACTGCTCCCCCTGCTTGTGCTCTTTCTCTGTGTGTCAAATAAACAAAATACAATCTTTAAAAAAAAAAGGAAAAAAAAGAAGATATACAATCCATGCGGCTCTAAACCCTCCCCAGCAAAGATGGGGTGACCACCTGTGCCTTGGTGAGCCAGCTTGACCCAGCCTCCCAGTGACAATTTAATCATAGAGACCAGACCCCAGCCAGACACAGGTCTAGAACTTCCGGAAACCTGCAACTCTGCAAAGAGTCAGCAAGAAGGCAGCCTGTCTTGGGTGGAATTTCTTGCAGGAGCCCCTCCTGACCCCCGACCGTCATCTGGGCTGGAGGCTCAGTGTGTCCCCTGATCTGGCCTGGGCACCTGCCCCTTCTCATGGTTCAGCTCAGGCATGGCTTTCTGACCTTTTATTCCTTTATTAGCATGGGATCATTGCTTCAGACGAAATCTCAGGATGGTTTCTCCAGGCTTTGACTCAGGCCCATTCATTTTGACATTCCAATGAAATGTCTCTAAGCCAGCCAGCATCCTCCCTCCAAAAGCTCCTCTGACATCCACAAACGCTAGTCCTGGTGGCTCATCCACCTTCCCTGAGGCTGGCAGATTCCACAGCCTCTCAAAGAATTTAGGTTCTAATCCCGGATCTGCCACTTTTGAACTGAGTGGCCTTAGGCTGGTCACTTAACTTCTCTGAATCTCAGTTTCATCATCTGTAAAATGGGCACTTACCTCATACTCATACAAAGGTGACTGGGATTAAATGAGATAATAATGTCATTATGGCGTGCAACAGGCACTCGATAAGGACAACTGTTATTAGCCTGATTGTAATAAGAGAAGGATAGCAAACCCCGAGTCCCACAGCCTCCACCACAGGCCTAGGGATTCATATCCCATGTGGCCCACAGCTCTGTGGCTGTGTCATTGTCCTGCTGCTGGAGATGGATCCCTGGTGGCCATCCTCTGGGTCAGAGGCTGGCACCCGTACGGATACACTGCCCACCTCCCCTCTGCACTGGCTGTAATAATGAATAGAATGAACCTGAGCCCTGAGCAACCCACCGGGTGCCCCCAGCCCTCACACCACCTCTATGGCTCTCTTGTTCGGTTCCCCCACTGCCACCACCCTAGTCCAGGCCCCCATTGGTTATCACGTTCTCACTCCCACCCTGCCTCAGGCTCAGGCCCACAAGTGGTTTCTCTACCCAGCTGAAGCCACATAAATCATTTTAAAACCCTGCGATCATCTGGTTACAATCTTCCATGGCTCCCCAGTCCTTCCATCTCAGCCAGTGACCTGGCAGATTTTTGTGACCTGACCTCTCCATTGCCCCTGGCCTCCACTGTGTGGTTCCACCCACCCCACACCTCTTCAAGCTGCCCAGATGTGCCAAGCTTTCTCTTGCCCCGGAGCCTTTGCACATGCTGTTCCCTTTGTCTCCTGGAATCCCCTTTCCCTCTCTCCTCCGCTGACCGACTCCTGTTCATCCTTCAGCTCAGGGGGCTGGGGCCTCGAATCTTTTCTATATGGGCCTCCACAGATTGCTTGGGCTTCCTCACCGCATGGTGGCTGAATTCCAAGAGTGAGTATCCCCAAAGAACCAGATAGAGGATATATCTCCTTGATGCCTTGCCCTAGAAGTCACACAGCATCATTCTGTCTTTGCCGCAGGCCCACCCAGACTCAAGGAGAAAATACGTGGACCTCACCTGTCAAAGTGAGGAGCGTCAAAGTCCCATCCTAAGAAGAGCCTGTGCAATGGGAGCTGGGTGCGGCCGTTCTTGGAAAACACAAAATGGCACGGGGCGGGGGGGGGTTGCGGGGGAGGTCAATGTCACAACTACATAGTAAGCACAGCGACTGGGGGATACTCCGTGCAGGGACAAAGGTCTGGGACCCTCACTATCTTACAACTAGCGCCTTGGTGGATGATGTGGCCTGGCTCTGTTGGGAAAGCTCAGCTGTTAGTCCTGTCTGCAAAATGCAGGAAGCGTGGGGGAAGATTTGCAATGCAGCAGGTTCTGAATCGTAAAGCGCTAAACGTTAGTGATCTTAAAAACTCCCCTGTGGTGCTGACAACGTGACTTGGGCCACAAGTGACTTCAAAGAGGTTTGGGGCAGGAAAGACGGGAAATTTTGCAGCTACGCCTGGCCAGCTAAGGATCTTGTCCTCCAGAGGTTATCAGGAGAAAAGCATCCGCCTGGCATCTACCTTTCGGAACACAGAAGGGGCCTGTGTTCTGGGTCGATGCTCCAGTGGGACTGGGTGTGCGCACATTCCATGCAGAGCTTCCAGAAGGGAATTACAGGCTGGGGGGTAGGGCGCTGGCATGGGCAGAACCAGCCCAGATGTCCTCTTTTCTTTCTCACCCTGGGCCTCGCCTCCTCTTTCCTCTTCCCAATTGAGCCCAAAGCATTCCAATTTCCAGATTGTGAGGCATCCTTCAGGACCCCATGATCTGGTCCCTGACACTGATTGTGGCTGTGTTCTCTGGAGACCCCCACTTACCCTCAGGCTTTGGTTGCACCATGTGTGTCTCCTGGGCCTCCAGCAATGACATCTGCTCTGTCTCCTTGCCCAGGAAAGGCAAAGCTGTGTTACCTGGTGCATGTCCCCTCATCTCTCGGAGCCACTCCTAATAGCAACCGCTGAGCCGCTAGTCTTACGGGGCGGTTAGGGACTAACAACACAGAAGTGCTTCGTGTAGGAACCAGAACGGGCTGTGTGGTTAGCACTGTGTCAATAACACACCCCCGGCCCCGGTGCCAAGACCAGGGCAGGAGCGTGGAAAGAGAAAGGACTTTAGGATCAGAAGTCATGAGCTCTTCCGCTTCCAAGAGCGAGCGAACCTTTCACTGAGCATTTATCCAGCACCCATGGTATGCCGGGCCCCAGGCAGTACTGTGGACACAATGACACACACAATGGATGCAGCCCCTGCACTTGAGGGCTCACAATCGGGACTGTTCCAGAAACAGGGGATGTCTAAACAGACACCTGAAAGATGAAGAAGAATTAGCCAGACAGAGAGTGGGGAGGTATTGTCTTCCTTACAGAGGGAACAGCATGTGTGAAGGCCCTGGGATCAGGGAGCACAGAGATTTCTGGAGCATAGAGCTTGAGCACGGAGGCAGTGCTAGAGGGGGAATAAATAATAAGAAAGACAAATAAAGAGAATACACAGCATGTTAAGAAGTGGTAATTGCTGAAAAGAAAACAAAAGCAGGAAAGGACCTGAGTGTGTTGGGCTGGCGGCAAGCACTGCCATTTTAAATAGGGGAAAGGCTGTACTAGTAAGAGGACATTTGAGTAGAGGCCAAAGAAGTGAGACAGAGGCATGTGTATTAGGCAGAAGAGTATTCCAGGCTGGGGGAAGTAAGTGCAAAGGTCCTGAGGCAGGGGTTCCTATACCTGGGAGGAATAACCAGGAGGCCAGGGCAGCGGGAGCACAGATGAGGGGGAGGGAGTCTCAGGCATGATGGGGCACAGGCTGTAGAGGCTTTGTGGGCCGCTGTGAGGACTTTAGCTTTTCCCCCATGGGAATGGTGGAACTGTTGAGCAGAAGAAGGCAAGAGTTGACTAGGGTTGAACTGGATCCCTCTGGGCCTACGAGAAGAGGCTGAAGGGCAAGAGAGGAAGCAAGAGAAATTCTGGCGGCTGGACCAGGTGGTACCAGTGGGTATGGTAAGAGGGGACTGGGTTCTGGGTATGCTGTGAAAATGAAGTCATTAGAAATCAGAGAGAGAGAAGACAAGATGGAGAGGAGGAGGGAGGGGAGGGAAGAGGCGAGAGGAGAGAGCGGCAAATCCGTGGCCCACATACCTGTCTGTTCTCTCCTGGGTTCCTGACAGACCTCATTAATTGTGACCTTTTCCCCCTTGATCCCAGATTGATCTTCAGACTCCTCCTCAGCCCAAACCTACAGGCCGTCACTCCCACCAGTCGGAGTCGAAGACCCAGGGAGGTTGGAAGGCAGTCTCAGCTCACACAGGGATGGAAACCATTATTTGTGGGTACCTACCACGTGCCCAGCACTGGCTAGTTGCCTTTTTAAAAATTAATTTTTTATTGTTTATTAATTAATATCCAGCTTTATTGAGGTTATAATTGACATATGGTAGTTGCTTTTTCAAATGCTCTCATTTCAATAGCCACAACAGAAACTAAGGGGTTCGCATTAGCATCCCCATTTCATAGATGAGGAAACGGAGGCTCTGGGAGGCCCAGAGACTTGCCCAGAATTCTCCTGTTAGGAAGTTTAGCATCAGAACCTAAACACGGCGGTCATTTATTGCAATGCCAGCCCCAGGTCCCCACCGGAGACCCCCTTCCCCACCCCGCTCAGGCCTCACTCACCACACCTGGGCCTCCTGGCCCTGCCAGGGCCCTAGTTCCAACAGGCTGATAGAGGCAGGTGTGGGCAAAGCACACCTAGAGGCTGAGAACGCCGCCTGCCAACCCTCGGGCCAGGCAGGATGGCATGAAGGGGTGCATGCTCCAGTGTCGGGAGCCAGGCGCTGACTGGGGGCCGGCCCAGCCCCGCCCAGGGGCTAAGGGCAGAGCGAGGCCAAGGTCCTCAGTTTCTTCTCTCCTCTGATGCACGGACAAGTTCAGGGCCCAGAGTTATTAAGGAAAAAGTAGAGCAGAAGGCATGGCATTATCAGTGCCTGGTGATGGGGCTGGTCCCTGTCACTTGGGCCACACTCCCCCTGCTGGGGCATCTTCCACATAATTAGAGAGTCGATGTGTCTGTCTGTCCCGATGGACCGTGGGGTCTCTAAGAGGCTGTGATGACTTAGGAGGACAAAGAGGCTCATGATCCCATAAGGACTCCAGAGCCTGAACTAGGCTACTGCTCTGTCACTTACCTGCTGTGGGACCTTGGGCCAGTTACTTTCCCTCTCTGGGCCTCTTTCTATGTAAAAAAGGAAATAGTAATAGTATCTACCTGATAAGGATTTTGTGAGTGTGGTGAGTGGCCATGCATGTGAAACATTTCGCACATTATTATTATTATTATTGTTATTATTATGACTCGTCCCTGAGTCTTCAAGATTCACATGGATCTGAGCAGGCACCCAGTCAATCTGTGGAGAAACAGTGCTGGCTTGGGGACTCCTTGACGAATGGTGGATGAATGAGTGGAGGCCACCTAAGGCTCCTGCCTCAGAAGGAAGGGATCTGTGACATTGTCTGCCTGACGGATGGGACGGTGCTGAGAAATGGGCAGAGAATGAGAAGCCCCAAGGATCTGGATCTAAATCCTGGCTCTGCCCTGTGCTGTCTGGGCAGACTTTCCCATGCTGTCTCTGTTTCCTTATCTGCCCAAAGTGGCCAATTCTTGCTGCCTCTCACGCAGGCCCACGTGGAAGGCTGGTCCCCCGAGGTACTGGAGACAGCGTGGGTGTGGTACTGAAGGGTCTGTGCTGAGTTTCTGTGTGGCCCCCCTCCCGGTCGTGGGCTCCCCCCGAACCCACCCTGCCTCACCGGCTTCCTGCCATCGGGCCAGCTCCACACTGGCCTGGCCCCCTGTGCTGAGCAAGGGCTAAGAGCCCTGCAGCCGGCTGTGGAACGCGCGGGTTCTAACGAAGTGTCTGCTTGCACATTTCTGCTTGGAGCAGAAATCCGAGCAGGCTGGGTCGCCCCTGCCCCTCCCCACCCTGGCTGGGCAACTCCAGCGAGTGACCAACACCTCGGAGCCTCCACTTTGTCACCTGTTTCGTGGGGACGCTCAGCATCATCTCAGAGATTGAAAGAGTTACAGATGCAGAGCCTGGCACGGCTCTAAGGAGAGGGAGCTTTTCCCTTTGCTAATGTCTTCGGTCCCCTGGGGACTTGGAGCAGGGCTGGGTGTCTTGGATGCCTCTCGGCCACTTGGTACCCTGTCCTGTAGCAAACCAGAGGCAGGTCTCTGGCTTTGAACCCTCCCACGAAACAGCATCTCGAGAAAACAATAAAATCACAGTCTGTCTTTTATTATAGTTGTTTTTCTGGTACCTTCTGCTTTATAGCAGCCATTTCTCACATGTGACGGAGCTTTTTCTTTTCAAATCTGCTGACCTAAGCAGTAGTGTCAAATAGCGGCAGGGGTTCAAGCCCGGGGACTGTGGGGCCAGGTGGTCCCGGTTCAAATCCCAGCTCCGCCTCTTCATTGCCACGTGCTCCCAGACAGTTCTCGCCTCTGTCCCCTCGCCTGCACAGCGTGAAGACAGCCCCGGGACCCCCGTCTGGCCTGAGGGCCGTTCTGAGGGTTGATGCGTGCAAAGTGCTTATTAGAGCTGGACCCAGGGCACAGTCAGGGTTACCTTCTGCTGGAGAAACCATTTCACTGAGGGAGTTGACACAGAGCGAGCTTGTCGGAGAAACCTGGTGACTTGCAGAAATCACGGCCTGGGAAACACTGGCCCAGGCCACCCGCTCTGCCTGCTCCAGGAAGGCCTGCTGCTACCTGCCTCCCTCGTAAGCCCCCTGGCAGCGGCGTCACCTTTAATCTCCAGGCTGGTAAACATGTGATCAGGTTTCCCAGGCTTTGTCTTATTACTTGAAGCAGTTCTCAGGCCCTGCACCCTCCCCCCAACGGTCCTCCCCACCAGCCTGACTCCAAAAGCCCCAGATTCCCTCTGCCACTGACCCCTGCCTCAATGTCCTCGTCTGTGAAATGGGCCCACCCATGCAATGGGCACAACACTGTTCTGACCTCATAAGCGGGGATGAGAAACGGAGCTGCTGTCCTCACACGCACTGTTGCCGTGCCTTGGCTGCCTCAAACACCGACTGCGGGGCCCCAGATGATTCTACCGTGCCCTGTGCCCTTGGCCGTGCACACTCACCTCCCAGCCTTTTCCTGAGCTGGGACCCTCACCCGGAAGGCCCTTCCTGTTCTCGGTGCATTCAGCTTCCCCACCACAGTGAACGTCCCACAGTGTGGGGACCGAGGGCACGACCTGCCACCTGGCAGGTGGGCTGGGCAGAGGCCAGTCAGACCTCGGTTACCGACCACGTGGGCCTGGGAAGGGCACTCCGGGTCTGCACCTCCAACACGGACACTGTAACCGTCGCCTCCTCATGAGGTTATCCTGGTGACTTCATTCGCCACGTGCCTGGCGGACGCTCTGCCTCTCGCGGCTGCATTCAATGGTATCATCATCTGTGTGAGTCCGAGACGGGGAGGCCATCCTGCCTTCTGTGGGCTGGTTTCTGGCACTGTCTTGGCTCTTAGCACATATGGAAAAATTCACCCCATCGCATCCTCTCCGCACACAGCTCCCTTAGCAGGGTGGCCGGAACTCCTCACCCACCCATCTCCACGGCCCCCACCTGTCACCGCGGCTTCCAGACCCCACATCTGACCAGCTCCTCCCCGGCTCCAAGCCTCTCATGGCACTTCACTGTCCTCGCCTCCTCCTGGCCACTCTCCCGCTGCCCCCGCCGGTGCCCGGGCCAGGCCCGGTGACGTCCAATTCCCCAGATATGCCTCGTGCTTTCCCAGCTGGGCCTCCAGCCCAGAGGCCTCTTGGGCCAGCCCTGTCCTGTCACCTGCTGAAATCTTACTCAAACTTCAAGGCCTCAAGCTCGCCACCTTCCTGGACAAAGCTAGGGGCCCTGGGTCAGCCAGGCCTGCCCCTGAATCATGGTTTAAGTCACCTTTCTTCCTAAAGCCTCGGTTTCTCTAGCTGGAGATTAAGAATAACACAATTTATCAAGTGGTTCTGATGCTCCAGGCACCCAGCCAAGCATTTCATCGGCATGATTTCATTTTCTCTTTCCAGCTGCACCATGACGTAGGTGACGACTCTCATTTAAGAGCAATGACTCTGTGTCAAGCCCTATTCCAAGCGTTACATATCTATTCATTCATTCTGCAAAACAATGCCGGAGCCTCTCTCTATTTCACACATGAGGAAATTAAGTCACGGGATGGTGAAGTGACCAGCCCAACGTCACATCCCAACAAATGACAGAGCCGGGCAATCTGGCTCCAGAATAGATGTACTAACCACTTAGTGTTGTGATATCTACATATACCCATTTCAAGTAAGGAAACTGAGACCCAGAGAGGGAAAGTGACTGTCCAAGTCCAACAGCTAGGGCATAGCAGAAACAAGTCCGAGGCTGGATCATTCCAAAACCCGCACCCACTGCCCTACTCTGTGCCTGGCACAAGGCCAGCCAGGTACCTAGTAGAGCCTCTGCAGGGAGGACTGAATGGGGCTGCCACTGACTAAGGGAAGATCACTCTCCCTAGGAATCTGTGGGCTCCACTTTGGGACCCCTAAGCCTTTCTGCCTGAGGAGGAAGTGAGTTGTGAACAATAGTAACTCTCCTAACCTACCTGGGGACTCCTTGATGACAGGCGCTCTGCCTCATTCATCCATCCACCTACCCACCCATTCAACCTTCCACCCATCCACACACACCCCACTCATCCAACCATACCCACCCACCCCTCCATCCATTCATACCCCCACCCACTCATCCATGCCTCCATACATCCATCCATCTACCCATCTATCCACCCATCCATCCACCTATCTACCCATCCATCCACCCATCTATCCACCCAGCCATCCACCCATCTATCCATCCACACATCCATCCACCTAGCCATCACTCTACTTTCCATCCATCTGCCCATCTATCCATGCACTCATCTACTCTCCCTTCCTTCCTTCTCTCCTACCTTCCTTCCCTCCTACCCTCCTTCTTACTTTCCTACCTTCCTTCAATCCTGCATCCATCCATCCATCCCATCCACCTTTCCATCTATCCAGTCAGTCAGCCAGCATCTCTTCCCTGCTAGGCTCTGTGCTGGGCTGTGCTGAGAACTTGAGTCAATTGTCCCCAATCCCTAATGTCCAGAACTTACTCCCCAGTAAGGGAGACCAACTTATAATTCAGTGGGATATGATGTGACAAATGCTATGTGACTGAGGCAGCGTGAAGGGCTGTAATAGATCAGAGAAAGTGGAGGACTCCACCTAGGAGTCAAGGAAGGAGGTGCCCTTTGAAGGACGTCTGTATTGGTCAGGGATCGCCAAAGAAATAGAACCAATAGAAAGTATATATAAAAGAGATTTATTTTAGGGAATTGTCTCTTGTGGTTATGGAAGCTGGCAAGTCCAAAATCTGCAGAGTGGGCCAGCAGGCTGGAGACCCAGGAAGAGCTGACGCTGCAGTTCAAGTCTGAAAACCATCTGCTCGAGGAGGTCAGTTTTTTGTTCTATTCAGGCCTTCAACTGATTAAACGAGACCCACTCACATTTGGAGGACAATCTACTCAAAGTCCACCTTTTTAAATGTTAATCTCATCCCAAAACCCTCTCATAGAAACATCTAGAATAACGTTTGGCCATATACTGGGGCACTGTAGCCCAGCCAAGTTGACACATAAAATTAACCGTGATGGCACCTTACGTGAGAAGAGGAACAGGGGTTCAGAGCACTCTAGGCAGCGGAAACAATCCTTGCCTCAGTCCAGGGGTGGGACGTGGCTGTGGGACAGTGAGCAGTCCACCAAGGATAGAGAATGTGGACAGGAGAGGGGGGCGGCAAGAGTCGCGAGTAGGTGACTCTGTCCGACACCCAGCAGGGGCATTTGCTGAACTGTCACTTCTCAGACAGATTTGGGGGAAATGGGCTGGTTCACAGCTGACATTGCCCATGCATTCCCCTTCCCCCACTTTGGGGGCCCTGCCAGGCCCAAGCCGGATGTGGTGGGCAGGGAAGAGGGCCTGGCCGGCCAAGGCCGCTTCAGCTGCTGCCTCCAGCTGCCCCTGGGTTAGGGACTTTGTCCCGGCTATTAGGGAGGGGCAAGCCTGGCTGGCTTCCCTTTTGCTCCCCACCCCCTCACTCTGATCCTGCTCACCCCCACCCCCATGTCTCTGTTTGCCTCCTCTGTTCTCTGCACTTCTCTCTCCAGCTATCACTGCTTCTTGCCCCTCCGCCCTTTCTGTTTTGTTCTCTATCTCGGCCTGTGTGGTACGGGCTCTCCGTGTGGGTCTCTCTCTCCCCTCTCATCGCCCAGATAAATGAGGCACACATCAATGGCTCTCTGACACCCAGACATCCAAGCATCCCAAACATAGAGAATATCCAGGTGGAAACATCTCAGAAACCACCCTGTCCAACAGCTGGAATCATTGAGGCCTTTGGGTCTTTTTTTATTTTTTAAGATTTTATTTATTTATTTTATTTGTCAGAGAGAGAGAGCGAGCACAAGTAGGGGGAGTGGCAGGCAGAGGGAGAAGCAGACTCCCCACTGAGCAGGGAGCCCAATGTGGGGCTCCATCCCAGGATCCCGGGATCATGACCTGAGCCGAAGGCAGACGCTTAACTGACTGAGCCACCCAGGCGTCCTGAGGCCTTTGAGTCTTGCCCAAGATCGCTCAGCAGGTAGAAGGGGGTAAGAAGTGCCTTCCACCACCACTGACTCCAAAGTAGGCCATCTGTGGAGCTTCCAGGGTCCAGGACCCTGCTCTCTGCCGCTCCTACAACTGCTAAACCCTCAAAATAGCGGCAGAACCTTGAAGCAGCAGTTAAACCCCAGACTCGCAGGAGGGGCCCGTGGCTGAGGGCCGAGGACACTGCTTGGTGAAAACTACGCTCCTTGGAAGTTTCAGGGCAACTGAATGTCATGGGGCATCCAGGAAGAGGTGGCTGGGGAGGCAGATGCTGCATGTGCGCCTCAGTTTCTCTGTCTCTGTCTCTCTCTCTGCCTCAGTGATGCCTCCAGTCCTCAGAGGCTAAGGCCTGGTTTGGGGATTTCCTCCCTGGCCTGTGCCCTCAGCGCCCCCACGTTTCCTGCTCTTCAGCCTCTCTCCTCACACCAGCAGGTGTGTTCTCCTCTTTGGGTGTCCTTGGGCAAGTCAAACCCCCTCTGTAAAAATAAAGCTCATCACCCTCCCGGGCAGGGCTCTGGTGACAAGCAGGCGTCAGGTTCCTGGCATTCATCTCCTGAGGTCTCACTTTTCTCACCTATCAAATGGGTAATAGCACCTGCTTCACAGAGCCCTTGTGAAGCATGAATTAGTTCATACTGTGGAGCACCTGGGAGGATGCCCGGCACAGGGCAGGCCCCAAGAGCCCCTCCCCCTGAGGCTTGCTAGTGTTGTTATTACCGTCACAACAAGCGGCTTCAACCTCTGGTTTCTCTGAGAAGATGCCCATTGTGTTGTTCACTCCAGAGAAAGAGCTTAAGAAGTTCTGACCCACCGATGCTCTGATCTTGCTAACAATGCCATCCAGAGGGCAAGAGGTCTAGACGTTCACCCACCATTGCTGGGAGATCCCGGGCAAGTCCATGACTTTCCCTGTGCCTCAGTTTCCCTACATGGGAAACGATTTTACCCCAGAGCCCTTCCAGTTCTGACATGATTCAAATCTGGGAAATTTTGGCAAAAATCTCAGCCCAGCTATTTAAGTGCGAAATGCCCCCCTGGCAGTGGGGACAGGGAGGAAAGGAGAAGAAGCCTGAGCTCTTGGTGGAGAGACAGTGGGCCCCCATGCCAGAACCCTTCTGAAGTGGCCGGCCTGCTGGCACTGAGAGACACCAACTGATGGGACTCCTCACCTTTATATTCTTGGTTGGATCAACCTCTCATTGGCCCTCTCCAGGCGCCCAAATCTAACTCTTTTGCAGGTATCCTCCAGGCTCAGCTCAAATGCCTCTTCTTCCAGGAAGTCTTCTAGGCTCCTCACCCAATGGCTATCATCCTTTCTCCTTGTCCCTCCCTCCTTCCTCTCTCTCTGGTTCGCCTGCTGGTTGTTGTTTTTTTTCTCGTTCCTCAGTCTCTCTCTCTCTCTCTCTCTGTTCCCATACCTCTCTGGCTCCCCGTCTTCACTGCTCCCTCAGGCACTTACCGGCCAGACCAAACTCAGCCAGACCAATCCCCCTGGCCCTCTCTTCTCTGGCTTTCAGCATTTGCCTGGAAGTCTTGGGTGTCAGCCCCCCAGCAAAGGGCTAGGACGCACTCACCTCCTCCTCCCAGACCTCAGTGCCAGCCCCTCTGCAAGCCCTGTCCCTGTGTCACCCCATCGAATCCCACATCAGGGCTTCGACAGGGCACATGGCCTGTCCAGGGGTCACGCAGCCTGAGAGTGGCAGCGCCGAGATCAGACCCAGGTCGTCTGACCCAATTTCCAAGCTCCTGAATCAACCTGCCGTATCTTCATCTAAGGTGGGGCCCTTGTTCGGCCAGAATCAACTCACAACACAGGTCTTTCCAGAGGCAGTGGGGGACAGGGGAGGCAGAAAAAGATGAAGGCTGGAACAGATAAACCACTGGGGGTAGGGATGGGAGGGACCAGCAGGGCCCTGGGTACTTGGCAACACCCAGATAAGATTTCCCAGTGGGGCCCGCCTGAGCCCCGAGCTGTCTCTGAGGGTGACCTGAATTGGCTCTTCCTGCCGGGTTCACGTCTGTGTCAAGCCAGGGCCTCGAGCCTGAGTGAAGACGTGAGGGTGGGCAGGCTCCCCTGGCAGCAGCCGCCCCTGGCGGGATGGGCGGGAACCTGGGCTGGTGCCGAGGGCTGACGGTCTCTGGTGGATAGGCAGGCAGGGGCAGCTGTGGAAACTCTGAGGGAAGCAGCTGCCTCTCCCCCGGGAGGGGGAAGGGGGGGGTAAGAAGGGAAGGGTGGAGGAGACAGGAGGAGGTGGGGGGGGGTTCCTCGGGCCCTTGTCCTGGGGGTGACGTGCCTGCCTGTCTGGGGCATGTGCTGACTGACTGATTGTATCCACAGCCACCTCCCAAAGCCTGCCCAGCACGGGAAGGTGTGAGCAGCCAGGAGCTTGGGGCTCCAGGACGCTCACTGGTGGCCCTGGTCGGCTGGCCTCTGTCTGGGGGGGGCGCTCTGCTCAGACCAGGGAGGGAAGACACGGCTTACCTCCCTGCAGCCAAGTGAGGTTCCAGGCACCTCACAAAGCCCATTCCACAGAGGTGCAGAGAGGGCAGGGGGCCCAGGGTGGTGTAGCCCACTGCCCGTCTGTGATCAGACCCCATCTGCTACAGCGGCGGCCGCGTCCTCGGCTCCATCCGGGTTCCTCATTCTTCATCACCGTCGGATCCTCGGTGCCCCTTTAGCACTTGGCTACGGCAGGTGTGCAGCACGTGCTTCCCGAATGAATGAATGAATGAATGAATGAATCTGAACAAAACCAGAACTAAATCTCAGCTACTCCTGAACCATAGTCAAACCTGCCTCTGAGCAGGTACAACACATTACCCCCGAATCACGGATGAGGAAACTGAGGCCTAGAGTCGAGTCTGGCCCTCTTATTCAGCATCCCTGGCAGGAGGTGCCTAATGCAGCCACAGTCCACCCTGCGACTTGTGTGTGGTGTTTCCACACTACCCGTGCAGTGGACAGAGGCTACTGGGGGACTGGGGGCTGGGGTGGTTTGTCCCCACTGGGGCACCTTCCCAATCAATGCCATTTCAAGGTCCCTCTCCAGGCCACCCCCGAGAGCTGAGACAGCCCGAGGGCTAGCCCAGCCGCACGGTCTCTTCCCCTGTCTGCTCACAACACCAAAGATAAGGGAGCACGGGAGCCACACCGTTCAGTGCTCAATAGGGTTTTTTCTGCCACTTAGAAGCTGGCCAATCCCAGATGAGCTCCTTACCCTCCGGGAGCCCACTTTCCCATCTGTAGTATGGGAACCAAAATCACACCCACCTGGACCAGGGGAAGTAAAATCAGGAACAAAAGTTTGAGTTGGAGGCTTTCCAGAGAGTACTAGACAGCATTGAGACAGGAATGAGCAGGAGTTACACGTACCAACTCAGTGAACCTCAGAAACACACTTCGGGGGGAGGAAAGGCAAGTTCCAAGAGGAAGTGTTCAGCGTTGAACTTATCCAAGGTGCAGTTGTGTTAAGATGTAATGTCTCTGCACATCGAGTGTCCCATCTGTGCGTTGTCCAGGCGGGTGGTCAAGGTAGACAGGACCCGTATGGTGGCCCAGGAGGGGCAGATCTGACTTGAAGGTGTATTTTCAGACCTTGCTCTGGGGTTGCATCTGCCTTTGGGCAACTGACTTGACCTCACTGAACTCAGTTTCCTCATCTGCGAAATGGGGAACACCTCTATATGAGGTGCTGCGAGGACTCAGGGTGGTAATGTCCACAAAGTGCTCAGCACATGCCTGGTTCACTCCGGGTCTCGTTCAGAGATAAAGGGCCTTGACCATTAGCATGGGGGGCGGAAGAGGGGAGAAGCTGCGTGGTCGCTCTGAGGCTCAGGGCCCCTAAGCTGGGGCAGCCCCCCCACTAGCACATTAGCAGTTTGGGGCCTCTGCAGCTCTCCCCATGGCAGGAGGTTAGGCCCGGAGACACTTTGCTTCCCAGCAATCCCTGAAAATCCCTCCCCACGCAACTCACGGGCCCCACTAATCAGTCATATGGTTGAACTTGAGCACAGAGTCTGAGCCACACAACTCAGTACCGACCTCCTCCCCGTGTTGTGAAGCCCTAGGCCAGAGGGGGGTCTCCTCCCAATGGGAAAGACAAGCCAGCTCCTGCAGCCCAGAGCATTCTAGAGAGCCAGGCTGAGGGCCGGTGCACTCGTGTCTGTCTGGGCTCTCGGCACCCACTTACAAGGCCTGGGATTAGGTTTGGCTCTGTGACCATGGCCAGTCCTTCAAGCTGTGAGCCTTGATTTTCTCATCTGTCAAATGGGGATATGATGGTGCCCACTGTAATCACATGACACATGGACATTGCTTGGCTGGGATGGAGGTAACTTTACCGTTAGTATCAATCTCAAGGTCATCTCCAGACCCCATCCCTGACATAGGACCATAGTTTAAAGCGCCACAAAGTCTGTTTCATGCACTGCTGAATCCCAGTGGCCAGCACAGGCCATGGCACACAATATAGTGGGTGATCAATTGCTTTGTGTCAAGTAAATGTGGAGGGTTATCTCATGGGCCTGAGCCCCACATCTGACCTGACCCCGGGGTGACACTATCCCCCCCCCCACTTGTTCTCCTGGCCTTCAAAACCAGCTCAAATGCCACCTCCTTCTGGGCCTTCCCTGATTGCTTCAGGCCAAGGAGCTTTCTCTTTGCTTCTAGATCCTGTTGCCCTCCATCCCAGTGCTCCTGGCACATCTGGCCATGTATTGGAGGCTCTAGGTGGTATGTGATGTCCTTGCTAAGGAGGCTCCCCCAGGGTTCGGTGACTTTGTTCATCCCTCTGTGGCCCACAGGGCTTTGGAGCTCCCTTTAAAAATCTACTGAATGGATGGAGTTCTTTCTCTGCTTACCTGAAGCCAGGCCTGCTTACTTCACCCCAGCACAGCCGACGAGGTCAGGCGTCCCGTGTGCCAGGATGACTAGCATGTGGCCAGTAACCCACGGGTTGATGGTTATTCTTCCCTGTTCACTGCCCATGTGCCTCCGAATGGGGTCCAGTGATTCTCTCCCCTGGTAAGCACACCCTTGTGCAGTCCCCCCCACTCATGCCAAATAGGGCTGATCTGTGTAACCAATAGGATATTGCAGAAACGATGGTGTGTGACTTCCGAGGTTAAGTCATATGGTATTACAGCTTCCGCCCTCCTCGGGGACCACTTCCTCTGAGAGAAGCAGCCTGTGCAGAGAGGATCCAAGGCCTCCCGCCAACAGCCAGCGCCGACTGGCCAGCCTTGTGAGTGGGCCACCTCGAAAGCCGAGCCTCCGCCCCAGGCAAGCCTTCTGATGACAGCAGTCCCCACGATCCCCTGACGGTGACCTCATGAGAGGCCAGGCTGCCTCTGCAAGCCAGAAGCACCTAGCTGAGCCACTCCGGGATTCCTGAGTCACAGAAAACAGGAGATGTAACCAACGTTTATTGTTCTTTGGGGCGATTTGTTACACAGTGATGGATAACTGATACAGACAACTGAAGCCCCCACCACATTCCTTGGGGCAAGCAGAATTTCAGGCAGGAGCTGCCCCTAGGTTGCTGGGGGACAGCCTGCCAGGTGCAGGGGCCTGACCCTCACCCCCAGGGCCCAAGCCTTGGGGAGGAAGAGAGACCTCTCTGACCTAGGCTCCAGGCTGGGATCTGTTCTTAGGAGGCAGGCATGACTGTTCTCGACATGGTTACTCTGAGGCAATGTGAACGGTGCTCCCCGAAAGCAGAAGGGCCTTCCTGGTGATTCATGGTGCTCAGGGAGGAGGGTTGAGTGTGTGATTAATCCCAAGCTGCCGCAAGGGCTGCTGAGAAACCAGATCAGACTCTTGTTCTGTTTTTGTTTGTTTTTGTTTTTGTTGCAGCATCAAACCCCAAAAGTCACAGCCTCTCTGAATTCAGGCACACCCAGGTATGACTGGGACATTCTCTCTGCCAGGTCCCAGGCCAGGCGCACAGAGGTGAACAAGCCATGGTCTCTGCCTTCTCGAAGCTCAGCACAGGCAACTAACCCTGACTGAGCACCTCTACCCATAGGCACTGAGGCTGGCATGATTCTCCTCAGAACCTACTTCTCGCCACCTCCACCACTCGCCTGGACTGCTTCAGGAGCTCCCTCCCTGGCCGCCCCGATTCTGCCCTTGACCCCCTGCAGCCTGTTCTCCAGATGGAACTCAACATGGTCTTGACAAATGGTAAATCACATCTTGTCACTCCCCCTGCTCAAAACCCCGCACTGACCCTGCCGTAAAAACTGAAACTTACCTTAACAGTGGAAAGATCTGGGGTCACTACCTGACCACTCTGAAATCACGAACAGTGAGACCACCTGACTCCAGGTCAGATGCGTGATTTCACAGCCCCACCTGTGAAGTCTTGACTTGGCTTCTCCAAGGTGTTTGAGTTCCTATAAAATCCGGGGAGAGAGGAACAGGTCGGCCACACCACCAGGAAACCAGCAGCCACCAGAGCTGTCCCAGACTCTTCCTGCGAGTCCGTGTCTTATTCATTATAGCTAACACACTCCAAACGGCCCTCAACGGGACAGCGGAAAGTGTGGTTCATCCGCAGGAACACGTGGACTCTCTGAGACGTCATGTAAGTGACAGAAGCCTTACCCGAGAGAACAGGCTGTAGGGTTCCATCTACAGGAAGTTCTAAGACAGCCTGAACCAATCTGTAGTGATAGCAGTTAGAACTGTTCTTGCCTCAGGCGGGGGCAGGGATCCCCTGGAAAGAGCTCGAGGGAGCTCAAGGGAACCTTTGGGGAGGACGGAAATATTCTGTATCTTGATCTGGGTGACGATTATATATGTGCAAATTCACCAAGCTGTGGACTCAAGACTTGTTGACTGTGTGGGTGATATACCTCCATTTAATAAAGAAATCAAATGAAGAAATTTTTTAAAAAGTCAGCATCAGGGGAGGGGGGCCTGGGTGGCTCAGTAGGTTAAGTGTCTGCCTTTGGCTCAGGTCATGATCCCAGGGTCCTGGGATTGAGCCCCGTGTAGGGCTCCCCGCTCAGCGGGAGGCCTGCTTCTCCCTCTCTTCTGCTCCTCCCCTTGCTCATGCTCTCTCTCTCTCAAATGAATAAATACAATTTGGGGTGCATGGGTGGCTCAGTCAGTTGGGCGTCTGCCTTCGGCTCAGGTCATGACCACAAGGTTCTGGGATGGAGCCCCACATCGGGCTCCCTGCTGAGCAGGGAGCCTGCTTCTCCCTCTCCCTCTGCTCCCCCGCCGCCCATTCTCCCTCTCTGTCTCACTTTCAAATGAATAAATAAAATTTTTTTAAAATAAATAAATAAAATCTTTAAAAAAAAAGAAAAGAAGGCAAATATGCCAAAATATTCACAGTGGTTGAACGAGATGGCATATATATGAGTGTTTATTCTATATTCTTTCAATTGTTCTATGTTTTAGGACATTTTTATAATAAAAAGTTGGGGGTACAATGAATAAAATCTAAAGTTCTGTGAGATAAAATCTTGCCATTTGCAATGATGTGGATGGAACTAGAGGGTATTACGCTAAACGAAAGAAGTCAGTCAGAGAAACACAAATATCATATGATTTCACTCATATGTGGAATTTAAGAAACAAAACAGATGAACATAGGGGAAAGGAAGGAAAAATAAAGTAAGATAGAAACAGAAAGGGAAGCAAACCATAAGAGACTCTCAACTAGAGGGAACAAACTGAGGGTTGCTGGAGGGGAGGTGGGTGTGAGGATGGGGAAACTGGTGGTGATGGGCCTTAAGGAGGGCATGTGATGTAATGAGCACCGGATGTTATATGCAACCGATGAATCACTAAATTCTACCCCTGGAACTAATCATACACTATATAACTAACTAGAACTTAAATAACAAATAAAAAAAATAAAAATGCAAGACAAAAATAAAAAATAAAATAAAGTTCTGTGAGGTTCTATGTCATCCAGACCCTGCCACCCCGATCTCATCTTCTGCACATTCCCCCTCTCCCTACAAGCACACACACACACACACACACCCCAAGCTCCCTCCTGCCTGGGGTCATTGCCCTGGCTAGTCCCTCTGCCTGGAACACCCTTTCCCTAGACTGCCACACGGCTGTCTCTTGTCACTCAGCTCTCAGCTATGATCCCAGGGGACTCAGGAGAGCAGTGCTGTCCCGGGAAACCACAGCACTTTGTGACTTTCCACAATGCCATCCTCAGCATGTCAGTGACACCTTCCCTCAGGGACACGGATGGTGGACAGGATATCCAACACCTGGAGCTGGGAGAACGGGGGCAACAGCTGTCTCCTTGAACAATGAGGTGTCCCTTTCTTTTCTCCAGAAGGAAACCTTCTCTTAAAGCCCCTAGCAGACTTACTCCTCTGTCTCATTGGCCAGAACCTGGTCCCATGGCCACTGCAGACGTGTCACTGGCCATGGGGAATGGGATGGCTGGGACTGCCTATTCCACTCAAGATTGTCCCCTGGGGTGGAGCATGTTACTCCCTCCCCTGAAATCAGAGTTCTCTTGGCCAAGAGGAAGGTCGATGCCTCTTGGGGAGACAATGCCAGGGGAGGTCCTTGCCTGTTTTGGAACTTGGAAATGAGAAGGCTCATTATCTGTGCCTTCTTTTAAGCCTTCCCAATGCCTTGGGGAGCAGCTGATGGCCTCAAATCCCATTCCATAGATGGACAAATGCTGGATCAGAGAGTCAGGACTTACCTAGCCCTGGTTGGTCCAACCCCAAATTCTCTGTGAATGGAGAATCTACAAGGGCAGCATGGGCAAAATGTCATAGAGCTCCAGAAGGGGAGAGTTTCCATCACACCGGGAAGTACAGCAAGGCTTCGAGGAGAGTGTAGCACTCGGTGGTGTCTGGAGCGTGTAGGGGATTTCCACCGAGGCTGGACAAAGTGTCAGGAGGAGAGAAATGAGTGAGCAAGGGCCAGGAGGAGCGGAGTACACAATACACTTGGGCAGTGAGAATGGAGGAGAGCAACGGAAAGGGAGGATATGATCAGATTTCAAGGCCACCTGGAGGGTCAAAGGAGGGCCTGTTCTTTGTTCTGCAGGCAAGTGGGAGCCACTGAAGGTTCTGGGGGGCAGAAGCACTGCAGAGTGAGCAGAGAGAGACCTGGAGCGGGGAGATAGAGGCTGGGAGACCGTGGAGGAGGCCGGTGCAAAGCTGTGGACCTGGAGAGACTTGGAGGCAGCTCAGGGGCCTGGGAACTTGCAGAGCCATTTCTTTGGGGGAGAAAATCTCTCCTTCCTGGGTGACTGGGCCTTACCTGTGAAATTGCATCCCGCCTGTTCATAGGGGGGCCCCCCTTCCCTCTCACCTTTGGGGGTACTGCCATTTACTGCCTGAGTCAGAACACTTCCTGGGTGGTGGCCTTGTGCTGAGAACTGCACTTACTTCACATCGCACCGAATTTCCGTGGCCCCCTGAGGGTGGCATTTTTGAAGGGCCTTGTCCAAGGCAAACAGCTAGGGAAGGCTGTGGCCACAGTGTCCTGGAAATCGGGGGCCTGTGCACCAACGGCCTTGTGGCCTCCTGACCTAAAGCCTCACACGTCAGGCCGGCCTGGCTCGAGGGCTCCCAGGACCCCAGTGGCCTGCCTCAAATGACTCCATCTCATGTCCAGCCTGTTCCCGAGCCACCACCCTGTCCCCCATCCCTGCCTCTGCCCCAGCACTGGTGCATCCCCCAGACCCCCACCTCCCTCTGATGGTGCCACCACTGCGGGCTGGGCAGGGGAACAGAACCTCCTAGAGGCCAAGAGAACAGGCCCGACACTGGGCACCTCCAGCCAAGCCTGGGCACAGACGAGATGTGGGCCTAGTTTGGGTCTCAAGGAACCCTCACACTCGGAAGAAGCACTGAGAGTCCTCCTGAGGGGCCCCGGGGAGGTCTGTGGTGAGCAGAAGCTCTCCTTGAACTGCAGACTGAAGCGATTCTGGGCATCGTTGGGATGGACACAGGGTGGCAGCTCTCCACAGCAGAGTGGACAACAACCCCGGGTATGCCAGGTTCCAAAAGCCTCCCAGTTGATGTCTTCCAGGCTGTTCTGGGTGTGGGAGAGGGAGGACTCGCTGCCCTCTCAAATTTGTTCAGATGTGGAGGCCGAAGGGGCCTGGATCCTGAGTCTCTGCGGCCTGACTTCCCACCAGTAGGACACGGGGCTTCCGCCAACTTTTATCTCCTGTCACTTCTTGGACTGAGGGCTCCTGCTGCCTCGTGATCCTCCCCTTGAGGCTGGGGAGGTGGTGGGGGTGCACGGGCCCAGAGAGGGCTAGCCCCTGGCCTCAAGGAGCTCAGGAGTAATCACACAAAACCCACTCCGGCCAGACGGTTTAAGTTCTGTTTCCTACTTCGGGAGGAGCCGTGAGCCTGGCCTGGGGAACAGGAAGCTGGACCCACAGAAGGACTGTTTGTGCAGACACACGGTGGGAAAACCCAAAGGGAAAGGAAGCCTTGCCTGTGGCCAGCTGCAAGAATTTAGGGGAGGCAGCTGGGAGCCCAGCTAGAAAGAAAGCATCATGAGCCTCTGAAGGCTGGGCTGAGGGGTTTGATCACTTGGAAGACAATAGGGAGCCACTGAAGATTCTTCAGCAAGAGTGACATGTGAGTTGACTTTTCCCCAGGGACTTGAGTGGTGGCAAAGCCGGTGAGGAGGCTTCTGTCAGGGGTGGGGCAGAGGGTCAGAGCCTAAGTCAGGGACAGGACCTTGGGCTCCCCCTATTAGGAGAGAGTGTCCTTGAGGGCCGTGGGCCTGGGGGCAGGGACCGACTCAGGGCTGACCAGGTGGGGCATTTAAGCCCCAGTGAAGAGCAGGAAGGGGCCAGGAGAGAGGAGCTTGGAGAGCAGGACTCAGCCCTTTACTGTACAGATGGGGTGACTGGGGTCCGAAGAGGACCAGGCCCCCACACAAGTCTGTGGCAGTTCTGGGCCCCAACCCAAGGCTGGGGCTCCTAACCCTAGGCTCTGTCTACCTGGACAGGCACCCCCTTCCCTGCCTGCTCTGGAGTCAGGCTGCCAGGATTAGGATTCCAATCCTGCTTCTGCTCCCCAGGTTCTGTCACAAGCGGGGAGATCACTCCATTTCTCGGTCGGCAAAGTGAGGATGAGCACAGCACCTGCCTCATTGGGCTACCGCGAGGATTCAATGAATTGATGAGGTGCAAGAGCAAAGAGTAGGGGCTGGAGCACAGCAAGTGCTCAGGGGCATTCCTGCCACCCTTATCCCTCCTTTTCCCCTCCCCTTCTCTTCCTTCCTGCCCTCACTCCCACACACAACCCTTTCCCTCATTTTGTTTTTCCCTTCTGTAAGAAACAGGCATCCACCTGGTCAGGTGTGTTTTATGAAAACAGAAAAGATCAAACTCACAGCTCCCTGGGAGATCTGCCAGCTGAGGGGAGCCTCTCACACCCCCACTGCTGTCCACAGAGCTCCCCCTCCATGGGATCTTGCTGCTCTTTCTCACTCAAGAGCCAGGCACGTTGGCAGCTATCACAGCTCCATGGTCCAGGTGAAGATGCCAAAGCCCAGAGAGGTGAGGTCGCTTGCAAAGGTCACAGAGCTTGCAAGTATGAGCGCTGGGGGTGTCCTACTCCACAGCCTTTGTGCTGGACCCCAGGATGAGCTGGGGGGAGGGGCTAGCCCCTGGGGGCATTCTACCCAAGGAGATTTCACTCACTCGGTTGTTGTTTTATTCATTCAGCCACCATCTCTGTGTCTCCTCATGGATCTCACATTTCTTAAGATGCAGACTGTTGTGTTTACTCCTGTATGCCCCAGTCGCTAGGAGCAGAGAGGTGCCAGTACGCAGAAGTAGAAACGATATTTCCATGAGAGAATATCTGTGAACATAATACACCTACATTCCATGCCTTCTGTTTGTCTGGCTTTCCCCTTGAGCATTGCGTTCAGATGTCCTTCCCTCGTACTCCATGGAATCCCACGTTGCCACTGACAGCTCATCTGTATGTGGACACATCCAGTTGTCACTTGTCAATCCTCTTTCACTGAGCTTCCTTGGACCCCATTAAAGCCCTCCTCCTTGGGCGCCTGGGTGGCTCAGTTGGTTAAGCGACTGCCTTCGGCTCAGGTCATGATCCTGGGGTCCCTGGATCGAGTCCCGCATCGGGCTCCCTGCTCAGCAGGGAGTCTGCTTCTCCCTCTGACCCTCCCCTCTCTCATGTGCTCTCTCTCATTCTCTCTCCCTCAAATAAATAAATAAAATCTTTAAAAAAAAAAAAAAAGCCCTCCTCCTTCATGATTCCCTTGCCCTTCACTCGGCTTCCATGACATGCCCTCTTCCGGTTGCCTTCAACTTCCTGCCCTTCCTCTTCAGGCCCCTTTATGAGCTCCTCTTCTGAGGCCAATTCCTTCAAGGTTGGGGTTCTCTTCTCTCTTAACATACTCTTTCTCTGGGTGTTCTCATGAGTTCCCTGGGGCCTAAAACACTCATAAGGATGGCTTTCATGATGGGCACCTAACCCCAATCCACCCACAGGAGCCCCTCTAGGACATGGAGAAGGGAACCAATCTCAGGTGAAATGAAATTCATGGTAAAAATCACCAAACCTACGAGAACTTCACCTTCTTTCTTTTATTTTTGACCACTAAAACATATTTTGTCAGAGGAGTAAGAGCACATCAGCATTTATTGGGTATTCTCTCTGTGGCAGCCACTGGCCAGAGTGCAACCTAATTTACTCCTCACCAGCTCAGAGAGGATTGGAGTGGAGGGTGTTAGTTAGCTTCAGCCCAAACTAAGGGGCTTAAAACAATCACGACATATTTGGCTCACAGTTCTGTGGGTTGGAGATTTGGACTTCACTCAGCAAGGGGTTCTTCTGCTGGCTTGGTGGGGCTCCCTCATGAGTCCTCATGGTGTCTCATCCCCCAGCGGGCCACCCTGACTTTGGCACATGGCACGGCTGCCGTGTGACAACAAAAGCAAAAGCTGCAAGGTCTCTTGAGGCCCAGGCTTACAACTGGCACAGTGTCTCTTCCACCATATTTGATTAGCCCAAGCAAGTCCCGGGGCCGGCCGCAATTCAAGGGCAGCTGTAAAGTGTCATGGCCGTTTCCCCCATCTGCCCCATGGACAATCTTCGTTTGATGAAGGAGGCTGGTGGGAGCAGAGGGGCTGGCTAGACTGCAGGGCCAGCGCCCCTCCCACCAATCCAGACCTGTGTGCCTCGGAGCTCAGAGGCAGGCCTCACCAAAGAGGCTGATCTGAGGGGTCCCAGGCAGGCCGGTGACAAGCAGGGGCTTGACTCAAGAGGAGGATTAAGGACACTAAATCCATCCCTCGGGCTTGAAGCCTGGCCAAACAGCAGGGCAGTGTTCCAAGGGCAAGCCTCCGAGGGAGACAAGCTCGGGTACCTCCCCACCAGGCTGCCTGGCTCGAGCTTCACCAGCCTGTCCCGCTGGGACTCTGGGCACCCGGCACTCACAGGCCCCGTGCTGGGCCTGGGGATCTGATGGCTGACCACGGTCCTTGCCCACACTGTCAGGACACACAAGTACCACACACTCACACACTCACGCCCTCAATAATGTTTCCCCTGTGGTTGTCCTTAGGGCTGGGGTGCCTGAGCCCGCCTGGGTAGAACGCCCTCCTTCCCATGTGATAGGGAGGTGGGAGACCTTGGGCAGGTTACTGTGCTCTCCCGCTGAGCCTGTTTCCTCTTCTGTAAAATGGGATTGAAGAGTATGCTTTCCTTACAGAGAGGTGATGGGGATTGGAGAAGGCAAGCGTGTAAAGGACTTCTCTCTGGGCAGGATGAATGTGACATTGTCTAGAGAAGGCAGCCATCCTCATTATGGTCTCGGGTCCGCAGTCCCGTCTGCAAACACTGGAGACCAAATGTGGTAGGGATTACAAGAACAACGCAGAGCTTATACCATGTATTACATATCACCCCAGAGTGTCCGAAGCAACCGCTCTAGCCAATCCAGTTGAGATTTCTACAGGGAAGCCTATGACTATTAGTGGTACATGGGCTAAATGAAGTTTCTAGATGGCTTTGCAGAGTCTCTAGTTTTGCCACCAAATTTGTTTTTAGATTTTGTTTTTCAAAAAATTGCTAGCTATGGGAAGTACGGATTATTTGGATCGTTATAATTATTAGTCGTGATTCTCAACCGTGGCTGCATATTAAAGCTGGTTAAAATGCAGGTTCTTGGCCTCACGCCAGACCAAAGGAATCAGAAGCACAGGAGGTAGGCCCCAGGGAATGGGCATTTTTTTTTTAAGTAATCTCTACACCCAATGTGGGGCTCAAACTCACAATCCTAAAATCAAGATTACATGCCCCACCAACTGAGCCAGTCAGGTGCCCCAGAATGGGTGTTTTTTTTGTTTTTTTTTTAAGATTTATTTATTTATCTTAGAGGGGTGGAGGGGCAGAGGGAGAAAGAATTTTTATTTATTTTTTATTTATTTATTTATTTATTTATTTATTTATTTATTTATTTATTTAACAGAGAGAGCCACAGCGAGAGAGGGAACACAAGCAGGGGGAGTGGGAGAGGCGGAAGCAGGCTTCCCGAGGAGCAGGGAGCCCGATGCGGGGCTCGATCCCAGGACCCTGGGATCATGACCTGAGCCGGAAGGCAGAAGCTTAACGACTGAGCCACCCAGGCGCCCCCAAGGGAGAAAGAATTTTAATCAGACTCTGTGCTGAGCTCGGAGCCCAACGCAGTGCTCGATCTCACAACCCTGAGATCACAACCTGAGCCAAAACCGAGTTGGACGCTCAGCCAACAGCACCAGCCAGGCGCCTCCAGAATGGGTATTTTTTAAAAGCTGCCAAGGTGAGTCTGATGCAGAGCCAGGGATGAACCATATTCTAGAGATTATAAAATGGCATGGTGGAGGGAGGGGGGGCTTCACTAGTTGAGGAAGATCAGGGAAGACTTCCCTGAGGAGGGGACCAAGCTTGAGCAGAGCAGACAGATGAAGGGGTAGAAGAATGTCCCCAGCAGAGGGAATAGCGTGTACAGACTCCCCATGGCAGGCAGACCTTCAGCAGCAAATTACAAATTATGGGAACTGAAAGGTCCCTAAGGCAGCTGGAGCCTGTGAGGGAAGGGCCCCAAGGCTGAGCGGCCTCCTCCACTTCCTCTCTGGTGGGGTTCCGAGGGGAGCTTTGAGACCAGGATCTTTCCTGAGGGTGAAATCTGCACAGACGGACGCTCTCTTCCCAGAGAAAAGCGAGTAGCAACTGCTCCTGCCTTCCCAGCCCAGGGAGGGGACAAAGTTAAAATCAGAGTGGGTGCAAGGAGCTGCTCAGACCCACCAATGCAGTGGTTTTCAAATGTTCTTATTTTGTAAGTTATTTTGGTGCCTTTTTGTCAAATATTTTCCCACTGTCCCAATAATGGATGGAGCAAAGTGCTGGTAATACTGGGGGGTCTGGAGTCCTGCCCTCTCTGACCTCCCCCAAGTCTCTCCATGTTCCTTTGGGATTCTGTGGGGCCCAGTTCAAAACTCCAGGGAATCAAGGCTCAGAGAGGGGGGACAGCAGGATTGCCCAAGGAGTTCCCGTCATGAGGGGATCCCTGGGGCAGGATCCCAGCCCCCTGACTCCCTTTCCTGTGCTCTTCTGGCCTGGGTGGAGTTCCCCAAACCTTTGTCCCTTAGATCTCTCTGTACAAGTGTTTCTTTGGCCACAACTCACCTGTTAGGTATGGGTTGAACTGTGTCCCCCCCCCAAAGGGATATGTTGAAGTCCCAACTCCCAGCACCTGTGAATGTGACTTTATTTGGAAATAGGGTCTGTGCAGATGTAATCAAGTCAAGATGAGGTCATTAGGGTGGCCCTAATCCAATATGACTGGTGTTTTTAAAAAAAGAGGGAATTTAGGTTCTCGGGGGCGGCTGGTTCCCGAAGACGTGGGGTCCTGCAGAGTGAAGATTTAAATCCCCAAGGTCATGGCAAAACATTTGACGTTCACAGCCAGGATTGTGATGGTACAGGAGGGGAATGTGGAAGGTGCATCCAGGACCCTAACCAGAATCCTCGCCATGGATGGGCTCACGGAGGACATTATAGTACTGTGTGAAAAGCCATGCCTTCGGCGACAGAGAGAAAGCTATGAAACCTGCCAGTGGATCTACAACACAGAAATGGCTCTCAAGACCAACTTGAGGGGAAAGAATCAGACCCGTGGCAGGGCTGCTGAGGCCTGTGGACAGTAGGCCCAGGATGAAAATCCCTATCCAGCTGTCTCCTTCCCTTCTCCAGCCCCATTTTCTCTTAACTTCTTATAATAAACCAATCACGGACATGCAAGAAGGCCTGAATATAGAGAAGCAACCCCACAATTAGCCATGGACCCTCTCTTTTATTAAGCGAAAGAGAAACTGAGTCACAAAGTAGTCTAAGAGCAGAATGGTGATTGCCAGAGACTGGCTGGGAGTGGGGAATGGGGAATTATTCTTTAATGGGTACAGGGTTCCAGTGGAGGAAGCTGAAAAAGTTCCAGAGACAGATGGTGGTGATACTTGTACAACAATGTGAATGTAGTTAACACCATTGAACTGTACACTTAAATGGTTCAAATGCAAATTTTATGTATATTTTACATCATAGATTTTTAAATTTTTTTTATTTTTTTAATTTTTCTTTTATTTTTTTTTGAGAGAGAGGGAGCGTTTGTGCACAAGCGGGATGGAGGGGGCAGAGGGCGAGGGAGACTCCCAAGCAGACTCCACGCTCAATGCATAGCACAGAGCCTGATGCGGGGCTCGATCTCATGACCCTGAGATCATGATCTGAGCCAAAATCAAGAATTGGATGCTTAACCGACTGACCCACCCAGGCTCTCCAGCTATAATACATTTTTTTAAGGAAAAAGAAGAAGAAGAAGAAGAAGAAGAAGAAGAAGAAGAAGAAGAAGAAGAGGAGGAACTTTAGGACACAGGGTGATGGCCATGGAAAATCAGGGACACATGGGGAGAAGGCTTCGTGACAGCAGAGACCGAGATTAGAGTGATGCAGATACAAACCAGCAATTGGTGAAAACCACCAGAAGCTAGGAAGGGACAAGGAAGGATACAATCTATCCAGAGCCTCCGAGGGAGCAGGACCCTGCTGACACCTTTATCTCGGACCTCTGGACTCCAGAACTGTGACAGAACAGGTTTCTGTTGTTTTAAGCCAGCAGTCTGTGGTACTTTGTGAAGGCAGCCCTAGGAAACTGAGACGCCTCCTAAATCATTGCTCGTTTAATTTCTTTCCCTTCTAAAGGACTCATTTTTTAAACAACGTGCATACATTTTGCTAAAAAGTAAATCTCCCAGCACTGCTATAAATGGAAGACCACGATCCTTTCCATAAATAGAAGGCGCCTTAAAAATAAAGACAATGAAAACCAGGCAATGGTGGCTCTGATCTGGGGATGCCTTTGTGGGAAAAGGACATGAACAACTGACGAGGGGTGTTGAAGACACACAAGCACCTACCTAGCTGAGACTTCTTGATTTATCAGGGAGAAAAAAGGAGAACTGAAAAGAGAAAACTTGCTTATTACCTGAAAATGTCACATTCTGAGATGTCTCTAAGGATTAGGACTTCAGGGATGGCCATGCCCCCTCCCTGCCATCTTCCCTTTATGTTTGAGGAAATGGAGCCAGAAAAGCTCAGTGATTTGCCTAAGGACACACAGCATCGGTGAACAAGTCTGGATCTGAGCTGCACTCCTATGTGCTTTTCCAGGAAAAGACTTCTCGTTCCCATCCAGCAACCCCGGGTCATGCCCGGGTGGCCAGGAGCTGAGCACATGGATGCAGAGCAGGGGCAGGAAACTCTGAAGGCCGAGCACACAGACACAGCCTATGTGTTCTAATCCCATAGAAGTTATAGCCAAGTGAAGGCTCTGCAGGATTATTCTTACTATGCTTCGAGCAACTGGACCTGGGTAAAAATTGGCTTGCACCAAGGGTTATAACCCAAGTGATGATTATAAAATCTGTCTCTTCTTGCTCCATTGGATCATCTATACGGAAAATCAGGGTCCATGCAGGCAGCTGTCCCACATCCTGCCACATATCATTACATGCTAAGCAACTGAGGTCATGGGGCACATCTCCCAAACCAGATATCTCCTTCACCCTTGTTCTGACCCTGAGTTCATCTTCTTCCTCCTCCCTCTACTTCTCCCTCTTCTCTTAACTTCCATTGCCTGCTCTGGCCTATGAAAAGGAGCAGGGCTCATAGCTTAGAGTCTGATATGTTTGGATTCAAATCCCAGCTCCACTGTGTGGCCACGAGTCTGTGGCTCATCATCTCTGAGCATCAGTTTCCTCATCTATGAAATGGGTCCCCTCCTCCCAGGTTACTGGGAAGGGTCAACAAGATCATGCTTATGAACCTGGGAGCTCAGAAAATGTTCATTCCCTCCCCCTGCCAGACTGCAAGAGATGAGAGAGGCCTTCTCAGCACTGCTGTGTGTCCTGGGACCAATCACTCACCCTTTCTGAGCCTCCACTTCCCTGGGGAAGTGGCTTCAGAGGGCGCCTAGGGCCACTCAGAGCTGGGGGATTCTGGGATTCCAGGAGTAGAGCTGGGGTGGCCTGTGAGCTGGGGCCCACCCTGCCTAGCTCAGATGACCAGTCCCAAAGGCCCAATCAGGCCAGCCTTGGATCAGGCCATAAGTGGGAACAAAACAGTCAGGGAGCTCGCCTCTCTGGCTTTGTTTATTGTCTGGGAGCTGGGAATATTTTGAATTGTTGTGTTTGGGGAGGGAGGGAAAAATAACCAAATATAAGAAGGCAGCCAGTGAGAAGCCCGGGCAGGAATGCAGAGGAATTAGGCCTGCCTGGGTATGTCTGGGAGATGGTGATGCTCCCAGAGGCCCCCGCACTCCCTAGGTCAAGGATTCTCGTCTCTGATGAACCATTCAAATTGCCTGAAGAACTGAACTTTTTTAAAAGCCTCATGCCCAGTTACACTAGGATTTCTAGGGGTGGGGCTCAGACAGAGGGGTTTTATAAGCTGGGTGACTGTAACGGGCAGCCCAGGTTTGAGAGCAGGTGCTGCCCATAGCAGCCCATTAGAAGCCCCCAAAGGGCTTGTGAAACATGATTGCTGGGCCTCCAGCCTGGAGTTCCTGAATCAGGACATCTGCGCCCGGCCTAGGACCGTGCATTTCTCACAGGTTCCCAGGTGCTGCTGCTGCTGGCCTAGGGACCACACTTTGAGAACCTCTCCTCCGCACTCTTAGGACTCAAGATGTTGTCTGTGGACCAGGGGCATCTGCCTGGAGCTAGTCAGAAATTCAGAATCTTGGGCCCCACCCCAGACAGTGCAGTGGAATCAGTCTGCCTGTGAACAGAATTCCCAGGTGACTCTATGCACTTTGCAGCTGGAGGAGGGCCAGGCGAGGTCATGTTGGCTAACCTTTCCCCCTACAGATGGGGAGACTGAGGCACCCAGAAGTGAAGGCCCCTCGGGGGTTATAGAACCATTCAGGATGCCTCAGGGCTTGGATCCAGGTCTCTCCAGGGTGGAAGGGGAGGGGAGGGAGCTTCTGTGGGTAGAGTTGAATTCACAGTTTTGCAGACTGGCCCCTTTACCCCCCAGCTAAACAAATGGTTTTGCCGTGTGTGTGTATGTGTGTATGTGTGTGTGTATGTGTGTGTGTGTGTGTGTGTGTGTGTGTGTGTGTGTAGGATGGGGTGATCCCTTCTGTGGATGTGTCCAGCAACTGTAGATAGCTACAGAGCCATTCATTCATTCAGCAGACATTTCCTGGGCACCTACTACGGGCCAGGCATTGCTCTGGGCCCTGGGAATATGGCACTGGACCTGGCCGATGCAGCCCTGCCCATGTAAAGTGGGCAGCCTCGATGTGGAGCCAGATCTAAACAGGCCAACATAGAAATGATCAAGGTATATTCACACTGTTATCCAACTTAGGATGAAAATAAAACCAGGCCACGGCACCGCGCTGAGGCCTAAAGAATGGGAAGGAGCCAGCCCTGGGAAGGGCTGAGGGGAAAGTATTCTGGGGGGTGGGGGTGGGGGCAGCCAAAGCCAAGGCCCAGCAGCAGAAGGAGCTTAGGTTTGAGGGAAAGCCAGGGAATCCAGTGTGGTGGGAGCGGGAGGAAGGAGAGGAGTGTGGGGAGATGGGGGGGGCAGGCCTCAGAGGCTGTGAGGGGTTTGGGCTTAGTGAGTGTCAGTGTGGTGGGGGTTGTGGAGTGGTTCAAAGCAGGAAGAAGGGAGTGAGTCTGAGGATCTTCTGATTTTTCACTGAGGAATACACTGCATTGGGTGGAATGCACCTAGCTAAAGGACACGATGCTCAGGATAAAGCCCCTTCTCAGCCCTCAGGAGGGTCTCTGGGGTCCTTCCGGCCAGCCCCTCCCCCACCCCCAGAGCCAACCCGGGCTCCCGAGCCCAAGACCAGAGACGCACTTGGCCTGATTGAGCCGTCCGCGTGGTCTGTGGTGTTCCCTCACCAGGCCTGGTGTTTTGGAGATCCCTCTATGGTTTTACACATCTCAGGAGTCCTTCCTCTGTGCGTCTGTTTTTCCGTTCTCCTGTGGGTGTTACGCAACCAGGACTGTTTCCGTTTTTCGGCTATTACGAATAGTGCTGCCATTCACATTCTTAGCCGAGTCTTTGTGTGGCCGCTTGTTTTCATTTCTCTTCGGTCGATGCTTAGGCCTAGAATTGCCGGCTATAGGCTAAGCGGACGTTTAACCTTATAAGAAATTGCTGAGCTGTGTTCCACGGTGGTGGCGGGGCCGTTCCATTCCCCCACCAGCCGTGGAGGAGGGACCCAGGCTCCCTCCAGCTGCTGCGTGGAGACGGGCTGGTGGGTAGGAGAGGAAGCCAGGAAGCCAGGAAGGAGGCCCTTGCAGTCACCAGAAGGGAGACCGCGGGAGCTCGGCCTGAGGCAGGGCTGCAGCGTTGCATCGGTGACTGAATAAACACGCACATGGGACCCCTACCCTGAATGTCTGTGCCCGGCCCTGACACGTCCCTCGGCCCTGGGGACAGATTTGCCCTTCCTGTCAAGGGAGAGGAGGAAGTGAGTCCTTGGAGGCTTGCCACCTACAGGCCACATCGGGCAAGCATTTCCTGGGATCTTCTGTGCTCTAGGCCCCTTGCTAGGTGCTGCTGGGGATACCTGGCTTATGGGTGCTCCCAGTCTGGGGCTCCAAGTGTGGCTGAGGCCCGGGTTGCAGGAGGGCAATGTGCTTTGGGGAAGGGAACAGCATGGGGGAAGGCTGGAAGGTGGGAATGCTCAGAGCACACACATGGAGGAAGGTCAGTGAGCGTTCTGGTTACCCCAGCGTTAGACTGTGTGCCTAGCACCAGGCTCAGGGCTTTGTATGAATCTCCCCCACTTCATTCCCACAACCCCCTAGGACATAGAGACGATGGTTAGCCTAGCTTAACAAATTGGGAAACTGAGGCACAGAGAGACTTCCCATGATTCTATGTCACACAGCCCATGACAGATGAAACTGGGAAGTGCAAACAGGCAAGAGGAGGATGGGAAGGTGGGAGGCAGATTCCTGAAGGTTCAGATGCTCTGATAAAGCCTCCATGGTACAGGGGTCCATCCGTACACATTCAGCAGCGTGGACACATGGGGTGTGCCTAGGAGAAGGTGCCCAGGATGGGGACCACTCGACAGTCCCATCACGGTACCTTTGTCTCTCTAGGGAATGGCGTTCTGAGAGGCTGAGCAGATGACCCTCGGCAGGGCTGCGGGGGAGGGGCTGCCCTGGGCTGGCCAGATGGCCCAGCATAGCCAGACCGCCAGCCAGCAAGCATCTCGACAATTCTTGTTGGTTGCCTGATAGATGAGACAAACGATTCTTTGGCAAGGGACTAAAGGTTTTGTCCAAAGTCCTGGATCGATTTTATTTTATTATTGCCAGTGGCTGAAAACAGCATTATCAGGAACTTTCTCAAAATCACATTCACTGCCTTTAAGTTAAGGATGGCGGACTGCAGCCTGAAACTTGGCTGCCTTTCCTCACATGCCCTCCACCCGGCCATTGATTTTCATTCTCGAAATGGCAGGAGTTAGTCCCAACGGGATTTCAGTCTAGTATGTGGCTTCTGAAGGAAACCTCTGCCCAGGTTTCCTTGAAGTTCCCTCCTCGCTGCCAGCGCTTTTGGTTCCTTGGTGCTCATAGTCTCTTCCTGGGGGTGCCAGGAGCAAGGGGCAGGGCCAGCACACAAAGTACATGCCGGGTCTCAGAGTCTGCTCCCTGCAGGGCCAGGTGGGTGACGTGAATGAGGGAACGAGCCAGGTGGGGACTCTGGCACCCTGCGGGGGGGGGGTCTCACATCCCCATGTGAGGGGCTGGCTGATGTCACTCAGCTCCGAGGGATGGCGGACAGGTAGATAATGGGCCCAAGGTGGCTCCGTCTTACCATTATCTAAATGTGAATCTCTCAACCAGACCTTCAGATCTGTACAATCTGAAATCTTCCAAGTTTTTCTTCATGGCCACTGAAATGTTTAAAAAATATTTTAAAGCCAAAAAAAGCACATCTGGGTTCAGTGCAGGGCCCTCCAGTTTGAGACCTTTCCTCACAATGGCTCAGTGAGGCAGGACTCACAGTCGCGTATCAGGGATGAGGAAGCTGACCCCCAGAGAGTGGGCACGCAGGCAGCAGCAGAGGGGGAAATGCAGACTGGGGGTCTATGGCCTCCACGGGCAGCTCTCTCCAGTCCACCCTATCCTGGCCCAGGTCCCCTGTCCCCCAGCCCTTCTCCACCTCTCGGGCCAGCTTTCCTTGGGGTTGAGGCTGGAGGTCTTTCTGGCTTCTCTTCTCCTTCCCCTCCTCCTTCCCCTTTTCCCTGCTTCTTCTCCTTGGCTTGGGTTTTAACTCCAGCTCTACTACTCACCCGCTGAAGGACTTTGGACAAGTTATTTAATTTCTCTGTGGCTCAGTTTTCCTTTCTGTAAGTGGGGGAGATTAATAGTAGGAACCTCCTTGGGTTGTTGGGAGGAGTCAGTGAGTTGAAATACACAAGGGCCTTGGGCCGTGCCTGGCATGCAGCCAAGTGCTATCTATCTAAGGGTCTGCTAAATAGAGTAAGTGTGACAAACATTTATTGAGTGTCTACTGTGTGCCGGGCCCTCTGATGAACCCCAGGGCTCAACGGGGGCACCAAGGACAAGAGCCCACCCCTCATGGAACTTACACTCTAGAGGAGGAAGACACAGGGTTGGACGAGCCCCATCTGTGGGCCCCATGCCGGCACAGTCTGCACTATGCTGACCTGCCTGGAGTTCGCACGATCCAATGGGCCTTTCCAAATCGCAGCCCTGGATGTGGCCACTCCCCCTCACTCCTCCCACGAACTCCGCTGCTCGCTCTCTGTGACCCTCAGCTGGCCCATATCACCTTTGCTTAGGGCCCAACCACTCTTGCCAACAAGCTTTTGCACAACAGCTCTCTCTGCTTCTCCCTCCCTTCCCCTCAACCCCTTGGCTTAGTCAAAGCCGCCTCTCCAGAGTCACTTAACCGCATTATGACCTGCCACTTTGCACTGTGTGTGGTGACCCACGCGGGGAGGCCGGGGAGTTTTTGTTTGCCATCTGCTCCTCCAGCTTATGGAAGAGCCTCACTCGCATTGGGAAGGAAGGGAGAGATGTGAGGACTCAGTTGCTTCTCCTCTCCAGCTTTGCTTTCCTCACCTATAAAAGGGGTGCAGTCACCATGAACTTGAAGGACCGAGCTGACGAGCCTGGAAGTGGATGCCACCTGGGGTGGCTGGGTGCTTCCTGGAGGAAGGGGCAGCTGAGGACTGCAGAGAAGGGCAGGAGGAGGCCCTGGAGGAAGGCAGGGGAGGGCATGCGCTGAGAGGGGCCAGTGTCTGGCTAGCTGCAGCCTGCTAGAAGGTCAAGATGGAGGCAGATAGCAGGGGTCCTCAGTGAGGAAACCAGGCAGAGAATAAGTGTCATCTCCCCAACCCTGCTCCTCAGCATCCCTGGTCCTCCCTCTGGGGCTGTTCAGGAAGAGGGTCTTAAGAAGCCCCTCCAGGCTGTGGATCCAGGCTGGGTCAGGTATGACGTGGGGGATGGCTCTCTGTGGAGCAAGTATTTCTTCTTTTATTCTCAGTCTAAAAGGTGGAAGGAGGCACGTGTTCTCCACACAGCCTCCCAGGTGCAGAGAAGGAGGGAGTGAGAGGAGAAACTGGAGAGTTTTCAGAGAGGGGCAGGCATTGCTGGAGGTCACACAGCACTGCTCCTCATGCCCACACAGGGCATGAGTGTGAAAAATGGTCTCAGAGGAGCCGCTCATGCAAATAAGGACAAGAATAATGGCACATTCCCCATTTTCATTTAAAAATAGTCACAGCAGTGACGTCTGGCACTTCCTAAGTGCCCAGTGCTGTTCTGAGCTTTTTACACTGTTAACCTTGGCTCTTCATAGCAGCCAGAGGAGATAGGTTCTATTACATTTATTTCCACTTAACAGATGAGGAAACTGAGGCATAGAGAGCCTGAGTAACTCCCTCAAGGTGACCCAGCAGGAGCAAAGCCAAGAATCCGGGAGCTGTTGACCGCTTCACATCAGTCTCAGGTCACCCTAGTGCCTCCGGGGAGACAGCGGGGGCACGGTTACTGTGCCCATTTTTCGGAGGAGCAAACCGCGGTTCCGAGAACCTGGATGATCGCCGGAAGGGAGGCGGCGAAAGGAGGCGTCGGAGTAGTTTGGGCCCGGCCACTCAAGGAGCGGAGCCGCAGGCCCCTCCCAGGAGCCAGGTGGATGGGCGAGTGGTGGGGGTTGGCGGCTGGTGTTAGGGGAGGGGGTGAATCGAGGCCGGGGGCTCCCTTGCTCTTCATCCGGAGGCAGGAGGAGGCTGAGGACCGGCTGTACCACTTGGCACCAGCATTTGCAGGGAAAGGGTTTCCTCGAAAAGTGCTCTCTAATGCGGGAAGCAGTGGGCCGAGTGTTCGCCGCGCAGCACGAGGGTGTGTGCGCGCGCGCTCGGCGAGCCCGGGCTCTTTGTCCGAGCCCGTGCGCGCGTGCGTGTGTGGTGTGTGCGAGTGTATGTGTGTGCGCGTGTGTGTGTCTGTGTGAGTCCTCATGGGGGGCGGGGCTGGGCGTCCGGCCCCGCCCCGGCCCCGCCCCCGGCCCGGCCAAGCTGGTATTTTTCCACCCAGCAGGATGGGTGATGCTGAGAGCTGCCTGCTCAGACAACAGACACGCGAGGTCAGGAAGAAGCCGCTTATAAATTACCGCTTCCTCCGCGCCGCCGCCAGCGCCGAGCTCCGGGCCCTGGCCGCAGCCCCGCTCGCTCGCCAGCTCCGAGCCCCGAGGACCGCGAGCCCAGAGACCCAAGCCACGCGGAGAAGGAGCGCGGAGCGCGGAGCCCGCGGGCCAGAGACCGAGCAGGAGGGCAGCCCCGGCCAGTGGAACCGAGTGCAGCCGAGCGCAGCGCCGCGGCCACCCCAGGTACCCGAGGGACAGGGAGCCGCGCGCGCGGAGCCCCCTCCCTATCCCTGTGCTCCCGCCAGCCCGGACCTCCCCGCCAAGCCCCTCTCGCCACCGAGGGAGGGACGGAGGGTCGCCCGCGCAGACCCGCTGGTGGGGCTGTTATTGTTTCCCCAGCGAAAGGACTTGGGCTTTTCGTGCCGGCGGCAGGTGTGTGTGTGTGTGTGTGTGTGTGTGTGAGTGTGTGAGTGTGTCTGTCTCACTGGGTGTCTCTATGTATCTCCTGTGTGTGTGTGTGTGTGTGTGTCGGTGTCTCTGTCTCACCGGGTGTCTCTATGTATCTCCATGTCCCTGTGTTTCCGAGGGTGGCTGTTCCTTCATTTCTCCAGCAATGTGCACTCGTGTGTCCCAGTGTGTGCCTGCTCTTCTGTGTCTTGGGTTGTGCTTGTCTGTGTGTTCGGGCGTGTCTGTGATACCTGAGTGTGGCTGTGTCAGTGTGTCCTAGGATGTGTGCGCTTGTGTGTCCCGGTGTGTGTCTGGTGTGAACCTGTTTGTATGTGACTGTGTCCCCGAGTACCTCGCTGTGCACGTGTGTGTCCCTGAGCGTGGCTGTGTCTCCGGGCCCCTGGTTGCCGGCACTTGTGTGTCCTGGCTGTACCTGAGGGAGTGTCCCTGGTGCCTAGAGGGCCGACCAGCCCGAGCTGATTCTCCAGGGCAGGCACTGAGTTGGGCGAGGTGATAGGGGGGCATGGCTCCAAGGGTGCTGCCCGTGTGTGGCGTGCAGGTGGCACTGCCAACGTCCAGCCGTCTTGAGTGGCAGGACGGAGGCCCCAAGGGACAGCTGGGGGCCAAATGGGCAGCAGGCAGGGACAGCAGGACACATCCTCCTCCAGCCTTTTCTCCTTCCTTCTGAGGGTTCCTCTTTTGAGCAAGAGGTTCTCTCGTCCCCCTCCCACCAGGAAAGCCAGATAGAGAATCTCAGGGACCTTCTGCGACAGCCCCAAATCTTCAGCCTAAACTGGAGGGGGGACCTGTGGGCCACCCCCTGCCCCCGGCATTCAGAGGGAGGTGTGTGCTGAGCAGGGCCACCAGCCTGGCTATTTTGGTCACTGCCTGGCCCCTGCCAGATCCTGGTGTCCCCTAGGACTAGCCCCAAAGCCTTGGGAGGCAGCCCAGGCCCCCATTTCCTGCCTGGAGAAATAAATCAGCTCAGTAACTGCCCAGACACTTGAACGGAGGGTCTTTGGGCTGAGGTTTAGTGGCGCGTGGCTGGCTCCGTTTGGACTTCGGTAAATTGGCCCACGCTTTGGCACTGCTGGCGTTTAAATAAATGTCATGGAGGAGATCTTTTTAAAATTTCTTTTTAATTTTTTCTTGGCTAGAAGGGAGGGGATCTCATCCAGAGTCTCCCAGCCAGAAGGAGTTTATTTTTGTGAGAAAGAGCGGGTGAGTGCTTAGCAACCGCCTGCCTCTCTCTCTCGACCAGGGAGTCATCCTGGGAGTGTGGGGTGGGCATGAGAAGGTGTGGCGGTGGGTGGGGGAAGGAATTTAATCAGGATGGTGTTGGGGGGATTAGAGGGATGCCGGAGGGCACTGGCTGAGAACCCACCACAAGATGGGATTGGCAGAATGGCTAGAGGTCTTAGGCCTGGCTCAGCCCCTAGTTGACCTTGTGCAACCTTTTTGGGGGGGCCTCAGTTTCCTCATCTGTAAAATGGGTGGAGTAGACTGGTTATGGGGTAAATGGGGACTGAGAGGCAGAAGCATGTCCCCAGAGAGCTCAGTTCAGTTACTGTGCCTCAGTTACTCTACCTTAGTCAGTAGGTGACCTTGGGTGATTCTCTTGGCCTCTTTGAACCTCAGCTTGGCTGTCTGGGCAGCAAGGACGCCAGTGCCGGCCTCGCTGCGCCCTTGAGGGGATTGAGGGAGATGAGGGTGAATAAGCCTGCGGTAAGCTGTAAAGCTCGGCTCGGCTTCGTAGCTGCCGATTAGAGGGTGTCACGAGGTCTCAGGTCACTGGTATGTGGCAGGGCCAAGGTGCACTCTTGAGCTTTTGTCCTTCGGGGATACCCTTGTGCTGGCCCATAATGCAGTCGCAGTGGGCCTCCTCTGCCCGGTTCCTCTCCTCTCGTCCTGCAGTGATCGGGTCACATCTGCTTTACAGAGTCGGGAGGCCTTAGTGGGAAGTACCCATTTTAGAGATGGGCAAACTGAGAGCTGCCCAGGGGACTTTGCCTTGATCGGACGGTGGCAGGAGTGGGCCTCAAAGGTCTTTCCTCGGCCAGCTGTGAGTTTGGGCCCCATGGAGCTTTAGTCACTGATATGCTGAGGAGTTGAACTTGGACTGTGGTCAAGACCTGGGGAAAAACAAGGGACAAAGATCCTCCAGTCCTCAAGGTTGGAGGGAGAGAGCGCGGGACCCACCGGCACCTCGATTCTGTCCCTCGTTATTCATTCTCCCTTCTGTGTGCCTTCTCGGGGAGCCCTGCCACTCTTCCTACACAAGTGTCAAATCCACAGGAGGCTTTGGGCGCTGGTGATGGTATTTTCTAACTCCCAACTTGTTTGCCTGTCAACCTGTCAGAGGACTTGGGAGCTGTACTTCTCTGAAAGTCTTTCCAAAAGTCCCGAAATGATAAGACACTTGTGAGTCATTGAACACATTCCTGTATATAGGAAAGAGCTGACAAATAAATTACAAGGAGTGCCCAGAATGCAGCTTAGCCACAGCTGGAGGGGGTCTGGGCGGGAATAGGGCTGGCCTTGGAAGCCCAGGGTCACCCCCACAGGTACAGGCTGATCACTCACCTCTGCAGAAGGTCAGAAGCAAGAGTCAGATTCTTTGGGGCTACATCTCACTCCTCTGCGTTGGCCAACTTATCGTGGCGCAAGTGTTTGTTTGAATTTATGGGTTCTGGGGAGGAGCTGTGGTTGTGGAAATGCCCAGGGTGGCCTTCGAGTGTGAAAGAGAGCTCTTTTTAAATGTGCCTCTTCTAGTTGTTTAATAAATCTTGCTAAGGTCAGCTCTGGCCTGGCACTGGATTTGGGGTAGAATATTGGCTTTCGAGGTGCTCAAAGTCCAGAGGGAGAGAGGGCACTGACCATGCCATCCGAGGCGTGCTGTGAAGACTCAGGTGACTGAGTATGCACCGATGGCGGGGTCATAGGCAGAAGGCACTTCAGCCTCTTAGAGGAGGTGATGTCAGAGCTGGCATCTTCTGTGAGCGGAGGAACAGTATGGGCTGGCGTTCTGGGCAGGGGACATAGCAGGTACAAAGGCACAGTGGCATGAAATAGCCAAGCATGTTTGTAGAATAAGCCTTGCAGGGTTCCTGCTGGAGAAAACAGGGGCCAGGTGGTAGAAGGGCCTGAGCATTGGGTAAACGGGCTTGAGCTTTATTCTAGGGCAGCAGGGATAGAAACGGCCTCAGACTGGGTTTAGGGGCAACAGTGGCAAAGCTAGTTAAACCCAGGAGCCCAGAAGACCCCTGATGGTGGGTGGGGAGCTAGGCTGGGGTCCAGGAAACCGAGGGTGGCCAGGCCACCGCTGGTCAGGGCACAAAGCATTTTCCATGCCAGTGAATCTTGCCCTGAGCTCTTTTTGTAAACACAAGGTGAAGGCCTGGACATGCTGTTTAATAGGTACACAGGCCATTAGCTTACTGGCTTTGACCTCCCTGGGAGCATGAAGCCCAGGAGTCTTTAGGGTGAATTATGTCTGCCCTGGACAGGGCTTTGGGGTTTCCCCTCCCACAGAGGCTTCATTTGGAAACCTGAGCTGAGGGGCAGGGGCTATGAGTGGCCCAGAGAGGGCAGAAAGAATGGAAACTGCTGTGCTGTTTCTAAAGCTCTGTGAGTCAGCCAACTCTCTTGTAAAAATCAATGTACAAACAACAAATCACCCAAAACAATAAAAGGGAAGGGGAGTGTAGGGGCCAGGGGTTGGGCAGTGGTAACTGTAATCAGGCAGAGAAGGACTTGAGTTACTCTTTTACAAATTCAGATTCCCAGGTCCAGCATGGACACACTGAATCAATCCCCATGGGGTGGAGCCTGGGAATCTGTATAAAAAATCATGTGTTGTTTTTTTTTTTTTTATTTAAATTGAGATCTAATTTACATGCCGTGAAATGCAAAGAGTCTGTTACAGTTTGATGAATTTGACAAATTTATACACCTGTGTAACTACCACTCAGATCAAGATAGAGAATATTTCCAGCTCCCCTAGAAAGTTAGTCGTCTCCTGCCCTTCCCCTCCCGGAGGTGAGGAGTTTCTGATTTTTGTCACCCTGAATTAGTTTTGCCAAGCCTAGAACTTCATATAAATGGACTTGTGTGGTGGATACTCTTTAGTGTCTGGCTTCTTTCTGTTTGATGTTTTTGAGATCCATCCATGCTGTGGAGTTTATCACGAGGTGATTCCTTTTACTGCTGAATAGTATTCCATTGTATGGAGTCACCTGTTGATGGACGTTGGGGTGTTTCCAGGTTGGGGTGATTATGAATGAAGCTGCTGTGAGCATTCCTGTATAAGTGTTGCAGTGAGCTTATATTGTACATTTCTCTAGGAGTGGGACTGCTGGGTCCTAGGGTCCATAGATGTTAACTTTATGAGAATATGTCAAAGAATTCTTTTAGTTACAAAAATAATACACCTCGGGGTGCCTGGGTGGCTCAGTTGGTTAAGCGTCAGTCTTCGGCTCAGGTCATGATCTCAGGGTCCTGGGATGGAGCCCCACATTGGGCTCCCTGCTCAGGGGGGGCCTGCTTCTCCCTCTCCCTCTTCCCCTCCCCTGGCTCATGGGTGCTCGCTTGCTCTCAAATAAATAAAATCTTCAAAAAAATATATACCTCAAGCAATACAAAACTGTATAAACTAAAAGTGATCCTCAAAGATCATTAAAAAAAAGTGCACTCTAATCTTCAGTCTGTCTATTTGTCTGTCTCTTTCTCCAATAACAATAAAGGCCTGTAAGGTTATACATTTTCCTCTGCACACAGCTTTAACCGTATCTCTCGGCTGTCTACAGGGACGTATACTTTTTTATTACATTCTAGATCAGTTTTCATTTCAGTTTGGATTTCCTTGTTGATCTGGGGCTATTTAGGACATGTTCAGCAAGCTAACTGTAGTTTTGTTTTAGTGTTACCGAAAATGGCATCATACTGTTCTTGGTTTTGCCACTCACTCTTCAAACAATGGACCATTGTGGAACTGCCGCTTGTCAGAACATACAGATCTGCCAGGCCACTCTGAACGGCCAGTCTGCATTTGGGAATCACTCACCTAGTCTGGCCTGCCTTAATCACCACATGCGTTGCCAGCTCACTGAATGCAGAGCACCCACCTGGTGACTCTGAACTTCCCTGAAGGTGGGCAAAGAAGCAGGCTGAGGCCACTCGGCATTCTGAGATGGGAAGGAGCACCCCAGATGCCTTATCTCCCTTCCTGCATTTAAGGCCTGTGCCTGACTTAGGGAAGAAGCCCCATCTTCTGGATGAGTTCACCCGGCCTCAGAAAAGTGACTTGCTGCAGCTCACACAGCTGAGATTGAATAGGAAGGGGAACTAGAACCAGAGCCCGTCCTTATCCCCCCAGCGGCGCGGCAGATGCGCACTGAGCACCCACGGGGTGTCAGGCAGAAGGCCAAGGCCAGGAGGGCAGGGATAAGTAAATAAAACAGCCCCTGCACTCAAGTGGCTCAGTCTCACGGGAGGGGAGAAGATCTGTATCAGGAAGAGGTTAATGAACAATTCCAGGCGGCTTCTGCCAAGGGCAGGCCATGGTCCAGGCAGGGAAAAGTGGGGAAGGTCTGAGGGAGAGTGGTCCTCTGGCCAGGGAGTGTGGAGACTTTGGGATCTTTGAGTGAAGGCTCCCCGCCATCCACTTTAGGGATCAGGAGGCTGAGGTCCAAGCCAGGCTGATAAGCTATCAAAAGGGCCATTGTTCACAAACTTGCGGTTCTTCCCCAGACTCAGGCTCCATTCAGTGATTCTGTTAAACAGGTAAATCTCGAGGCAGTGTTTTTACCTCTGCCTCGAACTCTTGATGACAACGTTCACAATTCAGATGCTAATTTTAACACAGCTAATGGGAAGGGGGAGTGAGAGGACAAAGCTGTACCAATCCAAATGATTCCTTAGGACTTGGCTGCCCGGGAGACACCTGCAGAAACCGGGGTGGGGGGTCCTGGACAGCAGGACCTCCTGGCTCCTGTGGGCAGCTCTGGCTCCTGGCGGTGGTGCGGGATAGAATCAAGGCAATTTGCAAGAGGCCTGGAGGGCAGGAGAGCTGAGTTCTTCTGGTTTCACTCACTTGGGTCCTCCCTAGTCCCTTGGAGCTTTACCCTCCCCATTAAGCAGAAGCTTGGACCACATCTCTGAGGGATCCCTAGGATGGACATTTGGAGAGACCTGCCCTTCCCCCACGGCTCTTCTTTGCACACAGTAAAAGTGCTAAGCCATTCGCTGCCAGGTTCCACCATCCCCTTTCCAGCAGAAAGTCCTTAACCCAAGCCAGGTTCGGGGTGAAGCGGTGCAGGGTGGAGGGGTGAAGTGGATTCCAGCAGAGTCATGCTTAGTGGGTGAAGGGCACCGGAAGGGGGTGGTCCTGAGGGCTCTGCCCTCTTGCCCTATAGCCAATTGGCACCTGGGGATGATTGCTGCTGAGGCCTCATGGAAGACCCGGGCCGTGATTTCAAGGACATTCGTGCTCTCACCAGATGGCACTTGGTATCTCCTCTCTGGGGGGATAGCCCTACAGCTTGAGACAATAGGCTCCTTGCCAGCCTCCCTGCCTCCTAGGCACCCCTCTGTACCGTCCGTGGGCATGCCACTCTCCTGCTCAGAGGTCTTCAGTGGCTCCCTAGTGCTTTGTGAAATCAGGTTCACACTCCTTGGCCTGACATGCGAGGCCCTGCAGGTTCTGGCCTCTGGCCAGTGTTTACACTCATCTGCTGCCACTTCTCCCCACCTCCTCGTGATTTGGCTGATTTCTGCTCCTAAACCGAGCCTCGGGCTCTCTTGGCTCTGCCCGTGCTCTTGCCACAAGGCCCGTCCTCCCTTCTTCTTCTTCTTTTTTTTTTTTTTTAAGTAGGCTCCATGCCACCATGGGGCTCGAACTCAAAACCCTGAGACCAAGAGTCTCATGCTCTACTGACTGAACCAGCCAGGCGCCCATCTCCCTTCTCTTCTTATTCCCCTTCTTCAAGGGTCACCTTGAAGCTGCCTGCTTCATGAAGCTTTCCTTCAGCCCCTTAACTGTGCCTGGCACATAGTAAGGACTCAAAAAGGATCCAATGAGACAAAGTATACATCATCTCACCTTGCTCAGAGCCTCCTCTGTAGGGCAGAGTTCAGATCTTTGTGGTCTTGCCTTTTATCTGTTCACCTGACTGAGGTCACATCAGGGGAGGGATAGATGCTCCATTATCCAGCCTGGTACACAGTGGTGCTCAGGACACAAATAAAGGCTGTCTGATCCCCTCTACCCTGAAATGAGAGCCTATAGTGGGTCCGGGCTTGAAAATAATATTCACCCATCTCCATCCATACTTATTGGTTCTAGGCCCTGGGGATGTGCCAGGTGAACCAGACGATGACCAAATCATGGCCATACGCTCATGGAGCTGACCATAAAATAGTCGAATGAATTATCCCAGCGGCCTGGGGCACCAGGGTTTGGATGCAGGATCAAGTCCCAGGCCTGAAAAAACAGTACCAGTTGCTGTAAAATGGTCTCCCAGGGGCAGCTCTGGACCACAGGCATGTTTTGTGTTGTCCGCATAGACAGAGTTTTAGAATTTTAGAATTCAAGCCTGTATTTTTCAATGTGGGGTTTTTTTCTTCTTTTTTTCTTTCTTTCTTTCTTTCTTTTTTTTTGCCTCTACATCTGGTCATTGTCTGGTGTCTCTGAACATCTGGACATACTGCTGTTCCACCTGGCAGCCCCCCTTGAACTCTCCAGCATGCCCCAGTGCAACCCCCTCCAGCCCCCCCACCGGCTGCTTCCTCGGTTAGGTCTGGCCAGGCCCGGGGCATGGAAATGAGTTGCCAGTGGATCCCGAGCAGGGGGAGGCATTCTGCTCCATTCATTCACCGGGGTTTCTAGTCCGCTTCTAGCCCGCCAGTGGGGACCCTTAGCGCTTTCCCAGGGGCAGCTTCAGGCCACCCCCCCAGCGCTCCATGTGGGGCTTGGCGCACCCCCACATCAGGCTGAGACCCGCACCTTCCCTGGGAGCCCCTCCGCTTTCAGCCTCTGCTGTGGGTTCTGGGCCTTGGGCTCCAGGCAGGGAGGGTAATCTGCCCCCTTGAATGCTAAAGATTCAGCCTTCCGCAGAGAGGCTCAGAGGCAGCCATACTCTGCTGGAAGGAAGCCCTAAATCTGAGACCTGGAATGTTTTCAGTGTATCTTGTTACCTTGGCTGAGCCCGAGAGTGCAGTCCGGTGATCGGTACCTATTCGCTAAGTCTCATTGCAGGGCGCCAGAGGGGCTCCTTGGTAGTCGTGAGGCTCAGAGGCACGGGAGGAGCTTTCTGCCCTCTCCAACATTTCCTTACCTCTGACCCCTGCTTGCCGTTGCCCCAGCCTGGGGGTCATTGCTACATCTTGGCCCGGTCCTGGGATATGGCAGCAACAGCAATGATGATGACACATACTGGTGCTCCTCAGACTTGAAAGCCATAGACATCCCTGGAGAGCTTGTTAAGATGCCCCTTTCTATGCGGGACGACTGAACTGGGCCCTGAGAGTCTGCATTTCTAACCAATTCCCAGGCCGTTGTCAAGGCTGCTGGTCTGGGGACCACACTTGGAGTAAAGGAGGTCAGTCCCAGCTCTTGGGCACCTGCAACCCTTCCTAAACCAGGGCGGGTTCCTGGTCAGCATCATCTGCCCAACCGTCCCAAGAGATACCATTATTCCCATTTTGCATGTGAAAAGTTGAAGCCCCAGAGACCGCAGGTAACTCGCCCGAGGCCACACAGTTGGGAGGCGGCCGAGCCAGGCCAGGCCAGGCCCTCTGGGCCAGTGCCACTTTGGAAAGGATGCTGGTGGGGAAGCCGTTTTCCACTGAACAGTGTCCACGGTCCAAAAGCCACAGGAGGCGTTTCGAGGCAGCCAAGTCGGATGTAAATCAGGGAGAGCCCAGGGCCAGCCAGGCGGTGCTGACAGCAGGGCAGCCTGAGGCCGTGTGTCAGGCTCAGGTCTGAAGTGGGACTTACTGGTGCTGGCATGCTGCCTGGTGTGGGGAGCCGTCGGGGGATGCTCGCAGCTCCTGGAACACCAGCGTGGGGCCTGCTGGAACCCAAGAAGGCGCCTTCTCACTCTTACACGGCCTCACTTTTTAGTTGAATCCCAGGGTGGAGGGCTGGCTGGAAGCGTCGGCAGTAGGATGGATGGACGCTGGGACCTGGTGCGTCAGTTGTTTAAATACTGGTGCGTCAGTTGTTTAAATACTGGTGCATCCTTGCAACCGGGGATCTCATTGAGGACTGAGGTTGCCGAGACCTTCTGCTTGGCTGGGGCTTTATTTTTACACGGGGCACCTGCCCCAAGCAACTGGAAAGTGTAGAACAGATTTAGAGTCTAGGTTCTCGAAATGTGGTCACGGGATGTGCGGTCCAGTCATCACCTGGGAGCTCGTTAGAATATAGAATCAGGGGCCCCACCCCAGACCTGCTGACTCAGACCCTGGGGGTGGGGCCTAGCAAGTTTTAAGAAGCCCTCCAGGCTTAACTTTGAGAAGGGCTGATTTCTCCATCTCCAGCCAAATGCCCAGGGGTCCGGGAGGGTCAGTCCTAACCTTTGCTACTGGCTGAGAGTACCAGGGCTGCAGGGTGACCTCAGATGTCATTTCATCTGTGCCCCACTTTTCTGATGGCCTAAACATCAGTTAAAGGGGCATGCATAAAGTTATACGGCATATCTGAGGCAGGGCATAGGTCTGGATTCTTAGAGTTGCAAGTTGTAGAAATCAGTTCAAACTAACTTTAAAAAAACAAGGGAGGGAGGGAGTAGGGGAGGGAGGGAAGAAGGGAGTAGGGGAGGGAGGGAAGAAGGAAGGAAGGAAGGAAAGAAAAAGAGAGTGAGAAAGAAGGAAGGAAGGAAGAGAAAGAAAGAAAGAAAAAGAAGAAAGAAAGAAAGAAAGAAAGAAAGAAAGAAAAGAAAGAAAGAAAAAGAAAGAAAGAAAAGAAAAGAAAAGAAAGAACAAAGAAAAGAAAGAACATTTACTGACTCTTAACTGAAAAGCCCCAGGGTCATACTTCAGGCATGGCTGGATCCAGGTGCTGAGATATGTCATCAGGATTGTTTCTTTCTGTCCATTTCTGGGCTCCTGTGTTGGTTACTCTCAGCTGCATAGGATGCATCCCCTCCCAGCATAGCCATCTCAGTCTAGAAAGAGCCTTCTTTTTTCCCAATATTCTTAGCACGAGCCCTTGTCATCACTCTCATTGTCCAGGCTTGGTCAGGTGCTTGTCCTTGAGCCAACTGTCACAGCCCCTCTGATTGGCTAGGCCTGGCTCACATGCCTACCCAGAACCCCGTGGGCTGAGAGTGGATGTGCATGGGTGTCCAGGTGGAATGGATGTGAGGCTGTCCCCAGAAGAAGGGGCATGGGTGCCAGCAGGCTATACCCACAGGGACTTAGTGCCATTCTTATCCTCCTCTTGGAGCTGGGTTGCCCTCAGGCAACTGCTAAGGTCTCATGCCAGATAGAATTATGCTCCCTTTCCTGGTTCCTTTACCATTATGCCTATAAATGTGCATTAAACATGCTACCTTCATCTTTCCCTTTGTCCCTCTTCCCTTGGTATAGTCCAGGATAGCAAGTTACACGTTACCCTGGCACCCACGCCTGTTGCAGGCATTACTAACCCACCCCCGCCTTCACAGCGCCACGTGTCCACCCAGAAAACAAAGCCTCCGTGGCGTCCGTGTCGCATGTTGGCCTTTACCATGGGGTTCTGGGCTCCATGAGAGCAAGCACCTCGGCTGTGTTGTTCATTGCTGGGTTCCCAGGACCTAAAACAGTGCCTGGCACATAGTAGGTGCTCAAGAAATTTTAAAAAATATATATATTGTATATATATTTTATTCTTAAGTAATCTCTCCCCCCAACGTGGGACTTGAACTTACAGCCCTGAGACCAACAGTCGCATGCTCTACTGACAGCCAGCCAGGCGCCCGTTAACAAATTACTGACTGAATATTCCTACCCCACAGTGCCTTGACCATTGGGCACCTACGTTAGCCCGTTGAATGTGGGGGCGCTGCCATAGCAATGAGGTTGTCTGATTTGGGGGACAGGGAGCTCTGCAGACTGCTGGGGCCATGTTTCTGAGTCTGAGGAAGGGGCTCCAAGGGCAGGGCCTCAGGTACATTGAGGAAAGACTTGTCCACCCTGCAGGCCTCTTTCTGCCCTCCCACCATTACCCCCTTCCCTGCTCTGCTAATCCATTTACCTGTTCATTGAAATGTGTGATCCTGGTTGATAAGGAGCCATTTCCTGGTTTTCTGCATTTTTATATTCTAGGAAACCAGGGGAGCCTTCCAGCACAGCTCTGCTGGTGGATGAGAGACAGCGGTGATCTACCCCAACTTGCATTTTTTTCCCAAACTGAGTGCCAGAGAACAGGAGGTGTTCTATTAAAAAACAAAAAAAACTAACAGAAAAAACAAGGCTTCGGGGGTCATTCACATTTGGGGACTGCTTGACTCAGCAAAGTTCAGCAGATTCCCTTGGTACGGTGATTCTTGGAGCCTTTAACCAGTTGATGAGTTATTGTCTTCTCCAAGAGTCTGGGGCCCCCAGGGCCTCCCTCAGCCCCTCCGTCTAGCCGTGGTGTGTCCCTGGGCTCACAGGGAATAGTCTTTCACAGACTTGGGCCCATGCCTAGGCTGCTCTGGTGCCCGCCTCTGGGGCCGGGCAGTGGCTTACGGTTGCAGCTGGGGGGAGCCTGTGTGTGTGTGTGTGTGTGTGAACACGTGGGTCTGTGTGTGTCTGCGTGTGTGCACGGCTGCCTGGGCAGCCCGCTGTTGACTTGGCCCCTCCCAGCGTGCGTGAGGTGAACAGTCACACGTGCAAGAAGACTCCGAGTCCCGCGTATAGTCACAATCTGACCAGATCTTCTCTTTCCTTCTTTGCTTCCTCTCGTTGTATTAGGTCCAGAACAACAGCCCTTGCTGAGGAGCCTCCAAAACGTAAGTGGCATTCGTCCTCTCAGTGCTGTTGGCGTCTCCCCGATGTGCGGCCCTTGGGCTCTCAGGGTCTCCTCCAGGCTTGAGGAGGAGAAAGCAGAACCCCCAGGGCTCCGGGGCCTCATCCACATGTCACTTCGGGGTGGTGGCTTCATGGCCCGGGTCGGCCCCCTCCGCCTGCCTGTGCCGGGGAGACAGCCTTACAAATGCTGAGCACTGATTTTCGAGTCTGGCCTGGACCCCATCCTGGCTCTGCCACCGAGCAGTGATGGGGCCTCGTTGAGTTAGTTCTGAGGATTGGGCTCAGACACATGTAAAAGGGTGAGATGCTTGGTTCCCAGCACAGATAGGATGCTCCCATCAGGACTTGGGGCTACTGTCCCAATTGTCTCTTTATTAAACTTTTTATTTTTTATTTTTTGGGTCTTTTTTTAAGGATTTGTTCATTTGAGAGAGAGAGCGTGAGTGCCTGCGTGAGCGCATGCGCACACACCTGCGTGAGGGGAAGGGCAGAGGGAGAGAATTTTTAAGCAGACTCCCTGCTTAGCGCAGAGCCCCTCCCGGCTGATCCCACCACCCATGAAATCATCAACCCAGCCAAAACCCAGAGTTTGTCGTTCAACCGACTGAGCCACCCAGGCACCCCTAAACTTTTTCTTTTTAAAAAATTGAAAACTTTCAGAAAAGTGGAAAGGAGAATACAGTGAACTCCTGTATACCTTTCACTGAGATTTTCCCATTGTTAACATTTGTTACATTTGCTTCATCTCTCTATATATGCTATAAAAATAGTCACATTAAAACTTTTTTTTTTTTTTTGCTGACTCATTAGGAGTAAATTACAGGCATGATGCCCCTTTACTCCTCCTAATCCTTCCTATGTATTTCGTAAGAGCAATGCCATTCATTCTCTTATATAAGCACACGCAATTATCAACCCCAGGACGTTTAACATTGACACAATTCTCTTATCTAATCTACAGACCTTAATGACATTTTGCTGACTGTCTCATATTTACAGAAGCTTTTTTTTTCCCCCCAGTTCAGGATCACAGTGTTTTTAAAAGGGGTTTCATGGGGCAGGAACCTGACTTTTCTGCAGATGACTTCTTCACCTTGATCTAAAACATCCTTGCTATTGGGGTTTTGAAAGTCTTTTTGTTATGACATTCGGTAAGAAATAGATTTTATGACAGGATGCCACCCGTGCTCACATATCCACACATGCTTGAAAGTGAAACCAGTCTCGCAAAATGATAACTCACATCTTCAGCATCTTTAGGGCTCTGTTCTATTCTGTTTTCTTTTATAAAAGTGATAGTCCTGACCCTTTGAGTTGATTTCATGACCCACTAGTAGACTCTGTTCTGGAATGTGAAAATCCTGGCTTCTTAGGCAGAAATTTCTCCCAGGAGGGAAGGTAGTGCCCTGACCAAGGACTTGGAGTTTGGTTGATTTGGGGTCACCTCGGAAGCCAGGACTAGGAGAAAGGCCCTGAAGACCCTGGCCCACTGCTACCCATCGTGGACCTGACCCCATCCCTGTGATCAAGCTCCGCCCCCCCGAGGCCCTGTGACCCCATGGAGACCTCCAGTTCTTTATGCTGTGACATTAGGCAGGCGTATCCCTGGTGGCTCAGGACACTTCCCTGGCTGAGTGGGCATAGAGTTGTTCTAGTCCATGTCAGCCTCCAGAGTCGTTGCCATACTGGTCACAAATGTCAGTAAGAATAATCGCGAACACTTATTAAACTCTTTAATAGCATGCTCGATTCGGCACGGAGAGGTTTAATGTATAGTGGTGCATTTTAGCCCACAACAGTCTTAGGATGTGGGCGCTGCTGTTCTTTTTGTAAAAATTACAGGTACATTCATTGAGCACTTACGGTGTATCAGGTACTGCTAGGTACTTTACAGACTCATGCAGTCCTCAAAGTAGCCCTAGGAGTTAGACCCTGATATTATCTCCATTGTACAGATGGGGAAACTGAGGCGCAGAGAGGTGAATTGACTCCCCCCAGGGTCACACTGCAAGGAAGGATTTGAACCCGACCTACTTTCTGACCCTATCACCGACACCATCCAGCACTGCTCTTCCCTCCCCCCAGGCTGGGAGCAGACTCCTAGGCAGGCCCATTCCCAAGGCCTTGTGCTCGTTAATGAGTAGCCTGGGGCAGCCCAGGCAGGCAGGTGCCTGCTGCTGCAAAGCTGGAGTCTGAGTTCTGCTTCCAGATAAAGAGTCTTGTGCAAGGCTCCCAGCCCCCATCTGGGCTGGTGGCTTTAGAGACAATACACAGATAGAAACCAGCTGCTGTTCTCTCCTCCGAGGTTTGCTGATCCATCCACACTTGGTGGGAGCCCATTTCACAGAGGATGCCCTGGAGGCTGAGAAGTGGGTTTGCTCTCAGGCCCGTATGATGCTTCCTCCACGTGGCCCTTTTGGCTTATGCTTTCTGAAAGGGCTCCCTGGCCATCTATATGGCAGGCAGCAGGATTGGGAGGGGGTCATCTTTAGGGAACAGAAGCTGTCCCCTCTGAAGCTGGAGCACTACCAGGCATGCAGGTGTGTGGCCCTCCTCACTGAAGCCTCCAGGTTCCCATCTGAGAACAGGGACGATAATCACTCACTCTAGCCCCTGACAGGGCGTGCACAGCTGGGAGGTGGCTGAGATGTGGATGGGTTGTCCGTTGTTCAGCGGACTCTGAGTTATTAAGGAACCGGCCGAAAAACTGATTCCTGACAGGGATAAAACCCACATCGTGGAGAGTCCGTGAAGCTGGAGTCAGACAGTCAGACAGTCCTGGATTCAAATCCTGTCTCCACCCTATGCCGGCTGTATGACCTGGAGGGGAGAGTCCTTGAACTCCTCCGAGCCTCAGCTTTCCCACCTGTAAGATGGAGCAGCAAGGGCACCCAGGAAGCTTTGAAAGCGAGTATGGTATCGGGGGTAACGGTCCCTTTGTCGTCATGGTGGAGTTTTGAAGCACTCAACAGGCCTAACAAAATCAGGACCCAGCACCCCAGTACATGTTCTAATTTCACCTCCCTGGCGAGATCCCCTAGAGCAACCCCCTCACTCGCCTCAGCTGAAAATCAGATCCACCCTTTTGGGTGTCTGTGGTCATTTTAGCTAGAGGGGCACCTCTCTGGGCTTGTTATAAGAATTCCCACGGGGCCTTCTCCCCCACCCCCTCCCGGACCCCTCCAGGTTGTAAACTCCAGCAGGGGAGGGGGTGTTCATACAATGGACTTGTGACCCATCCAGGGAGAGCCTCACCCTCCTCACTCGCTCCCTGGAGGGGCCAAGTCAGTGAGAAAATGGTATTTACTGTTTGTCTGACCTGATAATAAAAGTGATACATTTTTAAAAAATGAGATATATTTGACCTACAACATTCTGTGAGTTTAAGGTGTTAAAACATTTGGGTTTGATACATTTATACTGCAACATGTGATTGTCACTGTAGCGTTAGGTAACGCTTCTGTTGGGCCACAGGATTATCATTTCTTCTAGTGTTGGGAAGTAATGTATTTGTAATACAGAAAATTTGGAGAGCACAGAAAAGTCAAGAGAAGACAATAAAATTCATCTTGTTCCCGCCATGCAGACAGAACCATCTAACAGTGCATTTATAAACGCGTGGGTAAATATACATTATTTACATTTTGCTTTTTTTTTTTTTTTTAAAGATTTTATTTATTTATTTGACAGAGAGAGAGATAGCGAGAGCAGGAACACAAGCAGGGGGAGTGGGAGAGGGAGAAGCAGGCTTCCTGCCGAGCAGGGAGCCCGATGTGGGACTCGATCCCAGGACCCTGGGATCATGACCTGAGCCGAAGGCAGACGCTTAACGACTGAGCCACCCAGGTGCCCTACATTTTGCTTTTTAAAGTTGAACTCACACTATGGCGACCCTGGGGAGCCAACTTCCTGTCTCCACCCCCCAACATATTTCTTAGCATTTTTCTGGGTCTTGGGTCTTCTAAGTCAGGGTCAGCAGAGCCTTTTAAAGGGCTGGATAGGATGTATTTTGGGCTTAGGGGCCTGTGGGTTTGCCTCCACTGATCTCATATGGTCTCACCTCTGCTGTTGTAGCACAGAATGCAAATGAGTGGGTGTCGTTTTATGCCATTAAAACTTCATTTACAAAAACAACCTGCTAGATTTGGTCCAGGGGTCGAAGTTTGCTGACCCCCCGCCCTTCCCTTCTTATTAGTTTTGATTTGTTTGGGTAAACCATCATTTATTTAATTAATCCTCTAGCAATGAGAGATTGGCCATTGGTAGTTTCTCTTTCATGTAAACCACTCTGCTGTGAACATCTTTTTTTTTCTTTCTATTTTTAATTGTAAAATATACATAACATAAAATTAAACATCTCGACCATTTTTAGGTCTATAGTATAGGAGTGTTAAGTGTATTCACGTTGTCCTGCAACCGATCTCCAGAACTTTTTCATCTTGTAAAACCAAATGCAGTGAACATCCCTGAGTGGGCATCTTTACACATTGGTCTGGTCCAGAAAATTGGAATTGCTAGCCTAAAGGGGGTGTGCATTTTTTTTTTTTTATTTGAGAGAGAGAGAGAGAGCACATGAGAGAGGGGAGGGTCAGAGGGAGAAGCAGACTCCCTGCTGAGCAGGGAACCCGATGTGGGACTCGATCCTGGGACTCCAGGATCATGACCTGAGCCGAAGGCAGTCGCTTAACCAACTGAGCCACCCAGGCACCCGGGGGTGTGCATTTTTAAGGTGCCGGGCACCTGCTGCCAAATCACGGACCCTCAGGAATTGCCCTAACTGAAGCCTCTGAGGATCACCAGTGACAGCCCACGGGCCTCAAGAGGGAGTGAAGCCAGCCACTTCCTTGGGGAGCCCCTGCCTTCAGGGCTTGGGGAGCAGTGGATTTAAAACAACCCATCCCAGAGAAGCAGCAGCCGGTCTGCCAGCCTTCCTCTTTTGGGGAAGAAAATAAAAAGTCCATAAACAAGATGTGTTATGAATACCGAACCAGACTTGGAGGTTGATACATCTACCCTTTAGAGAGAGGAGAGGTGTGGTTAAGACCTCAGCTCAGCTGTCCAGTGAGTCCAGGGGTCAATGGCATTTGGCCTCCACTTTGCTGTGTGACCCAGGGCAAGTCATGTAACCTCTCTGGGCCCTCGGGTCCTCTGTCAAAATAGACATGATGTAGACTCTCTCCTCTCTGGTTGGACGATCAGAGAAGAACTACGAAAGTTCTTTGCACAGTGGCTGGCACACAGCCCCTACCCAGTACGTGCTGGTTGTGATTGCTATTCTTACTGGGGCGGTTAGGATTTCTTTTAACACCTCTATCACGGTAGTCTGAACATACAGACAATAATAGCACGTGCAGCCCTTCGCAGTTCTCAGAGAGGTTTTCCATGTGTAATACTTGCGTTATTTTATAGCGCAGTTATTAATGTCCCTGTGTGACAGGTGAGAAATTTGAGGCTCAAGAGGGCAGCGGCCAAGCCGAGGTCAGCCATGTGTCAGGACAGGGAAGCTGGGCTTTAGTCCATGCCTTCGGCTAGTCGTCTGTTCCACGCCGCAGCTGCTGGAAGCCGGGGCCTCTGGATGACCAGGGCAACCGCCTCTTCTGGCCTCACCTGTGGTGGGAAAGCTTGGGCCTTTGGTGGAGAGAAGGTTCCTTGGTTTATTTTCCTGTCTTGCCTAGCCCCAACAGTGGGCAGACGGGGGTTTTTTCAAGGAGAGAGGTTACAATTCTAATGTGTGGGGTGCCCCCCACCCCCCGACACCACCAAGCGATTCTCCAGCGCTAGCTGGATGTCCTACCTTGTAACTCACTCCTGACACTATTTCCCTGGATCTGCAGGTTAATGATTCAGCCCTCCAAGGCCGACCCCCTACTCCCACCTCACTTCTGACGCCTGTTGTACGTGTCCCATCATCCCCTGTGCTTTTGGCGGACTGGCTAGAAATCAGAGGTTCCCATGACCTCCTCCTTGGGTTTGATTAATTTGCTAGAGCAGCTCACAGAACTCAGAGAAACATTTTATTGACTAGATTAGTGGTCTGTTAGTAAAGGCCGTAACTCAGGAACAGCCACGTGGAAGAGATGCACAGGGCAAGGGATGGGGAAGGGGCGAGGAGCTTCCATATCCTCCTCCCCAGGTGCCACTCTCCCCCAATCTCCGTGTGTTCACCAGTCTGGAAGCTCTCATTTAAATTTTTATGGAGGCTTCATTACTTTAAGCACCATTGATTAAATCATTGGCCTTTGGTGATTGAACTCCATCTCCAGCCCCTCTCCTTTCCCTGGAGGTCACGGGGTGGGACTGCAAGTTCCAACCTTCTAATCACACATTTGCTTCTCCTAGCAACCAGCCCCTAGCCTTAGGTGCCTTCTAAAAGTCCCTTGTTAACATAACAAAAGACACCTTTCTCACTCTCATCACTTAGGAAATTTTTTTTTTTGAGAGAGAGAGAGACGGCACAGGAGAGAGTGAGCATGGGGGGGAGGGGAGAGGGAGAAGCAGGCCCCGCTTGGAGCAGGGAGCTGACCCGGGCTCCATCCCAAGACTCCAGGATCAGGACCTGAGCCCAAGGCAGACGCTTGACCAACTGAGCTACCCAGCTGCCCCTCTCATCACCTAAGACCAAATATATATTTATATTGATTATAAGTCACAGTATCGCAGTTTGTTGTTGTTGTTGTTGTTGTTGTTTTCAGAAACCGGCAGGGCATTTCAAAGACCAGAGCTGCCTGCTGAGGTGAAACCTGAGCAGGGTTTAGAGGAGGTATTCCCATCGGTTAGTCTGTCCTCAGCCAGCAGACAGTAAGTCCAGAAACCCACGCTCCCCAAAGCAGGAGGCTCTTGGATCCTAAGGCTAGACATACCTCTGGGTTTGGAGGGGTTGGCTCCCTGGGGCTCCCCTGAAGGAGGGTGCCCTGGGTCAGTATTCAGACCCAGCTGCCCAAAGGGTCCCCCACGGCACCACCTTTATCTACCCACTTCCCCAGCAACTTGCTGGGGGACCTTGGGCGAGTCATTTCCCTTCTCTGGGCCCTCATTTTCCTCATGCGTAAAAACAAGGGTCTGGAATCATGTCCCCAGAGGAGCTCCTGGGGTGACAGCTTTGGACGTGCATCTCAGCTCTGCCGTTTAGGAGCCGGTGCTGCTGTGATGGGCTCCCTCTCTGGGCTGGGTGTTCTCTGTAAAGCAGACACAGTGCCCATGGCTCGCAGGGTCTATTGTGTGCTTGGCAGCCTGGTGGCCCGCACACCCTCTGTGGGGCTATATACTTGGACACCTCGGCTTCCCATAATGGATTCTCACCCCTAAACCTTTGGCCTTCATCCTTAACAAGTAGCAGGAGGCAGTTTTGAGTCACTGGTTCCTCTGCCCCTCATCCCCAGCCTGAGTCGGCTCCTGCATTACCTTGCACAGGGCTTCTCTCACCCCCAAATTCCCCCATCCTTGTTCCTATCATCACCCCTGAACTCTTGCTCTGAGGGTCCCGTCAGGACTGCCAGGTTGTGAAGGGCCCATGGCTCCCTCCCTCCCTCCTGCCACAGTGAGGGGGACATGGTTCTCACTTATGTTTTCAAGTCAAGTGGTGCTCTGACCTTCTGTCTGATTCCTTCCTAGTCTTCTCTGGGCATCCTGCCTGCCCCCCCACCTTCTCTGGGCATCCTGCCTGCCACCCCGCCCCCCCCCGCCGCCCCCGACATGAGAGCTTTCTCTTGTCCATTAAGTTACAGAGGCCCAGAGAGAGAGACCATGTTTTGATAAGGACTCTAAGGCTGGCTCCTGATCTGTGGGAAGGATGCCACGATCGATTAGCAATGTCTTTCGGGAGCAGGATGGGTGGAAGCGGCATTGGGGGCCTCGATGAGGTGAGGGCTACGGAAAGTCCTTGGGAGTAGACTCCTGCTCTGCAAAAACTGTGGAAACAGGGAGGAGCTGAGAGGACCCCAAAAGGTCTGTGCAGGTACCAGGCAAGCAGCTTCTCTGAGTGGGAAGAAACAACGGAGCATGCCTGTGGGAGAGCGTGACCCCGAAGTCTCAGGATCTTTAATTTGTACTCAGGTTGAAGTTTTCAGACCAGGAGCTCAGAGTCTTTGATGCTTCTTATGTCCTGGGTGTCATATTTTGTGCGGGATGCGGTGTGTGTGTGTGTGTGTGTGTGTGTGTGTGTGTAACAGGGATCCCTCTAGACACTCTGAATAAGGTTGCTAGATGAAACACAGGGCGTCCAGTTAAATTAGATAAACTGAGTCATGTTTTTGGTTAAGTATGTCCTTCGCAGTATGAGTACATCCGACAAGCTTACCTCCGCAAGCTCATTTATCCAGCTGCCCCGGGAGGTTGTGCCCGCAGGCCGGGTCGTACCACTGCTTGAGGTCACAGATGTCCCCGCGAACCAGTTGCCGCAGCGCTTGTCCCAGCCCTGGCCCTCCTCGCTGTGAGTCCCTGAGGTGGTGCCACCTTGGGCATCTATGTCCTCCTCCAGGCAACCAGAAGGGTCAGCCTAGTTGACTTAATACGAGGTCTGATTTTGACCTGGAGATGCTTACTGAGCACCTATGACGCCCAAGAACTTGATGGTCATATCCTCATCCCCGCCATGAGACGGTCCTGTGACAAAGTTCTGATGTTCTCTGCCTCATGGGTGCAGAAGCCGGGCTCAGGGAGGTGCCCCGCGATACTGCCGCGGCCACACAGACCAGGAGACAGGACTGGTGTGCTTCTGGGCCCAGGCTCCCCGCCCTGCCCCCCTTCCATGGGGGAGCTGCCCAGTGGGGCCCTGCTGCTCCTCTGGATTATTCCCTCCAGATCCCCTGTCCTGTAAGGAGCTCACACCGAATGAATTGACGCATGTACTCAGCATTCACGTGTCCATTGACTCACGTGCTGAGTACTTGTGGAACACCTGCTGTATACCGGGCCCAGTGCTGGGCAGTGGGGATAGAGTGAGGAGCGAGGCAGGGAGGGAGAGACGACGGAACTGAGCACACAAACCATTGTTCGGTTGCAAAGTGGAGCCTGCCGCCCCACCCCCCACCACCGCAAATGCATGCAGTCGGTGTGTATGACCAGGAGGCCAGGGCTCGTCTCAGGGTGGAGGAGGGAAGAATCTGGGAACATGAGCCTGTCTGCCTCCACCCTCCTCTCCATCCTTCCTCACGAGGAGCGTCCTGAGGCTCAGAGAAGGGCATTGACATGCCCAAGGTCATACATCACCGTAAGACATATGGCCTCCGCTCCTCCCCTAACCACCTTTTCTGTCCTGGTGCTGTTGAGAGAAGAGTCTCTGCTGCTTCCTGGCCGTGTGACCGCCGGCCAGTGCCATCTCCTGCCTGGGCTCCAGTGGCCCCATTTGTAAAGGGAGGCCCGTGATGCCCACCAGGCTAACTGGCTTAAGCAAGTAAGAGAGAGCAGTTTGGTATATTTCTTATTAATGTGTTTTATTAATAATGGCTGTATTAAAGTGCTCTCAGGGTTGATTTAGTCACATTAAAAAGTCCAGACATGGAGTAAACTCTTCCTCCTAAAAGAAACAATCTAGAAAAGCCGCAGCTCTGGAAGGCCCCTGGGGACCGGGGCTGCTTCAAGGTACTGATTCCCATCCACATCTCTGGCCTTGTCTGGGTCAGCTGATCCCCATGTGGCCAGGCCTCAAAGCTTCATGGCTGAGGGCTGAGCCTGCTGCGTGCTTCTGGGGGGAAAGGGCCACCCCCAGCTCTTTAAAGAAATTAATTTTATTTCATATTCATAAACATGATGACAGGTGCTATGTCCAAACATAAAAGACACAGTGTCAATTTTTTAGAAACGTACAATCTAGTGAGTGAGACGTAGGTGAACATATGAATTACATTACAATTTAGTGTGAGCTTTTTTCCCCCGTCTTATTGAGAAACGAAAGGCATACATCAGTGTGTGAGCTTAAGGCGTGCAGTGTGATGGTTTGTTGTGACGTGGTGGAGTGATGACCACAACAGACTGTGTTCACATCCACCTTCTCATAGATACAGTAGCTCCCAACGCCAAAAGGTCATGGGGGGCAGACCTTTTGTTTTCCCTTTGGCCTTTATGGTTCATTTGAGGAGTGTATATATTTTCAAACCCCTTCCAGCCCTGCTGAGTGGGGGAAGGCCCAGGCGAGAAACTTTGATATCTGGGGAAGTTTGGGGAAAACCTGTAAGCATCTGAAAACCGAGAATTGAAAGTCTGTTCATGCAGTCATCAGAGACTTGTGGACTTTTCCTGTGGCCCAGGCCCCGACCACGCCCTGGGGACCCAGAGTTGAGCCTCTCTCTGTCCTGCCTGGAACAGCCGGGCCAGCCCCAAGACAAGTCGGCTGTGCATCATCAGTGGGGTCTCTTGAAGATGCTTTGGGCACACAAAGTTCACAAAACTTTCCCAGAGGCCTTGAAAGACAAAAGCAGGCCAGGCAGACAGACACAAGCCAGGAAGGGCATTTACTGGTAGAGGGAAGCGACCCTGAAAAGGGAAAGCAGAGAGTTCCCGATGCCGTCAGCGGCATGGCTGGGCTGCCCTGTCTCGCTCTGGGGTACGGGGGCCAGGAGAGGAGCTGGAAGGGAGGTCTTGGCTGGTGACCCCGAATGCCCTGCTGAGTGCTGGGGTCTTGATTCACTTTGGGGAGCCAGACTGGAACCTGAAGTCCTTAGTTAATGCTGCCAGGTGCCCCCTTAAAGGTGGTGACTTGTTTAGTTGTTTGGACAACTGGTTTCTGTTTGGGAAGAAGAACAGCCCGGCCGGGCCGTCACCCAAACAGGCTTGCAGGAGCATTGCTGGCACTGCCAGAGGTCCCGGGAGGAAACCCACTCTACCGAGGTGTCTCACCTAGTTTTGATGACTCACGTGGTTTGGGGAGCAGGCGAAATGCCTTGGGAGGGAGTGGCAGTGCCAGCAGCCCGGGCCGTTCGTGTGTCACAGAACGCCGGATGGAGGAACTGTTTATCTGCTGTTTTCCCTGGGGGACAGAAGAGCTCTGGGTGCTTGTTTCTGCCCCCAGTCAGTGTTGCTGTTGATTAACCGCATGAAATGAACCGCACGGGCATTTCTCCTGAGAGCAAATCCACTCATGTATTGGAGCACTTCCCCCTGCCTTCCCTGTGGAATTCGGGATGGCCCATTTTACAGATGATGCAGCTGAGGCCCCAAGGGGGAAGTGACATTCCTGAGGGCACTGCTTGCAGTAGCAGACAAGTGACAGAGTCAGCTTCCAACCAAAACCTTTTAAGGTGACGCAGCGGAGGCAAAAGTGGAACCCGGCAGAGGGGGTTTGGGGAACAGGGTCTCGCAGGGGGTGGTGCCCATCGGGGAATTCAGAGGACAAAGCTGGAGAGGCCAGGAGGGCCACTCCTCTCCACGGACAATACTGAGGAGGAATTACATAGAATTCCACCATCTGGGGGTCAGTGGGAACCAATTGACCAAATCAATAGATGAGTCAATCTAAAAGGACGGATTTCTTGACTATTTATAGTTGTGGCCTAAATCTCAGGTATCCTTGTCCCCAAGGAGTAAAAGGAGACTTTTTCTGATCGGCCAGGCTATCTAAAGGGTGAATAAGCTGATTAAGTCCCCCGGCTGCTGCAGAGGATGGGACAGTGCGGGAGGGTCAGGGTGAGAGCGAGCTCAGAGGAGGTGGGGGCGGGGATGCGCCCAGGGCTCAGTCCCTTCCCTTCACCAATTCCTTATTAACCGCCTAATTGCTCTAGGTAGCCCGAAGTGAAATGGTTAACAGTTCTTCCTAGCCTGAGGGGCCAGTATTTAGTAATCCCAGCAGGTATACATAATGAAATGGAAAGGTCCTTGCAGAGCCTGGAGCACAAAGCCTCTGCAGAGGTGGGTTTTTTGTTCCTGCTGTTGTGTAGTTGAGGCTGGCCCAGGACCTGGGATCCGGGCCTGCTCAAGAGACCTGGATTCCAGTCCCAGCTGGTTAATGTGCACAATGACACCCATACCTACTGCTGGCCTCAGTTTCTTCCTGTGTCAAGTGAAGAGGGGGACTTCCTGGCATCAAAGGCCAGAGCCAGGAGATGCCCCAGAGCCCAGTGGTTGGGGACCCAGGATTCTGGAACCCTGCCTCTTCCTGGCTGTGCAACTTTGGTCAAGTCACTCAACCCCTCTGAGCCTCAGATGGGGTAAGATTCCTCATCTCATAGGATGGTTGGTAAGGACCGGGTAAAAATTCGGCACCCAAGTGACGGGCACTGAGCTGGGCACACACAGTCGCTCAGCCCAGGCAGCTGATATTCCTCTCTGGAACTAGCTGTGCGGTTGGAGCACTTTCCATACTTTTAAGGCATTTAGAGTGTGGTTTTTTTTGTTCTGTGAGAGTCTCTGAAAAAGTCATAAAGTCTCATTACCTTTGGACTGATTATAGGAGAAAAGCAAGCAGCCATAATCAGTGAAAAGTGATTTAAAATGCAATAAGAAAAATATTTAGCATGATTAAAAAATTACTACGAGCTAGAATTATATCAAATGCCCAACAGAGTGCCAGGCACATAATGTTAGCTGCAACTATCTTTGTTTCCAGGATGTAAGAACAGTCGGAATTGGAACAAAAGGTTGCTATGACGATGATACACCAGGGTCCTCCTCATTTGCTGCCTCCAGGGAGGAGGCCCACCCACTGCCCCAGAGCATCCTCTGACTGTGGGAGGAAGAAACTAGGACTATAGCTGAGGAATGAGCAATTCGTTCTGCTGGGAGATGGACAGGGGATGGTCAGGGAAGGCTTCCTGGAGGAGGTCTCATTTGAGAATGGAGAAGAGCAGGGATGTGCATTCCAGGGCCTGAAATGGCTTGCAAAAATGCACTAAGCTGTGAAAGCCCAGGGCCTCCCAGGCAATGACATATAGAGACAGTAAATTCTATGACCAAAGAACGTCCCCTGGCTTTAGTTCTGCTAAGGGACAATACTAATCACTGGTGTTTTTCTGGAGTACGCCATCTCTGGGCACTTGAGCTGTGTTGGAAGGGGTATTGTGACCTCGTGAGCGGATATTCTGAGGGCCGTAGCCAAGGTGCTGGGCATCTTTTATACTCTCGAGGGCTTCTGATGTACCCAATTTCCCAGTGTCTGGGGTAAGTCATGTTTGCATGTCCACCTGTGTCCCTATCTGCTCAGAGAGCCTCGGTCCCCTTACAGAACCTTACTGGGCAGCCTTCTGTGATTCAAGCTTATGGGGTCCCCAACAGCTGCAGTTACCTAGGAAACAGTGTCCAGGGAGTCCACTCAGGAGGGAGGGAGCAGAGGACAAATGTGGGAGCCCTTCATTGCTCTGACCTGAGTGGTCCGACCGGAGGCCTGGTGGGAACAAGGTCTTTCCGAGGGGCGTCCAGCTTGGAGTGGGCCATGGCTCCCCTTGCCAAGAACTATTCACCCAAGCCTCCCACCACAGACCACCAGTGGGACCCTCTGTTTACCTACCACCTCCGTCCAGATCCTTGCTTGATAGAGCCTCTCGGCCCCTGAGCTGACCGGAGGTAGGTTGCTGGGTAAACAGGCAGGGCATTCCCTTGGGGTCAAAGACCTCTGTGGGATTAGTGCTCTGCGTATCCTGGGCCTGGCAAGGAGCTCCCCAAGTAAGTAAGGAGTTGAGCTGGTCCTAGGCATCCAAATAGTAGGAGCGGGCAGGGGAACTGGAGGCCTAGAACCCCAGTTGAAACACTGGAGACGGAAGCTTTTGCACCTAGGCCTCAATTTCCCCACCAGTAAAACAGACCCGATGACGGTGTCGAATTTCCTGAACTAGTACACGTCCACAGAACAAATTGGGGTTGAAGACTGGAGTAGCCCACCCTGGGGCTGGCAAACTTCTTACCATAACTGCTGTTGTCTTGCCTTCCTACTAGCAGGCAGTTCCCTGAGAGTGGCTCCAACATGAATCATGTTCGCCCTCACACTGCGATGTCTTAGCAGGACCCATCTGTGCACCCAGCCGGGTACTGGGTGGTTTACCTGCATCGGCTCACGTGATCACCCCTGCGCCCTGAGGGGCTGGTGCCGTCCTCGGCCACAGTGTACGGATGAGGGAACAGGCACAGTAGTTTGCCCAGAGTCCCACAGCAGGGCCCATCTCGGGGCTTCCTGGAAAGCCCCCTCCTCTTTTTAAGCCTCAGTCTGCTTATCTCTAAACTCTGGGCCCTGGGGATCCAGGGCTGATCTGTCATTCGTTGATGGCCAGTTGAGGGGTCTCGGGCACCCAGGGACCTCCAGCTAGGACCTTTGGGGTTTTGAGGCTGCTGGGAGTTGAGCGGTCCCAGAATCTGAGTTCTATAGCTGCAGCCAATCTGGGGGATACCACCAAGCCGCTTCTTCTCCCAAAGGTTTTCTTCACAGCTGCGCAAGGAAGGAGGGAGGCTGCTTGGTCATCTGCTCCGAGTAGCTGGTCTGCACTTCCGCCACGGGTTGTCGGGGCCACTCTGCAGCCCGTTTCCCAGTGTCTGTGGCACAAACTTGGCTCTCAAGGCCAGGCCCCGTGCCCTGTAACTTCCGCCTCCCCAGCTTGGCAGGCACCGCCGCCCATGGGGCATGGACACCTGGTCTGGGTTGCCGCAGGCCCTGGTCTGGCTGCCCGGCTGGGGGCAGCTGCCTGAGCTGTTCTCCCGACCCTACCCCAAGGCGAGGTAGAGGAGGTGACAGGAGGGCCCACATCCATGCTCAGATCCCCATGGAACCACCAGCCCCCAGGACCTACATCATCCCATAGTCAGCAGGTGTCCTGGGAGGGTCCCCCAGGGTCCCCTGGTTCCACCCACTGTGGAAGAGGAGTGGAGGCTGGATAGAAGGGAAGGGGCAGCTGGGAGGAGGCAGGAGTGTTGGGGGATGCCCCACATCTCAGAACTGGCTGACCTGCTTTCGAACCCTGGTCCTGGCTCTGTGAGGGGATATGGAAGGTGCCCAGCAGGTCTGGTGCACAGGACAGGCCCAGCAGGGCCACCAGCCTCTTTCCAGGCTGTCGCCGGTCTCAGGGTCATCGTCCTGATAGCTCACGCTTTGTTCAAGTACTAAGTGGCCTGTACCTATTAGCTCATTTCATCTCGCAACAACCCTAAGAAGTAGGTACTATTGCTATCGTCATCCTGTGTTTGAGGAAACTGAGGTACAGACAGGTGTATTTATGGTGTGTATTTTCTTTTGTTGGAGAGGTTGCCTTTGCAGAGAGACGTGTGTGTGCACGTGCGTGTGTGTACCCCTGTGTGCCCCTGTGTGTGGGAGGCGTGGTTGGGATCCTGCACTCGCGAGCTGTTAGGGTCTGCTGGTCAGCTGGTGGAAACCACAGCCCAGGGAAGGCCGGGTGCTGCCTTGGTCAAGCAGTGGTCACTGGCCGAGCTGGCCTCACCTGGGCCTCACCCGGCCCTCCTGGGTCCTTTCCTGCTATTGTTCCTTGGGTTTGGGGAGTTGGCATTTTAGGGACAGGTGCTTCTCCTTTTGGGAAGGCTCCACCTGCTGCCTCCACTTTAGGGAAAAAGTGGCCCCCCCATGCAGGGGTGACAGCTGGGGACCCCCAAGTCCCAGGCGATATGCCCTGTACTTTGTGTCTCTTTGGAGATGCTGCCTGAGGTCTGCTGTGCTGGATTTTGCCCCCGGGCTGGGTGGGGCGGTCTCTGATGCTTGTTCCCCCAGGATCACATACCCCACTCAACTCCCTGCCCCGGAAGCCCGAGGTAATCCACCTGCCAGCCCCAACCTTGATTTCTCAAACTCCTTTTAACTTTAGCAAGTGGATAGAGGGAGTATTGCCTTGTCCCGGGTTCAGATTCTGTCACTTGCACTCTGGGTAACTTTGGCCAAGTCCTGTTTCCTCTCTGAGCCTCGGTTTTCTTACCTGTAAAGTGGGCTACTATACGGAGCAGTGGCAAGAGGGAATGGGGAGCCTCTGGCAAACTGTCAAGTCTGGGCACATGGTTCTGGGGTCGCCCCGGACTCACTGGGGCTGGCCGAAATGAAGCCCAGCCGGGCCCAGCCCCCACCTGCTCCCAGTCTGGCAGGAGCACCGTCTGTGGGCCTACGCGGACGGTGTGTGCACACAGCTATGCATGCCCGTGTGCATTATCGTCAGCCAGTAACAGTCTCTTTAACTGGCTGATTTTGTTTTACATGTTACCAAGCTTCTCCCAGTTCATTAGCACCACTCTTCCCAACCTCACCTGATTCTAAGAGTCACTTGGTGGTGGTTGGGGGTGGGGGTTGGTTTAATAACCTCGAAGATTCAGAGTCAGGAGGTCTGGGGCGGGTCCAGGCATCTGGATTTTCAGCCAGAGTCCCAGGCAATGCCAATGCTCAGGCAGCCTGTGGTCATCCACCGGCTTGGCCCAGAGACTTCGGCAAGGAATGGTTTCACAGATTATGGAGACCACTTACAGATGACGAAACTGAGCTGTCTCAAGGAGAACTTTGAGCTCTGTCCAGGGTTGAAGTCTGAGCAAGAGCCCCGCACCTGGTGAATGGTGAGGTGACACAGGCCACAGGAGGAGAGAAGGGGGAAAAAATGGGGTGGGCAGGCAGGGCTTTCTGGAGGGACGACACTTGGGCCAGGTCTTAAAGGAGGGTGGGATCCTCCTAAACATAAGGGAACCCACAAAACACAGCATTGAACGGGATAATGATGGAAAAAACGAGGAGGTCCTGAGACTCAGGCAGGACCGGAGGAGAGGTAAGGTGGCAGAGATTGGGGCCAGCGACAGGGTCAAGTACCATGAGCTTTGGATTCCAGGTGAGGAACTAGAGAGATGATTCTCCAAGCAGCTGGGAGCCACCATTAGTTCTTGAGCCGAAGGCGACATGGTGGGCAGTGGGATGGGCTAGAAACAAGCTTGGCTGGGCTAGGGGGCATGCCTCTAGGGAGTTTCCAGTGGTTGAGGTGGCCTCATTTTGTGTCCCCGCATGGAGGCACCGTGCTCGTGGTGAACACGACCGGGCCGCAGGTGGAATTACAGTGGAAGGTGAAGGGAGGTGGAGGCCATCTGGGGGTTGCCCTGGGAGATGGTCTGTACAATGTAGAAACGTCATCCTTCCCTCGAGCGCACCCCACCCCCGGTATGGATTTTAATGCTGAATTTTCATCTAGCTGAGCAGTAGCTGCTATTAGGCATCATCTTGTAGCCTGAGAGTTGCCCCTCGCCGCACCACCATCTGCCAACCCGACGGGTCCAGCCAGGTTGGGAATAAGAGCTTTACTTTCAGCCTCTGGCGCCCACTGTGTCCCACTGGGTCAGGGGTGCTGGGAGCATCCCTGCCCTCCATCACCTCCCTCCGACCTCGCTTTTCCCTCTGAAACGAGGTTCCTTCAGTGCTGATGGCCCAGCTGTGAAAGAGGCTGGTGGCTCTTGTTCATCTGGTATGGGTCCAGGGCCTCAGTTTGCTCATCTAGAAAATGGGCTTGCATTTGCATGTGCCGATACCCTAAGGCCCCCACTTTGTGCCTTGCAGTTTTTGTGCAGGATCCACGAGGAGCCTACAGCAGTACCTGGCAAACCTTTAGGAGACCGAGGAGCATTCACTTCAAGGTCCGTTTTGGAACATGCTCAGGGAACACGTTGTTTCATGAAAAGTGATTTCCTGAAGGTTTAGGGCTCATCTATCAAAGGAGGGCGAAGCTTTGTAGAGTTTTGACCATTGGGGGGAACTGTGCTCAGTTGCCGGGGACACAGCCCCTGTCCGGAGGGGATGTCCGGCTCACCCTTACTCTGCCGGCAGCCCCGCCCGGTCCTAGCGTCCGCTGCTGTCCTTGCTCTATGTGCCGAGCCGAGGGGCCCTTGCAGCTCTGAGGTAGCACACGTTTACCCCGATGTTGAGTGTCTCCAGGGTTGTGAACCCTAAAGCTTCTGTTTGACGAATATTGATAGTGCTGGGCCTTCTACTGGGTGTCAGGAAGCTGGCCCACAATTACAGTATGGGCTGCTGAGCATGGGGACAGAGGTGGTGTGACCCACGGAGCCCAAGGAAGGCACTGGGGAGTCCTCAGGGCCATTGTCCTAGGGGATCGCTTGAGGATTTCCTGTGCATTACTTGGGGAACAGTGTGCCAGGCTAGGAGGACAGAATGAGCCAAGGCATGGAGGCGTGAGAAAGCCTGGGGTGTGTGTGGTTTGGTAGCCCCTGGGGGTCTCAGGTGGGCTTTGGATGGTGGAGGACACCTGAGACTTGACTTCCAGATAAATGGAGGAAATTCCAGGCAACAAGCCCCTTTGCTCTGAAAGGGGGCGCCGGCAGCAGACATTGCTATTTGATCACCACCGCTAAGTCTTGCTAAATCCCAAGCTGCTTTGTTCCACAGGCAAACAACTCTTGAGCTAAATTTCTAAGTGAGGGTGAGGTATGGGTGCAGCTAGGAAGGAAGAAGGTCCTTCCTCATTGAGTAGAGACATGTTTAAAAGAGGAACCATAGCAGGGACCTTGTTTACATACATTTAATGAGCGAGGAGGCTTCACGCACTGTAGATGGGAGATTATGCCCATCTTACAGATGGTAATACTGAGGCTGAGAGAGGTGACTTCTCCAGGCCGTTTAGCAAAGAGTGCTTTAGCTGTTTCCATGGAGATGTGACTTCCGGCAGAGCCCTGGTGACAGAGTCGGAGGTGACTGGCTCTGAGTGGGTGTTGGGCCACAGGCGTGCCCTTAGCTGGCCTTGTCACTGAGGGCCTATCTCTCTCCAGTTTCTATAGAGCTAGGGAGGGGCCGCGCTGTTTGCTTTTCACCACCAGTAAGAGGAGAGTGGCTTCAAAGGGGAAGTCTGAGGAAATGGAAACTGAGCTTTTCTTTTTTCTCATAGGTCTCTTTTTTTGTGACCTCCAGAAATAATCCTGGGTTCTACCAGAGCCTGCCGCAGGACCATGGTAGACCCTACCCCACCCCCACTTCCGGCCAAACCAGGCTGAGGGCTGGGGTGGTGGGGAAGCCGACAGGAGGAGAGTGACAGGCTGTGGCTGGTGACTCAGTGCCAGGAGACCGTTGCCCGCTGACTCACTGCCCTGTGCACCAACACAGGCCCTTGAGGGCCCCCTTAGACATCATGGCGGCCCTCCCCTCTCTCCCTACTTCCTCCTTTAGCTAAGCTTAAGTTGTGACGGCATATGCTGGAAATCTCCCTAAGTGGCATTTGGGGGCTGAGCCGGCTCAGACAGAATCCATGAGGCCGGACTGTTCCTGAACTCTTGCGTCCTCCGGGAGTCCAGGCCCAGCCAGGCCGCAGGACCCAGCCGGGAGGGTGTCGGGGGCCTGCTCCTTGAAGCTCCTCTCATTCGCCCTTGACCAGATGCATCTGAACTTGTAGAATAATTTTTGGGCTACTTTGACAAAACGAGCCCCTCCCCTCTGCCTCTGGACATTAGCCCCTTGAGGGCAGGGAGGTGACTTTGAATCCCCCTGCAGTGGCCCTGGGCCAGCAGGGTAGTAGGTGCTCAGTTACCATGGGACAGTTGGGGCTTTTCCTGCCCACTCCCCCAGGTGAGTAAGTGCCTGACCCACTCCCCCAGGTTAGGATCAGAGGCTGACCCTGTTCTTCCCAAACCCATGGACTTCACCTATGGAGAGGTGAGGGTCCAGACTCAGTACACAAGGGTATTTTCTTCTCTGTGGCACTGGTGGTGTGGCCCTTGGCCACGGGGAAGGAGGTCCCGCCACCCATCCTTGGCTGATCCCTCTTTAGAAAGAACAGCAGCCTCCTTCAGCCAGTCCTGCAGGTACTCGCTCAGCACATGACGAAGGGGCTGGGTGGCTCTGGGGTGTCCGGGATAAGGACTCGGGGTTCCCAGGCCCCCACTGGAGAGTCCCCATTAGCAACAGCTTACAGGGAAAAGCCTGGCATGGGCCCTCGAATCCCCCTCCACGGTGGTAGGGAGAAGTTGGCCAGACAGTCAGGAAAAGTCAGGGGCTGGAGCCACACGGTGGGGTCCTCACTGAGCACGAAACTCTCCAGGGGCTCCCACCAGCCTCTGGCTAAATACAGCTTTTAATCCTGGCCTCCAGACCCGGCCTCCTCTCTAGGTCACCCCATGCCCTGTTTCCCTTTGCTCTCCGTCCCACACTGGCCTTCTCTCTGTTCCTTTACCAGGGCCAGTGTGGCCCTCTTGGTACACACCATTCCCTGCTCTGAGAACACCATTCCCCCAGTTGTTTGCCACACAGACCTCAGTTTCAGTGTGGTTGAAAGCACGGACCCTGAAGCCCATTGCCTGGGCTCAGATCCCAGCTGTGTGGCTTTGGGCAAGTGGCTTCCCTTCTCTGGGCCTCCTTCCTTCATCCAGGCTGCTGAGAAGAATAAAGAAATTGCTGCCCAGGGCCAGGCCTGCCCCCGCAGTGAAACCTTACCTCCTCAGAGGGGCCTCACTGGCTCCTGGATCCCTGTCACCTACATCTCATCCCACTTGGTTGCCTTCTGCATGCTGCTCCTATCTTGTAAATATTTACCTCCCCTTCTGGAACATCAGCTCCTGGGGGCTCACCTCCCTGCCCCTGGTTCCTAGACCAGCTCCTGGCACCTAGTAGGGTAGCTTCTCAGTAAGTGTTTATTCAGTAGTCCCTGCTTGCCAGAGCTGCCCTTGCTCTATTTTTGACCCTGGACATCCGAGGTGCAAAGGGGCAGTACTTGGCCCACGTGACCCAGTGGAACCGGAACTAGGCCCAGCCTTTTGACCCCTAGTCCCTTGCCCTTTGCCCTGACTCATTGGCCTGCTTGGCCGGTGCCCTGCCCAGGGCGCCTCTGTGTTGTGCATGGTGGGTGCCCTGCTTGCCTTCCCCCCCCCCCCCCGCGGGGGGCCACACCTGGCCATCTTGCCCTCTTCACTCTGCCCCTCCCCCGGCCTAGCCTGGCGCCTTCTTCCTCCCCACCCCCACGCCATTTGCATGTCTTCTTTTTTGTTTCATCTCTGTTGACTGCCTGTGGTTCTCTGGGCTTTAGGTCAGAGCCTGCCACCTCCAAGATAAGAAGAATATTTGGACCCAGTCCCCAAGACCTTTTACCTGTAAATGTTTTTGTGAGAAGAACATAAGGTGGCAGTACATTGGGCCCACATCCTGCCTGCCACCAGTGTTGTCCCAGAGGCCAGTTCTATGCAAAACCTGTTCACTTTCACCCACTTTTTCCTCTGTAAACCACAGACTGAGAAGTAGGACTCGTTCTGGTAGGCCCCTGTCCAGAGGTTACCTCCTTCTGGGGGCATGGAGGCAGGGTCTGGGTGCAAATCCTGACCCACTGCCTCGTGGCTGTGTGATCTGGGCCAGACCTTCCCCTTCTCCAAGCTGTAGTACCCTGAGCTGTGAAGGGAGAGGCTCTGTGAGGCTTGGGGAGAAGTCGACACTGGACGTGGGTTGAGGGCCGGTCATGTTCCAGGCAAGGTGCTCTCAGCAGAAGTGAGGGGTCTCTGAGGGTACACCTGAGTTTTTGTGGGGTGGGGGGTTTGCAGTTAGATCAGGGGAGGGGAAGACACTGAACCCCATGTAGATCACAAGCCCTGTCCCCAGAGATGTCATGCGAAAAACAATTCCCCAAACAGAATTCACTTTCACTAGGATCAGAATGTGGTTGCTCATTGTTCGGCTTTGTTCCGGGCAAAACAATGGCAGACTTCCTGGATGACCTCACTGGGGCGAGCCGTTGGGCCCGTGAGGCTGGGCTGGTCAGCATCTCCAGGCAAGCCTGCCCTGCCCTTTGCTGTGGCCACCTTGGGTGACCTGGGGTAATGGTGTGCCCAGACAAGGCCAACAGTTTGTGTTTGGGCCACACAATGTTTTAGAAATTAGAAAATGTAGGTAAGGCAACGGGAGCCGAGGAGAGCCACCCGTGGCTGGAACCCGGACTCCTGTTTGCCACAGACCCTCCTCCCTGAGGCCTCCCCACTGTACCCTGTCTTTTGCCTGCCAGGCCCTCGAAGGCCGTTGAGATTTTCAGGCATGAGTGATCCCGAGATACAAACAGATGAACAAGACAGAAGGATACAGACCACATGATTCAAGCCAATGATTAAATCTTTTAAAGGTGTACCTTTTTATGAGAAGGACAAAAAACCTTTCTTTGATTCATTTCTACTTTCTCTTCAAAAACAGCTACCCGTAAGGCCCAGGGTAAAATAGTGCTCTCACCACACCTCATGGTTTTGTTTGGTTGGTTGGTTGGGTTTTGGTGCTTATTTATTTATTTTTGTGCTTAATTTTTAAATGCTTCCTAGGGCCAGGATGGTACCTAAGGAGCATGCCCTTGGCAGACATTACTAATCGATCCCAGCCCTCCTACTCACTGAGCCTGTCCCTTGCCTGGAGTTTGTGGACACAGCGCTGGAAGGAGCCCCTTTGGATCTATCAGAGAAGTCTGGGAGGCTCTCCCTGGCTGCTGGAGGAAGCCTCTGGTCCAGAGTGCCATGCGTCCTGGCTATCGATGCCACTTCATCAGCCTGCCCAGCCCGTCCCTAGGGCCCTGGGCCCCTGTCACCTCTGTATCCTGTGGCTCCTCACTTCCCTGTCCACCATCACCTACTTCTCTGATGTGTCCAGTCCAGCAGCTTGAAGCTGACTTAAAGGCACCAGGCCTGATGCCACTTTGTCAGCTTGCTAAAGCAGGTGATGCAAAACAGCCGAGTGCTTGAGAACATGGGATTGAGGCCGAACCAGACCTGGGAGCCATTTGAAGCTCCAGCGGCCTTTTACTTGCTGTGTGATTCTGGACAAGTGACTTCACCTCTCCAGGCCTTGTCAGCAAAACAGGGATGGTAATGGCTCCCAGAGAGGGGGTTGACTAAGAAAATGCTTGCAAAGCCCTTAGCACAGGGCTAAATAAACGTGCCTGTAGTCATCGCTTAATAGATGCAGCTTGCTTTTTTCCTCTTTTTTAAAACACTGAGGCTATGATGCCTGCCACCCCGTATTAATAAAATTCCAAGGTGGTCAGCTATTTTCTTCAATAATAGCTAATATTTATTAATCACTTTGTATGTACCAGGCCCTGTGCTGGACATTTTACAGTCATCATCCTATTTAATCCCTGTGCAGTGAGTTCTTTTAACCAATGAGGCACAGAGAGGTTGTTACTTGCTCCGGGTCACACAGCTGGGTCGTGGCCTCAGTGAGCCCAGAACTCTGGCTCTGGAGTGGGCAGAGAAATGAGGAAAGGGGAGGATAAAGCCCTGCTCTGGAGTGCTTGATTCCGTAGAGAGCCCAACAGGACAGGGCGGTCCAGGCCCCCGGTATCCCCAGCTGTAAAATAGGTGGGTCATCCAGAGCTCCCCTGGGTTTCTAGGAGCCACTTACCTAACCCCCAGAGGTTTGCTGAGAAACACTAACTGTCCAGTGAGGCCCAGAGATGAATCTTAGAGGCTGACTGCGTGCTAAGTACTTTTGGGATGGGAGGTATTCTAAAGAGGAAACAGTGAAGTACCTGCCTTCTTATATTGGAAACCTTGTAGAAGCTCGTGAGTGGATAAGTCAGTGACAATGAGAGATTTAAATCATTCTTTTCCAGAGAGATTCTTGTGGGAAGCTGATTGTTTTTACTTGAGAAGGTTCAAGTTCTGCAGGGGAGGGTGAAAATTTCCCAGCTTCCCGGCAGCTCATCCAGGAAAAAGAGGCAAGGGCTTGATTTCCCCACAGCCTTGGACTGAGGTGGCAGATGCTGGGGGAGGCAGCCGCAGCAGGGTCTGTAACTCGATTCAAGATCCAGCTGGCTGGTGTGTGGGCACCTGGGGCCAGGGGGGTTGGGAGGGCGTGGAATGTGGGCAGGATACCCAGTCCCTAGCCCTACCCTGCTCTACCTCTGCATTCCTTTTCCCTCTGGCCTTAGCATCCCCATCTGCAAACAGCACAGAGGCCTCCTCCTTTCTAAACTTTGCTCTGGTGCCCTAGGCATTGGGCAGATCAAGATGGGAGTTCTGACTTCGGTCTTCCTGGGTGCTTAGCCTCAGGCAGGCCGCTCACTTCCCTGCTTGAGCTTCAACTTCCTTCATCGGTAAAACAGTACTAAAAATCCCTTCCACAATAAGGCTCTTTGAGGAGTAAATAGAACACTATTTAGTGACAGCTAAGCACAAAGTAAATACCAAAAAATCTGGTAGCTGTAAATCGGGGAGAAACCAATCCTCGGCATTGTTGGCACGCGTTGCCGGCACCAGGTTGGATCTGTCCACGGACGTGCCAAAGCTGACCAGGTGATCTGCAGGTGGGTCTTCAGGCACAGCCAGTTCTGGCCGTGACCCCTGGAGCAGAGAGACAAGGAGCACTTCAGCTGGCCAAGGAGGGAGGCTTCATCCTGGAGCCTCTGGATCAGGGCTGATTCTGATGCCTATTCTAATCGCTTCTCGCTGTAATAACCAAAGAGGAAGCTCTTAAAATGGGGAATTATGTATCACGGTCGCTACAAAATAGCCCTGGGCCTGGCGCCAAGGAAAACAGTTCTCGGCGGCGGCCGGCAAGGCAGCGGGCTGCTGGAGCGCCTGGGGGGGCTTCTTCCTAAGTGCTTACTGCACCGGGTTGGGGGGGGCGGGCCGCTGCGGGGTGACAGGTGGGAATCGGTGGGCCTCATCATGAGTCCGTGGAGATGGATGGTAGTACTCCAGGGAAGGTGGTGTCTGAGGTGGGGCTGGGCTGACAGAGGGGTAGGTCAGAGCTGAAGGTTCGGGCACGTTACGGTTACTGTTACTATCAGCTGTATGACCTCAGGAGTGTCGTTTGGCCTCCCTGGGCCTTGCTGATCTCACCCTGAGTAGAACTAAGGCCTTATATACCCCAAGGTCAAGGTGGGCCCTGATAATTATGGCAGTAACAACAGTAATACAGCGCTACTATTTAAGGAGTACTTGCTACTTGCCAAATGCTGTTCTAAGTACTTTCCATGCATTCTACACACACCCGCCCCCCACCATTCAGCCCTTACATCATCCCCATGAGGTGGGCATGATTAGCCCCATTTTACAAATGAGGACACTAAGGATCAGAGAGGTTGAGTGACTTGCCTGAAGACACCGAGCCGGGAAGTGGCTGTCAGCTTCTCGGCCAGGGCTCACACTCTAGTTCCTGCAGGGGTCAGGCTGCCACCGGAGGGCTCGGAGCAGCTGTGTTAGGGAGCCTGAGCCTGAGGCGTGGGATGGACGAAAGCAGTTCTGTGGAGCCAGTGTCCCAAGGAGAGGGGAGAATGGGGAGATGGGGGCGAGGCTGCGGTGAGGAGTTTGTGTTTTCTTCCAGGAGTGATGGAAGGTTGGGGGTGGGGGGTGCATTCTGGACTGATTATGCTCTAGACCTTGCCCCCAGCTGCTGTGCTGAGAACAGTTTGTGGGGGGCTGGTACAGTGTAGCAGCAGGGAGACCTGGGAGGAGGCTGCCGTGGATGCCCGGGCAAGAGCTGTCAGGGCCCCGACGGTGGTGGTTGCCTTGGCGACGGAGAGATGTGGGTGGATGCCAGGAATGTACAGGAGGCAGAAGCCAAGGGGCTTTCTGCAGTGGGCTTATGCAGGCATGGGGCTGGTCAGACACCCCGGAGGGGCTTGGAAGAAGTCCCTTGAGAGGGAGGTGGGATGCCTGCCTCTGGATCTGGCCTCATTGAGAGGCATGAGTGAGTGAGTCTTGGGTGAGGCCATGGACCATGACCTGGCGGGGAGGGAGCCAGAGGTAGGGCTGCTGGCTGTGTGTTCTCGAAGGGCGCGTGGGCTTGTTTCGTGGCAGCCGTGGATGAGACAGGTGACGTAACAGAAGAACCCATCCCTGGATGCACTTGGGGTGAGGAGCGGGGACACCCCCATAATGCCAGATGCGTGACAAGCCCCAGTTCTGCCCCATTCAAGTCCCATCCCACATCCCGGCTCAGCCACGGGCGTTGGGAAGACGGGGTCCTGAGTGGAGAGGGGGCTGGAGGTCTCCCCTCGTGGGAAACCAGAGGCCAGAGCAGAGGGTCTCATGGAACTTGCTACCCCCATCCCCGCATTTCCGCAGGGTTCTCTGAGTGCCAGCCTGGCCGGTTGGTTTCGGGGCCCAGAGGGCAGAGCCAGGACTCTCAGGGTAGCCACAGGGAAGCAGACCCCGGCTCCTGGTGTCCTAGTGGGGAAGAACCTTCGCCATTCCCAGCTGCCTATGTGGGCAGAAGCCGGCCACCTCCCCCCTCCTCCTGTCTGACCTTGTGAAGTGCCTTGCAGCCCCGAGATCCAAGGAGAGCCTGAAAGGGCGGAACCGACCCTCTTGGTGAGGAGGTTCAGGGGTCATTCCCTGAAAAACATCTTCACTAGGAGGGACTTGAGTCCCACATCCTCCAATTATGCTCCCATCCAGCCGGCCCACAATGGGCCGCCCAGATAACCATCGGGGGCTGCACATATTAATGCTGGAACAATGCTGGCCGCTGGGGCTATTTTTACAGTAGCCATACGCCCGGCCGGACCCCCACGTCGCCTCGAGGGAGCAGGGCAAAGAAAGGCTGTGCGGATGCCGCCGCCAGTCTGCGCTCCAGGAGACAGAGGAAGGGCTCAGCGAGCGCCTGGCGGCTCCAGGAAGCCTTTTCTTGGTCTGCTCATGGCCAGATAGCGAAACAATCAGGGTCCCCCACCCCGAGCCAGGGAGAGGAAGGAGGCGTGGGGGAAATGGGGATTCTGTTGTGCTTTTGTGCCTCTGCTCCTCCAAGCAAGGCCCCTGCGGGCCCGGCTGCTGGGGCCAGGCCAGTGCACCTTCTCTCTGCACACCCCAGGTCCGCAGGCGGCCCCCGCCTCGCCCTGCCCCGACCGCCACCTACGCCAGGCAAGGCGCGGAGGCTGCGACATGGCTGGCGTCAGAGAGTTGGGAAGTGGCAGGCCTGGGGTTTGTACTTAGCAGCAGCTGCTTGCAGACCCCACCCTGAGCACCATTACGCATCAGTTCTCCTGCGCTCCAGGTTCTGGGCACAGCAGTAATAAGACAGGTCCTTGCCCCACGGAGCCTCTGTTCTTGTCAGTCGAGGGGGAGACTGTTAACAAGGAAGCAAGGACTCGAACAGACATGATCAGGTGGTGCTAAGCACTTTGACAAGGCAGTCTCAGATCCCCACTGGAGACGTCCCGCGAGCCGGGTGGCAAGCTGGCCCGGGTGTGCCCGGGTGACGGGGCTGCATCTGGTCCAGCTGATGGATCCCATAAGGAGTGTGAACCCAGTGTGGCCCGACGCCCTTCACATGTTTTGAAAAAACCTAGAAATCTCCACTTTTCTCTGTTATTTCAGTGTCGGCCAACAGTTTGGATCATGAAGACAAGTAGTACCCCAGGCTGTTTGACTATGAGTTGGTCGCCTTTCCTTTCAAGCTTTTTATTCTGCAGATAAAGAAAGTGAGGCTCAAGGAGGGGTGGGTAGGCCCACTAGCTCTGGCTCCCCCAGCTCAGCTGTCTCCCGTGGCCTCTGCCATGTAGGGGTAAAGCCTCAAAGGCACCCTCTCCCCCTGGGCTGGGACTCATGGTGCTTTTGCCCTCAAGACCGAGGTGTGTGTGTGGGCGGGGGAGGGGGGGGCGGTTAGGACTCGGGGACCTGAGAAGTAGAGAAGGGAGATATTCTGCCCTGGCTGGTGGCAGCCTTCCTAAGCAGGGGTGGGCTAAGGGTGATCCTGAACAGCTCCTGGAGGCTTGGAGACTTGACCTCCCCTGGGCCCTTGCATTGCTGAACCCAATAGGGAGTCAGAGGGCAAAGGAGCCTGGATGGTATACGGGTTAGAGCAAGCCAGAGAGTGGATAGAGAGGGATGGACAAAGGAAGATTCACCTGCATTCTTCCATAATCCTCACAGTGCAGAGATGTGACTGGTTAATGAATTGCAAATATGTTTCATAAATACCCATTTTCCATACTTTGGTGGAAACCTCCTTTTCAAATACTGTTCCTATCTCAGCCTGAAACCCCATTCCTTATTCACTTATGTTTATCCATTCTTTAAAAGCTCGGAACGAACACCTCCTGTGGCCAGGCACTGTGCTGAGTCTTGAATGAAACGGGAGCCATCATTTTCTAGGCAAATGTGAGATGCAGAAACGGTATCTGCTCGTTGCTAGAAAATGCAGGCAGGCTGTTATTGGGAAGTTACCTTAGAGTTGCCCAGAGTGTGTCATATTTTGTAGAGATGATGCCAGGGTCGGGGCGGGGGGGGGGGGTTTGGCTTCATGCTTCTCTGCCTGCGGGTAGAATGCGGTGTGATGTGTGGGGATGACAGGCATGGGGTCCCTGCGCTTCTGTTGAGCAGGTGCCTGGGGAGCGGAAACGGTCAGTTCCTGAATCTCGAGGACCTGATCACCTAGAGGGGTCCGAATCACTCGGGTTGTTGTCAGAGCCGTGGACAGACGGGATGGCAGGCCCCTCGCCACAGGCCTGGGCTGGTCAGAGCCCGCCAGCCCGTGGATGAGAAAAGAGATGTGCCAAAGACGAACGGGCCATCCCTTACTGAGCGCACGCTGGCTTCTGTTTTGTCCCCCACAGAAAGCGAGGAGGACATGGCCACCAAGGAGAAGCTGCAGTGTCTGAAAGACTTTCACAAAGACATCCTGAAGCCATCCCCAGGGAAGAGCCCAGGCACGCGGCCCGAAGATGAGGCCGAGGGGAAGCCCCCTCAGAGGGAGAAGTGGTCCAGCAAGATCGACTTTGTGCTCTCCGTGGCTGGCGGCTTTGTCGGCTTGGGCAACGTCTGGCGTTTCCCGTACCTCTGCTATAAAAATGGTGGAGGTAAGCCTGGGCTGGGCTGGGCTGGGCAGCGAGTGGCCAGCAAGGAGAGGGAGGGGCCAGACCGTGGGGGCCTCTCTGTGCCCCGCTTTCCCAGGCCCCCACCTGGAACCTCTGTGTGCCCACCCCATCCCACCCCACTTCAGAGGCAATACATGAGCATGCCTGAGAGGCAGGTGACGTTCTCTCGGTGTCTTAACTCTGCAAACTCGGGCAGGTCCCTGACTCTCTCTGACCCTCCAGTTGATCCCCTCAGAAGAGAGGCAGTGAGGCCAGGCCCATGTGTCCCACAGATTCGCCCAGATCCATATGCTTTTGCTTTGGCTTTTTCTAACTTAACCCAAAGGCACTTCAAAAGCAAGCTTTGTTTCCCCCCGATAAATGGAAAACCAGTATCATTTGCTGTGATAGAAAGGTATCCAGGAAAAAAAAATACAGTGAAGGTATTTCTAGTACTTTTTAATTTAAAATTTTTCTCCCCTTGTATTGAGATATAATTGACTTATAACATGTATTAGTTTAAGGTGTACAACGTAATGAGTTGATACATGTGTATATTGCTAAATGATCACCACAATTAGTTCAGTTACCATCCATGACCTCACATAGTTATAACGTTTTTTCTTGTGATGAGAACTTGAGATTTACTCCCATAGCAGTTTTCAAATATGTAGTACAGCGCTATTAACTATAGTCACCATGCGGTAGGTCACGTCCCCAGAACTTAAACCTTGAAGTTGTCTCTTTTTGACCACCTTTGAAGATCATTTTTAAAATATAAGGCCCCTGTCTGGGTGTTTGGTTAGTTGGTTGGTTTGGGTTTTTGTGGTTTTTTGTTTTTTGTTTTTTACACCTGCTGAAGGCTCTGAGCTAGAATCCTCTCCTGTTGGAGGTGTCAAAGTCCGGCAGCATGTGACAGAGACCTTCTCCCTGGTGCAGGAGAGAGCTCAAAGAGCCCTGGGCAGGGAGGAACGGCTCGGCCCTCGTGACGGCCTCAGTCGGAGGCTCGTATGGCAGCAGATGGCATGCCGCGGCCGCCCAAGTTAGAAGAACCACCTTTTGGGAAATTCTGCCTTAGAGCCTGGTTTCTTAACCTTTTGTAGGTCTCAGGCGCCTTTGGGACTCTGATGAGTGCCCTAGACGCTCCCCAGAACAAAGCACATAGCCATAGACCCAAGTTGCCCACAGTTTCAAAGGGTTTATGGACCCGCTGAAGCCATTAGTGGACACCAGGTAGGAACCCTCGCCCTGGCTCTTTGCCCTCACTCCTCCCCTGGCTCCCACCCCGAGCTGGAGATGCCCACCTCTTGCTTCTCATCACTGCACTCTTCCTCGCTAGTTCTTCTTAGCTGCCTGCCCTGGGCGGGCCTGGGGAAGGACGGGTGAAGGCTTCATGAGGAGGCCGTGTTTGAGATGGACGGATGTGGGGAAGGCAGGCAGGTAGTTGGCACAGCGTAAACAAAGGCTCAGAGGCTTAAAAAAGCACCTGGTGCATCTGGAGGAGGTGAGAAGGCCCCCTGGAAAAGTGATGTCAGCTGGACAGATGGGCAAGGCCTGGAGACTTTTCAACCAGGTCCAAGAGTTTGGCCTCTATCCCAATGTCCCTCACTCATTCTCTTGGATCTCATTGGCTGGGAGGGCTTGGGAGCGGCCCCCGTGACAGCCACAGCCTGACCCTCACCACTCTGCTCTCTCTGCAGGTGCATTTCTCATACCGTATTTTATTTTCCTGTTTGGCGGCGGCCTGCCTGTGTTTTTCCTAGAGGTAATCATAGGCCAGTACACCTCTGAAGGGGGCATCACCTGCTGGGAAAAGATCTGCCCCTTGTTCTCCGGTGAGTATGGGACAAAGGTCACCTGGGGCCTGGTGTTCATCGGTTCAGCACATTTTTATTGAGCACCTGCTATTTGCCAGGTACACTGGAGCCTCATGCAAGTCCACTTGTGCCTGTGCTTGACCCAGGGTAGCAGGTGGCACATTGTTCCCATGATGCTGCTGCCCATCATAGCTGCTCAGCACGTCCAGGCTGTTCCCACCTCTGGGTCGTTGAAGGATTGCAGCTGCTTAGCAATGTAGTGCAGAAGATAGGCGCTCAGATCAGGAGTCTGTATGGCTTCAAGTCCCACTTCCTCCTCTTGTTCAAACTCTTGTTATTTTGGAATAGTCACTTAATCTCTTTGGGCCTCAGTTTCTTTATCTATAAAATGGAAATAATGTGCTTACTTCATAGGGTCGCTATGAAGACAAAATGACATAGCTATGTAAAAGTGCTTTGTATACATAGTAAGCTCCAAATTAAGGGTAGCTTTATTATCATTACAACATTTAGTCCTGTGCCTCACACCTAGTATGCACTCATAAAATAATCACTGTTATGGTTATAATTGGCAGGGTTGGGAGGATGTGTGGATCTGTTCATTCATTCATCTATATAAATCCATCCATCCATCCAGTAAACTTTCTTCCATTAGTCAATGGTTAGACCAGCCATCCATCTTTCTGGCTAGCTATCCACTCATTCATCCATCCATTCATCCACCTAACCTTCCAACCAACCACCGTCCATACATCCATCAACAAATTGGATATCCATCCATCAATCCAACATCCATCCACTCAGCTGTCTTTCCAACCAACCAACCAACGAACCATCCATCCATCTACTCATCTATGTGCCTAGCCATCCATTCATTGAGCTATCCCTCCTCTATACATCCTTCCATTCATCCACCTTATCGGACCATCCATTCTTTCATCATCCATCCAGTCATCCGTTCATCCTACAAATATTTGCTGGTCCTTGTTGAAGAGCCCCGTCTGGCCCCAGGCCTAGAGATACCAGGGTTGACTACGTGGCCGTGGTAGGTCTGGCCTCCCTCCTGATGCTCCTCTTTCTTGCCCACACCCACAGGCATCGGCTACGCCTCCATCGTGATCGTGTCCCTCCTGAACATATACTACGTCATCATCCTGGCCTGGGCCACATACTACCTGTTCCAGTCCTTCCAGTCGGAGCTGCCCTGGGCACACTGCAACCACAGCTGGAACACACCCCAGTGCATGGAAGACACTATGCGCAGGAACAAGAGCCTATGGGTCACCCTCAGCGCCAACAACTTCACCTCGCCTGTCACCGAGTTCTGGGAGTAAGGCCAGCCTCGCTGAAGGAAGGAGGGAGGACGTGGGTGGGGGCAGAGAGGACAGCCCACTCCCTCATCTTCTCCCCAGGGATGTGGTTGTCACTCTCTCGGGGTGGGGGGCGGGGAGGAGGGTGCGGATTTGGAGATAAATCCATGCCTTTGGTCTCAGACAGGCCTGGAACCGAATCCCAGTTCTGCCATTTTACTGGCTGTTTGAACTTCGGCAAGTCACTGCCCCTTTCTGAGCCTCAGTTTCTTTAACTGTCAAATGAGGGGAATGAATCGTTCCTACACCCGTATGCAGGTATATGTACTTCTGTTGTCTGAAAATGATATAGTTTTCTTAATGTATTTTAGAAAAAAATATAGTTAGCACGTCAAACCTGTTATTGCACAGAGAAAAATGCACATACGAAGCTGATATAGTTACTCAAGCGAAAAGGTGAGTCGATAGAGTAAAAAATATCTATCAGTTAGCTTTTGCTGTGTAACAGTCGCCCCCAAATTTGGTGGCTTTCAGCAACGACCATTTATTTGGCTCATGGTTCTGCTGATTGGCAGTTTGGACTGAGCTTGGCTGAGCAGTTCTGCCAGTCTTTGCGGGGCTCCCCCGTGGGTAGGTCAGCTGTAGGACATCAGGATAGCTCTTCTGGGGATTAGCTGGCTATTGGCTGGGGGGCCAGGGGCAACCGGTCCATATGGGCCCATCACCCAGTGGGCCAGCCTGGGCTTGTTCACGGGCGGCTCAGCACGTGACCACGAATGGGGGAGCCCCTGTGCAGGAGTTCTTTTCAAAACTCTGTCGGCATCATTTTCACTCATGTCCCATCGGCCAAAGAAAGCCATAGACTAACCCAATCCAGGAGGTGGGGAGAGAGGCTCTGTCTCTTTAGGAGAGGAGGGGAGAACCACCATGTCGTCAGCAGCTACGGGAGTATAGACGCAGGACAGACATCAGAAAGGCGGAATGTGGAGACCTGAAGTTTGGGTAACTCTTAGCTGACGTACAGGGGAGTCCTTTGAACACAGTGCTTGGAGACCAGTCGCAAAAGCACTCATGGGTCACTTTCCCTGCTCTTCATGATCTATGAAACTTGGGGTTCAGCACCTGCGTACAGCCCCAGTGATCCTGGAGATGAAGTTGATAGCGGGGGGCAGGAGACAGTATTAACGATGGGGGTGGTCCCTCATCATCATGAGATGATACTCCTTTTTGGGTCAGCTTTGCAGCTTCCAAGGGTCTTCCCACCTCTGAGAACCCAGCCCAGCAACGGACCCACAAGAGAGGGGGTGTCCTGCTGGCCGGTCCCAGCCATGCTTGAGGGCCAGGGCCAGGAAATCGTGGGCAAGCAAGGATCAGGTGGTCCTCAGTCAGGGGGTCCCTGTCCTTGTCATGACACGCAAGCCTGTGGTCGATGCTCACAAGTCCCTAGGCCTACTTGGACAGGGGCTCTTTCTTTGTGTGTACATATTTTCCACTTGCAGACAAAGAGCACATTACAAGCACACTCATCACCCCCTCCACGCCACACCCTCTGGAGAGCTGAGTTTACAGACAAAGAAATGCGGGCACTTCATTCTTCTCACTTGAATGGGGCCCGAAACCACAGCCCTGTCTGTCCTAGGCTGTTCCTGGCACAGCCTGACCACCCATAGCCCACCCCGCCCAGGACACTGGCACTCAACCAGCCACTTGGGTGCCTGCTGGAGCCTTACTGCCTCGGGCCTGGGTTGGTTGTCCGGGCTTTCATGAACCCTCGGTCTGTCACCTCTAGCTTGGGCAGGTGCTGTTGCCCCTCTGGGCCCCGATGGCCTCACCTGTGCTTGGGGAGATCCTAGCACTGCCCTCCCAGCGTTGTGGGGTTGCTCTAACTGAATGAGACTGTGCATGGCCAGTCCTGAGAAGCTGCTTGAGAAATGCAGGCCATTATTATCTATTTAGTGCCCTCATAGTGGATCAAACTGCCCTCCAGGGGCGTTTGGAACTCAGGTGATCTGACCTTCAGAGGGACAAAGAGTGGCCCCTTCTCAAATGCCCATACCCTCCCCCTCCGCCCCTGCCATTGCAAATGCGGCTGTCCTTCTGGCTCATCTCTGCTGTCATAGGCCTGAGGGCTCTCGGGAAGGGGCTCCCGTGAACCATGAGGTCCTGAGGGGGTCCAGTTGTTCCCCATGCCTTCTCACCCACCTGTCCCCTACACTCAGCCCTCCTGGGAGTTCTCGGGCTCCTGCCTTCCAGAATCCTCATTCTGAGCACCCAAGCTGCCCTTTCTGGCCTGGAAGCCGTGAAGATAGGATTTATCTTTGGAAATGTCCTGGGCTTGCAGGCAGCTTCCCAGGGCCCACAGGATCCGGATGGACTTTCTCAGCCCACAGAGCACTGGCCACCTGCCTGGTGCTCACCTCCCATTCCAGCCTTCGGGTCCTAGCTGAACTTTGTGAGCCCACCTGAACATCCAAAAAGAACTTGCCCTCTTTCTGGAACCCTGGGGAGGACTGGGGTCCACAGAGCAAGAGCCTGGAATGCAGGCTTAGTTGAGGAGACCAGGCCCGCCGCCACGCATGAGCAGAGGCTGAGGCCAGTGAGTAGGGCTGGGGGCTTCAGTGCAGTGCAGCCCTGGGCCAGGCCTATAGGTGAGAAGGGCCCAGTCCCCAGCCTTCCAGAGCCTTCCCTTCTCCTGCACGTGAAAGAGGGGAAAGGAAAGAGAACTAACGTGGAATAACTAGCTCCCATGAGCGTTGTGCCAGGGACATGTCCCTCTCTTTGGCATTTCATCTTTGCAGAGACCCTTCAGGTGGGGAAGTGCATGGGAATCCTCCCAAATTCCTGCCTGCCTCAAATCTCACATCCAGTTCCCAGATGCTCTGGGCTCTCCCTTTCAAGTATACCCGGAGTCTGACTACTCTCCCCACTTGCAGTCCACCCCCCCTCCATGGGACCCCCAGCATCACTCCCCCAGACCCCAGCACTGGACTGTCCTCTCCCTGCCTTACCCTTGCAGCTCTGAAGTCAACCGTGAATCCAAACATGGCATTTGTCAGCTCAGAACCCTCTCGTGGCTTTTCCCATACTATGATCTGGCTCAGCCAGAGAGGATTAAGTGAGAGTGTTTGAACACAGTGAGTGCTCACTGGATGCTGATTCTTCTTACTGATTCCATGTCTGCCTCCACTTGGCTTCGGAGCCTGGAGCAGCAAGTTAACTACCCCTCTCAGGCCTAGTTTCCTCATCTGCAAATGAAAGGGCCATATGAGCTGGGCTCTGAGGCACAAATAGGAGCTCACTAGGCTGAAAAGGAGAGCCAAAAGACATTCTGGGGGGAAGGAACAGCCCATGCCGAGGCATGGCATTCTGAACACACACAAGTGTTTGGGAACCGTTAAGTCATGAGTTTGGCCCGAGCATAGGACACATGGGACCAGGAGAAGGTTTGAGGCCTCGAATGTTAGCCTGGTAAGTTTGAGCTTTGTTCTCTAGGAGGGGGAACCATGGAAGGTATACGAGAAGGGGAGTGACATGATTGAATCTACTCAAGGAACACACTAGTGGGAGAGAGACTAGGACATATATTAAGCACCAACTGTATACAGGGCCTCAGAGGGTTCAGCCATCAGTGGGTCTGGGTTCCGGGGTGAAACAGTTTCTATGATTTCCCCCGAAAATAGCCACTGGCCCTACAGTGACTGGTTCTGGGGTTTCCATCAGGAGAGGCTCCCGGGGACATGACTGAGGTGGCAGTGACTGGTGCCAGGTTAGGCTGCCGAGCAGTGAGGATACTCTCAGAGTGCTGGTCTCCACGCCCCTGGAGCCAAAGCCCAGCCCCAGCCGATGTTTATCTCCACTTCTCTCACCTGCAGCAGACGTGTGGGTCCTTGAGGTGGACCAATACCCGACGGGTGTCTGGGAGCTCCCTGGGAATCAAGATAACACGGCACCGTGAAAGCTGAGACTTCCGTATGGCCCTGGACAGGGAAGGAATTTGCTGATCATCCCTGCCAGCCGCCCTCCCCCTCTCTTGTTTTACTAGAGGAGAGAGTTGGGAGCATGGGTGATGCTCCGGTCCCTTAGAGCAGGGGGCCTGCCTCTGGCCCCCACACGTCCCAGCTGCATGACCTCAGGGCAGTCACCTCACCTCTCTAAACCTTGAGGATAGCATGGTTCCAACACCTCACAGTCTGGCTCGAGTTAAAGAGCTAGGACAAGTGATATGCTAAGGACAGGGCCTCCAGTCATGGCTCATTGGGTATGACACTGAGGACCAGAGAGGTTAAGTGACTTGCCCAAGGTTACACAAGCAGCTAGCTAGAACAGAGCTCCCAGCCCTCACCTCCGACACCGGTCTCTGTGTCCCCACCAGCTACAAGTCCACGGCCACAGGTAACATTGTGCCGTGTGTGTGTGACCCACTCTCAGGGGGGGTCTTCTCTTGGTGTGGACCCACCCCATCTGCAACGCTAAAGCACCATTGTCAGCAGGAGCCGGCGAGATGTCCTCTTACAGAGCCCCGTGAAAGCCACCGGGGCCCCTGAGACAGTCATTTCACGATAGCTTCATGATTTGACTCAGAGTTGCTCTGTGACGGAAAACAGAGCTTCTGCCCCCGGTTAACCTCATCCTGCTGGTCCCTGCTCTGGGGTCCTCGCTCTGTCCCGAGGGTCCTGCTTCACCCTAGCCCTGGAAGACAGGCGGGGCCAGATCTGGCCGGAGCCATGCCTTCCTCCCTGGTTCCTCCCGAGCCCCCTGGGAGCTCAGCACGTATCATTAGACTTTATTAGAATCAAAGAAATGAGTCATATTTGCAAACAAGCCGTGCTCAGCCAATCTTCCTCTGCAGCTGTCGGAAGGAGGAGGCGGTGGAGAAAGCCTTGTGTGGCCCCATGCTCAGGGCGGACGGGCTCTTTTATAATTGTTGCCTCCGCCAGTCTCCAGGGAAGAGCCATGGCCAATAAATGGCTGGCCGGCAGTCAAAAGGAAACGATTTGGCCCACTCGGAGGACGTATTTACATCTCTGAGTGCCGGCTGGACGGCAGCGGGGCGGCCGACTCACAACAGACGTCCAGGCGATTCTTTTTTGGATCCCACCCTGGAATGAATCATTACTATTCTTGGACAAGAATGCAGCTCACCTCTGGTTCTCCTCCCTCTGTATGAGCGATGCGGGGAAGCCTGGGATTCTGAGGGCCCTCATGAAGGGCAGAATAGGACCAGGCATATGGGTGGCTGGTCCCAGGGCAGCATCAGAAAAAGGGATCCAGGCCCAGGGTTGATTTTTATCTGGGTCATGTCAGGTGAATTCCTGAACCTCTCTGAGCCTCAGTTTCCCCATCAACCAAATGGGTATGATTACTTTACTCAGTTAATGCCTATTGAACACCTACTCTGTGCCAGGCACTGTTCTGGATCCAGCAGTGATCAGACACAGGCCCTGCCTCCGTGGAGATGGCATTCTAGTAAGACAGACGGACATTAAATGGATAGCACAAATATAATTGTAATATAAAAGCGATGACAAATGATGAAAAGTAAAGCCAGGGCAGAGGAAGGAGAGTGACCAGGGATACTTTTTATACGATGGCCAGGAGAGGCTGCCCCAGTGAAGTAGCATTTGAACAGAGACCTGAAATGACACAGGGAGGCAGTTGGCATGTCATATAACAAGTGACTGACGAAACAACCTGTTCAAAGGTCCTGAGGCAGGAATGTGCTCAGTCTATTCAGAGATCATACCAGAAGACACTGGCTGAAGGGGCCATATGGGGGATGAGGTTCAAGATGGGACAAGCATACATAAACTTGTCCTGGACATGTCTCATTTATATACCTGTGGTCCCAGTGTCCTTATTAATAGGTCTGAATGATAAGAGTATTTGGTCACCTTATTCAGGGAGGCCAAAAGGGATGGGGCAGGTTAGGGGGGCCTTTTAGCCAGGTAGGTGGGAGCCATGGGAGGATGTGGGACAGAGGAGTGGTGTGACCCGTCTTTGGGTCTGGACAGATTCTCTCTCGATGAGAACAGACCTGGGGGGGAGGGTGACCGTGGAGGCAGGAAGACAAGTGGGGAGCCCACTGAAAAAGCTCTGGGAAGCAGTGGGGGTCCAGACAGGAGTGGTGGCAGTGCTGGGGACATGTGGCTGGATTTGGGGTACCATGCAGTCTCCTGGGGTGGTTAGGAGACTGCTGAGGGGCAGTGCACCATGGCTGTCCCTCTGGGGCACAGCACTTTACAGTTTACTGAGCCCTCTCACGCACCACCGTGGGAAGGCCCAACAGATCCCTGTCTGCTGTTCTGGGGCTGAGGCTGTGGGAGTCCCACGTGGGAGGGACTCGTGGAGGGTCCTTCACGCGGGGGTCCCTTCAGAAAGGGATTCGGATGGCCGCACACGCTCTCCGGCCTCCACGGCTACCCAAAGCTATCTTTGGAAAGGATGTCGGTCACTTTGGCCCCGAGCCCACGTTGGGCTCTGTTTTGACAACCCCTGACTGATGAGACACATTCATTCCATTCCTAGAACGTCTGCACGGCCCATTACAAACATTTTCAAGACTTCTAAATAATTTTTATAAAGGTGCTATTAAAAACATTGAATCATTCGTCTAAAAACATCAAACATTCAAAGAGAAAAACATTCAAGTAGAAAAAATGATACCCAAGGCCAAGTGCGCTCCCCTCCCCCGCGTCCCCACCACCAGGTCCCCCCTCCCCACAGGCAGCGACTGACTGCAAGCAGCGGCGTCTTGTGTGTCCTGCCAAAAATAGTCTGTGCGCATTCAAGCACAAATGTACATCCACCCCCTTCCCTTTTTAACACAATAGGGAGCATGCCATAAGCGCGGTTCACCTTGCTTTGTTCACTTATTTTATCTCCAGGATATCGTTTCTTAACCTGCGCACAGGGAGCTTTCCCACCACCTCGAGGGCTGGGTGACATTCCACTGTGTGTCTTCTCTGTGCTGCTGAGCCCCTATTGATGGCCGTTTGGGTGGTTTCCAGTCTTTTGCTCCTACAGAGGGTGCTGTGATGACTAGCTCGGGCTGGACCCCGTCGTTGGCCACCCGTGCAAGAGTTATCATGGGAGAGAGGCTCGGGAATGGCATATTGCTGGGTCAAAGAGAACATGCCTTCTAGTGTCACCCGGAGGTGTCATGAGCTCCTCCAAGGAGATGGCCACCAGCGGTGGAGACTCGGTTTCCCCGTTGTGGCTTCCGTAGCTGGTCAGCTGCCCAGAGCCAGCCTGCCTGCCATCTGTGGCTGGCCCCGCTGGTTTACGGAGCGCAGGAGTAGGAGAAGGCAGAAAGGGTGTCCGGGAACCGAGGGGCTCGGTGTGGTCTGAGCTCTGCGGATTCAAGCTTCTCAGCCGACCTGGCCTGAAGAGAAAAGAAAAGGCGGGGCCCCTCCTCAGCATTAGCTGAGCACCTGCTGTGTGCCCGCCTGTGAGATCCTTGTCCTCGGGGCCGTCCGGAGGCTGGTAGGCAAGACAGCCTTTTCACCCGGAGGTTACATTTGGCGGAAGCGGGTGGCCGGGGAGACGGCCGGGGACTCCAGTCAGGTGTCCGCCGAGCAGCAGGAAAGGCTTCCCTGGCAGCACGAGGACCGTGTGGCTGCCGCGGGCGCCAAGGTGTGGAGGTGGAGAAGCACTCTCTCTCCCTGACGCTGCCCATTCACAAGGAAGCCTTGGCCGCTGCCCAGCGTGCCCCGGGCCTTCATTGAAGGCGCCGGGCGCTGGAGGCTGCACGGGGAAGGCCTTTTTGTTCTAAGCAGCCACCGCCGCCAGCCCCACGTGCTTGGCAGGGCCCCAGCCGGGGCGCGGTTGGCGGACGGCCTGCCTCGTGGGGATGCCCCCTGGCTTGAGGCTTCAGGGGGACCCTGGCCCATAGCAGGGGGACGGGGCAGATTCTTTTCAAAGTTTAGGCTCTATTCTCCCTGCTTATCAGAGGAGCAGTGCGGGGGAGTCCACAGAGCAGTGGCTTTGGGAGTCCGGCAGGCTTGGGTGTGGGGTGCTAGTTCTGCCCGCCACTGGCTGTGTGTCTGTGGGCGGTTGAATCTTCCAGGCCTCGGTTTTCCCCGTCTGTAAAATGGGGCAAATGACCTCTCGTCCTTGGATCAGATGAGATAAACTGGAAAGGCCTTGTGGATGTTCCGAGCACACATCGTCAGAGGTGCCCGAGGGGAGCCCCTTGATGTCGGGGTTCTCACCAAAAAAAAAAAAAAGGACAGGAATGCTGCCCCTTTTTAAGGTGAATGGAAAGATTTCATGACTTGGTTCTGAGTGCCGTGTGAACTTGCCTGTCACCTCAGTTGAGTCCTTGGTTCATTCACTCAACAGGTATCTACTGAGGCCCTACTATGTGCCCTGTGTCATTCTAGGTGCTGGGAGCACGGTGGCGGCCCAAAGAAAGGCCTCACTTGGATGCCACTTGAGATGGGGATCTTGGGTTTATTCAAGGTCCACATGTTGAAGCTTCTGTGGAAAAAAAAAAAAAAGGAAAAGCAATGAAGTATCCTGGCCCAGCGGGGTTTCCGAGACCCAGAGCCCTGACCACTGACTGGCTGGGAGCAAGGGAATGGTCTGGAATGCATTCCTAGGCAGCAGCCTGGGGGCAGAAGCTGTTATCTGTGTTTTACAGAAGAGGATATTGGGGCACGAAGTCACACCCCCTCTCTGCCTCTTGGGCTGGAGTGTGGCCTTGAAACCAGGAGCTAACTTTGGTCAGAAGGAATCCCCGCTTTTCCCAGGGGAGCACAAACTGCCTGTCTCCCGTGGTCAGCAGCCTAGGAGTCAGGGGACAGGGGACCCTGATGGAGTGGGGGGGCCGGGCTGACGTCCCTGTGCTTGATGCGCCCGCCCTTGGTCACTGCTTCAGTATCAGAGCTCTGGGACCATGGGGACAGTTTCTTGGCATTGAGTTTCGTGGCTTCTGGCTGCCAGCACCCTGTGCTGCCCCACCCCGACTTCAGATGGCTTCGGCCCCTCAGGGATGTGTCTGCGAGCAGGTGCCCATAGGCGTCTTCTGCAGGTCAGCGAGGTTCTTGGACTCCAAAGGCCCAGCGTCTGCGGCGTGATGCTGGGCAGGGCTGGTGGTTGCCCTGTGCCGATTAGCTTTCAGACCGTCTACCTGCCTCCTCCTGAGACCTTCACAATCCTGCAGGGAGTCAGGGGCAGGAGGCCAGCACTGCTTAGGTGCCGAGAGCTGCTCTGGGCGTCTCAAGGCTAGGATGGAAACAATAAGGTTTACCCAGTGCTGGCTGCACCCCAGATCTTATCGTTAGTACTTTGTGTGGGTTTTCTCTTAACAATGATCCCTGTAAAGAGGTGGGCAGGTGCTCTGTGGCCACATATAGAACAAACACTTTGCCCTCTTGAGGCGTACATTTTCATGGAGATCCAGATAAGAAACAGGGGTGAATAACATAAAAGAGGACTGGGACAGAGAGTGTAAATCAAATCCATTGATTTTACACGGTAGAGCCTAGTTTGAACCCATTGTTTGGCCCACAGTGGGCACTGAAGAAGGGTCTACTGAGAATCGATCACATGGGAATTAGTACCCATTTTACAGATGAGGAAACTGAGGCTTAGAGATGTACTTAACTTGCCCGAGGCCAGGCGGGGTTGATCCCAGGTTCACCTGAGGTAGGAGTCCGAATCTATCCCCTTGTTGACTTCTCCACAACCCTGTGACGTGGGTGGGTACTGCTTCAGAGACCCATGGGGATTCCAGGGCTTGGAGAGGCGAGGGGGCTTGTGGAAACACGGCACCTGAGCCAGGGTTTCAACCCCAGGCTGTTGGAGCCCTGGCCTCAGCTCTCTCTGCCCCAGGGCCCAGCCCGACTGACTTGTGGCTCTGTTTGCTTGAAGGCGCAACGTGCTGAGCTTGTCTTCAGGAATCGACGACCCTGGCTCCTTGAAGTGGGACCTTGCTCTCTGCCTTCTCCTTGTCTGGCTGGTCTGCTTCTTCTGCATCTGGAAGGGCGTCAAGTCCACGGGGAAAGTGAGTTGTGCGTCTGTCCCTCCCCTGCCTCAGGGGGGTCTACCCTCAGCAGAGACTCTATCCCCATCCCCCCAGGCCCTCCTGCTTGAAACTGGCCCAGACCGAAGAGCCAGCGTAGGTTGCTAAAGCAGTCCTCTGAAAGAAAATAAGGCCTGCTCTGTTGCATTTGCCCACTTCATGGTGTAAATACTCCCACCATGTCTGATTTCAAGTTACCGATGGTTTAACAACTAGCTAACAAGATTCCTGAAAGTTAGGTGCTGGGCTCTCTGGAGCCTGCACAAGCTCCCATACACCACTGGTTCCCATATCAAGGTGTTGGTGGTAATGCAGATGTTAGCAGATAACAAACATTGGCGTTGATAAGCTAGCAGGTAGCAAGGTGACCTGGCGACTTACTGTTGATTACCAGTGATCCACCCACAACACGGACCCTTGCTTGGCAGAGTGTGCCCCGACTGGCAGCATCAGCATCCCCCACAGACTTGCTAGACATGCAGACCCACGGGCTTGCCCCGCACCTACAGAATCAGAACCCACGGTTGAACGTTATCCCCGGATAATCCAAATGCACCTGGAGGTTTGAGAAGCACAGGCTTGGAATTTGGCTGCTAAGTCTGATTAACCGAATTCTCTTACAACTAACACTTGGGCTGGAGACTAAGATGTTAGTTATTAAGGAAAGTTTTCGGTGATGATTAAGTCATTTGCTCATAACCAAGATGTTAGTTGTTAACCAAACTGTTAGCCGTCGCTGAAATATTCGCGGCTGATTTAATATGTTACACGATGACTAGAACGTTAGCTATTTTTTTTTTTTTAAAGATTTTATTTATTTATTTGACAGAGAGAGAGATAGCGAGAGCAGGAACACAAGCAGGGGGAGTGGGAGAGGGAGAAGTAGACTTCCTGCCGAGCAGGGAGCCCGACGTGGGGCTCGATCCCAGGACCCTGGGATCATGACCTGAGCCGAAGGCAGACGTTTAATGACTGAGCCACCCAGGCGCCCTAGAACGTTAGCTATTAACCAAGGTGGTAGCTGATCATTAAAATGTTAGCTTATCATTGAGGTTTTAGGTATAACTGGTATATTTCCCATAATGAAAACGACAGCCTATAACTAAAACACTTCCTGTTAACTTAGAGTTGAACAATTACCCAAGAACCAAGACCCTGGCCGGTATCGTGGTCACTGTGATGTGGTCAGTGCGGAAGGGTCTGTGGTGATCAGAGGTGTGAGCCTGCACCGAAGGCTCTAGGCCAGAGAGAGGGAGTTGGCTGATCTGCCTTTATATGGCCCCCACCTAGCATTTCCCTCCTATCACTTGCATCTTGGCAGGGGGAACATCTCTTTAAGGTCTAAAAGCCCCCGAAGGTCCAAAGAGTAAGTTAAGGTGGCATTTGAGGTACGGTGATGGGCAGGGGTGACATCACTCGGAGAAGGGGCCTTTGCTGCACTGGAATTTACATTAAGGACCATGCTCTCCTGGATGAAGAGCCCCGTAAGTGAAATCGTGGATCTGAACAGATCCCAGCATTTACTTCAGGGCAAGATCTGGGTCCCCAGGATTGCAGAGGCAGAATGGGGATGAGTCTGGAGCAGGGCCCTCTGCCTGTTCCTAAAACCCAGTCTGGAAAGGAAGCAGGCGAGGCTGACATTGTCCCACCGGGACAGGCAGGAAGGGGGCCCCTCGAGCAGTCCCCACAGAGCCTTGGGGTGCTCGTTCACCGGTGTTGGCCCACCTCCTCCTCTGTCTTGTGTGCAAACCGTTTCCTTACCACCTTTCTTCAAATGAGGAGGGAGCTGAGCTGGGAGAGGTGAAGTGATTCGTCCGGGGGCACTGGACTCGAAGCCCTGGTTTCCTCTTCTACAGAAGGGTGAAGGTGAAGGCTCCAACAAGGTGTGCTCTGCACCCAGCACCAGTGCTTGGCAGAGACAGGGCCCTAAACACCAGTGCTCTCTTCACTGTGCCTCCCGTTTCCCCACGTGGAGGTGAGTTTATCTGGAAGTTTCTGTGGAGCACTCGTCCCGAACGATGCTGGAGACGTGATCATTTCCTGATGCACTCATACATTTTGAGCCTCTACTGTCCGTCAGGCACTGTTGTAGGACTAGGGTCCCGGGACACTCGGGAGTCCACAGAACAGACAGAAATCTCTGTGGTGCGGGAGCTGACAGATTTGTTGGTTGTGACAAGGTGAGTGCGTAAAATATCTAGGAGTCAGGTGTGGACTGAAGAATAACGTGGTGAAGGAGGACGGGAAGTGTTGGGGTACACTTTTAAATGAGGTGGCCAGGCAGGCTCACCAAGAAGGGGGACTTTGGGACACAGATCCGAAGGAAGTGAAGGGTAAGCCATGTGGGTATCTGGAGGAGAAAATATTCCAGGGAGAACAGCCAATGCAAAGGCCCTGAGGTATATCTGACCCAAACCTATGGGGGAGCCCCCAGTCTGATGGAGGAGGCTGATGTTTCCCAGAAACAGCAGGCAACCTTTAAGATACAATAGAGGGGGCAGGAGGATAGAACCAAATCGAAAAGTAGAGGGTACCGGGCTGCAACTGCGGCCAGTTGAAGACGTGACTTGACAGAGGTCCCCCTACCCTACCCCGCCCCTGGAGACAATCTCCTCCTCACGCTCCAGGCCCCTGAGGGGCGGGCATGGCTCCCAGAACAATAGCAGAGCCTGGGCCAGCCCCAAGAAGCCAAGACAAACACAGTAAGGCTCTGTGGACTTCCTTGAGCTCCATGGCCCGCCTGCCCGCCCGCCGCCCGCCGCCAACCATGGCTTCCAGCCCTGGCCACAGACCAGGTTCACGGCCACCGTGGGGGCTGGGACCATGGGCAGCAGGACGGACCTCATCCTGGCCCTGGCCGTGCTTCAGTGGCTGACCCTGGTCCAGCAGGGGGTGGATGGAGGGAGGGCCTGGGCGGCTCAGGACCCAAGTTCAAGTCACTTTGCCTCTCTGAGCCTCAGTTCCCCCTTTTGTAATTGTCATCATTCCAAGGGTCTGAACCTTGGCCCAGAATCTGCAGGGGCTTCATTCATACACCAGACAGTGACAACGACGGCGAAGGCAGTGTCGTGCACGCGCGCCAGGCCCCGGTCTCAGGGCTGTCCATTACAGCTCATTCCATCATCCTCATGTTCTGAGGTGTCGGTGGCCAAGTGGGATTTGAACCCAGGCAACCCAGCTCCCCACCTTGGTGCCCTGCATTCTTCCACCTCCTAAGCATCACCTGCTGCCTGCCCTCCCCCTCGGCTAGCCTGACCGTGGGGACGGGAGGCAGGCGTGTCCTTGCTCACAGCGCATGAGGCCAGGAAGGTGCCAAGTCCAGACCGTCGCGCAGGAAGTACAGTGCTGGGGACCCGAAGGGGGGTACGGTCATCACGGACATGAGCACAGACGTGTCCTGAGGCTGCAGCCCCAGCTCTTCCGTCTCACACTTGAAAACAAAGTGGGGGCGGGGGCAGTCAGAGTCGGACTTGGTTTGGGATCTCAGTTTTGCTCCCACAAGCTGCACGACTTTGGGGACGTCCCCTTCCCTCTCTGAGCCTTGGTTTCCCCTTATGTGAAAGGAGTTAGTGATGCCCCCCTCACACACACAGGGGTGCCGTGAAGACCCTCGGGGCCTGCCTAGGTGCTGGGCACAGACCCGTGGCCCCACCTCTAGGAGCCTCCATCTTTGGGATGAGTGACCCCTGCTGCCCAGGCCTTTACCCCCAAAGGAGGTTCAGGGCGGCAGTGGGAGACTAGCCCATCTCCCTCCTGCCTTGTGGGCCACTCTCTCCCCGCCGTCCCTAGGGGAATGAGGAATAGTTGTCCTTGCAAGTTTCCAGGGCAGTTGGGCCACAGGGCTTTTGGGTCAAGGGCTCAGAGGAACCACAGAGGCTTGCCAGCAAGAGTGGAAAAATACCATGTCCCGTGGCAAGGCCTGCTGGGCCACCACTAGAGGCCCACTGGCGGCGGCTGGCACCAGCTTCTCCCGTGAGGATCCCGGGGGAGTCACGGAAAAGTTGAGAGAATGGCTCTCAGGGGCTTGTCCTCAGAGCAGCAAATTCTGCAAAACAAGGGTGGCTTCCAAAGAGGCAGATGAGGTGGCGTGACTAGGTAGGGCTGTGTGAGCAGGTGGGGCTGTCTTCTTTTGGATCGGGGGACGAACCGCAGTAAAGTGCACACACACACACACACACACACACACACACACAAAAGACCCGGGACTCTGAAGCCAGCTGGCAGGGGTCCCATCCCACCTCTTCCACCTACTAGTGCTGTGACCCCAGGCACCTGACGTCACCTCTTGGGGCCTGTTTTCTCCTCTAGACAATGCAGGTAGTTCACTTCCCTCCCTCTTCAGGTTGTCGTGAGGATGAAATGAGTTAACGCACATAAAGCTCTTAGCATAGTGCCTGGTACACAGTAAGTGCTCCCTAAGTGCTTGTTAAACAGATTTAATACACGAAAACAAGGGAAGCCACCCCCATCCCGGGGTGGTTTCCTGTGTCCCTGACACAAAGCCCTCTGGCCAGAGCCTGGTTGCCCAGCCCAGTGGGACCCAGCTGGCTTTGGGGACAGCCACCAGCCCCTGGGTGTGGTCCACAGCAGGGCCCAGAGGTGGGAACCAGTGGAGGGCCTGTCTGCAGGAAGGGAGGAGCAGCCTGGGGGGCAGGGGTGGGGGCATGCTGGTTTTCTTTCTTTCACCCCTTCTGTGGCTTCCTGACCTGCCCCCTTCCTCCAAGCCTGCCTTCTTGTCCTTGGGAAATTGGGAGGGTTCTCTGCCTCAGGAGAAGAAGATGGGGTGGCTGGGGAAACTGAGGCCCAGATGGAGAAAAGGCATCGGAGGCTGGAGGGGAACCACAGAGGCAGGGGTAGGGCCCGCCCTGTAGCCTAATGGGATCAGCAGGAGAGTCCTCACTGCTCAGGTTTCTTGAGGATGGCGAGTGAGGTAAGCACCCTTATTTTCCTCCTCATACAGATGGGAGCTGAGGCCAAGCCACCCAGCTGGGAGGTGGCAGAGGTGGGATCCAAACCCCAGCCCGGGTGACCCCGAGTGGGCCCTCCCTGCCACTCTCTCCCTCCGCCCAGAGCGGCAGAGCTGGACGGAACCCCAGAGCTCATCTGGTCTGAGCTTCTCACTTCGCGGGTGGGAAAATGAAGCCCAGAGAGGGACAGTAGCTTGCTCAAGGTCTCACAGCAAGCCAGACAGCGAGCTTGAATTCCGACCTGCACCCTTGGGGAGTCCAGCCTTCCTCTGGTTGTTGGAAGGGTCGAATAAAGTGCCAGACGGGGAAGGGCTTTTGACTGCTCTGCCCCTGTCTGGAGGCAGGCTCTGGGGCACTTAAGTGCTGTGTGACCTGTGGACAAGCTGGCAACTCTCTGGGCTTCAAGATGAGGCTGGTAATGAAACCTGCCTCAAAGGGTTAGGGCGGGACCAACTAAGTACAGAAGTTACTGCACTTGGAATAGTGCCAGGCATACAGTAAGCACTCAATAAATGCTGGTTGGTGGTACTGGCCAAGGGCAGTTGAGCCAGGCAGGCCCTGAGAGCTTTCTTCTTGCCCTTTTCCAAAGCCCCTTTCTAGTTGTTTCTACTCACAGGGATGTTGGCTGTCCAAGAATTCTGCTCCAGCAAGGGTTCCTGTGCTAGATAGTTGGGGTTCAGGGCTCCGTCACCCTCCATCAGTGTCTGGTACCTACGTGGGCCCCAGAAGTGCCCTGCAGTAACCTGGCCCTGCCCCCAGCCCCCAGCACCATGGACACGTTAATCCTGCTCTCTGGGTGTGGGTTTCCTCACCTGTAAAATGGATACACTGGCTGTGTAGTCATTCCTTTCTGGTCCCCTGGTCCCCAAGGCCCTGAGGGAGTCAGGGGCTCTGCGACCCAGTCTTAGCGTTTCAGGTGGTCAACAGGAGATTTCTGTATGTGCTGCGTTGGGGAAGTGAAAATGCCTGGTGCCTTTGCTCAGAACAAGGTGGTTACCCTCCACGGGCCCTGACTACAGCTCCCGTGCCCTGGGAATGACTCAGGCAAGTCTCCGAGCCCTGCTGAGCTCCCGTTCCTCCTCTGTCAGCACGGTGGCCAGCACGCCAGTTTGCGGGCTGCGGTGAGCATCAAGTGGCCTTATGCCTGGGGCGTCCTTGCTCGGCCAGCGCCCTGCTGGAAACACCAGCATCTCGCCGTCCGTTCAGAGCCACGCACCTCTGAGCTCCTCCCAGGCATGAACCCTGCCTGGAAATGCCTCACAGTGAATGAAAAGCTAGGGAAAAATCCATCCGAGAGAACCGAGGGCACAGGATATTTGGAGACCAGCACTTTCGGGAGAGGAGAAGGAGAGGAAGTAGGGCAGGCCCTTGGCAATGGAACAGCCCATCCTGGGTCATCTCTGGGTCCCCACCTCCAATTGACCTTAGGCTGCCCGGGATGTGCTGTGTGATCCAGGGAGGGCTGTGGGGCCTCCCACGGCCCCAAGTAAGTTGGGGGGGGGGGCCTTCCCTGTCTCCTGGCCAAGGGGCTTTGAAAGCTTCATTTCCTCCCAGGAGTTCTGTGTGCACTTCCTACAAAATCAGTGTCGACAACAGGCCCCATTTCTTGAGCACCTACGTGCCAGGCACTGTTTTGATGGTGTTCCAAATATCATCTCATCGAATCCTCACTTCCCCTCTTGATGGAGGTCTTCTATTACTGTTGTCTCCATTTATACATAAGGGAATAGGCCCAGAGGTGAAGCATCACGTCCAAGGTCACACAGCAAGCGAGGGGACAGAGCTGGGGTTTGAACCCTCACCTAACTGATTCGTAACCCTAAGAGTCATACTAACAGTTGTAATGTTAGCTAATACGTAGCGTCACATGCCGACCATGGGGCTAAGCCTTTTTCATATACACTTGATAGTTGACACTCTTATTTTGCATTTTCCTTCTTCACTCATTAGAAATGTCTGTTCCGGGGACCTGGGTGGCTCAGTCGTTGAGCATCTGCCTTCGGCTCAGGTCATGATCCCAGGGTCCTGGGATCGAGCCCCATGTAGGGCTCCCTGCTCAGCGGGAAGCCTGCTTCTCCTTCTCCCACTCCCCCTGCTTGTGTTCCCTCTCTCGCTGTGTCTCTCTCTGTAAAAAAAAAAAAAAAAAATAAAAAAAAAAAAAAAAAGAAAAGAAAAAGAAAAAGAAAAAGAAATGTCTGTTCCATGAGGGCAGGGATTTCTGTCTTGTCCACCACTCTATTTCCAGGGCCTAGATATTCAGTAAATATCTACAGGATTGTTTTCATTGAATCTCAGTAAATCTGTGAGGTAGGTACTGGTATTATACCCAGGTTACAGGGGAGGCAACTGAGGCCCAGAGAGGTTAAGCAACATGCGCAAGGTCACACAGCAAGGGAAACAGCACGCTCGGCTCCAGACCCCTGGCCTCGGGGAGAATGCTTGAATTTGACAGCAGCGGTTGATGCCGGGTTTCCCCTGAATCACTCTCTGCCCTCACAGGTCGTCTACTTCACGGCCACTTTCCCGTTCGCCATGCTCCTGGTGCTGCTGGTCCGTGGACTGACGCTGCCCGGGGCAGGCGCAGGCATCAAGTTCTATCTGTACCCCGACATCAGCCGCCTCGAGGACCCGCAGGTACCGCAGGGCAGCCCGTCCTCCCTCCCACCCAGGGCCAGGCAGGGCAGGGTGCGGGGAAAGCTAGGCCGGCGGCCTTGGGGGCACAAATCGAGTGGGGCCATCAGCGCCCAGTACTTTTCCGCTGGGCTGTGGCAGGTTGTCTAGCATGCTCGTGGGCCTTTCCAGCTGCGTGTGTATCTTTCCATGTGCGGGACTGCTGAGGCCAGCCACAGTCTCCTTCGGGCGCTGTGCCAGGGAAGGGGGGAGAAGTCTTTTTAGGAGCTAGTCTCCTCCTTGGCCCTGGTCTCTGCCCGCAGCGGCTGGGAGGGCGGCATCGTGGCGGGGGGGAGCTGGCCCAGGAGCGCTGCTAGCTTCCTTGGCTGACGTTGGAATTCAGAGTGGGTACTGAGCTCTTGGAAGGTCGAGGGGCAGATACTGAACGCCCAGCTCCGGGCACTCGGCCACGTGACCGCAAGGGGTTGGAGAAAGCCCTGGGATGTTTTATTGGCCCATTTGAGGACCTTTTGTCTCCAGGATCCTCAGCCTTCAGGTGGCCTTCCAGGTCCTGTGCTGCTTTGGTTCTCTTCCTCACTGCCCTCTTGCCCTGGGCAGGATGGGGGGGCCGGGGCGGGGGCTTGGCCAACATCAGAGGACAACTGGGAAGGCAGCTTTGTGGCCCTCCGGAGCTGCTGGATGAAGGTTCTGGAGAGCAGCTTTGCCTGCATAATCCGTTAGGGAATTCCTCCCCGCTCCAGACAATAGCAATTACAGTCATGATAGCAGCCTTGACTTAACGGTCTTACCACGTGTCTGCACTGGGCTAAATCTTTACTCTTAGAACCTGCGTAATAGTGCAGCAGAGCCCATTTTACAGATGTGAAAACTGAGGCTCTGGGCGGGAGTCCTCTTGCTCACAATCATTTCATGGTTGGAATTCAGATCCATCTGCTCCAAAAGCCTTTCCTCATAATCCTGATACTGAGTGACTGGGGGTTTCTTCGACTTCTGGGCTTCCTTGCAATTCAATATTGCCTTGAAAGACACCTTGGATTCCAGCACGAATGCTCTGATTGCAGTCGAGAATCTGCACGTTTTGAGGTGCAGTCCTTCAGGTGGCCCGGAACCCGCACCGTCTCCTCCAGGAAGCTGGCTCTAACTGGCCCCTTCTCTCTCTCCTTGCCACCCCCACCCAAACCCCCATAGGTGTGGATTGATGCTGGGACCCAAATATTCTTCTCCTATGCCATCTGTCTGGGGGCCATGACCTCTCTGGGGAGCTACAACAAGTACAAGTACAACTCGTACAGGCAAGTGTCACGCCAGCGGGCCCGGTGGACCTTAGAAATGATGATGTTTAAAGAAAAAAGAGAAGAAGTAGGGAGCGTGGCTTCCTTGTGTTGTGAATTAACTTGCTCCCTGACATATGTGTAACTTAGGGACTGTATGCTGCTGGGATGCCTGAACAGTGGTACCAGTTTTGTGTCTGGCTTCGCAATTTTTTCCATCCTGGGCTTCATGGCACAAGAGCAAGGGGTGGACATTGCTGATGTGGCTGAGTCAGGTATGGTGGTATTGGTGGCAGTGGTGGTGGGCACTGCCACCTAGTGTGTAAGCCGAGTACTGCAGGCATGAAGCCAGACCCCAGGGGGCTTTGGGGGGGGACGAGCCTGGTTTCCGAAACGGACCCCCCCCACCAAGATGTCCCCAAAGTATCAAAGAGTACAAAAGCTAAATTTTAAGCACTTTCATTGCAATTTGGCCCAAGGGGCTGCAGAAACGTGGGGGTTGGTTAAGTTGGGGACTATTTAGCTACTTTTGTGTGGTCTTCCCTCCCTCTCCTTCCCCCTGCAAACTCCTGGTTTCAGCAACAGAAACCACTTTCCTAACTCAGGCCCAAGCCAGCCACCAGTCGGCGTTCCATCACCACCTTCTCAGCTTTGGTTTCTGTATTTTGCACTTTGCTCCCAGCGCGCTCCCTCTAGCAAACCCATTCATTCATTCCACCGATGTTCTTGATTAACGGAGTCTGCCCTGTGTCAGTCACCACCGTAGGCGGCGGGTGGGGGAGAGACAGTGGGCATGCCGGCCGCCCTCTGGGACGGTGACAGATCCAATTTGGGGGTAGGTTGGGGGGGACAGTGTCACCCCCTCAGGGTGTGGGCCCTGTTGGTGGGGTGCTCCTTCTGGAAGTAGAGGAAAGAGTCTTAGAATGATGGACTCTGTAAAGCCTGGGATCCCAGGCTGGGATCCTGGAGCTCCAGCAAGGTGGCTCTGGAACCTGAATATGATGAGGTCTTCGGTTGCTAGAATCCTAGAGCCTCAGCACCGCAGTATTCTAGGACTTGCCCTGGATGTTCTAAGTCCTAGAACCGCAGCTATATAACTGCAGTGGTTTGGATATGGGAACAAGAACCATAGGCTCCCAGGATCCCCAAATTCCACCTTTGCCCCTTCTCCGCCTCACTCCTGTCCTGCCCATTCATTTGGCGGGTGGTCGTCAGCTGCGTGCAAGGTTTGGTTATTTTGTACACGTCCTCTGCTGCACCCGGCCTCCTGATTTCTCATGACCTCTCTGGGACCACATGGAGGCAGGTGAGGGTCCTGGGCAGAGGCTTCTCTCAGGCCCAGAGGAGAGCCTGATGTCCTAACTCCAGGGACCACCATGGACCAGAGTCAGATGCAGCTGGAGCCCTTGCCCTCGTGGGAAACTGGGCGGTGTCCTGGTTCCTCAGCCACAGCACCCTAGCGTTGGGGGTCAGGGATACCTCAGCCTTGTGCATGTAGACGTCTGTTCTGCAGATGAGGAGACCAGTGGCTTGAGAGCAAGGGCCTTGCTCGGGCTGGTAAGGGTCCGAGCTGGAGTCTCCTGGACAGGCCCCTCTGACATGAGGACCTCCCCCACCTCCTGCCTCCCCACCCACCCTGGACGCACGTAACAGCTCTGGTCTTCCCTGTGTGAGAATGCACCTGAGCTCCTCTGACCTTCTCTGACCTCCGAGCCCGTGGGCCCTGCTTTCATCCTCACTTAACGAAGATGTTCTCTGCCACCCTCACCCCCCCCCCCCAGTGTTGCAGGACAAGGGTGGCAAGTCCACAGCTCAGCCCCACGCATCTCTCCACTGCCCCCAGTCCCAGACCCGACCGTCAAACGTAGCTTTCCTACCCCAAGAGGCTGGCCAGAGACTGAGGACACAAAGTAATTCCAGAAAGATCCACACCCACTTGGGAGTGTGACAGTTCCAGGGACGAGGGGGGAGACAATTTGCAGCTCCTTTGCAGTGCCTTTTTTCAGTCGAGGGCTTACAAACCAGTTGTGATTGCCAGGAGTGTGGACTGAATTTGGTGGTGGGATAAAAAAATAGATATTTCTCCGTGGACAACTAGGTATTTTTATATCTGTCTATATCATCACCCTAAGTTGTTTTCTTCCTCCTGTCCACTTCAAACACCTTGTCGTTTATTCCCCACGGTGATGTCTGAACAGCTGACACATCAAGGATGATTATTTCTCTAATAAGCTTTTAACAAGCACCATATTGAGTGAAGTGCATTTGAACCAGATGATTATTTAGCCGAACGGAGTGCACACGGCGCGGGCAGGGGCGCGTTCTCTGCTCGCCGAGAGGCCTGCGCTGGTGCTCGGAGCGGCTGCGTTCCTTCACATGGACTTCTCTCTCTATAGTTCACCGTGCGCTTTTAGAGAAAGATGCTCAGACCCTCTCCCAGAGGCTGGCTTGACAAAGGCAAAACTGAAATACAGAAACGAGCGCGTTGAGAAAACCTCCACCAGGCCCCAGTGGGCGGCGGGTGGCGGGCGGCGGGCGGCAGGTGGGGGGTGGGGGGCCCCATTTTACATCTGTCTCGCAGTTGGCTGGACTCGAATCCCCACGCACTGATGCCTACCAGTCGGGCCAGAGCTGGCGTGGAGGGGGCCCCGTGGGCCCCAGCCAAGGTGCCCACGCGGCTTCTGTTCCAACTTGGGCTTTGGGGTTGGTACAAGCGCCCCTTACCCCACTTCTCGTGGGATTTTCTACCGTCGCAGTGTGGGGACACCAGGTCACAGGCGGGTTTTCCTCAGTCGGGTAGACCCGGGCCAGTAGGAGGGCTCGCCCCTGCCTGCCACGGTTGTGGTTCACGCCCTATGGTGTGGTTTCTGGCTCCAATTTATTTTACAGTTTTTTTGTTTTTGTTTTTGTTTTTCATTCTTAAGTCAGTCCTTGGGTTTCTGATATCTGCTCTAAATATCCTGCCCTCTAGCCCTTTTTTGTCTTCACATTTCTTGACCTTTTTAAAATTTATTTATTTATTATTATTTTTTTAAGTTGTGGATTTTACTTTATTTTTTCAGCCCCTTTCAGGCCTCCTTTCTTTTGCTGCTTCCTACCGCCTCTTGCACCTGCGGGCCTCAGTTATGGTTCCTCCCCCTGGCTTCTCCCCTCAGGCCCCCTGTAGATGGGAGGAGACCTTTCCCTCTGTCTCTGGAATGTTTCCAGTCAGAAAGGTGCCCCCTAAGCTGGCGGGGCTCCCATCTCCCACACCCTGCCTCTGCCAGAGTCCCCTCTTTAGAAACCAGAAGCCCTTTTCTAGGGTAGTGGTTTCAGCATCTGAAAATCTGGGCACAAGAAGGCTCCTTGGGAGGCATTTCTGGGATCCTGCCCCTCACTTCCCAGGTGGGGAAACTGAGGCCCTGCAGGGGCACTTGGTGATGTAAAGAGGAGATGACGGATGGTCTCCTGAGCCTGGGGTCTTGCCCTGCGCACACCTCCCTTCAGCTTTGGGCCTTGGCTGTGGCGTTGCTCAGGTGGGGTGCGCAGATGCACCCCTGAAGAGATCTGTACTCTTTCACAGTGTTTCAGTCATTAACTCAGAAGTCGAAAACTTTTCTTTGCAAACGGGGGCTTCAGTAGTTCAGATAACCAGATCTTTCCCCCTTTGCTTCCTTCCAGCAAACGTTGGCGTGGTTGCTCTGGTTTGGGGGAGGGGGGCTCCTTTTTCAAGCCGGTAGACTTCAGTCCCAGTCCCGAAACCCAGGCTCCCTGGGACTCCCAGTCCCAGGCTCAGTCCCATTTCCCTCTCCTAAATGCCCGGTGCCTGCCGGATTCTGTGAGGCCACGGGTGCTGCTGCCTAGGAGACAGATGCTAAAACGGGGCCCCGCCCGAGCCCCAGCGCGCCCTGTCCGAAAGGGAGGCAGGCCTGGGCGCTTCCCCCAGGCAGGAATTCAGACCCGGCTCCTCCCTGCATTTGGGGTTTGGGACACCGCCTCAGTCCCGAGTGTCTTTGTGTGAGCTCCAGTGCTCCGGGGGGCTCAGTCACTAATGTGCCCCCCCTCTGCCCCTCCCCATTCTCTCTTCCCTCTAGGGCCTGGCCTGGCCTTCATTGCCTACCCAAAAGCCGTGACCATGATGCCGCTGCCCACGTTTTGGTCCATTCTCTTTTTTATTATGCTTCTCTTGCTTGGACTGGATAGCCAGGTAGGTACGGGTCGAGGGGACGCCGTGGGGAGGGCTCACCCGTGGGGAACGGGGTTCTGGGAAAGCCCCCTTCAGCGTGCCATGTGTGAGATGGTCACCCCTTTCCCACCCTCACATCAGACTTGCACCAGCTGCAGCCAGCGAGGCTTCCTCTAGGACCCCGGGGGGTGGGGGTGAAGAGGCCTCAGGGCAGCAGGAAGAGGACCTCTGGCCCAGAGTTCGAGTCTTAAACCCCAGCCAGGGGGAAACGGACACTTGAAGGGTGTGGTCAAAACGAAGCCATAGACGGGAAGTAGAAGGACAAGACCAGGTGGTGATGATGTGTTCCCACGGAGGGTCCCGCGGGGGCCCATGAGTGACGCGGCAGATAGGCAGTTCGGGGCGGGGACGACAGTCACGGCCCAGGCCGTCCCTGGTTGTCCTAGTGCAGCCACAGAGGCCTAAACCGCACCTGGTGTTCAGTGAGGCCTGGAGCCCGGGAGTTGTTTCCCATGCAGTGAAACTGTGATCCTCCAGTGCTCGGTGAACAACTAAGCACTGGGGTGCCTCGCTCAGACCCGCCCTGTCCTCTGGCCCTCCTGGCTTCTGCCCTCCCACGGCAGGACTCCATCGTATACCAACCACCTGCGTGTGGCTGTTTCCCTGCACGTCTTAACCCCTACATCCTATCCCTCCAGGGCTCAGGCCTCCGGTGTGTATGTCAGTGAGAGCCAACCAGAGGCCGAGTCTGGCTTTGGAGCCACAGCTGCTGTGTGGCATCGGGCACTTTTCCTCCCCTGTCTGAGACTCAGTTTTCTCATCTGGTAAATGGGTGTGATTATACCTCCACTGCCTTGTATGAAATACCGGGCACAGTGCCTGATACAGAGCAGCTAGTGGTGCTTGGAGGACAGTAGAGTGAACTCCTGGACACGTTCCCCTGGAGATATGTGTATTCACCTTGGGGGTGTCTCAAGAGGACAGTTTAGAGCACGGGCATGACTCCAGGACCGGGGAGTTCGGGTATGCAGGGCGGGCTGGTGGTATGCCCAGACCAGAACCCTACAAGCCGTGCCACCGGGGGGCCAACATCTGAAAGGACGGCGTTTTGCCATCTCATGTTGTCTGGGTCTCTGGCCGCCTCCTGGGAGATCTTTGGTTAGCTGGGACCTGTGAGAGGTGAGGCCTGCTGCCAGGTCAGGAGGGCTTCACCACCTACCCGTGGGCAGCAGCCTCCGCACCAGGGCCCAGGGTGGGTCCCTGTGGACTCCGAAGCAGGTAGGAGGAGCGTCTTAGAAGGTCGAGCAGAGGAGAGGAGGCCGTCTGCCAGCGAGGTCAAGAACAGAGCGAAGGACTTGGCAGGATGGGGATCAGGATTAGCAGAGAAGACAGAGTGGAAACATTTGGGAGCCTGAAAACAAAATACTTGTGCAGTTGTTGGTGGGCTTGAGCTGTATAAACAGCAAGAGGACTCCATTAATCATCCCTCGTTAATGAGTTTGGCCTTCGGAGGCCCCAAGCAAATGGCTTTTATAACTTCTTCCAAAGCTCTAAGTGAAAACAAAAAACAAAAACAGAGAGAGGTTAATAAATGACAAAGCATGACATCTCCATGGGCCCCAAATGGGCCTCTTGGGCTGTGGAAGCTGCTTCCTGAGTGAGCAGAGGTGGTTTATTCATTAGGTTTTTACCCTGGGAGGCAGGGGGGGCCTGGCTGGGGATCTGCACCTCTGAGCTAGGCCTCATGGCGGCCAACAGGCTCGGGGCATCGTGGCCAGCTCTCAAAGCCAGCCTCAGGGGGAGCTGGTACCCTTTCCGCTCAGAACATGAAACTCAAGGTTCAGAGCCCTTAAATGACCTGCCTGATTGATATACCAAGAAGAGCCTGATGGGGATTTGAACCCCAGGAGCTAGGGCATGATGTCTCGGGAGTCTGATGGCCTCCTTTGGAATCCCCCCTTTGCATCTATTTGCTGTGTGAACTCGGGGCCGTACGGGAAGGTTTTGCAGATGCCGGTGACCGCCTCGTGCACCGTGAGTACAGTCGGAGCTCTGTCATGCGAGGCGTTCCTGGGGGCAAGGCTTCATGCCGGGCTTTTGATGTACCTGCACGTGGCAAAATGCACGTAACATAAAATGGACCATCTTAACCATTTTTAAGCATGCAGTGCAGTGGTGTTAAGTACATTCACGCTGTTGTGTGACCGTCACCACCCTCCATCCCCGGAACTTTCTCGTCTTCCCAAACTAAGCTCTGTCCCCATTAAACACAAGTTCCTATAGCTGGGCACAGCTGTTGCCCTGTCGAGCCCAGAAAACCGAGGCTGAGGGAGACAAGGACTCGGCCGAGGCCGTGCAGAGCTGGTTTAAGGAATGGGCTTGCCCCTGGGGCCACCCGTTCCCTGACCTGTTAATTCATCCCCCCTGGCCTTACCTTGGAGTTCCCCCAAAATAGCTTCCTCCCATGGAAGCGCGGAGATCCCCAGGCAACCACAGGCAGAGGCCTCTCGCTGATGGAGTGTGACCCTTGCACGTAAAGGAAACGCCCTCCAGATGCCTAGCATCCGTGGGGAGCACTCTTTGGCTTAGGATCCATCGTACCATTGTGTATTTCTTGGTGAGGTGGAGGAGGGATGCCATGCGCCTGGAGGCAGACGCTTGCGCGAGAGAGCCAACAGCACCGGAGGAGGAGAGAGCTGGCCCCATCTCCCTGCACCTCACTCAGCCCCTGACTTGGGTTCACAGCAATCACGCTATTGCCAGTTTTTCTCTCATGATTTCACATCTTTCTCAACATCCCTGCTACTGAGTAGGCAAGATCCCCCGATGGTGCAGGGGAGAAGACTGACGCTTGGAGAAATCAGATCCCATAGCTGTTCAGTGAGAGAGGTCTGAAGAGGCTGGTGGAGCAGGACTGAGGGGTGGGGACGGCGTTCTCCAGAAAGGCAGGGAACTTGGAAATGAGGGGCTTGTGCTGGTCTTGACCCTGACTCACAGTGACACTGCTCCTTCCTGTCTTTAATTTCCCCATCTCAAAAAGGAAAGGACCTTTGTTTCTAAACTCCTTTTGAAGATTGATGTTTGAGCTGGTTTTCTGTAATTCCGTGGCAATTTAGGGTCAAAACCCCGCTGGCTGACACATCAATCAGAGGTCAAACCATCAGCCCCATTTCTTTGGGCCCCTTTCAAGAGCCTCTTGCTCATCTTTTCCCTGAATTCCTGGCAATGAAAAATCATTTTTCCAGCCCCTTTCGGCCATGAAAGGGATTTGCTCCTTGTTTGTATTCCTTGATCCTCCTGTGATGCATCCCAAAGGAGTTAAGTGGTTGGATTTTTCTTGTAGGAATGCTGGGGAAACATCCTTCCCAAATGCCTCTCACAGATGAAAGAACAGAAAGGTCAAGGTTTTAGCTTTTCAACTTTTAAAGGAATCTGACGGACAGGCCTTGGAGGGTGTGTTGGTTGGCAAGCAGTTTGGCTGTAGCTACCCAAATGTAAAATGCTTCTACGTGCCTTTCACCCCTGAAGCTTCGCTTCCGGCTTGAGCTGCGATACCTACGCACCAAAGCTAGAGGGGGAGGAAGAGTCCTTGCCCAGGCCAGCAGCCGCAGAAGGCTGGAACCCATCCACTGGGCATCAGTCAGACCCATGACGATACGGGTCCACAGGACAGAGTTTTGTGTTGCCATTTAAAACAGAGGCAGCTCTCCGTGTAATGATATGGATCAGTCTCCAAGTTACATTGTTAATTGCAAAGATGGAAAGATTTAGAGGGATTGAGAATCATCCTAGCACATTACCCAAGGAGGGGCCCCTTCAAATGGGCTTCTTTCCCTTTGGGAGCCCAGGAATGGGTTCCTGGGGGCACGGTGAGCCCTTGGCTCGCACATGTGGGCACTTGGATTCTTTCATGGATCCACAATCCCCACGGAGCTAAAACCCCACCGTGTGAATCTGTTGGGGAAAGTGGGGCCCAGACTTGCCCTGAGTTAGCCCCCTCCCCATTCTTCATGTGTCTGCTGGGCAGCCACACGTGCCTGGCCCATTCTGGGCACTCGAGGCACAGAAATGAGGGGACACTGCCCTCAGCATCAGAAAGGACCAAGACTGAAATGGGGGGAGGTGTTCGTGCCAACACATATTTTCCAGCCAGCGGGCTAAGGCGGAAGGTCAGCATTAGCTTCAGAGAAGAGGTCATTCTTGAGCTGAGTCTTGAAGGATGAAGGAAAGGCATTCTGGGGAGCTTAAGCAAAGAGACGGACGTGTGGGATATTTGGAGAACTGTGTGTGGCCCACTGTGGCTTGACCAGCAGGCAGGACTCCCCAGGCAGAGCCTACCAGGTCAGGTTTATACATTTGGACTTGACCCCCCAGGCTACTCTGCGCATGCTGGGGACTCTCTGAGCAGAGGGGAGGTGCTGGGCACCTGGGGCTCAACCACTCTCTTCTCCTCCGCAGTTTGTTGAAGTCGAAGGACAGGTCACGTCCTTGGTCGATCTTTACCCATCCTTCCTAAGGAAGGGTTTCCGTCGGGAAATCTTCATCGCCTTCGTGTGCAGCATCAGCTACTTGCTGGGGCTGGCGATGGTGACGGAGGTAGGTGGCTTTCTCACCTGGCACGAGGGACCATCCTCTCTGCAGGGTTCTTGGTGACCTCCATACGCTGCAAAGATCGGATCAGGGCTGGCCTGACCCCCGCCAGTGAAGGCAGTGGCTAGGCGGGAGGACCAGGACAGGGGGTGTCCTGGCCCCACCCAGTTCAGGGATCCCACCCTGCCCAGGGGACCTGGCCTACACTGTGGGCAGCAGGAGGCAGCTCAGGACCCAGCAGTTGACCCAAACTCCCGGGCCCTTTCTCCTGTTACCGTGGCAACACCATGGCCACCCCCTGCCCTCTGTCCCCCCTTCCTCCCAGGAGGCCTGGGGGAGAGGTACTTGAGCTGAAATCCATTTTAATAGCAGCTCTCTTCATCCGTGACTGTGCAGTGGCCCTTCTCAGGCCTGGGGGGGAGGTGGAGACGTTCGAGAGGGTAAATGAAGACCTCCTGGTAAACACTGCAGGCAGTGCTTGGGCCTGTCTGGTTGACCGGGAGTGTGCGCTGTTCAGAGGATGGGCAGGGGCCACAAGGAGGATCCATCTAAATGGGAAGAAAGGAGCAGAGAGGAAGGAAGCCGGGAGTGTCTAAGGCAACAGTGGATCAGCTGTCTAAGAAGAGGCAGGCGAGAAAAGAAAGAGATTCTTGTGCTAAATAATAAAAGCATGGAAGCCTGGCATAGCCTGCTGTCTCATGCGCCCCTGCCCACCCACCTCCCCACATTCTCCAGCAAATTGCTGCATTTGCCCCCAAACTCAATTTGGGTTTCCCATCCCCACTTTTTCCTACTGGAAATACAAATAAATGTTTCCCTAAGAGTGCCTCTAAGGAACACACACACACACACACACACACACACACATGCCAAAAGCAGATCATAGGTCCACACCGAGCAGCTCAGTATCACTGAAGTATTCTCTGCTGGCCCCAGTTAGTTTTCAGCACCTCCTTTGGAAGCAGGCTTCAGGAAACCCATCATTTTTGCTAAGGAAAACATGTTTTGTTTTCATTTTTCTGTGTGTGTGTTTTAAAGATTTTATTTTCTTAAGGAATCTCTACGCCCAACGTGGGGCTTGAACTTACAACCCTGAGATCAAAAGTCACACGTTCCACCGACTGAGCCAGCCAGGCGCCTCTGAGTGTGTGTTTTTAATTAAATTTGTCAAACATGAAGTTGAGCATCTTTTTACACATGTGTCTGGTCATCATTTTTCTCTTGGGTTTTTTCTTTCTTAATGATATGCCAAAGCTCTTTATATATTAAGGGAGTTGGATACCAAATAGCAAGCCAACATTCTCTGGTTTTTTTCTTCACAGGGTGGCATGTATGTGTTTCAACTCTTTGACTACTATGCAGCTAGTGGTGTATGCCTTTTGTGGGTTGCATTCTTTGAATGTTTTGTTATTGCCTGGATATATGGTGAGTACAGATTGTTGTATATCCTTCCTCAAGTCTCTGCTTTGGGTGTCTGTATTTAGAAGCTTCCAAAACAGAATTCTCAGGGGAATTCATTCTGAGTTGAACACAAAGGCCTTCCCTATCTGGACTTTTCCCCTCCGGACTGCCCCTTCCCTACAGAAATAATACCATCGTGGCCGCACTGCGTATTCTCCCCTTGCTGAAGATGCGGGGTATGACTGTATGTTTTGACAAACACAGAATTCGGCTGTGCAGGGGTCTCCCTATGATTTACTGCTCTGGGATCCAGGCATGGTCCATTTCAACCCTCTTGAGACCTTGGATTGGCCACACCAGGTTTTGGGGCTTGTCTAAGTTTGCCTGAAAAATATAGGATGCCCAGTTACATTTGAATTTCAAGTAATTTCAGATAAACGCCTGCCACCCTTGGGTCTTTGTGGCGTCGAGTAGCAGGGATCTGGAGCAGACCCCAGGGACCCCCTCATGGCCCTTGAGCCCCTTCTGTGCAATTCAGATGCTAGTGTTGGACACTGCCTGACCATCTGTCTACCTCTGTCTCTCCTAGGCAGCGATAACCTTTATGACGGTATTGAGGACATGATTGGCTATCGGCCTGGGCCGTGGATGAAGTACAGCTGGGCCGTGGTCACTCCAGTTCTCTGTGTTGTGAGTTCTGCCCTGCCTTTCTGTGGGTGCTAGCCTTTTCTCCTTGGGGCTTGACGTTCTTACCTGCTAAACCATCTTTCACTCAGCATCTGCCAAATGCTGGCCTCTGACAAGCCCAGCGACACCTCTGCCTGGGAGAGGTGGGGCCGCGGGCTGCTCCCAAAAGTTACTTTGAGATGAGTTTTGATGGATAAGACAGGTTGGGCAGGAGGTTGTGTGCTCTGTTGTGGACCCCCTGAATTTCTCAACATGCCCCGATACACAAGCCCGGGATATACAGGATAAGAGCTGGTCAGGAAGAGAAAAAAGGAAGGGCATTCCTGGCAGAAGAACCAGCATGGGCAAAGCAAGGCATTCTGAAAGAGGAAAGTGTATCGGGGCATGTTGAGAAATTCAGGGGGTCCACAACAGAGCACATAACCTTTGCCCAAGCACTTCTGGGACTCAATGAGCTCAGTTTGGGTCACTGATTAAGTTGAGGGGCCTTTGGGATGTCAAATGGAGACAGGTCATAGACATTGGAAATGCGCTGTTTCCATGGCAGGGTGGGGGTTGTGGGAAGTCCCAGCAAAGAGATGCTACGGACTCTCCCAAGAACAAGGAAGCTTCGTCCCCACCCAGGACCCAAAGGCAGTGATGTGCCACATTCCTCTTCCCACCAGGGTTCCCTTGCCCGCCATCTTAGAATGTAGCTTAGAGCGTGCCCAGGCACCCCACTTCAAACTTCCACTCAGAGGCTCTTGCAAAAGGGAAGTCTTCTGCTTCCCTGTCATTGTTTGAAACCAGTCGTGAGCTTTGGAGCTAGCTGCAGGGGAAGACATCTGCTATGCCATTCTCAGCTCATACCGTGGGGAGTGCAAATGGCAGAAATGTTCCTTACATTTAGGAACCAGGTGCTGAGAGATGAATGGGATCCTTCCCTCAGTGACCCTGCTCCCAGGCCAGAATAAATCCATACTGCCCTTAACTCACTGTGTGGGACCTTAAGCAAGTCCCTTACCTGCCGGGGCCCCAGTTTACCCCATCATAAAGCAAGGACTCTGCAGTGGGAGGTGAGTGGCAGCTGACAACCTTAGGTTGTTACTGCTGCCCTTGAATATGGCTGTGGTCTTCTCATCTGACGTGCGTATTTTCCCCACAAAATTCAGTAAATTGTAGCAGCCAGGAACCACAATTGGCGAGTTATTGTTGGAGATGAATTTAGTTGGGTTCAAAGCCCTTGTTCTCGTCCTCACTTGACGTTGATTTGTGAGAAACTCCTCTCACTACTCTGACCATCAGTTTCTTCCTCCTTTCCTCCCCGAGGAGTTGGATAGATCAGGGGTAGCCTGCATCCCCAGGTGGTAGGATAAGGTCACCCTGGTGGAAAGAGGAATATGAATGGGCAGGTACCAAGCTTCCTGGTGCTGGGAGAGCCTAGAGCAGCCCTCTTCTGGGCCTCTCCCTGTCTAAGCTACACCCCACCTTTAGGGACAGGAACAACAACAGGGCCAGGCATACAGTAGACGCCTAATGGGAGACGTCTGCAGCCTAATGCTCTCCCTTGCCCCATCACTAATTTTGATTTCTGTAGATTTGTCTTCCCGTCAAACCCCAGATATTAGGTAGTGGAGATTTAAGTCATGTTTACACTGTGGATGAATCTATGACAACCCTGGGTTATACACTGAGATGCTGGAATTCTGACAAGAAGCAGAAGTCCTGGGCCCTCCCAGCCAGCCTTACGTGCTCTTCTCAGGGAAATACGGACTTTGCATAGGCTTTTGGGCTCAGAGCTCACCGCACCCCACCATTCATAGATGCTGATAGCCACCGGCCTTTGGCATGGGCTTGGGGCTGGACACCCAACTGGGCAAGGCCCAGGTCCACACCAGGTCCTGGGAAGCTAGGCCTGGGGGTCAGGGATAGAGATGTGTGGGTGGCAGTTGGGGAAGGGGAGGAAAGACTTTCAGCCATGCAGTTAGTGTTTATTATGCACCCACTGTGTGCACCAGGACCTGCACCAGGTGTTAGAGAACCGGGGGAGAACAAGACTGACTCCCCACCTGTCCTCACTGACTCAGTTGGGTGGGGGACTGTGTGCTGAAGAAGTAATTATAACCACATGCTTCCCGGGAAGGAAGAGGATGGGCACCTGACTGCGTCTGGGCAGGGCCTGGACAAGTAAGGCAGGACCATAAGAGCTAAATTAGGATGAGAAGATGAAGGGTGAAGGGCTCTAGTCAGAGAACAGCCTGTTCTAAGGCCCCGGGGCAAGTGGCTGAGGAGCTGGGAGGATTTCAGGGCAGCTGGGGTGTGGACATGGAAGAAGGCGTAGTGGGTAGGTAAGGGGTGGAGGGGCACAGCTCTTGGCTGACATTGCTGGCCGGGCTGAGGAGTTTAGATGGCGTCCTGAAGGCGATGGGAAGCCCCAGAACGGTCCTGAGCAGGGAAGCCACTTGATCAGATTTGCACCAGGGAGGTCCTCAGGCAGCAGAGTGGAGAAGGGTATGAGGCCCCTCGGGTGGGGGCTGCCCTGGTCCCCTAAGCTCTGTGCCCCCGATGCCCAGGGCCCCCCCTAACTGTGCCATCTCTCCACAGGGATGTTTTATCTTCTCTCTCGTCAAGTACATCCCCCTGACCTACAACAAAGTCTATGTGTACCCCACCTGGGCCATCGGGCTGGGCTGGAGTCTGGCCCTGTCCTCCATGATGTGTGTCCCCTTGGTCATGGTCATCCGCCTCTGCCAGACGGAAGGGCCGTTCCTCGTGGTGAGCACATGGGGCCGAGGCTGGATGTGGGGGATGTGGGAGGGTGAGAGGGGGTAAGGGTGAAAGTCAGCTACCGGCTGCTGGCTGTCGGTTTGCTGTGTGACCTTGGGCACATCGCTGGCCTCTCTGGGTCCTGCACCCTTTGCCTGCCCTGTGGAGGGGTTGAGATTGTGGGCAGGCACATGGGGGAACAGGAAAAAAGAACAGTTCACGGGGACAAAGGCTCTGTGGTGAGGTTCGGAGCAGGGCTGTGGGCAGGAGGAGGAATTTGCCAGGCAGAGAATGAGACATGGAAGGCCGTGATGCCCGGTGCATTCACAGGCAAGGACGTGTGACAGCGCTTGGGCAGCAGTGACATGTTCTGGGGGGTGGGTGATGGCTCTGGACAGGTGACTGTGGTTTTGCATGCCAAGCTCGGAGCTAGGGCTTTATCCTGGGAGCAGTGGGGGCCGTGTTGCTGAAGCCATAAGACAAGAGACAAGGAGCCAGGAAGGAAGCCTGAGCTCCACCCAGAGGCCTTCTCTTACCCTGAAGCCAAGGTTTGGATAAGCCCAACCCATGCTGGTGTCCCCTTCCCCGCATCTGTGGGCCCGTCTGCTGCCGGAGACAGAACCTCAGGCCCCCAGGTCCCTGTGCCTGCCAGCCTCCCACCCCGAGGCTCCCTCCTTACCACCAACCCCTCAGAAATTTCTCCCAACAATACTGCAGATTCCAGGCTGTGGCAAAAGCTGAGGCTCTTTCCAAGAAATCCTTTTCTTAGAATCTCCCTTAACCTTTGGGCTTGGGCCAGCTCCAAGACTACGCTGTTTTGTTCTGGGCTGTTTTTATTGTTATTCTCTTAAAAATCTGGAGCCAGGATGTCCTGGGGCCCTGGCTCCCCCTTGGGCTGGGCCAGTTTCCTTGTGGGCAGGGGAATGGCCTGGAGGTGGTGGTGGTGGGGGGAGAGGGGCGGCCCTGGGCAGAAAGGGAGCAGCCTGCCCTAGACAGAGGAAGTAGGCAGGGGCGTGCCTGGGAGGAACACAGGCCATGAAGCCGGGGTCTGTCTGAGCCAGGACAGCCCTGGGGCCCTTGGGGGTTCCTGCAGCAGTGGACCCATTGTAATTTGTCAGGATACAGGGAAGGACCCCAGTGTTCAGCCAGAATACTGGTAGGCCCTATGATTTGTTAAAATCCTGAACTACTGGGTCTGGGGACAGATGGGTGATTGCTACGGCCCTGAGCCCTCCACATGTCCCCCGCTAAACACTCTATGCCAACCTAGCCCCTCCCTGGGAATTTCCAGAATGTCCCTACTACCAAGAAACTAAAGGGGTGATTGGGGTGCAGCAGAGGGTCTTGAATGCCTGTACTGATAGGTCAGTGCCCACAGCAGTTGCAGATTCAACCGTGGAGGGGAGACACCTAACGCTAACTTGTGTCCCTTCAAAGCCTAATCTTAAAATAGTGTTCCATCCCAAGTTTAGAGGTTTGATGAGAATGGGGTTTGTGTGGGGGAAGGAAGAGGGTGTGGGTGAGGCCTCCACTCAAACTTGCACCTACAAACCGGGTGGATAACCAAAGCCCCCTCCTCTGAAGGCATAGGAGCGCCCATCGATCTGTTTGCTGTGGGCCCCTCGACCTGTCTCCAGGCTGTGCTCCCAGCCATGAGCGTCTCTCTGAGCCAGGTTTGCAAACCCAGAGCTCTGTCCTGGGAGGACTCCAGTTCCGTCTGCACCTCCCATATACCTGGAGCCCCGGCTGGCCGCCTGGCGTTGTCTACCTCTTGTCCCATCTTCTGGGCGTGCACCTGTGCAGAGAGGCAATGTGGTGGAAGGGAGCTGAGCCTGCTCTCTGGCCGCCCTTCCATCCCTTGCCCTTTACCTGGGGCCTCCAGGCCAGCTCCCCCAGGACCAGGCAGGGAACCCAGGCGAGGGAAGCCATCAGGCAGGGCTGGGAGGGACCTGGAGAAGGTGATCCAGAGCTGCGGCAGGCAGCCAGGCCCTCAGCTCTGGCGTGCTGTGACCAAGAGGGGGTGTATGGCCCTGGGGTTGCCAGATCTTGCAAGTTTTTAAGAACAGATGGAAATCTGGATTTTCCAAGTGAAATACTGTAGCTTTTAATAAGCACCTTAAAAAAATTGTAATATACTTAAGTGGAATGTAAATGCCTGAGTAGAAAGGTTTCTTCTTCACGACTGCTTCCTACTGAAGTCTCTGAATGGACACTTGGCAGGAGGGGAGCTGGGAGTCAAGAGCCCTGAGCTGGCCACTGTTGGCTTTCTGGGTGTCCTGGGAAGGGCTCTCTGCCTCACTGAGTCCATGATCCGGCAACCAGCCAGGAGGACAAAACTCACCCTGCCCAAAAGTGATGGGATGATTCTCGTACAGTCCAACCTCTGGCTCCTCTCTGTCAGAAGCTGCAGCTCGGACATGAACAGTGGTCTCTGAGCCCCGAGCAGGGAGAACCGGATACCTACGGGGTGGGGAAGGGAAGGGACCCTAGTGCAAGAAGGCAGGAAATGCAGTTTCCAGGCAGCTGAGGAATTTGGAGTTTCTCCTTGGGGAAGGTGGGGGCCGCAGGAGGTTCACAACAGTTATCCAACCTCTGGCATACAGATTGCAGAAACTCGGGCTGCTTTGCGAGTCAGAGAAGTCGGGGGGTGGGAATTACAAGGAGGCATATTTCAGCTCCATGGGAGAAAGAAATCGGAGCTGGGAGGTGTGAGTCCCCTGTCCCTGAGGTGGGCAAGCAGGGGTTGGCCAAGGGAACTACTGACAGGAATTCTGCGCTGATTCAAGGCCCGGAGGGACCTTAGAAGCACCTTAGTTCAACTCCTTCGTTTGCCAGTGGATGCCTTGGGGGGGCCAGAGAGGGTCCGAGTTCGCCAAAGGCCAGACAGCACACTGGCCCGACTCAGGGGGTGTAGACGGTCGTGGCGGAGCGGGGAAGCAGCCGCCTGACTTTCCTCTCTGCTCCCGTCCCCTTGCTTCTCCAGAGACTCAAGTACCTGCTGACCCCGAGGGAACCCAACCGCTGGGCCGTGGAGCGCGAGGGGGCTGCGCCCTACAGCTCCCGCCTGGCTGTGAACGGCGCTCTCATGAAACCGACCCACATCATAGTAGAGACCATGATGTGAGCTCTCGGGCGGACGGGCTGCTTCCCTGCTGTTTACTAACATTAGATTCTCATAGGACCAGGTTTACAGAGCTTTCTATTTGCACTAGGATTGTTTTTTTTAATTGTCACAGAAAATGTTACTCTGTGTGTGTGTGCGCGCGCGTATGTGTGTGTGTGGGGGGGTGTGTGTGCGTGTGGTATTGTGCGTATGTGTATTTTGTTTTGATTTGGGGATATTTTGTACAAAAAGAAAACCCACCGGCAGATGTCCGGGGCAAGGCAGAGCTTTCGTATTGAATTAGATGTATTTTATGGGAACTTGGTAAATTTCTCTTTGTATTTTTTTTTACGTATAATTATATATACATTTAGAGATTGTCATACACTTTTACCACTTGAATTGATCTTCTTGCCAGCAATAGATCTCGTTTTCAAAAGCAATTCTTCGGTGCTTGCGTAGCTGGCAGAAAGTTCTGCCCCTCAAAACACAGGGTGGGATTTTCCTGGACAGCAGACCCATTTTAAAGGTGTAGTACCTTCCCAACCTGGTTCACATAGAAGCATACAGCTGGGGAAGGAGAGGGCCCACGAGCTGGCCAGACCCAGAGGGGCTGGAGAAAGGAGGGCCACGAGAAGATGCTTCATTACACTTGTATTAGCCAAGAAGAGAGATGCCAAAATAATGAATCCACCCCTCACATCAAGGGACTGACTTAAAGCGGACAGATGAGGCCGGACAGCGAAAGTCTGATTCTCTAGAAACCGTTGCACCAGGAGCAAAATCCCACCTAATACTTTGAGATTGAGGGTGGGTAGTCAGAAGGACCATCCGACAGATTGTCAGAACCATTCATCTGAGGGGGGGCCCGTCAAGAGCTCGCAGGAGGGCTTGGTGAGGATGGTGCCCCGACATTCAGGAGCCCTCAGGAGGCTGCCAGCGCGGCTGCCGCCCAGGGCATCCCAGGTAGAGCTCTGAGGCCCGCCCAGCAGGAGCTGGCGGTCTCGGGGCTCCAAACCTCACACAGATGGGGCTGTTGCATTTTAATGGGGTTCTTTAACCTTAAAGAACCTGGCCGCTCCCCAGCTGACATCTCTTGCAGCTGTGTGGGGGAGAGAAGCATGATGTATTCGGTGAGGGACGAAGGGTGGGCCGGTGGACCAAAGGGTGTGGGCCCAGGCGTTCAGGGAGGCCTGGTGTCAGGGAGGGGTGCTTTTCTTTCCTCATCTCTACCCCCTCAGCTCTGTCCTCATCTCCCAGAGGCTGGGAGACTCCTGACAAGCTCCCCGCCCAGGCTGCCCCAGCTCCTCGCTGGGAGTGCCAAGAGTGCTTTTGGAGGCTTCCCGAGTCTTGGATTCGGTGAAGTGCTCCCAAACCCTCCTCCCCGTTCGGGCACAAAAGCAGCCCTTGGTGACGACTCAGGAGGTGGTGAGGCCCTTCACGTCACAACCCCTGCAGTAGCCGGTGTTAGATGCACACTATGTGGGGACCGAGGAGAGGAGGTGAGGGAGCGTTTTTTAGAAAGGTGGGATTGTTCGGGGGGCTGGCACCCCAGAACTGGTTTGACCAAGAGCCTGATTGAGAGTGGCATTCCCCTCTGAACCAGGAGGGAAGGTACTCCACCTTTAAAATCCTGACACGGACGTGTCTCCACCCAAGCCCCCATTTGGACCTAAACTGTGCCATTTAAACTGTCACTTCCAAGTTCAGAGTCTAAACTAAACCGAAACATTGTCACTCAAAGATGACAGTGACTGCCTCGTGGGGTGTGGAGAGAGAAGTCCAGCTCGGGTTTTCAGAGCGGGGGCTCTCTGAATCCTGGAACCCTCTCCCCAAATTCGGGAGGGGAGGAGCCTCTGGTGTCCCCCTCCCCCGGGGCAGAGGCAATCCTGAACCTCTTCTCTTTGGCAAACATTCACATTTCACTGTTTCCAAAGCATATACTCTGCCAAACAATACCCAGTCCTATTCCAAACTGTTAACAATTGTGTGTTCCTTTTTTTCTATGTATTTATGGTTGCCGCTGTGTCTGATTTTATTTTTGTTGTTTCCTAATTTTACTGAGTAGCAATGTGACCTATTTTCCTTTGTCTCATGGAACTTAGTAAACTAACCACTGTCGACGATTGGGGACAGGCGATGTGTGGGGATAAGGGGGGCTTGGCAAACTGTGGCTGCCTGGGCATTTGTGGTCATTTCAGGCTACAATATCTCCCCTCCGGTGAAAGGCTACAGTATTTTGGGTTGGTAGGCAAATTGCAACATTCTGGAAATGGCCTGAGAAAGGCTTCTTCCTATAAGATTCGCAGACCAAATTCTAGACCAAAGACACATGCAGACCAAGTCCCCAGGCCCTGCCTGGAAGGAAGGTCAGCCACTTTACCCAAGCCCACTCCTCGACAATCTCCCGGTGCACCTGTCTCCAGTTGGACCCTCTTGTCTACCCCCCCTTGCCCTTGTGTATCTGCAGAACTTGGCTCTGTGAGTACAAGGTGTAATGATGCGTGACTTTTATATGTCTCCACATAAAGGAAACTTGTCTTTGGAGCTCATGACTCTGGTCCTCCTGTCTCTGGAGAACAGGCATTCCGCCCGCTCTCTGCCTTGGGATGGGTCAGAAATTCTGGTGCCCCCACGTAGCCCAGTCTGCCGGCTCTGAGAAGGGATGCCAGGGAGATGGTTAAAGAACTTTTTGAGGCTTCAGAAATGGGTAAGGGCCTCAGGATAAATCTCACCCAGGGAGATGTCAGGGTCGTGTCAGTCCCTGCAGTGGACCGTCCTGCATGGTCAACGCCTCCCCATGAACGCCCTTGTAAAATGGGGGAAATGAGGTCCGGAGTGAGGAAGAGACTGGGCACAGAGAGCAGGGACTGGAGCCAGACTGTCTGCAGTCAGTTCCAGCTGCTCCAGTTCTCCAAGGGGTGTGTGGCGAGTGGTGAGTGCAGCTCCCCATTGTTCTCCCTGAAGACCAAAGACGAGCCTTTATGAAAAAGGAAAGCGCTCTGTCCCCCAGCATTCAGGGACGAGGAGAGCAGCACCCCCACCCTCTCACCATCCTCGGGCCCGCCGGACCTCACACTGCGGCTCTGTGGGACGGGTGACTGCACCCAACAACCCTCTGAGCTAGGAATTGAGATCCCGATTGCATGTGAGGAAACTGAGGCCCAGTGAAGCCAGTTGGTGTACAAGAGGCAGAATCCCTTAGGCAAGATTTAGCCTGAGGCAATGCAGGACATTCCCAGGGAGCGAGAAGTGGCCTTGGGGGATTTCTGGGTGACACACAGCCCCCTCTCTGTACCTCTGTTCCCTCCTTCTCACCCCAGATCTCCAGCACACCCCCCCCCCCAGAGAAGGTGGTGAAGCACAAGGGGAGTGAGCCAGCCTCAGCCTAGCACGGGGTGATCTGTGTCACCCAGGTGCCACCACGTAGTGGTCCATGGCCCAGTCGGGATCTTCCCAACACTGCCCTTCTGGACCAGGCAATGCTCTGGGCAGCCAGTGCTAAAGGCAGAGGTGCCTTCCTTACCCTCAAGCCTCAGACACAGGCCAGGAAGGATCCAAGAGAGACATCGAGGTCCCCTCCGGCCCGAGACCCCAGTGTCAGGCAGCCCCAGGCTGGGCTGTCTACGTGGATGCTGTAAATAGCACCGTGCAAAAATCCAACAAGCACAAACCAAACCAAGTCCCAGATATCAAAACTCAGAGAGGGGCGTGAGCAACCCGGAAGCCAGAGAACAGCATTTCAGTCGCCCCCAGCACCCTGTTGACGCCTGGCCCTCAGAACGCTCTTGTTTTAATAGGAAGCTGTGTTTCATTGTTCTCTTGTGGGTGTCACTGCAGACGTGTTCTGACAGTTCCCTGAGGGATGGAGCATCTTGTTATATATTTGGCTTCAAATTGAGATGTTGGCTCCATTTCTTTCTTTTTTTTTTCCCCCAATTAATTTTCGAATCCCTAGCAACTGTGACTCTGTATTTAGCACAAGAGAAAGCTGAGAACGTGGGTCTTGCCTCCTTCCAGAAATATGTCTGGCTCATCAGGACTTTTTTTTAAAACTTCAAAATATTTTTAAGATATTTTAAACTTTTGTAAAAAAAAAATCAACCAACGAGACTCTTCTGAGGAGGAACATTTGTATCTGAATAAGATCCTTGGTGTGTAATTCAGTCTTGCAGTATACAAGCTTTTGTGTATAAATGTTTTATGATATGAATCCCTGTATTTTGCAGGGCTTTTCTTTTCCTCTTTTGCTTTTTAGATAAATATGTATATCGATATTTTAAATTCATCTTTGCTTTTTTTTAGAGGAGTTTGTAATCACCTTATAACATGAAAATAAACATTTCCTTTTTAAAATCCAACACGTGTGGGTTCAGTTTTGATGAGGCTCTCTTTCCTTCTGTGTGGCAAGCGCCTAACAGTTTACAGAGGCTTTCAGTTCTGCCCCAGGGTGCTCCCCAAAGGTGGTGTTGTCATCCATGGTCGGAGACGCTGAGGCAGAGGATCACAGAGGGGATGCAGTCAACTCCAGGGCACACAGCAAGTCTGTGAAAGCGTTGTCCTCCGACTCCTGAGTCTGCTCCGGCTGGTTCCACCAACACTGGGGACTGAAGCCCACCTGCCGCACACCCAGCCCTGCGGGGCCGCTCACATCGGTCTCCCGAGCCTCAGTTTCCCCACTTGGAATAAACCACTGCCCCTTTTGAGGCTTTGGGCTGATTAGAGGTGACGCACCAGGAGTAGTCACTTACTGACGCCCAAGCAGGGGCTTTCTGATTGCCAAGTCCAAGAGTGGGGCAGGCTGCAGGGAGGGGTAAGCCCTAGAGGGATGCAAAGAGAAATCATGCCACAGACACTGGGGCCTCAGAAGAGAGGACACGCAGGACCCCAGAAAATAAGTGGTTGGCACAGACGTCCTCCGCCGTGGGAATCATGTACCCAACCCACTGTTATAGATGGGGAAACTGAGGCAGGGAGAGGGGCTCAGCCTCGCTGGGGTCACAGGGCAGGTCGATGTTTTGGGCAGATCAATGAGTGTGGGCAAGTTCAGGGGAGGCTGCTGGGTCCTTTCCCCAACTTCCCAGACCAAAGAAAGGTCTCTTGGTAACTCATTATTTATAGACAATGTTAGAATAAAATACCACTCCCCCAGCTCTGTTTCTGGCTATTAGCCTTTCTGATGGCCTCTGTCCACTTTCCTCCTCCCTGTGTGCCTTGGCCACATAACTTGTTCAAATTGTAGCTCCATCCTTTACTCCCCGTGTGACTTAGGGCAAGTTACTTAACCTCTCTGTGCCTCCTTTCCTCACCTAGAACATTGGGATGATAACAGAGCCACCTCTGAAGGCTGCAGGAGGACCCAGGGGATACTTGAAAAGCACGCAGAACAATGCCTGCACAAAGCAGGTGTGTAGGACGGGCCTCTCCTGGTCACGACCCGCCCACACCTCTCTCCCCCTTGCGGAAGGGCCCTGAACCTATCACCCAGCCCTGGGAGGAGCCGCAGTGACCCATGCACAGCTCGCCTTTGGCTTCCCTGGCCCAGCCACGTCGTTGCCCCCAGCGTGGTCCAGCCAGGCTAGCACACCTCCAGAGATGGGGCGCGCACTCCATCCTGCATGGTTGATGGGAAGAAGCGCTCCCTCTGCCCACACAGAGCTGTGGTCCCCCAGGGAGGCCTGGCCATGACCTCAGGGCTCATCGTGCCCTGGCTGCCCTGTGAAGACTCAGGGCATCGATGGGGCCGCACCCAGGCTAAAGGGGCTCCATACAGCAGACCCACCACTCACCTGCCTCCTTGACTTCGCCCTGCTGACAGAACAAAATCCATAGTCCCTACCCAAACCCTTACCATTGGGCCCTGCAAACCTCCAACCTGGTCTCCCCACTCTGCTTCTGGGCCTCCTTTCTCTTCCTTGAACCGACCAAGCTCATTCTCACCTCCGAACCTTTGCACTTGCTGTGCCCTCTGCCTGGGACACTGTTCTTCCCGGTCTCCCCAAGGGACTCCTGTCTTGAAGGTCTCAGCCCAAATATCACCTCTTCAGAGAAGTCCCTCCTGACCCCTGAGCTAAAGCTCTCGCCCCCCACTTTATCCCCATGACTGGGTTTTTTTCACTGCACTCCATACCTCCTGAAATAATCCTTTACGATTTGCTCCCTTGTTCACTGTCTGTCTTCCACCGGAGAATCTAAGCCCCATGCAGGCGGGACCTCCCTCATCTGTCGTGTTCATGTTGTTTTCCCAGGGGCTGGAATGATGCAGAGCCCAAGCAGACCTTTAGAATGGATGAATTAATTGAAAGTAGGGAAGATGTCATAAGATCCAAACAGAAGTTGACTATTGCCAGCCTATGATTTAAAAAAAAAAAAAAAAAAAAAAGCACACACCACAATCTAGTTGCATTTAAATAATTTTATTTAAAAAAATCATCCCAACAGCAGCATCCCCCCCCACCTCCTAAGTCACTGCAACCCCTGGCAGAACAGATTTATACACGGGCCCCAAAGAGACCCCAAATGGCCTTTGCAACACAGCCCCTTGGCATGTGTTTCCAAGAGCCCTAAGAAAACCCCATGTAGAAAAATACTTTACAAGGAATATGCTCTAATCTCAGCCAGAGAAAAATACAGCTTTTGGGGGTGGGAGGGGCAGGTCACAGGAGCTGTACCCAAAATGCATAGGCAGGCAGGACGCTCACCGGGGACGGGCATCGGGAAATGTCAAGTCTGGGATCTACGACCCCCATGAGAAGCCAGAATATTGCATATGAGAAGGCTGGCCACGGCCAGGGGCCACCTGCCGGGCCTGGTTGCATATGTCTGGGAGATGGCAGAGGCCTCAGCCGGAGGAGGCAGGGGGCACTGGTCGGGGAGGGGATGCTTCTTCCCACCGCCAGTCGAAGGCAGCTCTCCTGAGCAGAGAGGCCCTGGGAGTGCGGCCTGTCCAGCCCTGTCACTTGACAGAGGCCCAGAGAGGCTAGGCAACTTGCCTAAGCTCACACAGCTGCGGCTGCCAGTGGCCATGTCTCTGCTGTGGCACCCCCTGGCCCCCCAGGCTGAGGGCTCTTGGCTTTTGCTCGGTACCCCTGTGATGGGGGGGCAGTACCTTTTCACCCTGGGGCGGGTGTTTACACAGGAATCCAAGATAGCAGAGGCATTGGGCAGGCCAGCCCTGGCATGGAGGGCTCTCCAGGGAACGCAGGGAGCAGCAGGGTGTGGGGAAGTGGAGGGAGAAGAGGGAATGCACGCCCTCAGGGAGAGTGTGAGCAGGGTGCCCAGTGGGCATGGTTCTGGCCCTGACAGGGAGGCCCGGACCTGCTCAGAAAGACTATCCACCCCTAGACTGTCCAGAGAAGGGCAGACTGAGAGGGGTCACAGAGCAACCAAGCAGCAGCCCAGAGCAAAAAGAACAAGCCTCTTGACTCCCCATCTTGTCCCTCGAGTGGAAGAGGATTTGGGGGCCTCCAAGGGACGGAAGCATGGAGGATGCAGGCGGGAGTGGGTGCCCCGTTTTCCTGAGACCCCCGTTAAGAGCAAAGCAACCCCCCAGCCCTGACTGAATCCTGCCTGCCCACCTCCATCCCTGGGGCCGCAGCCCAGACCACCAGGTGAAGGCCTATGCCCTTCTCAAAATCAAAAGGATTTCTGGTCTGCGGAAAATGAGGACAACGACTTTAAGGGATGCTGGTGCTTTCAGATTTCAAGTGGGAATAAACTTCCTTAAATGACCTCTTTGGACACTGTCACCTCTGGGCATGAGAGAGAATGGCCCATCGCTTTCCTGCCTGCCTCCGTCTGTCTCTGTGCCTCCCTCTCCCTGTCTCTCCTCCTTCATGGATTTGGAGATCGAAGAGGAGCTGTATCATCTTATATGTGATACTTCTATGGTTTTCCCATCTCCACCGAAATGGTGAACGAAAACTCCTAGGTCTTCTGTCCCAGATGACTCCCTCCCATCGCGAGGGGCCTGGCCTGAGAGGGGTGTATTCATATGGATCTCTGCCTGCCCCTCCTACAAAAGAAGGAGGAGGGGCTGAGAGCCCAAAGCCTGACACCCAGCTGGCCCAAAGGGCCCAGAACTGTGGGTCTCAAATCCCAGAGGCTTCAGACCAGAGCTGCCAAAATGAAAGAATCACTCACTTTCAGAATCAACAGGCCAATGTCTCCTGGGATTCAGCCATCCCAGCTCAAGAGCCTCTTAAGCGGGGATGCCAGCAAGCCCCAAACACCAGAATTCTGGAGTAGGGAAGGGGCTAGGCTGCCACCCTGAGTGGCATCCCTCTTGGGGGGAGGCTGTCCAGAAAAGGTGGCCCCCCAGCTGCACCCTAAATGCTCCCCCTATGGGGAAACTAACTACCTGAGCCTGTGTGGACCCATTGCCCGGATGCCTCACACCTCAGTCCATGACTGCACTGGGGGTATCCGGTTCCCACTTGCCCACCTCCTGTGACAGGGAGCTCACTCCTCCCTGGCAACTCCATAGCTCTGCTGGGAGAAAGCACTCCCTATAGTAGCTGGGCTCCCTAGCCCCCAGGGCCCCTCTTCCAGCTGAGCAGCCTGTCCCAACCCCTACTGAGTGGGGCTCCTCTGGACATCTTGGAGTCCCAACATGGAGAAAGACCTAGATGTCACTCCAGTTGGGGCAGGGACCTCACTGCCTGGTACTCCAGGCACCAGAGAACCAGAGAATAGAGACAGATTCCAGTCCATGGCTCAGAGCCTGCCAGACGGACAGATGGATAAGTGAGTGGCCAGGTCTCCAGCCCAGTTACAGGTCTGGGGGCCAGGACCTACTCCCGAGGCCCCTGGGTGTCCAGACCACGTGCTGACTTCAAAGCATCCGGGGGCTGTTGGGGCCTGGTGCTCGTGGGGCTCGGCCGCTCTGGGCCAGCGGGTTGCGGCTGATGACCAGCGCCAGGACGTCACCTGCCTCCGCCAGGAGTGGCACGGCCAGGCAGCAGTCAAAGTCCCGCGTGCGAACATGGTTGACCTGCAGGGAACACAGCCAAGGGGACAGACGGGCATCAGCTGAGCCCGGGCTGAAGTAGGTAGGAATCGTTGAGATGTCCTCCAGTGTGGGCCCGGCCCCAGCCCAGATACAGGGTAAATCTAGAGCACACACAAAGAGAAGTCCTCCTTCATCGAGCTCTCTTTCAATCCTTCTGGTTAGGTTTTATCAAAGAGAAACCCCGAAGGAGGTGCCAGGACATCCTTCCTGCTCCTCTAACACCTACTTCTCTCCTTTTCTCATGAAAGAGCAGACCACACACTCAGCTTCCTGCCTAGAATTGGTGACATTGCTTTGTTTCTGTTTTATTTTTATTTCACACTGACCTTCTATGTCAAGCAAGGGGTGCTGGTCTTTCATTCCTAAATGACACGAAAAGCTTCTTTTCAAAATAAATTTAAGTCAGAAAAACTCCACCAATTTAAAGGAAACATATTCAGTAAATGTAGCGCTAACATAGCAGAAATCACACCAAAGGAACAAAAGTAGCTGGGGCGAGGGAAAAGCAGCGCAGTGCGGCTGGGCCAGGGCTGTCCCAGAGCTTTCCCTGGGCTCACCCGCATTTCCCAGGCTCCCTTGCAGTTAGCGAGGTCACGTGACTGGTTCCGGCCAATAGGCCATGAAGGGCAGTGGCAGGTGTTGCTTCTGGGTGGAGGCAGGAAAAAACCCACGTGTGGTTTTCCAGATTCGGTTCCTAGGTCACGTGGTCGAAGGCATTAGCAGAGGGTAGAGCCCCCACCAGCCTGGCGGAGCAAGCCTATGCCGCCCCCCAGCGGACAAATAAAGGTTCGTGTGTTAACCACTAAGATTCGGGGTCGTTAGTGCAACATAACTGAGCCTAACGGGCCCATAGGACTGGTGGTGTTACTCCCTTCGCACATGAGGAAGCCGGGGCTCAGAGAGAGAAGGTGACCGGCCTAAGGCCACTCAGCCAGGGTGGAAGTGGGGCTCTTTCCCCCGAGGCAAGGAAAGGCCACACTATCCATGGTGCCCCCAGCCCAGCATTACCTGAAGAACCCTGTCGAAGGGCCGGAGGCCCCCACGTTGGGCTGGCCCATCAGGGCGCACAGTGTGGACATAGACACCCTTCTCCAGGAGGCCGTCAGAGACGCTAAAACCAAAGTCATTCCGCAAGGGGTCCTTGTGCAGGGTCACCTGGGAGCAGAAGGAGGAGGAAGTCCCTGGAGCTCTGACATTTGTCCCCAGCTCCCCACAGCAGCCCACATCCCTTGGTGTGGGACCCACGCCCAGCCCACTGCCCAGCCGCGCTCCCTGCCACTACCACACAGCGCCCCCTCGCGTTCTCCATGGCAGCACAACCTCCGGTTCCCGGCACCAGTCACAGTGGGGAAGCCGGGGAAGGGGTTCCTTCTCTGTTCTTCTTCAATCCTCTCCCTTCCCCCCCAGGAGAAAGTCTCAGTGGGGTATCGACGGGTTTTCACCCCTCTAACACTTGCTCATCTCTCAATTAACAAGAGGCTCTGAGCCTTCTGAGGGCTACTGGCTGAGAGGTTTCTTCTCCTTTGTTTTTCTATATAGTAACCTACAGATGGCAAGGGAGGCTGGCTTCTCCTTTAAGGAACTGATAACTGATATATATGATATATATATACACACACACACACACACACACAAATACATATACATGTATCATATATAAACGTGTTCCTATTTTATATACACACACACTATCTTAAGTGGGGAAAAAGTCTACTTAAAGAAAAATATTCATAGCAGCCCAGTGTGTATCACAGGGGTGTGTGTGTATCACCCAAATGGTGAGAATTTGACAAGTTCCACCTAGTACAAAATTGTGTTTGGTGGAGGAAAATGAAGCCCAGAGAGGGGTGGGCCCATCTGGAGCCCCTGGTGGGTCCTCACGACACCAGGCCACGCATCCAGGCTTCCCATGCCCAGCCCCAGCGCCCACCTTGTGCATCTCTAAGGGCGTCGGCAGCAGCAGCTCCTGCATCTCTTCAGGGGACGCTCGTACCTCCTGGCCCCTCCGCCAGGGCCGGTGGCTGGGCCTGCCCTCGAGGGCCACACTCTGCACCGTGCCCGTCATGATGGATGCCTGCGGACACAGAGCCCTTCACTCGGATGCTTGTTTGCTCGCTGTTTGTAGTCAGCATCTGTGGACACCTACTATGTATCAGCCTTCAAGGTCACAATGGTGCACAGCATAGACAGGGTCCTTGCTCTCCAGGGGCTCCAGTCTGATCGTGGGCGGGGGGGGGGGGGGTCCTTGATCACACCCACGATCAGAATACTAATTGTTGGCACTGAATGGTTAACACTTACTCTGTGCTGAGCTCAGTTCTACTCACTATACACACACAACTCATTTTGTCCTCTACGATACTACAAGAAAGACAGGCAAATACCATTTTGGGGGTCCATTTTACAGGTGAGGAAACCCAGGCTAAGAGAAATTATGATTTGAACTCAGAATCTGGTTTCAAAGTCAAGGGTCTTAACACTCTGCTATCTTGCTGATCATAAAAATAAATAAGATAAAATCACACACAAAACCTAGAAGAGTTTACCACCCCAAGATTGTCACTAAAAGATCTTAAAGATGAACTCAGAAGCAAAAAGTAGAATGCAAAAAGCAACAGTGAGCAAAGAAATTAATTGCCTACAACCCTAATGAGTACTGACTAAAATCCCACATTAACTAACTTCGAGCAATTTGTAAACAAGCAGGGAGACTAGAGGAGAGAGTTTAGAGGGAAATGGAAGCATTCTACAGGCCCTGTCTCCTTCAGAAGGGGGGCCAAAGGCATTGATTCGACTTTGCTAGAAAAAGCAAAGCGAAGATAGTGAAAATTCAAGGCCAAGTCAGTTGCGCCTAGTCTTTTCAAAAAGTTAGCGACATGGTCTACCCATAGAATGGAATATTATTCGGCCATAGAAAGCATGAAGTACTGATACGTTCTACAACATCAAGCTAAATGAAAAAAGTCAGACATGAAAGGCCACATACTGCATGACCCCATTTATAAGAAATATCCAGAACATGCAAATCCATAGAGACAGAAAGCAGATAGCAGTTGGGAGATGTGGGGTTTCTTTTTGGGATGTTAGAAATGTTCTGGTCATGTATACGCAACATCATGAAAACACTAAAAGCCCCTGAATTATTCGTGATTATCCTTAATTAATTCTTTTTACTTTTATTTTTTTTAAAGATTTTATTTATTTATTTGACAGAGAGAGAGAGCACAAGCAGGGGGGAGCAGCAGGCAGAGGGAGAGGGAGAAGCAGGCTTCCCGCTGAGCAGGGAGCCCGATGCGGGACTCGATTCCAGGACCCCAGGATCATGACTGAGCTGAAGGCAGATGCTTAACTGACTGAGCCAACCAGGCACCCCTACTTCTTTTTGCTTTTAATATTCAATTTACTTTAACGTGGTAAATTTTATGTTATGTGAGTTTTATCTTGGTAAACAAAAATTTTAACTTAGCATCTATTAAAAAGGCACTGGACTAAAATTAAGAGAGACTGAAAAAGCATAACAACGAGGTGCCAAGCTTTGATTGGGCACCAGCTTAGCCAGACCAGGTATAAAGGGAAATTTGGGGTCAACTGTGAAAACCTGCATATGACCTTAGTATTAGAAGAAATGAAAATGTATCAGATAGTTATTTCCATATGTGGGGGAAAAATGGGGTAGCTGACAGAAAAAATGCACGAAAGAGCATGTACATCATGGTTTCACTATCCTAAAAATACATATACACTCACTTAAGCAGTAACAGTCATGATCTATGTGTAGTGGGAATGTTGTGTTCTTATGTTTTATTTTGCTTATTTTAGTTTTGATTTTATTTTGTTTATCTAATTTTGCACCATCCACATATATGGCTCCTGTAATAATAAAAAATTTGAAATTTAAAAACTGAATATTAAATGAATTAAGGATAATCACTAAAAGAATAAAATTATAAAATGTCCATTTTGGTGGTGGAGAGAGTAAACAGGAATAAAAGATTTATCAATACAAGAACAGGAAAGATAGATCAGAAGTATAGAGTAAGTAGGATACATAGAAAGTATAAATTATATGCTAGAATTAAGTTTAATTATATTAGTAATCACAATAAATATAAATGAACTAGCTTAAAAAGGAGACTCTTGGATTGGGGGAAAAATAAGCTACATACAGCATATAACAGATACATTTAAAATGATAAATGTACACACTTAGTAACACAGTAAGCTTGAAAATAAATAAATTGGAAAAAAGACAGGAAACACTGCTAAAATAAAGCTGATGGAACCATATTATTATGAGGGAAAATGGAATTTAAAGTGGAAAGCACATAGATCCGGATAGAGATACTGATTAATAATAAAAAGAAAAATTCGCCAAGAAGTTATAGCAAGCATGAATTTATATGAAACTAACAATATAACCTCAAGGGATAGAAAACAAAAATTGACAATGTCAAAAACTTGCCAAATCTCCACTCATGACGGGAATTTTATCATACCGCTAATAAAAAAACTATAAAGATAAAGCATATAACATTTCATAAGGATGCAAACTCCAAAGAATTCATAGCAAATTGAACATATTTTCTGGCCACAGTACATATGAATTAAAAGCAAATATGAATTGGTTTTAAAATGTGGGTTTAAAAAAAAAAAACTCTCCACTTCTGTGTAATTCAAGGGCTTAACTAAAATCGTAATAGAAATTTTTGAAATATTTGGAATTGAATGATCAACAAAAGCATCACAAATCAAAATTTGTGGAATGCAGCCAAAGCAGTGCTTATGGGTAAAATCATAGCTTAAGATGCACTATGGTAGAAAACAAGAAAGACTGAAAATGAAGGAGCTAAGAAACCATTTGTGTTATTTAAATAACACAAATAAAGTAGAAGCTAAACACAGAAATGAGTAAGATAGAAAACAATGAGAATTAACAAAGCCAAAAATCAGTTCTTTGAGGAGCCTAGTAATTGGCAAGACTGATGGAGGAAAAAAATGGTACCAATCAACAATTTAGGGGCAAAAGCACAGATAAAGTGGAAGTTTAAATTATTGCTCTCAGAGCATGAAAGAGCTTCTGAAATGACCAGTCGGATCCTTCCTAGACCTTCCCGGGCAGCCTGTTCCAAAGTGGGCCATGCTGACCTCACACAAAGCTGTATTCACTTCTCAGCTCCCCTGACCCCTCATCCCCTGTGCTGTCTGTCCCTGATGCTCACATCCACATGCTTCCACGGAGCATGCCCACAACCACGTCCCCAGACTGCACCTGCACACACACACACACCCCAAAACTGCCCCTCAGCATCCAAATGGGCGCTCAGACACACCTGTTCTGAAAATACCCTCAGCATTTGTGGATACATGAGCATGCTCACACACATGCACACACGCATGCCCCCGGTGCGCACATGATGATGCCAGACACGTCCGTATGTGCACATACCTCCACGTGCCATACCATGGTGCTCTCAATCACACCTGCACGTGGGTAAAGACGCCTTTACACGGAGGGTGCCGAGTGAGTGCATGATACACACTACACATGAGCAGGATCCCATCAACATGCTTGCTTCCCACGGGCACGCACGTCGGTGTGTCCATGCACGGGGGCCCCCAGGAAGGTCTGTGGGGTGGGTGGCCCTACCTCCAGTTCCCTCAGCAGCTCTGACTGACCACATGACTCCAGGTCTTCGAGCGCTTCCCCGAACATGCGCCAGAAGCCCTCCTCACGGGCAGGGCCAGGGGCTGGGCTGTAACGTAGGAACCAGAGAGCGTCAACTCCTGGCAGGCGGGTGGGTGGGCAGGCGGGCTGGGGCCTGAGGAGTCTTCGGGGCCCCGGGGCCCAGCGTTGGGCTCGAGGGGCCATAGGGTGGGCGGGCAGGCGGGCGGGCAGGCAGGCGGGCGTCCTCGGTGGCAGTGCTGGGGCCCCGGGGCAGTGGTTGGTGACACGGAATGGGGGGAAGACGCAGTTAGGGGCGACCAGGACTGTCGGTGGCCAGTTAGAACAGGGGCAGATGAGACGGGGTGGAGAGCGGTGACACAGGACGCCTGGGAAGAGAGACAGACGGACGGACAGACAGACAGACAGACAGAGAGGAGATCCATGGTGTAGCCCCAGAGGACGGCCCCTGGCCCCACCCAGACACATGGCATCATAGCACAGTGACAGGGACAGAGCTGGAGCCAGCGAGGACACAGATGGATGGAGAGGAGAGTGTATCTGCGCTTGGGGAAGGGTCCAGGCCACCCCACAGCTTCCGTCACAGGCTGTACGGGCCCGTCATCAGCTCTAAAATCGAGGCTCGTTAGAATGGTAACAAGTCACACTTGCACACTTCATAGTTCACAAAGCCAACTGCCACCTACAAAGTCCTGGCCGCTTAGAAAGGATGGTTTGCAAAGCACTTTCTTACAAAGGCCCACGAGCTTTTCTCTGCTAGGGAGACTCAGGGAGGATGACGGGCAATAGTTGCCTCCTGTCCTTCCCATTTTACAGATGAGAAGACTAAGGCTGAGGATATTCTCTCCATTCAAACCAATTCTACGAACATTCCCCGGGCCAGGGCTCCGCAGGGCCTGGGGCTACGGCAGTGAGTAAGGTGTAGCCCCTGTTCTCAAGGAGCTGGTGAGTCAGTCACAAAGTGTGCAGCAGTCCCCACTGGGTGCCAGGCACTCAGCGAGGGGCGCTACGCAGAAGGGACCGCAGCCAGGTCATGAACCAGGTGGGCACAAGGCAGCCAGTGCCACGAGGAGGCTCGCAGTGGCGGCTTGGGGACCAGCAGAGGGAGGGATGCCTTCTGCCTGAGAAAGTCGGGGGAGCCTCCCGGAGGAGGTGGGAGAATGTGAGCTGGGTTTGCATGGCCGCACGGGCCTTGGCCAGGAGACAGAGGGAAAGGCACTGGAGGCAGAAGTGCCCGATCCAAAGCACAGACACAGGAGGGGTGGCTAGGGCTGGGTGAGGAACAGCATTTCTCCACAGGGTCTGCTCTCTGCGAGAGCCTCCTCCAGGACTGATGCGGTGTCCTTCAAAGCCAACCGCTACCAAACCCACCACATCCACGGCCAGGGCGGGTGCCTGGGACCCGAGGGCCCTTGCAGGAGGCCATCAAGCAATCTGGGCTAAGTTAGGAGGGTCAGGTTCAAGTTCTGAGCTGTTCTGAGAATGGGAGATTACCAGACTCTGGAAAGGCAAACACCTTCCACGCCTTTGCCACTGCTGTGCCCTCTGCCCGGCACACCGTTGTCCCCATCTCAGCCTGGCTGAGGCAGCTCTGCCCGATGCTTCCTCCCCTCTCCCGGGAGGCGCCCCTCCTCGGGAGCCGGACAAGACCCCTCTGCTGCCCCACCGCTATGGAGACCAGGAGACCATGACTGCCTCCTCCCTCGTGGCATTCCCACCACAGACCTAGTTGGTGGCTCCCAATCCTCCTCTTCCTCCTCCTCGGGGAAGCTCTCGTCCGTGGGGGCCGGGGTATAGCTCGTCCTCCGGGGCTCGGTGGGTGGGGGGCTGCTTCTCAGCCGGCTGGGCCGCCACTCCTGGGGGGTCACGCCCCGAGCCACCGTCTGCGGAGTGTAGGAGCCTGCCGGGTGGAGAGGTGGGTGTCTGTATCCACTTCAGCTTGCCCTCCTTCCCACCCCTTTTCCAGCTGTGCTAGATGACCCTGGATAGGTCTTGGCCCCCTCTGGCCTTGCATGACTACCCAGAGTCCCCTGAGGGCCCTGCCACCTAGTCCCTACCCCCAGAGCCCCCCAGAACTCCTGATCCCCCAGCAGAGGAGTTCATGGCCAGGGCTCCAAGACCCTGTCCCGGCTCCATGGGCTTAGCCTGGCTGCCTCCTACCTGGGGAGGAGGCTCACCATTGTAACCATTCCTCTCTGCCTGCCTTTGGGAGCTCTCAAGACCCTGCCCCAGGGGTCAGCTAAGAGATGCTTATCAAGTACAAGAGACGGGGAAGCGGAGACCCAGGGAAGGCAGATAGATATACAGCCAGTGAGGACCAGGGCTGGGAGCCACCTGAGGCCACTTAGAGGCCTTGCTCCACTAGTTCTCTGAGCCGGGCCTTACAGAGGCCAGAAGGCCAGCTGCTAGATTCAAATGCCCCCCAAACCCCGAGGCCACCCATGAGTCTTAACATGCCCGGGCAGGGGAGCTTGCGTCCTCAGAGGGCAGCCTGGACGTGTCCACCTTAAGGCAGGGTCTTGCGGGACGGGGTGGGAAGGGGCTTTCTGCCTTCCCATCTTCAACTGGATGCAATAAACACTGCTTGGGCGCCTGCTGTGTACAGGGCACCGGGCTAGGAATGAGAAAGACAAAGGTGAGGCCAGCTTGGTCCCTAACCTCAAGGTGGGGAACTCCATGGTGCTATGGATGCTAATCAAAAGATGTATGAAGGCCTGAGGTCCATGCTCTGAGCAGTGAGGGGCCCTGCGAATGGCTAATGGGGCCCAGGCAGGTCTGCCTCCAGGAAGTGTCCCTGAAGGATGGAGCAGGGAGAGGAGGAGGGAGGATGAGGCCGAGGGAACAGCCCCTGCAAAGGCCCGGCAGCTGGGGCAGCCCAGAGAGAGCATGTCACTTGGCCTAGGGCCCCGAGGCGTTACCTGGGCCCCCGAGTCCACCCTCTGTGGCCGAGCTGTCCCAGGACTCCACAGCACTATCCACACTGGGCACAGCGGATGAGAACCGGGCTGCCATCAGGCCTCCTTTGAGTGCCTCTGGTGGGTCCTCATCTGCATCACTGGCCTCGCTGAGGCTGCCCGACTTGCGGCATGGGAGGGGGCCTGGGACAGAAAAGGGGTGTCACCACCACTGGCCTCTGACCTCAGAGACACAGAGACACTCAGTGAGCCTCAGTTTCCCCACTTCAGTCTGGTTTGGGAACTCACAGGCACTGAGCGCCCCCTCCACACTCCCCGAGCCTGCTACTGAGCAATCTGATAGGAGGAGAAGGGGCACACTAACGGGCAAACCCATTTCACAGACAGGAAAACTGAGGCTGAGTTCTCTGAGCTGGGCCCTGGGGAGTCCCTGAGGTTCTGGGTCTGCACAACACGCCCAAGGTCACATGGTGAACAACAGTGGAGCCCAGATTAGAAGGAAGACCCAAAAGCTCAGGTTCCTTCCCTTGCAGGTGGTGGCCTCCCTGCCAAGGTACAGGGTGCAAATTCAGGGGAACTGAGGAATGTACAAACTTCGGCCCTAAGGCAGAACAAGCAGCCTTGAGAGGCGGGAGACGATGGAGAGGGTGGTTCAGACCCAGACTCTGCCCTACACAAGCTGTGACCTTAGGACCACCACTCCCCTCTCTGAGTCTGGCCTCCTCAGCTGTCCCAGGTGTCTTCCCACCTGCATAGGATTTGGTGAGGATGCCATGGGGTTGGGCACATGAACCTGGCACAGAGGCACAGAGGGATTTCCCTTCCTAAATGGGTGGATGGCCCCGGGGGGAGGGGGGGAGGCTCACGGTCTAGCTGCTTCTTGATCTTCAGTGTGACAGTCTCGCCAGCCACCTGTAGGAGGTGGATGGCCTCACTCAGAGGCCGGCCCTTGAGGCTAACGCTGTTGATGGCCAGGATACGATCCCCAACGTGGATAGCGCCAGTCCTGGGGAGGGGGCACAGGACAGAGAATGAGAGACATTCAAGGCTTCAGGGAGGGGGTCTGCCCTCAGGGAACTCAGGAACCCCAAGGCACAAGCCTGACTGACCTCAGTTAAACCCAGCTGTAGCAAAAAGCAAGTATCATCTAAGGTGGCATTAACAAAGGTATAATGTCTAGAATTTGGAGGATGCATGGTGGCTAAGTCGGCTAAGCGTCCGATTCTTGATTTCGGCTCAGCTCATGATCTCAGGGTCGTGAGATTGAGCTCTGCATTGGGCTCCGTGCTGGGCATGGAGCCTGCTTAAGATTCTCCCTCTCGCTCTGCCCCTCCTCCCACTCTCTTCCTCTCTAAAAAACAAAAAATTTAAAAAAAAATTAAGTCTAGAATTTGGGGCGGGGGAGGGGATTGTTCTGCCTGACTCTAAAGTTAGGTTCTGGAATCAGTGTCAAGCATGATCTGGGGCCCCGTTTCTCAACTTCCCTGAGTCTCAGTTCCTTCATGTGTAAAATGGGAGTGATAAACTTACTTTATCTAATTGTAGTTGAAAGATGGCTGGGTGGAAGGGATTCGTGTTTCCCTCCAACAGAAATCCATGGGGAGCCTTTCCTTTCCCTTGGCCTGTTTTCTCACCCAGAGAATGAGCACAGGATGCCCAGCTGACCTCACAAGGGGGTGCGAGGGGCTGATAGGGCCAGGCAGTAGCCTTGCTCTGGCCCAGTGGGGTCTCTACCTGGACACCGTTAGAATTACCTGAGGAGCGTTTTTAAAAATGTGTGCTGCCTGGCCCTGACCCCTGGCCGATGAAATGGTATCCCTGGGAACTGGGCTGGGGAAGGTGATCGTGAGACACCAGCCCCATGTGGCTACTGGGTCCCGAAACGTGGCTGGCCCAAACTGAGATGGCTTGACTATAGAAAATACACAACGGGTTCTGAAGACACAGTATGACAAAAAAGAATGTAAAACATCTCGTTATAATTTGTATCTTGACTACACATGTTAACATAAATACGTATTTAAGATTCATGTTATTCTTTTCCTTTTATTTTTCTAATATGGCCACCAGAAAGTTTATACCGAAACGTGGGGCTCACATTACATTGCAGTTGGTCAGCACTGAGCTAGATCAGCCCGGTGAGGGCAAGGGCACTGTCTGTTGCGTCCTCAGCTCCCAGAACGGGCTGGCACCCGGTAGGTACCCAGTCAAGGTGGGAGTAGATGAACACACTTGAGATAGGAACCGTCCACGCTGACCTTTGCAGTGGGCCAGCAGGGGGCGCTCCAGGAACAGGGAGCCCTCCACCGAACCTCAGTCCCCTCCATCCTATTGCTGCAGCCCACCACCATGTGGGCCCTCCTGCTTTCATCCTCCTCGGGGGGCCCAGCCTGTCCCACCCAGGCCTGGCATCCCTGTGACCCCTGTGGGGCCCTGTTCCACCTCTGGGCCCCAGATTCACCTGCTCCCCCCAGTCTGGACAGCCTGCGACACCCTCTTTCTCACAGCTTTCCCAGAGGAGAGGACAGCAGGGCGGCCCCTAATGCCTCCTGAAAAGCCCCAGGCTGTGCCAGGATTGAAGGACACAGCAGGCGCTCCAAAATGGCTCACAGTGCTGACTTTCCAGACGCGCGGAATCTCCAGGTTGGGAGGGAGGTCTGCCAGGGGGGCTGGTCTGCCTCTGTGGAACTGAGGCTCAGCGAGGGAAGGGACAGGCCTGATGTCACCCAGGACATCGACGTTGGAACCGAGGTCAGAATCCACTTTGACCGTTCCCAAAGCCCAACCCCTGCCCCATGAGGGTCCCCAGGTCTGCCCTGTGTGTCCCCACAGAACCCCAGCTCACCTCTCAGCGAGACCACGCTTGGTGAGGCCTGAGATGACAATGGGGTCAAAAGGCTCCTCTGTGCCCGAGATGGTGATGCCCAGGGGACCCCCGTAACGTTTCAGTTCCACTGTGTAGCTGATCGCCCCTGTGGTCTCCTGCTCATCTGCAAAGGTGGCAGCCATCAGGTGGGGCGCAGTGGAGCAGGACCCAGGGGAGCTGGATGCCCCCAGCCCCCAGGGTCCTGATGTACTTATCCCTCAAACTCATCCATCCACTCATTCGTTAATCCACCTATCTGCTCGTGCCATGACTTCAGATGGCACTGCCCGGGGATCCTGAGGCCACCTTCTGCCTCCACAAATGTTTTCTTGCACCCAAACCCCATGGAAAAAAGAAGAAAGAAAAGAATCGTGAAACCAACATTCTAAACTATAGATTTCACCCAGGACACAAAATAACAATCATGAGGATAAGAAGAAACCAGACTTCCAGCTTTTCTTTAAAAAAAGATGAAGAAGAAGAATCTGCCCACAAGAGACCATCCTTCCCAGGGCAGGAGTCGGCAGCTGCCCCTCTGAATAAGGGATTGGCTCTCCAGGGGCCACAAGCCTCACGCCTCCCTTCTGCCTCCCCAACCTGCATCATTTTTTCTTACCTTCTGTCCAGGTCACTCACTTCTGTCACCTGTCTGGCCTCAGAGGTGTTAGAGTTGGCAGTCTTTACTTCTTCACTCACACATCACCCACGCAGGATGTATCCCCCTGCGGCGTCCCTGCCCCACCAACCCCTCTGCTCACTGCTGCCCCCTGTGGGCCTCCTCTGCTAGGCATTGTGCTGGCCATGGAGGATCCAGGCAGCCCCGGGGACCAGGAGACATCCGAGTGCGGGGCTGCCTCCCTGCATTTGCTCATTCAAGGAGTCTCCACCAGCAGCCTGCCACCCTCCCTCCTCGGCCAGAGGGAGCCCCACATTGCAAGCTGGAAACTGCTGATCCCGTGGGGGGACCGAGAGAGGTGGCAGGGCCGGGTGAGGGCCATACCAGAGTTGTCCTCATCCTTCCGGATCTTCAGCTTCACCAGGTCCTCGCACTGCCGCAGGATCTGCACAGCATCCTCCATGGGGCAGTTGTCCAAGCGGATGTTGTCGATGGCCAGCAGCTTGTCGCCTGGCTCGAGGGTGCCGGTCCTGCAGGAGCAGGGGTGGGGGACACAAAGAGCCTGGCACATGTTACTCCCCATGGACGGCTCCCCTTACCCTGTGTCCAGGGCCATCCCTACCTGTGTGCCACACTGCCCTTCTTGATGTCAGAGATGATCAGGGGCTCTCCTCGCTTCCTGCTGGTCGCTGGGGGTAAAGAAGCCATGAATCCAACCTTTGATGGCCTCAGCCTCGAGGAGGGGGGCTGGGAGGGCCCAGGAGTTGGGGCATGAATGCTGAGCCACATGCCCTGCTCTCACTGCTTCCTGCCTGGTGACCATGAGTAAATCAGCCCCCCTTCTGCCTCACTTTCCCCACTGCAAAATGGGGATGGCACCACAGAACTCATGGAGATGTCACGAGATTAAACTAGACAAGGCAAAACCTAACGTGGATCCCGGCACATAGTAGGTGCTCAATCCACATCAGCCCTTTGCCCTTCTGCTCAGCCCATCCCCCAGCAAACTGTGAGCCCCTTCAGGGGCTGTGTCTGGCTGGCACTCCCACCTAGCACAGGGTGGGCCCCAGAACTAGGTGACCCATCCACAGTTGAGTTTTCCCTTCTCCCAGCTGCAGGGAGTGCTGGCTGAATGGCTCCCAGGGGCCTCCCTCTCTGGGAATTGCCTTTGGCCGAGAGAACGGCCTCACCCAAGGTTGTACAGCTCCTGGGTGCGGCCTGGTCCACACAGTGGTGCAAAGGCCTGGCTCCCAGCCTCATTCACGACAACTTCCAAAGCCTTCCTGGCCCAAGAGCTCTCCGTGGGACCGGCTGCATCACAACCAGCTTCTCCGTCCACCCAGTCCCACATCCCTCACCTGGCACAGGTGTTGATTCCAAGGGCCCTTCTCAGTAAAACCCCCCCGAATGTAACTTTGTCTAAGAAGCTCTTTCTGGGGAAATGTGACCTAAGACAATGGGTGTTACATGAGTAGCTACATTTTCTTGCAAAAAAAGTCCATCTGGGCTAATGGGTTTTCCCATTAGTGACCAGATGGTAGGAGCCCTTTCTAGCCCATGTGGCATCTTTGCAGATAAGACAAGGGCGCCCCTTCCAATTAGTCCATTGAGGAAATGATGTAATAAAATGGTAAGTCTACCTCAGATGGGCACCCTAATGTCATGTACAACTTGTGCAACTGTATCTGGCAGCCCTATCTGGAGTTTCCTGGGCTAGGAGCAGCTTCTCCCCTCCCAGATTGCTTAAACTCCCACCTCCATTGACTGTGGAGTCTGGGGTAGGAAGGGGCTGCACCAGGAGCATCCCCCTCCTCCAGGCTGGAGGTGTGGCTCGCTGGGGGTGGGGACTGGACAGCGGGGAGGGACTCACAGCCAATGGTGATGCCCAGCTCCACGCCTCGCCTCTTGGGCAGCTTCACGTGGAAGGTGCCACTGCTCGGGATGACGGACTCTGCATGCAAACACACGTGGACGCGTGTGAGACCCAAGGGAGGAGATGCAGGGAGTCCCAGCTCCCCACCCATTCTAGGCCAGCTGGGAGAGAATGCAAAGTCACCATCCCAACCCTATCCTGACAGAGGAGGAAACTGAGGCATGGTGAGCTGACATCTGTCTCAGACAATCAATCTGATCAGAGCAGATTTGGGGCTGGCACCTAGACCCCATGACTGCCATCCAGGGGGTACCCCAGAGGCAAACCCAACCCAGTTCAGATCCAACAACAATTTACTGAGCACCTACTACGTGCCAGGCGTTAGCTGGGTGTTTTCACACGATTGATCTCATCTAACTCAAACAATATCCACTGTAGTAGAAGGACTCTATTCAGTATTTCACGGTTGGGGAAACTGAGGATGGTGGTGGGCACGAAAGTCCTGTCCAAAGTCACAGAATGTCCAAATCACAGGACCAGAGTTCTAACCTGAGTTTGTGTTTGGGGTTCTTTACCTAAGGCCTGCAGAGGGGCATGGGATATTTTCAGCTCCCCTCTGCCCTCCCTTAGGTCCTGTTTTGGCACAAAAATCCCTCATCAACCCTCAGACTGGCGTGTGGGATTCCTGCCTCCCCGGCCAGGGCCTTCCCTGCCACCACTAGTCCTCAGGTACACACCGCAAATGCTCTGGCAGAGGGTCACCAGGCGGGGAGTGGGATGGGGCTGGAAGAGCATGTGCCCCGGGCAGGAGCAGGATAAAGAGAGGAGGGAGCACAGGGTCCCAACGCATGAGGAGGTGGGTAGGGACACTCACTCACCTGCCACGTCAAACTCGACCTCCAACACGACCTTGTGGGCCAGCGCCGCGTCCCGCAGCAGCTGGTTGGCTTCCTCCATCGTCCCGTCCTCGGTGGCAATCCCGTTGATGGACAGGACCCGATCCCCGACCTGCAGCAGCCCACACCTGAACCCAGTCCCACAGAAAGAAGCAGCTCCGTTACCATCACGGCTATTCCTGGGGCACGAGAATGCCATGTGTGGGCAGGCCTGGGTCTGACTCACAGCTCAGCCCTGGGCCGGCTCTAGAGCCTCAGGCAACTAACCCCGTGACTCTGGCTAAGGGGGTAAACTCGCTGGGCCTCGGTTTCTCTGTCTGTCCAAGGGGGATGACGCTGTGCCTTACGAGATGTGTGTATAGAGAACGCTGACTTCAGACAGACAGAGGTTCAAGTCCTGGGTCACTCACGAGCTGTGTGACCCTGAGCAAAGGAATCAGCATCTCTGCGCCTCGGTTTCCTTATCTGTAAAGTGGGGTTGATGATGGAGTGGATGGGATGGTTAGGTGAGAGACCCTCGTGAAGCCAGGCTTGGCATGTGACTCAGTTTCCCTGGCTGTCTGTGAGCCCTCTGAATTGGAGAGTGGCAGGCCCAGGGGGCGGGGGCAGTTGGCTCACCTCTCTGCCGGGCTGTCGGGCTCGATGAAGCGCACGAGGGGCGGGGAGGACAGGGTCTCGGTGGCGAAGATGCCTCCCTGGAGCTGGAGGCCAAAGCCGCTGAGGGGGTCTCCGCAGAGCACGACCTCCGTGGTCTCCGTGTGCACGATCTGTCCCCCAGGCCCCACCGTGCTGGAGGCCAGTGACACTGCGGGACAGGTGGGCACAGCTCTCAGGTGGGCAGTCCCAGAGAGCCCTTCCTGCCAGCACCAACCCACGCCCAGGCCCAAGGACCTAGAGTCAGAGGGGCGAGTGGGTGGGAGCCCTGCCTCGCCCTGCGGAGTGCAGAGTCATAGTGCACTCTGAGCCGTGCTCTCCCTGTCTGGCCCGCGGGTGAGTCCCACCCAGCAGGGCCGTGACAAGGATGAAGGAAACCAGCTCCTGGGACTGCCGCGTTATAAACAGAGCTTCTGAGGGTTGTGCTGGTACGTGATGTTAGCTTTGTCAGAACGCTCTCATAATACCACATAGTATGCTAATTTTGGTGCAGCTTTATTGAGATACAATTTACCTATTTTTAGAGTGTACACGTCAGTGGTTTTTTAGTATATTAACAATGTTGTGCAACCATCAGCACAATCGATTGTAGAACGCTTTCATCACCTCAAAATAAGAAACCCTGGTCCCTTTAGCTATTGCCCCAAATCCTCCCATCTCTCCTGGCCCTAAGCAACCACTAACCTATTTGCTTCTGTGTAGATTTGCCTCTTCTGGGCATTCCACATAAATGGAATCCTATAATCTGTGGCCTTCTGCGTCTGGCTTCTCTCACTAAGCATAATTTTCAAGGTTTCTCCATATTGTAGCATGTCTCTGGAATTCGTACCTTTTTATGGCCAAATAATATCCCATTATATGAATACACCACATTTTATTTATGCATTCATCTCTTAATGGACATCTGGGTTGTTTCCACCTTTTGGCGAAAATGAATAATGCCGCTAAGAATATTCATGTGTAAGTTTTTGGGTGAACATGACATATGTTTTCATTTCTCCTGGGCGTATACCTAGATATGGAATTGCTGGGTCATATGAAAACCTTCTATCTATTTGATATGTTACTTAATGTATATCGTTTTATATTCCATATATAAAATACATTTGTATTATTAACATGGACATTGGATATCATTTATTAAATATAATTTACCATATTTAATTCTACTACTAATTATATTAAACTATTATATCTTTATTACTATTTTGTTATATTTATATTACACATTACAATACACATGATATATTATATTGTTACATATGTTGCGTTATTGTATTTATATTTATTATATTTTCACAGTTACATCCCTAATAATAAGAATGGTGCCTGGTACATAGGAGGTGTTCAAATTGTTCAATTAAATAATTATCATCAACAATAATAATGATAACATTTTATTTGTCATCCATCCTAGGAAAAGGACAGATAAGTGGTCACGAGAGCCCCCAGCCTCCACATGCCCCTGCCTATGAACAGCATTTCTGAATCTTTTCACCTACACACTCCCAGCTTTGGTGGTTGACAAAGGTGGTTGGTAAAGGCATATTTTACCTCTCATCTGACTCTGAAATCTGTTTCCCTTTTCACCTTGGCTTCCAGGAAGCTCATAACCATATTTCAGGTGCCAGGTGATTTGTACTCCTCGTTTCCCTCTTTTGGCTCAATTCCAAATGGCCCAGTTTGACCTTTCATCCTTCCTGGAGGCCTCTGCAGTTCACATGGCAGGAGGCTAGATAGACTTTCTACATCAGCAAAGCAAGGACTTTTCCCAGGAGACTTCAAAATTCTTGGCATTCTCGTGACTTTTGCTACCTCCACATTATCATTCACTATTATTTGTCTTTCCATTTATTCACTTTGTAAAATTCTTAAATACCTTCATTTCAAAAGGGAATTATAGACATAGTGATCATAAATAAAGAGAAATGCCTATAAACAAAAGGGAAGTAGAAATATATGTGTGTATGTGTATGTGTGTATATATATATAAGTGTAGTGTATATATACATGTACATATATATACACTATATATATGAGATATATATAATAAAAGTGAAAATTATTATAAACTATTACATCCTGGATGGCTAGTCTCAGGCCTATGTGTCTTTGTTTTAGGGGAAATTAAAAAATGTCAGAGAAGTGGTACAGACACAGCTACACCACACTCAGACTTTCTCTTTGAATGCATCAGAATGAATCACAGAATGAAAGAAAATGAAATGGAGTTACTGTGAAACCTTTATGCACATCTGAAAAGGTATCCTTTCCTGAGACACTGTGTCATCACCTGCTGGGAATTTTCCATAATCAAAATATAAGACTAAAATGTACAAAGTGACTGACACCCCTCAGGTGCGTCCTTGTGCAGCACACAACCTGCCCAACCGTCCATGGCAGCCTGGTGGGCCACTCATGCTATTTAATGAGCCTACACACACCTGGGACCCTGTCCCAAATACCCCCATTCTTTGGCAAATCTCTCAGCCATACAGGCAGCCCAAAGAGGAGGGAAGAGACCATGGCTTACTTACATGTGCTCTTGTGTTCCCTTCTTCGCTGCCTCCTCCGCCCCATTGTAGTCCGGGGGCTCATGGGGTGGGATCCACGGGGAAGGGTGCTGGGATTGGTGCAGGGAAAGGCATGATTCATGGTCGGCGAGGAAAAGGGAGTCGAGGACAAGGCTGGGGAGATGAGAGCACAGCCCCGTGAACCCCAGAAGGGTCCCCCACCCTGCCACACAGTGGGTGCCAGGCAACCACCCCACGGAAGAGAGACACTGGGACGCAGAGAGACACTGGGACGCCTTCCCCCTTTCACCTCAAACACTGGCTGTGTGACCTCAGACAGGTCTCGCCCGCTCTGGGCCTCAAAGACTGCAGGGTTTTCACAGACATGGTGAAACCCAGCTGCCAGGGATAGGGGCCCATCTCATCACTAATGTGCTAGGTAACGCTGGGCAGACTTCCTAATTTCTCGGAGTCTTGGTTTCCTCCCCTATGAAACATGCACAAGCCACAGTGAGGTGGACACATTACATCGGCTCTGGTCCTGGCCAGCAGGTGTGGCCCAGGTGGGCGTCCTGCAGTGGCCGGGCCGGGGGCTGTGACAGGAGAGCACGCAGGGGTCCCAGCGGTGTGGTTGATCACTCCTCTGCACCTTCACTGTGGCCCAAGGAAGAGGAGAGAGAAGTGCAGGCGTCAGAGACTGAGCGAGTCGGGACTCAGCACAGCCCCCTGGAGCCACGCTCCCATCTGCGAGATGAAGTGAGGAAAGCAGGACCAGACAGCCTGAGTTTCCCCCAAGCCAAGCCAAGCCAGGCATTCAGATGCTGCTTGCGTGTCCCGGACGCCTACTATGTGCCAGGCACCGTGCTCAGTGCTCAGCCAAGCAGCAGCAGGGACGGGAGGGAAAGTAGCCCCGGCCTGAGACCCGGCGCATCAGCTTTGAGCAGTGCAGTTGGCAGAGGGCAGAGGGCCCCTGCACCTTCAGGATCTGCAGTAGTGCTGTGGCCTGGGCAGCCTTGGGCACAGGGGCCAGGGGTCAAGCACCGGGGGCACTAGGGCTTGGCCGTTTCTGCCCCCCGCCCCCTGCGGGGCCCTCGGGGGCAACCTATGCTCCAGGGCCCCTGTGGGGTTGGCCGAAGTTTGCTCAGACCTACGCTGCAGACAGGCTGCTCTGGCCTCCTCCCCTCCAAGCTTTCACACGGTTTCCGCCCAGATGAATTCTCTGCGCTCCTTCTCCATCCCCTTCCCACGGGACCCCAGAGATCCTGCCTCCCCCACCTGCCCCACCTGATCCTCCCAACCACCTGCCATGCAACACCTTCTCCCAGTCTCCCCAGGTCTTGTCTTAGCTCTTCCTTCAGCTTCGGGGCTTTTGAGGGGTCCAGGCTGGTGCAGCGTATCCATAGATGGATGAGGGGCTTGGCCAGCCTGGGAGCCAGCTGCCTGGTCCCTGAGATAGGTCCCTTGGCCCCTCTGTGCCTCATTGTCATGATCTGTATAACAGGACTAAGATAGTGGCTGCCTCCTCGGATAATGGGAAGGATCTGGGTGAGTTAAGATGTAGGATGTGCCTCGAGCAGTGCCTGGCACCTAGCTGAGGCCACTTAATGAGGGCCAGGAAGACTGTCGCAGCCCTGTGCCCTCATAAGGCACTGTGCTTCTCTGAGCCTCAGTCGCCTCTGTCAAGTGGGATAACAGCAAAACCGCCCTCACAGACTTGTCACGAGGATGAAAAGAGATGACCCATGGGAAGCCCCAGCATTGAGCCCAGCTCACAGCAGGTGCATTGTAAATGGCGCGAGAATGAGTCACTCTAGTTCAAGCCCCAAAGCCTCCTGTGGCAGGCCCTGGCTGTGGCTTGATGGGGCCTCTGCAGACCCCGGCAGAGATGTGTCTGCACAGAGCCACAGAGACGGACCGTCCCCAAGGCCTGTCTCCCCACATATTATTTGGGGGATATCTTTCTCTCCCAGATGATCAATTAGGCTTGCAAAGGATGGGGTGGGCTGACTCCATCCTTGCCCATACACGGTGTCCTGAGGGCTGGAATTCACAGCCTGACCACCCAGACCACAGTCCTGGGCTGTGCTCTGTCCTCTACCTCGTTTGACCCCTCCCAAGGCTGCGCTCCCATCTACAGATGAGGCAACTGAGGCTCAGAGGCATAAAGCACCTGTTCAGCTGGGGCAGGGCTGGCATTTGTACCCAAAGCCCAAGGTTTGGAATGTTGGACGCACTTCCAGGCTCTGAACGGGAAGCTGCCTCCTTGTGACCACCCTGCCCCGGGTTCGGCTCTGCCCTCTGGTCTCTTAGATCACCGGCTTCCTCTGCTCTTGGACTGCCTAGCCCCCAGCTCCCTGCTCTGGTCTGGGAGACCCCAACTCCTCAAAAGGTAGGGGGGGCCTTAGGCCTTCCTGATTCCCTGGCTGCCTCCTCTGGACCTGCTGAGGACCCCGGAGCTGAGCCCCAGATCTAAGCTCTGAGCACAGAAGGACTGTCCTCTCCCTCGAGCTAGCCCTTATACTTCTATTAACTTAGCAAAGAGTGATGGCGCTAGCTTTGGGGCATCCACACCAGCAGACTGTCAACTCAAACATTCAGGCTGTTCCTCTGCCCCACCTCCCCGCCCTCAGCTGCTGCACTTGACAATCTGAGCTTCCCAACAGGAATGGACATTTGTTCTAATACATTTTAGTCTGCCCAGGGCTTCGGTCCCAGGCCTCTGGGACCTCGTGCACCCCTCCCCATCAGCTGTCAGGTTTGGGTCCTGAGACCTTCCAAGGGGACCCACCTGCCTCTGAGGGCTTCAGGGGCCGCCGACTTTGGGGTGCAGGCAGGATCTCCAGCCGCACTCTCTCCACCACACTGGCCAGGAGCTTGGTGGCCTCAAGCAGCGAGCAGTGTTCCGTGCTGGTGCCGTCGATGGACAGGATGTGGTCTCCAGCATGCAGGGCCCCACTCCTGGCCAGGCGGGAGAGTGAAGGGGGAGGCTGGTCCGGCCAGAGGGAGCTCTGGGCCGCCTCTCCCCCTGTATCCCTGCCCACTATGGTGGCGGCACCCAGCGTATGCCTCACCTGTCCACCACGCTGGCCGGCTTGATGCGGTCAATGGTGATGACTGGCTTGTTCCGCTGGGAGCCAGTGGTGAGTGAGATCCCCAGGGCTGACCCAGGCATCTTGGTTATCTCCACTATCAAGGGCCCCGAAGCATTGGCCACCGTATCTGGCACAAGGAAGGAAAGAAGGGTTTGAAATGCAAATACTGAGCACTTGCCTCCCCAGCCTCACTCTGCTAGCTCGGTATTATCCTCACTGCTGGGGAGGGACTGTTGCACCCATTTTACAGATCAGAAAGCTGAGGCATGTGTAGGCAAAGGCCTTGTCCAAGTTCACACAAGTCCTCAGCAGCAGAGGCGGGACAGGGATTCGGCTCTGAGGGACTCGGACCCCAGGGCTCTGCCAGACGACACTAACATGCTCACAGTTTTGGAGAGCCTGCAGTTCGCTGGCTCCGAGCTGCATGTTCACTACCACCTTTCTGCACTCAGAAACCACACCCCCAGGAACCCACCCGGTGGCGTGAAAGCAAAACTTAGCTCCTTCTGCTCTTGCCCGCCCCCCCCCCCCCAACCCCTGCCACCGGGTCCACATGTCAGCAAATCAGACCCCATTGACTTTCATCATTTCCTGAATGCGACCCTTCTGTGCTTCCTCGGCACCCAGCCTGGTGGGGCCCCCATCACCTCTCTCTCCCCCAGCCTTTCCCTTCCCTCCCTGATTTTTTTTCCCCAACAGCACTTACTGCCATCTGACAGCCTCTGTATTTGATTTATTCTGTTTACTGTCCCTCTCTCCCAACCAGACGGTGAGCTCCATTAGAACCGAGATCTCGTCTGTATCGTTCTCACCTGGATCCCCAGGGCCTCCAACAGTCAACTGGCACATAGCGCTTACTGCCCAGAGAGGCTCAGAGAGGCTAGGTGACTGGCCCCAGGTCACACCGCCTTTGCAGTGGTGAGGATCTGTGCCCGCTACCCCCTCCCTCAAGCCCTGGGTCTCGTCCTGCCCCAACCCAAGTCCTCGGGCCCCCGACTCACCTGGGATGGCCACGTCGTACTCCACCTGGAAGAGCGCCTCGTGGCTGCATTGCCGTAGTGTGGCCAGGGCAGTGGTATGGCTGGCCCCGTGCAGCGGGATCCCGTCAACGCTGAGCAGCCTGTCCCCCACCTTCAAGGAGCCCTCCCTGCAGGGAAGGGCCCGGTCAGCCAGCCCGGCCCCGTGCGAGCACCAGCCACAGCCCTGGTGAGAGGCTGAGAGGCCGCTGGGAAAGGTGGGGTGGCGGGGCACAGAGAGGAGCAGGCAGTGGGTGAAGGAGGAAGGGGCGGCGCAGTGAGGGAGCGCATGGGGGAGGCTCTGAGGGAGCAGCTAAGTCAATGAAGCGGGGATGCAAACAGAGCTGGGACCAGCTCCGACATCTCCCACCCTGCTCGATGCTTAATACAGTCAGAGCGCCGGCTCAACCCAAGAATGTCTGCGTGGGGATGCCCCGGGGACACTGGGGACTGCCAGGGCCCAGAAAGGACAGCAGCCCTGCCAGGGCCACACAGCGTCAGGGGTGGGGCGGCCTGGAGGCTTCGCGCTGCCCATCTTGAGGTCCCTTCTCACTGCCCCCACTCTGGTTTCTCAGCAGCGAGTCTGGCCTGGTGACAAATGCGCCTGGGAACGAATTCGGCAGGGGCCCCCGGAGAAGGGCCGAGCAGGGGTTCACCTCGGTTTGGGTCAAATCCCCACCCTGGAATGCTTGTTCCAACAGGTGGCCAAAGCTATTCTGGGAGGTTCTATGAATAGCTCGTCACAGGGCCCCGTCCCAAGAACGGGTTTAGACTTCTGACAAGGCTGTTCCAGGCTTCTCTTAAAATGGCCAAGAATCTCCCACTGGGGAGGTCAGGGGGTCGGGTGCTGGGAACTGGACATGTTCCTCTCCCACATTCTCTCCTTTTGGCCCTGCCCGCTCAGCCCAGGCAGCACCAGGCGGGATGGCACAGCCAGGACTCAGAGGCTGCAAGACAGAGGCCACAGTGGTGCTGCTCACGGTGCCCCAAATCTCTCACAGTAACTCCTAGGAGCTGCAGAATCAGACCCATTCCACAGATGGGGGAAGAACAACATAACACCAAGGCTTGCTTCCCTCCCCACCCCTGAGACAGTAGGATGCCAGGGAGGAAAGAGCTTGGGGTCTCTCTCATTTGGGATGGAGTCCTGGTTCCACCAACAATTCTGAGTGACTCTGGGGCAACGGGCATCCTCTCTTTGGGCCTCAGTTTGCTCATCAGGAGAATGGGCACAATGGCTTCTGGTCTGCCTTCTTCACAGGGGATCTGGGCATAGTCAGGGCAGGGAAAGGCTTCCTCCAGCTTCCTCCGGCTCAGGCTCACCTGTCAGCGGGGCCACCAGGCCGGACGTAGGTCAGGACAAGCGGGCGGGTCTTGTGTACATCTTCATGGGCACCCCCTGGACAGAATTCAACAGGAGGTGGCAGTCATCTACCCACTCTTTCCCTGACACCTAGAGGACCTGACTCAGCCCTAAGCCGGCTCCCTTCATTAAATCTGTTTGAGGACCTGTCCTTGCTATTCACAGGCCCTCTTATAAGAGTCCAACTATAAATCCCCAGAGTGTGACAGAAAGTAGGGACATGACTGAAATCCTCTCTCTCTCTTAAATGGTTTGCTTCCCTTCCTATGACGCCATCCTATTTTCCTTTTTGCCCTGGTTCCGAGGCAGCTCTAAACTTTATTCTCAATCTCATTCCCAGCAATCATGCACACTTCATTTCTTGGCAAATTTTTCCATTTAACATTTGACTTAATGGTCCTCACTTTTTTAAAGTCAGAAGCAAGAAGCTATCTATCTATTAATCTATCTATCCATATAAAGCAAAACAGAACACACATGGAATAGGCAATAGCCTCCTTCCCTCCCCTTGACCCCAAGTGTGACTCTCTTACACTGACCTCTGAGGACAAAGCCAAAGCTATTGCCTTCCTTGTACAGGGAGACGTCCACTGTCTTTGTGATGATCCCTGGGTTGTTCTCAGGGGCTGGGGAGAAATGGAGGGCTCCTTTGAGTCCCTCAGTCACATCATCAAGCCACAGACATCCCCAAAGCTCATTCCGGGAGAGCTGGGTGACCAGTCACAGAGATTACAGGGAGGGTAAACTCCCCCCACCCCCACCCATTTACAGGTAGGACAAGTAAGACTTCAAGAGTTCTGCTGAACTCAGACTTGAGTCCGTGGCTATGGGTTCAGGCCAGGGTTGAATTCTAGTTACTCAAATCTTAAGACTTTAGACCAACTTTGAAAATTCAGACCTAGGCTAAACCCTAGGCCACTGTACTCAATGCAGGCTGGTAGGGTGGAGAGAGCAGTAGGACAGGGAACAATTTTTTTAGCCAACATTCCCCAAACCTTCCCCCCTGAAGGAAAAGCATCTGAGCACTAAATATACAAAATGACACTGGTTTATAAACAGGGCCCTGCCACCTCCTGGTGACAGCATACTGCAATTGTAGGCAAAGTCCCTAGGTGCGGCTTAGTTGTTTGTGGCCAATCCTCAGGTCCCACCCACCCAGGTCCCCAGCTGGCATGGACCCCACCACCCAGGTGCTGGTGGGGAGATGGCTGTATCTACCCACGACTAAGGCAGTGGAGAAAGTTCCCAGTCCAAGGGCACCCACCGGGCGGGGGCAGCTCATACTCCACCTCCAGCACCACGCGCTCGCCCACATTCTTGAGCAGGGTGATGATCTCATCATGGCGGAGCCTGGTCAGATGGATCCCATTCACTGACCGAATATAGTCGCCCACGTTCAGCAGGTCACTCCTGGGAGCAAGGAGGCCAGAGCACATGCATGGTGGCAAGTGCCAGCATCCACACCCGCTCTTCTGTTGAATCATTTTGATCTCTGAATCCCCATTTTACCGATGGGGAAGCTGTGGCTCAGAGAGGTTAGACATCATCCAGGGTCACACAGCGAGTTAGTAAGAGAGCGTGGGTTCTAACCTGGACCTGTCTGACACCCAGGCCTGGCATTTTCCCCTGCTGGGGTGTTACCCGCCTGATGAAGGCTCTGATCAGCCCCAAGGAGCCTGCAAGAGTGGCCAGATCATCTCCCCCTTTGCTAGTTCCTAAAGCACTCACCCTGGCTTCTGACTACTAATCTGTTCTGTTCCACCGGACACTTACCAGCGCCTGCCCTGAACGAGGCCCAGAGAGGCTAACCCCTAGGTCTCATGGAATTCATGGTCTAAGGGAGCCACGTAGGTAAGATGACAGGAAAATCCAGAGCAATGTGTCCAGAAGTGGCACCCAGGGCCGTGTGAGCAGAGCAGGGCAGCGGCCTCGCCCTGGGATGGGGGGCCTCCCAGAGGCGGTGTGGGTGGGGGGGGGGGTGAATAAGAGTCTGCCAGTGGGGAACAGGCCTTCTGAGAAGGTAACTGCTCGTGCAAAGTTCTGGAGGGCCTGGCAAGAGTGGGATGCTGTGGCCAAGTCAGCCCCTTACGTAAAGGGAAGAGAAGCTGGGGCCCAGAATTACAGCCTCCACTGGACGCTTCCGTCCGAGAAGCACTTGGGTGCTCCTAGAAACACCTACCTAATCGCTCTGCCTACAGCCCTGGTCCATTTTCCACTGGCCCCTGGCCCTTTCCTACTGCCCCACCAAGCCCCCTCCTCACCTGGCGGCGAGCCCCCCCGGTCTCAGGTTGGAGACCCTGGGCTTCCCATCCTTGTCGGTGCCACCTGAGATGGTCAGGCCCAGCGTGCTGCCTTCCTTCTTGATCAGCTCCACCATGGTGACCCCGCGGAACTCCTCTGTCAACAGATGGGGGGTGAGCAGGCAGCATGGGGCAATTCCGGACCCCCAGCTCCAATACAACTGAAACCGACACTCGGTAAATGGGGCACCTGGCCACAAAATGCTGAGTAAGATCATCTCCCTTTTACACCAGAGGATCAGTGAAGTTAAGTGACTGGCCTAAGGTCACAGAGCGAGTTAGCGGCAGAGCCAATGCCGTCTGACCCCGACTCTGAGCTCTCCGCGCCTCCAGGACAGACAAGGAGGAAGGAGAGGAGGCTCCTTACCTGGAATGCTCTGTCTGCGGCATGCCAGGGCCACGTCCGTCCCTCCCGCATCCTTGCCTCCTTTGGAGTAAGGCCCATCGTCTGCAGGCAAGAAAGAGAAAAAGCCCCGAGTTGCACTTTCATTTCAGTGCAGGAGAACCCTTTCAGCCCTGGGAATTCTGGTTCGCGGATGTGGCCTGGAAGAGGGGGTTCCTTCTGCCACCAGCTCCACCAAGTCTCCGCTGGGGCATCCTCATGGCTCCCCCCCCTCCCCCGCCAGAGGCTCCATCTCTGCCCTTGGGCTGAATAACCTTCTGAACAGCGATGATATACAGGGAGCTTCACAGCTGTTCTGTGGGTAACCATCTCCACAACGTAATTATGGGCAGGATTATTCCACCGTACAAATAAAGGAGCTCAGGATCCCAGCGGGACTACTCAGGCCCCCAGGCACACAGCTGGGGAGTTGTGCAATTTGAATTAGAATGCAGGTCTGCGGACTCCACTGCCCGGGGCGTGCTTGCACGCCCGCTGGGACAGGCAGCTCTCTCACGCACGGGTACCACCGCACATGTGAGACAGGGCCCACCGTGAGCAAACTCAATCTTGAACGGACCCAGTTAGTGCTCCTTCTTGAGGACTGAACTTTAGGGTTTACAATTCATATTCTCAGACATTCTAGGCAGCCAGAGATAAGTCTGTCTCCTTTAGTTTTAATTCTAGAAAACACTCTCCTATTATTTCTTTAAGTGTTGTTTCCTTCCCTCTCTTACGAAACGCTTAATGGATATTCCTTGGGACTTTGCATTTTTCTCTCCCACGACCCATCACCTCTCTCTATCACATTTCCTACTTCTGTCTCTCTCGGGGATGTCTCATTTGCAGTAACATTAGCCTTTTTAATGCTTGGAGAAGTTTGTCATAGATTTCAAACATAAGGAAAATAGACTAGTACAATGCAGAGGTTCTCAAAGGAGGGTCCCTAGCCCAGCATCATCTGGGCACTTGTCAGAAATGCAAGTTCTTGGGCCCCACCTAGGACGGAGTAAATTAGAAACTTGGAGGGTGGGGTTCAGCAATCTGCAGGTGCGTATGTTTTAGTGTATTACCCTAACTTATATTTTCATCTATTTTTAAAATCTTATAGACATTAAAATTAATTCTTTGTGGTGTGCTTTTCTCTGGGTTTTGGGAAATGTGTCCTGACCACCACCACAGTCAGGATTTAGAACATTTCCATCGCCCCCAAAATTCTCCCTTGCTGCCCCTCTGTAGACAGACCCTGCCTCACCCCCGCCCCCAACTACCAATGGTCTGTTTTCTCTCTAAATAATTCTGGCTTCCCTAGAATGCCATATAAATAGAATCATAGTGTGTGGGCTTTGGAGTCTAGTTTCTTTCATTTAGCATCATCATTTGAGATTCACACATGTTTTTTCATGGATCAGTAGTCTGTTCCACTTTATTGCTGACTGGTGTTCAATTGCAGGGATGATGTACTGTGTGCTTAGCCATTCACCTGTTGAAAGACATTTCCACTCTTTCCAGTTTGGGGCGATTTCATAGGAAGCCGTAATAAATATCTGCATACAAGTTTTTGTTTGAACATCACATTCCATTCCACCTAGGTAAATATCCAGGAATGGGATTCTGGGTCATATGGTAAGGATGAGGTTAACTTTGTAAGAAACTGCCCATCTGGTTTTCAAAGTGGCTGCAACATAGAGGGGAGCATGTCCCCCAGTAATGGATGAATGCTTCACATTCTCACCAGCATTTGGCAATGTTAGTTAGGGTTTTTTTGTTTTTTTTTTTTTTAATTCTAGACATTCTAATAGATATGTAGAAGTTTCTTATTGTGGCTTTTTTTAAGATTTTTTTTAAGATTTTATTTATTTATTTGACAGAGAGAGACAAAGTGAGAAAAGGAACACAAGCAGGGGGAGTGGGAGAGGGAGAAGCAGGCTTCCCGCTGAGCAGGGAGCCCGATGTGGGGCTCAAACCCAGGACTGTGGGATCATGACCTGAGCCGAAGGCAGATGCCTACTGAATGAGCCACCCAGGCGCCCCAAGATTTTATTTTTAAGTAAACTCTACACCCAGCGTGGGGCTGGAACTCACAACGCTGAGATCAAGAGTCACATGCTCCACCAACTAAGCCAGCCAGGCATCCCTCTTATTGTGGTTTTAAATGTGCACTTGCCTAATGACTAATGATGTCATATGCTTCTCCTTATTTGCCATCCATACATATCTTCATTGGTGAAGTGTCTATCCAAAGTTTTTGTCCATTTTTAAGTTGGGTTGTTTTCTTGTTATCAAATTTTTATATATTCTGGATACAAGTCCTTTGTCAGATACAATAATCTGTGTTTGGCAAAGGTGACTCTGTTCACACTGAAGTTTGAGTACCACTGGTATAATGAGTCCTATTTACCCAACATCTAGTTTTAACAATTATTAACACTGTCATACTTATTCCATATATTTTTATCTATGTTGAAATATTTTGTTTTATTTATTACATTTATTATTTTTTAGAGATTTATTTATTTATTTGCTAGTGTGTGTGTGTGTGTGTGTGTGTGTTTGTGTGACCAGGGGAGAGGGGCAGAAGGAGAGGTAGAGAGAGTCTCAAGCAGACTCTGAGCTAAGCACAGAGCCCAAGGCAGGGCTCCATCTCATGACCCTGAGATCATGACCTGAGTTGAAACCAAGAGTTGGTCGCTTGACCCACTGAGCCACTCAAGCTCCCCTCTATGTTGAAATACTTTAAAACAAACCCCAGACATGATGAAATTACACCTCTAAATATTTCAGTATGCATTAAAAAAAATAGGAACATATTTCTTATCCAACAAAAATACCATTATCACACCTTATAAAATTAAAATGATTCCTTAATTATTAATTTAATACCCACTCCATATTCAAATCTTCCCAATTCCAATGAGCTTTTAATTTCAACGAGTATATTTTTGGTTTTGGAAAGCTTTGTTTGGTCCCTTTGCTTATCTTCTCATTCTGCTTTCATATGCTGTTCTGTCCTTTTCTATTGTGCCTTTTATGTCTCTAATAATTTTAAATCTTTCCAATGTTCATCTGTTACTCAGCCTTCTATTATCTCAGACTCTTGAGGGCTGTTTCTGCTGTCTGGGACATCTGATGACTCTCCCTCCCAGGGAACTATTTCCTCATGTGTTTGGTAATTGTTAGATTGTGAGCTCATCTTTAGTGGGGCTTTATCTGTGGGAATCTTATTCAGCCTGGTTGCGAGCAGGTCCCTCCAGGGTCCAGACAGCATTTGCAATTCCTTCCCGTCAGTGTCTGCCAAGGCATCATTACCAACACCTTGGCTCAGGGATTCTGGAACCAGGGGCGTAGTGTGAATTACAACCTTCGACAGAACCAAGGGGCACATCTCAGGTCACACATTCTCAAAGGAGACCACCCAAGACCTAGTTGAGACAGACAGGCTCTCTCTTTGGTAGATGCACGGATATTTTCTAAATCCCCACTTTCACTGAGAGTATATCTTTTTAAAGGTCCTGGCTTTCTGCTGGGGTGTGAGTTCCAACTGGGGAAAGTATAAGGGGCATCATCTCCTGTATCCTTAAGCTATTAAAACCCAAGCCCTTGGTTAGAGACCAGCTAACACCCTCATTCCTGCTACCACCCCAAAAGGGAAGCCTCAGCGTCAGCCTACACTCATCCTACCATTTTTCAGTTTTCTCTTTGTTTTTTGATGAGAAATGTATAGAATTTATAGATCAATCTGTGGACAGGTGACATCTTTACAATACTGGGTCTTCCAATCAATGAACATGGTCTATTCTTTCATTTATTTTTGTCTTCTTTAATCTCTGCCAAGAATATTATGTATTTTCATGGGCAAAGACCTTGTACATCTTTCTTTAAATATATTTCTAGATATTTGAAGTTTTTTTTTAATAAAGATTTTATTTATTTATTTGACAGAGAGAGACACAGCAAGAGAGGCAACGCAAGCAGGGGGAGTGGGAGAGGGAGAAGCAGGCTTCCCGCTGAGCAGGGAGCCTGATGCGGGGCTTGATCCCAGGACCCTGGGATCATGACCTGAGCTGAAGGCAGATGCTTAACGACTGAGTCACCCAGGCGCCCCGATATTTGAAGTGTTTTAATGCTATTGTAAATTGGATTGTTTTTCAAATTTAATTTTCTAATCATTTGTTGCTGGCATATAATAATACAGTTAATTTTGTATTCTGACCTTTAAAATCCCCATATTAATTCTAATCATTTATCTGTAGGTTCTTCAGGATTTTCTGTCATCTGTGAAAAATGACAATTTTATTTCTTACTTTCTAAACTTCATACTTTTTATTTTTGTTATTTGCCTTTTTGCACCGGCAAGACATCCAGTACAAAACTGATAGAAGTGGTTATACAGCCCATGCTTATCTCCTCTCCAGCTCACCCTCTTCATTTCCTGTGAATTCATCTGCGCATCTCAAAGGAGTTTGAAGCTGGAAGGTTTCAGGTTACCTGCTCTGTGAGAATGCCAGAGCCCCTGCCTCCCCTCAGCACCTCCTTATCTTAGGCACCATGCATATTCTGAATTCTCCTGAATGCCCTGACAGGTAAGGGAAAGGGGGCTCATGCGTTATGCACCAACCATCCACACTACCCCCTTCTATCTCCTTCACTTCTCACAGTGGCCCTGGGAGGAGGCAGATGCTATCACGGTCACTTCCACTTGACAGAGGAGAAAACTTGTGACTCAGAGGGGCAAAGTCCTTAGCCAAGGCAGCTTCTGCAAAAAACCAGGACCCGACCCCAGGCCCCTTGCCCATGCTACCCCATGTTCCAGGCTCTCTGGACCAGTTTATTTTTTTCACACTCCTTCTCCAGGTCCTTTCTCAGCACAGGACTGAGCTGAGCAAAGACAAGTGACAAACCATCAGGCTGGCAGGTTCTCCCGTGCTGTCCCAGGGGGCCACTCCTCCCAGCACCAGGTATGCTCCTTGGGCTTCCACAGCTTCCTTGAGCCTCACTTGAGCCTGCACACGCCCCCGCCTGCTCTGGAAGAAGAACTCTCCAGCTGCCCTCATCCCTGCAGCTCTACCCTAGCCCAGTGTTAAGATGATGGGCTCAGGGTTCAGCCCAGCCCGAGGGCAAACCCTGGCTCAGCTATTCACCAGCTGTGGGAAGGCCACTCCTCTCCCCAGGCCTCTGGCCATGGCGAGACCTAACTCGCAGGACATATCTTCCTTCCTCGGTGGAGGCATGAGGAAGCAGGGCTGGAGAGGAAGCAGGGCTGAAGAGGACTCAGTCCTGGCCAGGGGCAGAAGCTGAGTATCCCATCCCAGCCAGGTCCTTTTCAGGAGAGAGAGGATCAGATTGGGTTTCAGTGGGGGGTGGAGTCAGCCTGGGTCAAGGTCAGGGCTCAGCTTGAGGTCAGGGTCAGGGCTCAGTCAGAATCAGGGACAGGGTTCAAACTACAGCAGGTTTCTCGACCTCTGCACTATTGACATCTTTTTTTTGCTAGATAATTCCACGTCGTGGTAGTGGGGGGCTCTCTTCTGCATTGCAGGATGGTCAGCAGCATCCCTGCCCTCTAACCACTAGATGCCAGTAGCACCCCACCGCATCATGACAACCAAACATAACTCCAGACATCGCCAAACATCCCCTAGGGGAGCAATATTGCTCCACCCAACCCCCCGCCTTGACAATCACTGCTCTAGAGTCTGGGTGGGGCCCAGGCTGGGACTGGGTCAGGTTCAGCATGAGGTCAGGATCATGGCCCAGCCAGGATCTCAGGAAGATGAGACCCTTCACCACCTGCAGCTCTAACCACTGAGAAACCACCCAGCTCCCCCAGCACTCTGCTTCTGCAGACCAAGGCTAGGCTCCCTTTGCTTTCCAGAAGGTAGTTAATAACAAATCAGACAGCAGTTAAGCCCAGAATCATTTCCAGGGCCCCTGGAGTTGGGCCCCCAGCAGCTTCGCTCACTAGCCCCCCTCCACCTCGTCCCCCAGGCCCCTTATTCACACCAGCCACCAATTCAGGCAACACGCCATTAAGTATAATGCCTCCCATTACGGTTCCCTAATTTGCACTTCATTTAGATTCAACAAGATGTTAGCTAATAAAATTAAAAAGACTGGGTTCTATCAGCTATGTGACAGTGAATATCTCTGGTATTTCACGTGGGCAATTCTGGAATTAAAATTTGTCTTATCCCCTGCAAATGAGATTCTGCCACTGGAAAATCCCTCTCTCCTGGGCTGTCCTGGGAAGACCAGAGATAAGCTTGCTGGCTCCAGGTTTGAGTCTGGGGAGGGGGGAGGGGGAAGATTATCTCCTAAGGAGAGGACAAGAAAGCAGAGGGTCAAGTTCACCAAATTCAGAGCAGTAGGATCCCAAAGAATGGAGCATGAAACAACAGCGAGTTAAATGTGGTGTTTGGAACCCAGATATTAAAAACAAAAAAATCCAGAAACCTAGAGTGAGGAACAGTGGGATCCCCAAATGTGGACCCCCAAAGCCTGCAGGATGTTGGCTCTGAAAGACAGGACCCATGTCCAGGGTGTCTCTGAGGTGTCCTCCACATTTGGCTTCCAGACTGCCTCTCCTCCCCATCTACACCTCAATATTCAGATTTTGCTCCGCGGAAGTGCACGGTGCCGAATTGGGCTGCAATGACTCCACTGGGTCAGAAGTGTCCGGTGTGCTCATCTCAACACTGAGTGATCCCAACTCCCTCCTTTCTACAATTTGTTGCTGGCTTTGGGGGCAGGCTGTGAGCATCTCTTTTCCTGGCCGTCAGGCAGGCTGACTGTGTGCTGCAAACCAGAATTCATACAACTGCGTGCAGACAAAGAGCCGGCGGGGGCGGGGGGGGGGGGGGGGCAATAAATAGGGAGTGGACGGAGTCCTCTCTAGGGAAGGCACGTGCATTTTAGTGTGTGGCTTTGATGAGCTCTCTTGGAGACTGAGGCCACTCAGGACAGCTAATTGCTAGATAAGAGGCTTCTGGATATCCAAGACCCCCTACCATATTCAGGAAGGCACCCTATGAGGAATGCTACCATGTTTGCAGATGCCTGTTCACCAACACTGCCCCACTTTCATGAGCATCCCAGGGTGGGGGGAAACTGAGGCAGCATTCAAACCAAGAATCAAGGCAGGGCCGGAATTTCCAATTGGCTGTATGATTTGAGTCTCTATCTCTCCATCCATAAAATAGGGGTGTATCCCCCCCATTGCAGGCTCCAGCCAGCCCAGGCTTGAGAATTTGAGGGAATTATTTTATTTATAGAAAACCCCATGGGGGTTCAGACCCCAGTCCTCCTCCCTCACAGAACCTGCTCGCTCTCTCCCGCTCTGTCTCTTTTTTGTTCTGGGACTTGGTAATTATATGCTTAGAGATGAAGGCTTTTCAAAAACATCTTTCCCACCAATTTTCAGCTGGAAACGTGCATAAAAACAGAGATATTTTTATCCGCATGTTTCTTTTTTCCCCGTCTCCTCCTTCCAGCAATGGGCAATTATGAGCTTTTGCCTTCAGTCAATCCGTCCTGTAAGAACCCGCTTCCGAGGGAAATGCATTTCCACAGCGATGCCAGCCTGGCCCGGCAGATGCGGGCTGGCCCTTCGTCGGGGGAGCCGAAGGGAGAGAAGCAGTGCTGAGAACACAGGGTACACCTGGTCCCCCGCCCCGCACTGCAGCCAGGGGTGGGCGGCTGCCTTTCTTTTTTATTTTATTTCTCTTGAAAGCTTTGCTAATTTGCCTTCATTATCCCCGTCTCTCTGGGGCCCCAGGAAGCTATTGAGCTTTGACAAAGGGAAAAGGAAGTCTGCCCCTGGCCAGGCTGCCTTTGCCAGGATCCCGCCTCAGCAAGAGAGGGGCACGGGAGGGCGGGGCCACAGACTCAGCAGTGACTGAGCCCAGCTCTCTGGGCCTCCAGGAGGCAGCATTCCGCATCTTGGGGGGGGGGGGGGGGGGTACTGAGAAAACGAAGGCCCAGAGGCTCAACCTGAGGAGAAGAGGAAATGACTGAAGGGAGGGCCAGCCACCAGCGGGGCCAGCCCAGCCCCACGCTGAGGAGGAGAAGGGGGCTCCTGGGTCCACCCTTCACAACTGTTCCCAGTGGCCCACGGCCGCCTCCGGGGGCAGCAGCTGCTCGCTGTGCCGACACACCCCCAAGGGATCTGCCAGTCCCAGCTTGGTTGTTCCACCTCGGCAGGCATTGCAGGGAAAAGGAAGGATGGACTTTGGACTTAGGCCAGCTTCAGATTCTGATTCTAAACCTTGCTGCCCACTGGCTAGGGATCCGGGACAAGTCACTCCTCTCTGAGCCTCAGGCTTCTCCTCCGCACAGTGCGAGGGCTCACCTCCTGGGGCGGTGTGAGGAATTAGTGGGATGATGGGGTATACACAGAAGCCATGAAACTCAGGAGTTCTCTCCCTGCCCCCATCGCTGACCTTGTTAGAACGGTTTTCGTAGATTAATAATGGTAACAACTCCTTCTGATTAAGCGCTGGGTGTTGTGCTAGGTGCTTCATAAGCATTGTCTCGTTTCATCCTCACTACCTTCTGCGATGGTATGATCATTATTCCCATTTTACAGAGGGGCAAACCGAGGCACACAAAGGTTAACTGACTTCCAATGGTAAGGAGCAGGGTCGAGATTTGAACCCAAGCCATGTTCTATGACCTTTAAAATGATTACCACTTTATCCTCACGATACTCCTATGTGGTGGGTGCCATTATCATCCCCATGTGATAGATGAGGAAACGGAGGCACAGAGAGGTCAAGGGAACTTCCCAGCGTCACACAACTCCTAAGTGGCAGAGCCATGGGCCCCCTCCAGCCTCCTCCTCCCACGCCATGACAGTCCTGGGGAGACTCCGCCGTCATGCCTATGGCTCTGAGATCCCTGCACTCCAGGCAACAGCCCAGCTCCTTTGGGCACTGCCCACAGAAGGACGCCCCTCAGGCCATTGCAGGCTAGACCAGGGCAGATAGCTGGACGGGGACACATCCGGTACAGGCCGACCTCGGAGGGACAGCCCCGATCCCTGATCCCCACAGCTGACAAGTCTCTCCAGAGGCTGCCTCCCACGGAGAGAGAAGCAAGGAAAGATCAACTTGGCAACAGCATGACCCCTCCTTCTGTTCAATGCATGTTTTTAAGGGAAGCAAGAAATATACCAAGAGATTTTAAAAGTAGATGCCCGATTCACTTGCTGCCAAGGATTGAGAAAAAAGAACATGAAAAAGGAGCGCCAGGCCCACACTTTCCATGCACTAACTCATTTAACTCTGCCGAGAGCGTCGGGAGAGAAGCTCGCCGACTTCCTCATTTTATAGATGCGGAGACTGAGGCCCAGAGAGGTCACTCAGCTGGTGAGCTGCAGAGGAAGGACTGGAGTCCAGATCTTTCTGGCCTCCCAGCAAGCCACATCCTTACCCCTCGGCTGTGCGCTCTCCCTCTAAACACAAGGCTAAGGGACCCAAAGGAGTGGCACCAGGGAAGCCAGGGCCAGCCTCCAGGAGGCCCCGAGGTAGGACTCAAGCACCCAGAGGCTGGGCACAGCAGAGTACCAGGGGCCGTGGGCATGATCTGAAGAGCCTGCCAGTCCACTATCCCCCCTCCATGAGGTGTGTGGGACGCCTGGCACTGGGCCCTGAAGCCACGCTCAGGCTGACATCCCTGCCATGGCCCTAGAGCCCACGGTGACCCCAACATCATGTGGGATGAGGGTGCAGGCTCGAGTCAGGCCTCGGCCTTCTGCCTCTTCTGGGCCGAGGCTCTCCCGCTTCACCCTGAAACCAGCAATATTGAGGAGCATGACCTTAAAACTGGGTCATCAATGGAACCGTTTTATTTCCTGACGGTGGCTGCCTGGGGCAGTAAAAAGATTCATTTCACTCTGTGAAGAATAAAAGCAAAAGTTCTCACCACAATTGACAGTCCCTCGGCCTCCCTGACGTCACCTCCTAACACTCTCCCCTTCGCCAGCTCCATTCCAGTTCCCTGGTCTTCCTACTGTTCCCCACACCAGACTTGTGCCCACCCCAGGGCCTTTGCCTTGGCTATTCCCTCTGCCCAGAAGGCTCTTCCCCAGGATTCACAAATTCCCTCCCTCACGTCCTTCAGGAATTTGTGGAAATGTCATCTTCTCAGGAAGGTCCTCCCCAATAAACTTGTTGCACAACCCCCACCCCACACACACAGACATACCTCTAGCACCTCTCATACACTCCTTTCCTGCTTTATCTTTTTCATGCACTCAACACCATGTAACAGACCTCACTTTTTAAAAAAATGTCATGCTCTCATTTACTATCCGCCTCTGCCCACCAGGAGGCTGGGTTACGTCTGTCTGCTCACTACCACGTCCAGCATGGAAAGTGTGGCATACGGTAAGTACTCAGTAAATAATATGGAATTCAATTCCTACTTACAGAGTAGGAGGATGGGGATCAAAGAGGTGAAATAAGTTGTTCAAGGTCACAAAATCAGGAAGAGGCAGAGCCAGGATGCAAAGCTGGACCTCCCTGGTTCCACACTGCGGCCTCTGTGATCAAGGGCCTGGGGTTTCCCCGTGGCCACAGCCCCTGCCGTGGGGTAGGAGGTCAGGCCTGCCTGACGATCTAGGCAATTATGGTGAGAGTCCCTCAGAGGATGGGCGGCCCAGGCCACAGCGGAAGGACTACCCTCCCCTACCCCCGTGACATGCATACACAGCCTGTCTGAGCCTTCCCAGGACCTGGCTGGGCGGCCGGTGCTCACTGAGGCCCAGTAGGCCCTGGGAACAAAGACCACTTTGTGGCAGGGAGGCAGAGAGTGAACACTGAGGGGCTGAGGGGTGGAGCTTCCTGCCAAAATCTCTATTCAGGCCTACTGTGCACCCAAGCCTGGTCACATCCCTTTCCGCAGGGGCTTAGGGTTAGTGGGTGGTGAACAAGGCTCCCAGAAGCAAGACAGGACATGTGCAGGCAGGAGTCCATCAGGGGCAGAGAAAGGGCACTGAGCAGTGCGTTTCACAGACCCCAACCCCAAGCCTGGCTCTCACTGAGGAGCTCTGCAAGGGGCCTGACTTCTCGGGGCCTCAGCCTTCCCTGCAAAATGTGGAGAGTGTATGGAGTGGCCACCTGTTGGCTGCTCTTGTCCCCCTTGCTCTTGTCCCCCTCCCCCCAGGCCTGGCTGGTCAATCAGAGGCCTAGTGATCAGGTCAGGGGTGAGCATGTGATCCAAGTTGGGCCAACAAAAGGTGGCCCTGGGATGTTTGCTGGAACAATTGGAAACAGGTTCTCTTTCCTTAGAGATGACTGACCTGGTTGACCTTAAACTCAAGGGTTATAGGGCCCTCTGGGCACCTCAAGGAGAGGAGTGAGTCTGCATGAAAATGAAGCTTACCTAAAGAGAAGCAGAGACCCAGAGTCCTAATGATGTTAACTGAGCACCTGGATCCCACTGTGCCTAAGCTCCATCTTTGGACTTTTCTTAAAAAAAAAAAAAAAAAAGTCTCAGTGCTGACATCAACTATGGCAGATGTAATCATAAGGTTGTGTGGCCTGGGGAGGAGACTAGGGTGAGGACTGCAGTGGTGAGGGTGGGCGTCAAGTAAGTCAACAGAGAGAGAAAAAGCCAGGGAGATGAAGAAGGGCCTTGAACGCCAAGACAAGGAGCTGTGTGGGACACCTGGGTGGCTCAGTCAGTTAGGCGTCTGCCTTCGGCTCAGGTCATGATTCCAGGGTCCTGGGATCGAGCCCCACATCGGGCTCCTTGCTCAGCAGGGAGCCTGCTTCTCCCTCTGCCTGCCGCTCCCCCTGCTGTGCTCTCTCTCTCTCTGACAAATAAATAAATTAAATCTTTAAAAAAAAAAAAAAGACAAGGAGCTGTGATCAGATTTGAGTTTTAGCAAGCTCCCTCCCAGAGCAGCATGGGGAGGTGGGGTGGAGACTAGAAGGCCAAGGAAGAGACTGGGGCAAAGGTCCAGGCAGGCAATGCTGAGGTCTGAACCCAGGTGGAGGCCATAGGCCCATGAGGTGGGGGAAGACACCTCCCCGGTAGTCCTCCAGGGGAAGTCTCCAGGGCACTACTGACCTTGTGGCTCTGACCACAGCAGGACAAGGTCACCCCACTAACCTGAGCCTTAGGTCGACAGAACAGATAAATCCAGGCCAGGAAGGCAGTGCCCCCATTAATAGTGTAGTCCCCAGGAGGGAGCAGGGGCAGACTACATGGGGTCAAATCCCAGCTTTGCTACTTCTGGCTGTGTGGCCTTGGACAAGTCACTTAACACCTCCATGCCTCAGTTTCCCCAGCTGTGAAATGGAGAGAAGAATAGTACCAAACTCACAGTATTGTGAATATTAAATGAGAAAATGCACAGAAAGAGCTTAGAACAGAGCCTGGCACAAAGTCAGATCTCAACAGCTGTCAGCTACTATTATTATTTGTGTTATTGTCTGGGGACCTGGGGGTGGCCCTGTCTCTGCCCCTGGCCATGGGTGTGGAGTGGGAGACTAAGTTCACTGGGCTATAAAAGTCATCTGGGTGCCAGTCCTGGCTTGGCCGCTTCACCGTAGCTGTGGGGCCTTGAGTGGGCAACACCCCCCCACCCCCGGAGCCTGTTTCCTCATCTGTCCATTGGGACCACAGCCCCTGCCCTTGGAACTGTTTCAAAGAGGTACCATCAAAAGTATGTTGAGTGTGGGAAGGGATCAACAGGGGTAGCCCCAGCGTGACCTGCTGGTGGCTCTTGATAAGCTGGGGGAGGGGGGAGCAAGGGAGGAAGGCAGCCCAGCAGGATGAGGCTGGAGAGACAGGCAGCCAGCCAGATGGATGGAGCAACCACGTTTGCTCCAGAGCCCCTCCCGCGGGGCCAACCCTGGGCCCTCCTAGGAACGGGGCTGCTGGAGGGCTCCTGCCGCATGCATTCCCACCGCCCCGGGCTCGCCAGCCAGATGCTGGGCCAGGGCTCCTGCCGTCTGCTAGCCGGTCCAGCCTCCCGCCTGCTACAGGAGCCCCCCCCCCCGCCAGCCTGAGCTCGGCCTTTGCCCTCACATCGCTGGGCAGGGAGCTCACTCCCGCCAGCTCATGCCCATGCGGAGGCAGGACGCGCCTCCCTGAGGCGCCTCGGAGGGGCTGAGCGCTGCCCTCTGCAGCCCCAGACCTGCCTGCTGCCCCTGCCGCACGGGACAGGGGACAGCCTGGTGGGCTCAGTGCCCAGCCGCAGGACTACAGGACGGCAGCCAGGTCAGACAGAGAGTCCTCTCGTGCGCCCACCCGGGGCCAGGGGTCCCGGCCCTGAACTCTCTCCAGGCTTTGGGTCTCTGGCGAGTAGCCGTCCCAGTCTCCTCCCTGGGAGCAGGAGCTCCAGAGGGTTCAGCCCCATCACTCTGCCTCCAGGTCCCCAAGACTTACCCTCCTCTCCAGGGGTCTCCCGGCTGAGCCCACACAGCATGTCCGCTATTGTCTCCTCGGCTGCCCACCAACTCCCAAGGGAGCCACGCTGCTCAGCCCTCCCTCACCCTCCCTCACCCTCCCCCGGGGAGGGGCTGTGGGAGGGAAGCTCACAGCTCCCACTGGCTGGGCACCGAGTCCACCCACTGCAGCGGGCGGCTCTCTGCTTAAAGGGGACACGGCCACTGTGTGGCTGGCTCTCGGAAGTCATCCTACACACCCCCCCATGCCCACAGTCTGAGTCTCGGTGGGGAGCTCAGAAGAGGGCACGCCCGGGTCCTCTTGCTGGGTCCCCAGGCAGACAGACCCGGGGGGCCAGTTCTGCTCCTAACTGGCCCTGGGACTTTGGTAAGTGACTGCTCTCCCCAGGCCTCAGTTTTTCCATCTAGAAAAGAGGAACAGTGCCTTCCAAACTTTTTTTTTTAAGTAGCAGATTCCAACAGAATCTTGCACAGAATGCCAGAACATGAGCCAGATAAAGCGCAGCCATACGCCAGAGAGCGTCTGCAGGTCTCAGGTTAGAAACCCCTGAGCTCAGAGTCCCCTGGGGCTCTTCTGCTGACATTCCAACTACCTCCTCCCGGCCTCAGTTTCCTTTTCTGTCAGGTGGGGAGTGGGGAGGATAAGCCCAAAGCCTGCCACATGGAGCATCCCCCCAGCCTTTGGGGAACACCGAGCAAGATGGGCAGAGGATCTGCCTGCCTTGGGCTTGACGGGCAGGGGCAGCTGGTCACAACTCCAGCCCCAGCTGGGCCTCAGCCCTGCACACTCCTGGATTCCTCCACGCCAGCTCAGGACTGACCCTGACAACCCCGATGGACACACAAGGCCCCTCCTCCAGCTGTCCAGCTGCTTGTGCTCCCCATCCCACCAGTGTGTGTGGGCACCAGCTGAGGGCCAGGCACCACATAGGTGCTGGGAAGAAGGGTGGGTGAGAGCCACACAGGGTCAATAGCCCGTACGCCTGACTATACGTCCCCTCCTGCTGAATGCAGGCAGAGCAAGACAGATGAGGTCCTAGCTCCCGTGGAGTTCTTGGACACATGGGAACAAGTGGGGTTCAAATTTGTTCCGTGTGCTGCAGTGAATGAAAATGTACAGCACTGTGGTTAGGGACTGGGTGCCCTTCTAGGTTCCCTCCCGTTGCCTACTTCCCAAGAGTGCCTGCTTCTTTGGGTGACTTCACGTATGTCCCGGGGGCAGGCTCCAGGTTCCAGGCAAAGTTGTTGGGTCGGCAGTGAGGTCAAGGTCTCAGCCATGGAAGGGGTGGTGAGCACTGGGTCAGAGAGAGGGGACCTGCATTGGGAGGAATTTGCTGGGAGAATGGGGGCAGGCAGGGAGGGGGTGCAGGCTCTCAGTGTGGTTTATGGTGCCCAGCAATAGTCAGGATGAAGCTCTCAGTGAGGACCCTGACCATCAGCAGGACACAAAGGGCCACTTCGGGGTTGTCTCAGCTCCACACCAGGCAGGAAGGGACATGGCCCTTGTCAGCCTGTAAACTGCTCTTAATAGACCCCCAGTCTCTTCCCCTAAAGTCTTGTGCACCAGGCAGCCCTCCACCCCATATTTACAGCCCCTTCAGGGTGGAGGGCTGCCTGGTGCACAAGATTTTAGAGCTACATCCGTCCCCTCTTGTAAGAAAATATTTGCTCGCCCTACAGATGCATTTAAATGAGCGATTAAGATTGGTGATCTGTCTCTCTTCCTGCTCCTTTGGAATTTACTTTTGTGGATGAGAAGCTCCTGGAAAGGTCACGCCATGGGTTATGGGAGAGCTTCCATGCAGCGTTTCTCTGAATGCCTGCTGTGCCAGGCACTGGGGACCGAGAAACCAGGAGACACGTGGGAAACAGTGTCTTCCCCCTGCCCTCTGTCCCTGTAATCCCACGGAGCACGTTTTCACTTGATTTTATCCAAGAGTGGGTTTGGAAGCAACTGTTGGTCCATTTTGGAATAAGGCAGGGTTTAAGTAAACATCTGGCACAAAGGTTAAGCGACTTGCCCAAGGTCACCCAGCTATGGGGTGGAGCCAGGTTCACACCCAAGAGGTCTCTTTTAAAAGGCACTGCTGTGTGCCTCTCAGGATTTCAGGGGTTATAAAGGGGTCTGGAAGTGCCGAGGAGGAGCAGTTAGCTCTGTCGGGGGTCCACCGAGGAGGTAGGTGTTTTGAGTCTGACTTTGAAGGATGAGAGGGAATGAGTCAAAGAAGGGACAACGCATTGTAGGGGTGCGCCCAGGCACGCCGTCCTGTGTGAGCAGTGAGGACACCAAGTGGGACATGCACACAGGGACATGTCCCGGGACAGCCAGGTCACCAAGGGTCTAGTAAGGCCTCACTCCTCCAAGGGTAGCCAACAAGCAGCAGCCTCCCTGGGAGCTCCTCAGCAATGCCGACTCTCAGGCCCCACCCTGGCCCCCTGAATCAGAATCTGCATCTGAACAAGCTCCCCAGGGGACACAGATGAAGTTTGAGTAGTGCTCTGTTTGGAGTTTGGCTTTCATCCTGCAGGCAATGGGAGCCAAGGATGGTTGTAGAGCCAGGGAGTAAGAAGGCTCTGCGAGGACCTCAGCCGGGCAGCACCGCCTGAGGGAGAAAGGAGGAGGGCCTGGCAATGAGCAGCAAGGGTCCCTTCTGGGAGCCGAGAGCAGGCGGAGCTGCTGTTGGTCCTGCTCCAGACGACCCCTCTCATCCAACGAACGCTGCCAAACTTCAGGGAAGCAGAGGAAGAGCGGGACAGATTGCTGCTGGGTGTGCAAGGTGGCTGGAAGCCAGGCCTGCCGGGGATCTGGGCCACAGCATCTCCCAGTCAGAGTGTTGGATTGTCCCGCATTTCCAACACTGTGAATGGGCCGAGAGGGAGACTGGACCATGTACGGGAGGTGGAAGGGCCACTGAGCTGGTGGGCACACCTCCATGTTCAGAAGAGGCCCTGCCACCCACACGTCCTCAGGTTTTGTGAGACAACTGGAGGACGGATTGCTGGGCGACCAGGAGCATGCGTCCAACCCTCTCTGGACCTCAGCTTCCTCGCTGTACAACGGGATAATATAAGCACCCACCCTCTAGGGATGGGGAGGCTACATACTCATGAGTCAGAAAGCACGTATCCATCCATCCTCCTGTCAAGACTCTCATACCAACACTGTGAAACAGACCAGAAGGTGGCTGAGCGCACAGGTCAGGTGCACCCAGGCTCAAATCCCAGCTCTGCCACCCTTAAACTATGTGACTCTGGGCAAGTCACTTCTGCATGAGCCTCCGCTTCCCGCCCGTGAGGGCCAGAGACTTGGAAGGGCTTTGCGGACTGTGACTGTCCAGCACGTACTCCTGACCTCCTCCCTACGCGGAGCCAGGCCTGCGGGGTCCTTCTTGGTGTCTCTTAACGGGGCTCCACGGGCATCATGTTCTCTGGTGTGCCAGGCTGTCCCTGAAGGACTCGCCGCAGGACTCCTGGCATCCCTGCCCCTCCTCCCCCAGGGACAGTGACAGCCACAATTGGGAACCAACTGACCCCATGCCACACAGGTGGGAAAACCGAAATCCAGATGGGGCCATATCTGGGGACCCCCGCCAACACGGGGGGTGGGGCCTGGACCTCAGCCTCCGCCTTTTCTCTCAGACCCCAGGGCTGAGTCCACCATGACCACAGGGGAGCTGTGTGAGCCCGCCCCACCCTGCCCCCCCGTTCCCCGCCCCTGACTGACAGCCGGAAATGAAGTCTGGGTGGGAAGGAGGCAGAGACGGCGATCTGAAGACAAGACAGAGAAACCCTTTACTGCTGTTCTGTTGCTTCTTCCTGCCTCTCTCCTCACACCACCCCAGAGGCCAGGCCAGGACAATTGCTGCCCCCTGCCTGGTTGGTAAACATTTCCACAAGGTGGGTCCCCATTTTACAGATAGGGAAACTGAGACCCGATCTGTGATTCCAGCAGCCGCAGGGGAGGCACTAGCCGACCCCCTCTTAGGAGGTGCTGTTTGGCTGCAGCCCCCACTCCAGCCAAGCTGTTCCACACGCACCCCATTGTCCTTCCCCTGACTTCAGGGTGGGCTGGGGAGAGCTTCAGGGGCAGTGCCACCTCGGCGGGCTGCTCCTAGGCTGCGGCCCCAGACACCTGCCAGTTCCCAGAGCCCCTCACAGCAGCCTTCCCCCAGCCCTGGAGGGCACGGGAGCATCCGGCCAAGGGGACTCAGGTGACAGGCTATGTGCTCCGACCAAGGAAGGGAAGGCTCTGGGATGTGAGAGGAACCACAGCTGACTGTTCTGCAGAACCAGGCGAAGAACGCTTGTGTGCCAGGCCTGACTTTCAACATTTTATACTTATTTCCTCATTTCATCCCACAACATCCCCATTTCAGAGATAAAAAACAAAAAAACAAAAACAGGAGCCCAGAGAGGTGAGGCCACTTGCTCTTAGTCACACAGGGGGTGAAGGGTAAACTGGGATTTGAACCCAGGTCCTCCTAATACCATCCACACTAACACCCCAACCCCGAGCCCCCTGAGAAAGGCACACTCAGAAGCCCTCTCACCAGCCCACCCAGATTCAGGAAGGACAAAAGGTCTATGGGGTGGAGGGGAAGGGCCAAGCTGCAGCTCCTGGGGAGTCTCTGGGAATCTTTTGACTGGAGAGGGGCTAGAGGCACCATCCCAGGCCCAGCTATGGATAGGGCAGCTCCCTAAGGCCCTCTCTTGGCCTCTGTACTTCCCTTGACACCTGCCATGGCTTCCCTCCTAGAAAAGAGGACACAAGGCCACAACCGTGCAGAGGGCCTCTCTGAGCGTCAGGTTCCTCCTCTAAAGTACTGATGATGAAATTGTCCATTCAAAGGACTACTGTTGAGAAACTCAGTGAAAAAACAAAACACCTAGAAAACTGTCTGAGTACAGGGCATGCAGAAGTAGCTCGTGTGATCACAGCCCTGCCCCATCTCTCTGGCCACTCATTCATTCAAAGAATATTTATTAAGCACCCACTACCTGCTAGAAACGGAGCTTGGCCCGAGTTTTCTACAGTGAACAAAACAGATGTAGAGCCTGCCTCTCTGGCTGCCAGTTCAGGGAGGAAAACATGCAAATATAGATACATAACGAGATGGTACTGAGGGGAGTCGGGACAGCACAAGGCAGGGGGACCAGGGAGCCTCCCAGGGGAGATGGCTTTCAGGCAGAGGCAAAGGATCAGAAGGGGAGCGGTCAGGGGGCCAGTGTGGCTGAGGTCGCTGGGCGGAAGAGGAGTCAGGATTCTGCTTTGGGCACGAGGGGAGCTGCTGAAGGGTTCTGAGCAGGGTCATGTGTGATCTGACTTTCTTCCAAATGGTGGCCAGACCGAATAGGCTGCGGGGTCAGGATGCGTGGGGGGGGGGGGGGGCAGGTGGAGGGAGGAGAGGAAAGATGAAAGGCACCTTGAAGTAGGAAACCTGGAACCCAATTTTCTCTATACTCCCCGTTAACCCCTTCCTGCTCAGAGCCTCAGTTTCCCCTTCTGCCACACATTAAAGCCCTTCTAAGAACAGCCAGCTGTGCGAGTTTGGGGAACTGCCAGGTGGGAGAGGTCAGAAAGCACGGAGTCAGGATGCATCTTGCAAAACAAGAAGAGATGGAAAAATGGGACATTGTGTGTCAATGATATTCTGATAAAAAAATAATAAAAGAAAAAAAACCATTAAAAGTAAAAAAAAAAAAAAAAAAAAAAAAAAAACGATAAACAGGCACTGACTGAATAGGCAAGGCACCAAGCATGAAGGCAAACAGCCCCAAGTTCGTGCAGAGCTGTTCCAACCAGAGAAGTGCAAACGGAACGATAAACTCCCACTTGACCCTCATCAGAATGGCGAACATTAGAAATGCAGACAAAATAAGTGTTGGTGATCATGGGGGGTAGGTGGAGAGTCATGGACACTCCTGGTGGGGGGTAAACTGAGGCAGCCTAGAGAGATGAGGTGTCGGTGCATGCTGTCACCCAGCACCCTCACTGCTGGTGGTCATCCGCCACTGCTCAAAGGGGCAGGAATGGGAATGCTGTTGGTGAAGCTGACCTGGGTCTCCATCCCGGGGGAGGGGACAGGTAACGCGTGGCGGCCACTCCCCATGGTGTATGACACAGCAGTTAGAAGCACAGCGGATGGATTTAGGAAGCAAAGGGTCCAGTTAAAGAAAGGAAGGAAGGACGGCAGAAAAAGGAGAGGAAGAAGGAGAAGGGAGGAAGGGCAGAGAAGGGGAGAAGGGGGGAGGGAGAGGGGAGGAAAGAGAATGAGACCTACCCTGTCATTTCATTTATATAACTGAAAAATACACAGAAAGCACTGCAAGGGTGCACACGTGTGTAAAGACCTGTTTCACAGAGTGACAGTTTCAAGGGACACACTGGGCATGGGGATAGGGGACAAAGGAGAAAAAATTAGATAAAACAGAGCCAGCGTGGGTGCTAGACCACCACAGGACCACGGGTACCACGAACCGAGGAGTTCAGCTCAACCCTTGGAGCCTGAGATTAAAAACAAAAAATTAATAGGTGCCTCGAATGGATCTCTCTCCTGAGGACACTGGGGAGCCATGGAAGAGTTTAGAGGGAGAAAGGGATAAGTGCTTTAGAAAACTAACTTGAGTGGGTGCTAAGAGTGCCCCTGCATGGGGGCGAGGGCCTCAGCTGACCTCAGTCAACCCTCGGCCATGCTCCTCCCGGGGGCGGGGGCGCTGCTCAGGCTCTGCCCCCCTGCCCTCTCGCTGCCTTCCAAACGAAAAGAGCAAAACATTAAAATAAATGGGCAAGTTGTCAGGGCTCAGCCCTGGGAAAGAGCAGCGTTGTGCGTTCCAATCTCACGATGTCAGTGCCACCCTGGCAGTGGCCCCTCCCGTCCTGCCCTGGAGAGAACCCTGGGCTGGGTGTCAAAAGATCGGGTTCAAGGTCTGGCAACTACTCACACAGGACCTCCTCCATGCCAAGAACATCACATGTGATATCAGAACATCAGCATCTCTTGCAGAAGGAACTATACCCAAAGAGGATCTGCTATGAGCTCAAACATAACAAAGGGGGCCAAAGAGTCAGGGCTGCTCGAAGGAGGAGTCAGGGAAAGCTGCCTGGTAGAGGTGGCATCTGACCTCAGCCTTGAGGGAGAAAGGAACCAACCACTCAAGGATGAGGTTCCCACCTCAGAGGGGCCAGCCTAGGCAAAGGGTGGGAGGTAGAAAGGTGCACAGTATGTGTAGGGAAAGGCACCCACCAGCATGGCTGGGGTCAGAAGGCCCCAAAGAGCAGGTGGGCTGGGCAGGCAGGTGGGGCCGGGTCCCGAAGACGCAGGGACCCGCTCTGGAGGAAGGAATGCACAGAAGGGGACACTCCTGGCTCTGTGGCTGCCATGACATTTAGGGAAGAGTGGGCTCTCCTGAGCCCCCTCCAATGAGATGCTTTGGGGGATGGACACAGAGGGCAGCCACCCGGGGACCAAGCTGTCAGGAGCAGTGGCTGGAGCCTCTGCACAGGGGAGTCTGATTACAACGACACCCCCTTGCAGGTGGCAATCGATGAGACTCTGGGAGGGGCAGGCGCAGCCTTCAACCTGTGTCCTTGGGTGACTCAGTGGAGCGGGAGACTGGCCTTGCGCCCAGGTTCAGCCTGTGGCAAACACAATGCCTGGAGTCCCACCTTCCACCCTCTAGATCAAGAATTACCCTTGTCCAAATGCATATGCCCCAGAGAAAGAGAAGGGGCTAAGGTGTATAAAGTGCCTACTGGGTACCTCACATTTGATGTTTAGTGTCTTATGAAATCTTTCAAAAGCCCTGCTGCTCCCATTTTACGAGGAGAAACTGAAGGTCCAGAGAGGAGAAGAGACTTGGCCAAGCCCTTGAGCTAGTATGGGCCGAGGGTCAGATTTCGGAATCAGGTGCTCCTTCCTTGGGTCCTTTAGATGGGCCTTTCCCTCCTTCTGGAACTCTCTCTCCCCATCTAAGGATGAAAATGCTAAATGCTGCCTCCACCAAGAAGCCCACCCTGACCACACCTCCTTCCAGTCTTTCCTTCAATGCATTTGCTCACCTATTCTTTTCCACTAAACAGGGGACCCTTGACTATCTTGCTCATTGATTTCAACCTGACATCCAGGGGTGGGCTTTGCATGCAGTAAGTGCTAGGATGAATGAATGAGAAATAAATGATGATTATACATAATCTCTAGATTGCTATGTTGGAAAGAAACCGGTAATTCATCCCCTCTAACACTTCAATCCAACATAGAAACCCTTTCTGAGGACATTAGGAGAAGGAAGGGAAAAATGAAGGGGGGGAATCGGAGTGGGAGACGAACCATGAGAGACTATGGACTCCGAGAAGCAAACTGAGGGTTCTAGAGGGGAGGGGGGTGGGGGGATGGCTGAGCCCAGTGATGGGTATTAAGGAGGGCACGTACTGCATGGAGCACTGGGTGCTACACGAAAACAAAGAATCATGGAACACTACATCAAAAACTAATGATGTACTGTATGGTGACTAACATAACATAACAAAATAAAATTTTCTGCTTTCTGACACAGCTAGTATACCTCCACAAATGGGGAGCTCACCAACTCATAAGCAGCCTACCCTATTCCTGAGTAGTTGAGGGATGAGTCCCTCCATTATCCTGAGCTGGAGCCTGCCTCCCTGTGGCCCCCCCAGAGCCCCAGGACCCCCTGCCCCAGAACTGCCCTGCATAGAGTCAGATGCCACGTCCAGACACAGGCCATGGCCTCTGAGCCCTGGCAGAAGAGCCCAGAGTCTGGATGTGGCTTCCACCATGTGTCCCACCAGCTCCCCTCCCATCTCGGGGACCTCTCCTGGGTGTATGGCTGGAACGAGTGGGTGGCCACGCACCCCAGTGGTCTGGGGCCATGCTCACACATGTGCCTTTAATCCCAATTTCTGCATGCTTTCACCTCCAGTGCATCTGCACGAGGCCCACGAGGCTGGGATAATCACCTCTTTTTACAGATGGGGAAACTGGAGTCTAGAGGGGCAAGAGACCGAGGAACTCGGGTGTCTGGCTCCAAAGCCTTAATCGCAGTCCAGCAGACATATGTTCTCAAAAGGGCTTTGTGTGAGAGCCTCGTTTTATTTCGTGTCCTCCTGGTGGACCTGAATATTGAAAGAGAACCCTACAATCAGGGGCTGATGTGAAACCTCAGGCAGGGTCATAATTTGGGAACGTCCACCCAAGGGTCCCACACAGCTCATGAATATGCCACGAGAGCCAGGCAGCAGGTCTCCCACTGGTGGAGCTGTGGGGTGGGAGGGCCCTGCAGGGTTGGGGATGGGACCTGGCAGAGGCCCCTTGTTTGAGGACAAGGCTTGACCCTGAGATTTCTGGGCCCGTGCCTGCTGCCTGCCAGATGAGGCCTCCCATGTCCCATGGCCCCTCAGCACTGTTTAGGAAGAACCACTGGGAGGTTGCCAACCCGTGTCCAGAACTGGCTACCCCCCTCTCCAGCATCGCCTCCCCCCACCCCGTCCCCAGCACCATGTATCCTGAGCCATTTCCACCTCTTCATGGTCCCCCAGGAATGTCCCCTCCCTCATCCCTTGCCTGCCTGGCCAAATGCTGCAAGTCCCCACTGTCTCTTCCCCCAGGAAGCCTTCCCTGATCCTTCAGCTGGCTGATGCCTCACCTGGGTCCCCAACACCCTCGGGTGCCTCTCAGTCCCAGTTCTGTCAACTCAACCAAACATCCCACCCTCTTCTTTGCCCATCTACCCCCAGATGAGCCTGACACCAAAGTGGTGAGGAACATTCTAGACTGTCCCCTCCCAGCTTGTTAGCACCTCGTCCTCCAGCAGTAATGCCATGGGAATCTTAGTGGAGCCCTGGGTTCAAGTCCGGATTCCACCTCCAACTGGCTGGGTGACCCTGAGCCAAAGTGGCCTCAACCTTCTCATGTGTAAAACAGGGGTACATGTGTGGGCTGGAGCCAGAGTTGGACCTGTGGTCTCTGGGGGGCTATTCAGCTCCAACCTCAGCTAGCCTGGGGCCACCTCACCTCAGGCTCCAGCTGAGGCTCTAAATGATCCTCAACCTTTTCCAAACACCTTCCTCGACAGACCCATTCTGCAAATGGGGCACCAAGACTCAGAGAGAGGCAAAGACCTTCCCCAAGGTCACCCACAGGGACCCCAGCTGCCCCAGTTGTGTGGCTGTGAGAGGTTGCAGAGTATGTGGACATCTGCTTATGAGTCACCGTCACCTGGGCCAGGACAGCAAAATGCGGGGACTGGAGAGAGAAAGTCAGCCCAAGGAGAGCAAATGGGCAGATGGGGGTAGGTAGCGAGGGGGTTTCCAGCTGCTGGAGAGCATAGCAGGGGCAAAGAGGGGAAACTGAGGCCAGGAGGAGCAGCCACTTGCTCAAGGACCACAGAAAGTGGGGTCGGCCTTGGCCTCCTGTCTAATGGACATTTTCTGCCCCATCGGGCCATTTCCTCAGGGAGGGAGACAGGGCCCACGGCTTTCACAATTATCCGGGCAATTAAGACAGGCAGATGGTCCTGCTGGACTGAACATTCAGGCTGACACATGGAGACAATGCTGGGACGTTAGCTGACAAGATCAGCACTAGTTCCGGCGGTGGGTGACACGGGCAAGGCGAATGAGCCATCGGGACCGTCCACTGCCCGGAATCAGGAAGGGGCCCGGCTATTCCGCCTGCTCAGACTTCCCCAGACGCTGGGCTCAACTCTGAGCTCTGCCCTCCGAGAGGGACCCAGACAGGTGGGGGCATGGACAGAGTTGGTGACCAGGTGGGGAGGGGGGAGACACCCTGAGAAAGGGGGCTGCTCAGCCGGGAAGGGCAATCTTGGGGGGCTCTACTGCTGACTCTGCAGGGCTATCTCGGGGCAGGGGGGGAGCAGAGGGAGGGTGGAGAACCTTGAGGGAGCCTGGGGAGGACAGACCAGCAGCCACACACTGGGCATGCAACAGAGCGGTCCCCTGTTGCTGGCAGGGCAGCCAGAGAACTGACCACTGAGAAATGCTCCTGTGGTGAGACACTTGGGCTTGGAAGTCAGACTGTGAGGGGGGTGGGGGAGGGAGGGCACAGATTCCATTTCCTTCCTAGCTGAGTGACCTTGGAAAGTCACTTCTCTGGGCCTCAGTTTCCTCACCTGCAAAATGGGGCAACTTAGGTCACTACTCACAGGGCCATTGTGAAGATAAGAAAGTACATGTGAAATACTTAGCATGGCACCTGACATACAGTAAGTGCTCAATAAATGCTTGGGGAACAAAGAACAGGTCCAGAAGTTTGTGCCTTATCTCTGCCTTCTTGATAAAAAAAAAAAAAAAAAGAAATCCTGTGGTCTCTGAGACACTGCAGTTGATCTGAACCTCTGATGCCCGCCCCCACCGCGGAATCGAGGAGGGCAGGGGCCTGGGAGCCGGGTGCTGCTCGGGCACTGGGGGAGGGGCTGGTTTCCACACGGGGAGTCAGATGTGAGACCTCAGTGCGGCTGCTGCACTGTGAGAAATGCCAGGAGCCGGATGGGGAGGCGAGCTAGAGAGCCTCATTACAGAGGGGAAGGAAGGAGTAAATAATTCATCACAGATGTGTACCATGGAGGGGGCACAGGCAAAGCTCAGGAGGGCATGGCACGGCTGCTCCCTGTGCTCAGGAGGGGCCCTGTAGTCAGCAGGAAGATTACTATCCTCAATCTTGGGATAACCTCCTTATCCCTAAAAATCGCCCATTGTTCCTCCAATACATCCACTGGCCTGGGAGGCCAGATGATACACCCTTGCCCAGAACCTCGCTGAGCCCATGTCCTCCATCCTCCCTCTTCAGCCCTTCTGCTCTAGCTTTGCCAGCCTGGGAACCCCCAACATGTTCAAACCTCAGGACATTTGCACTGGCTGTGGCCTCTGCCAGCCACATTCTTCCGCTGGATAGCCACATGATCTCCCTCACCTCCATAAGGGCTTTGCTCTAATGTCACCTTCTCAGTGTGGCCTTCCCTGAACACCCCACTTAAAACTGCACACCACCACCCACACACCCCAGCCCCTCTTTCTGCTTTATTTTTCTCCACAGCATGCATCACTGCCATACATTTTCCTTGCTCCCCTGCTGTCACTGTTAGCCCCACAAGGGCAGGGATTTAGGTTTGTTTTGCTCCCTACAGTACCCCCAGGGCCTAGAACAGTACCTGGCACATTATAGGTGCTAATAGATATCTGTTGAATGAGTGAATGGCAAAGGGTATTCTGCTGCCTCAACATCCATTGATTCTGCCCCCTATAGCCCTAGCCTCTCACCTCTCACCTGGACCCCACCCCAGCCTCCTCCCTGCATCCTCACCTGTAGTCTGCACAGTAGCCAGAGCCTGTGCTAACACTTGAAGCTGTCCTCCCCTCTCTCCTACTCAGGGACCTTCCATGGCTCCCACTGACCTCAGAACACAGTTCGAGCTCCACAACCTCCTGCCTCCTCCACCCCAGCTCCCCTCTCTCCTTATATTTTTCACACTGACTAAAGTTCTCAGTTCCCCGAGTCAGATCTTTGAAGCTTCAAGGTATAGCTTCGAGGTATTTGTACAGGCTAGTCCCTTTGCCTAGCAAACTCCTATTCATCCTTAATAACCCCACTCTGGGAGACTTCCTTGACCTCCCTCAAAGTAAAAGCAGTGGACCCATCCACCCCCCACACCCCCCACACCCCACTGAAGTGCTGACATCATCTACACATCATTTCTCCCTCCCCCCAAGCCCTCTGGGTCAGGAACTGCAAGTAATCCCCTCTGGGGCCCTGACACCTAGCACTCTGAAAGTTTCACCTCAGTTGTCCTTGCAGCCACCCAGCAAGGAAGATTCTAACATTAACTGTTTTACAGACGGGAAAACTGAAGCTCAGAGAGATGAAGGCACTTTCCCCAGCTGCACAGCTGGATTTATACATGGCAGTTGGCCCCAAGGCCTGTGCTCTGTATATTCTGCCTCCCTAACATCAACACACATCTAATGGAAGCCCTCACTCCTTAAATTGAACATGACCATTTTATGCCCCCAGAGGCCAAGCATGGCCCTGAAGGAAACCTCGTTGATCTGATCTCCCGGGGGAGGGGGAAGTGCTGTCATTCTGCCCAGGCTAGGGAGGAAGGCACTGGGAATGTCCGTGTTCTCTGCGGGCCCTGGGGTCCAGCACATGCACGTGAGAGTCAGGCCAGCGCCTCGGGCCCATCCCCTCCCCAGGCCTCCGTTTCCTCACTGTCCAGATGTGGGCGGCAATGACACTATCAGGACTGTCTGAGACCACGCAGTGGTGTGCTCCCATCCGTGCATGCGCAGTAGCTGTCCCCCCTCCTCTTGGACCCCTGACTGAAACCGGGGGAGCTGAGTCAGGACTGAACACTTCCTTCCCCCAGTCCCAGCCTGGGTGGGGAGTACGGCTCCCAAGTTTGAGCAAAGCCTCAAATCCCAATCAGAGGGACACAGGAGGGGTCTCATCAGGCCAGAGGGCCCAGGGACCCCCTCTCAAGCAATCACAGGGTAAGGAATATAAGGGTCTTACCCAGAAAAGATGGGAAACAGAAAGGCCTATTAGAAAATATGGGCTGGAAATGGGAAGATGCATCTTCAGACATCTAATACAATAGTTTGGATGCCTGGGCGGCGCAGTCAATTGAGCATCCCACTCTTGGTTTCGGCTCAGGTCATGATCTCAGGGTCCTGGGATTGAGCCCCATGTCAGCTCTGAGCTCAGCAGGGGAGTCTGCTTGAGACTCTCTCTCTCTCTCTCCCTCTGCCCCTCTCCACTGCTTGCTCTCTCTCTCTCTCTGAAATAAAACAGTATTTTGGAAATGAAGACTGAAGAAACACCTCCCCTTCCCCCAATCTCTTAAAACCTTCTCCCTTGAGCTTTTATATTTTCACAAACGGTTGCAGAGGCTCACTGTAAGGGCAAACAAGTTCTCTGTGCCGCCATCAGAGCCCCCCCCCCCCCCCCCCCCCGCCAAGAAGTGGAGATGCCAGACAGGAGCCTGGCACACACCAGTGCACGGTGTGCCCCCAGTCAGGGTATGCTCCCCTCTGTTTTGTTAGGGGTTCGCTGGTCCCAGGCATCACCACCCTGGGGTCGGTGGTGTGTATACGGGGGAAGGGGGGAGGAAGCAAGAGGCTGGGCCTCTGATGAGAAGATGGAATTCAAAATTACCAGGTGTCTCCTGTGGGCCAGGCCCCGCCCCCGTCTTCCCAGTCATCACTGCAATGCCAGGAAGGTGGCTTTTCTTGGGTCCATCTTACAGATGCGGAAATGGAGGTTCTGAGTGAGCCACACAGGAAGTAAGAGCTGGGGTAGGATGTGAATCCAGGTCTGTTGGGGACGATACAAGTATTTCTTGCATCTCCAAAGGCGCAGAACCTGAGCCACAGTATTTAGCTGGCTAAATAGTAATACTAGGGAAGCTCAAATCTGGAGCAGCCCTTGATGTATCTATTCCTCCAGCCTGGGAGGATCCCACCAGGTTCTCAGGGTCTGTGGACCTGAAGAGGACAACAGCCTCGAAGGGGGAGGGGCTTCTCCCTTGGAGGTGGTCCCAACACAGGAGTCCCTGGAAAGCCCCAAGGGAAACTGTTTCTGGTACTCTCCAAGCTTCGACTGCTCCGTTGTGTGGAAGGGGCTTCCAAAGACCTCTCGGGTGTCAGACCACCAGCGGCCTTTGGGCCAGTGCAGAGCCTAGAGTCCCTCCGTGGTCCCAAAGACCCTGCTACCCCTCCCTCTGCAGACTCCTGGGAGTCTAGAAAATGTTCATGGCAGTTATGAGAGCGGGCTTGAGAGAGCCTCTGTATGTCACCTGTGTAACCTTGGGCAAGTTACCTAACCTCCGTGTGCCTGTTCCCCCATCCGCACAATCAGGATAAGGATAGCACCAACTTTGCCGGGTTGTTGTGAGGAATTACTAAGTGAATGTACTGCCTGGCACACAGCGGTGCTGACCTGATGGCAGTCACTGTTGTTCGTTGCATGCTGTTGCATGATTATTCTGAGTTCTGAGGCCTGCAGCATAGAAGCTGTGAACCCACCATCTCCCACCTCCCCTCCACATTGTAGATGGAGAGATGGCAGCACACGGAAGCCACAGATGAAACCTGGGGTCACATGGCTTGGGCAGCTTGACTCCCAGCTCGACCCTCCTTCCACCCCGACTCCCACCCCAGCCTTTCTCCCATCCTGAGTCTCCTCCCAGGGCTGCCGGTACAGGATGGGATCCTGCATACAAGGGGGCGCAGCATACACTCCATCTCACCCAGGGTCAAGTCCTGCCTTTGCACATGACCCCCCCTACCCCGAATGCCCACACACAGCCACTGGCCCTAAACACACACACACACACACACACACACACCCCTGCCGGCCCAGTTCGACCAGGACAACTTCATGCCCCAAAGAGAGGGGAAAGAAAAGACTGTCAGGGACATGCCACGTGAAGGGGGCAACGAAGGGGACTGTGGCACAGGAAGGCAGAGAGGGAGAGGGACACTCAGGTGCAGAGAGGGACCATGACAGAGACACAGAGGGAGAGGGACGGAGAAGAGCAAGACAAAGAGGGAGAGAGAGACAGGGAAAAACAGGTTGGGGCAGAGAGAACCAGATATGAGAGAGAGAGAGAGAACCATACAAAGAGAGACGGAGACAGAAAGAGGCAGAGAGAAAGACGGAAGGACAGAGGGCAACAATCAGAAAACAATATAGTCCATTAAATTAGATTAACAATTAGAAAAAAAAGGACAGAGAGTTAGAGAGACTCAGCGAGACAAAGAGATGGGGGTGGGGGCGGTGGAGGGGGCACAAAGCAGAGAGAGATGGAGAGATGTGGAAGATGGCAGAGCCAGCTGGGCAGAGAGAAGCCAGACACACATACAGATTCAAAAAGAGACCCAGAACCAAAGCGAAACCCAAACAGCACCAGAAGAGATGGGGCGGAGGCAGAGCCAGGGCAGGGAGGGGGGCCCCGAGGCCCCAGGTGCTGGGGAAGGGGGGGTGGGAGCGCCCCCAGCCTCTGCCTTCCAATCAGATCCAGGTCCAGCCGCCCAGCCCCTGGGCAGGCAGCAGGGCTGCCCCGTGCCCGGCCTCCCCCCTCGGTACCTTTGGGCCGCCGCCTCACCACGCCCAGCCGCCACTTGAGGGACACAGCCAGCATCGCCCCCTCGGGTCCTTGGGGCCCAGGGCCAGGGACACGCCCGCCCAAGCGTGCTGCGCTCCTGGAACCCGGCACTCCTCTGTGCACTCCCGAGCCGCTGTGCTAACTGGCAGGGGCTGGGCGCTCCCAGCCTCCACCCTCCCGAGTTGCTAAAATAGATAATCCTCCCCAGAGCCAGCCGCGGTGGCATGGGTGGTGACATCTGTGGCAGCGAGTCCCTTCCTCCAACCACAGCCCCAGCCTGGGGAGTGAAGCACCAGGGCGTTCCGAACACTGCGGCAAACCTTCACTGGGTGCTCGCCCCCCACCCGCAGCAGCCCTCTTCCTCCCAAAGAGCTCCCCTTCTGCCCAAACCTGCCAATCCGCCCTCCCGCCCTCCCGAGGCTGTGCCGTTTGAGGCCCCCAGGCCTTTCCACTTGCAGGGCCCTCCACCTGGGACACCTGTCCTGTCTGGCTTGGCTCCATTGGACTTCTCTGCCTAGGAATGTTCGCTCAGCCTTCAGAGAGCCCTGCTTGCGGAAGTCCTTGCCTGCTGGGTCTCGATAATGCTTTTCAGACCAGGTAGAGGCTGTCCATCTATCCCCGAAACCTGGAGCTCCCAGAAACCAAGGATGGGGTCCACTTGTCCCGTCTCCCCTACAGTCAGCACAGACATTTGCTGGGGTCATCGGTGTACGATGAGACCTAGGCCCTGCCTCTCCACTCATCTCTCCAATTACCCTTGTTGGAAACGTGGGATAACGAGAGAATCCACCCAGCTGGCTGACTGCGTGGAGTGGACAGGAGTACCAGTGAGTGTTCCAGGCATTCAGCAAGAACTCAATAAATGCATCTGGCATCCCTTCCTCTTGCTAGACAGAAAAGCTCCGCCTAGCAGAGAGAGAGTGAGGGGAAGCCTCACAGAACACAAGTCTTTGGAGATGGGCAGACCCGAGTTTGAATCTTACTTCAGTGTGCCCCACGAAGCCTGTTTGCTCATCTGACTAATGGGGCTAACAGTCCCTGTCTCCGATATGGTGGGGCCTGTATGAAATCCTGTGCAAAGAGTACTTAGTTGAGTCTGGCACACAGTAGGTGCTTAATAAATAATAAGTAGCAGCTATTAATATTGTGATTATTCTGCATGGAGCCCAACCCCTGTGTGTGAGTGGAGACAGGAAATTCATTGAGGTGACGGCCTGGCTGAAGTCCGACAAGAAAGTCAGGAATCCAGTGCTTTCCATGAACATCACAGTGCTCCAGGGGTCATCCTCATTTTTCAAGTGAGGAAACTGAGGCCGAGAGAGGTACAAGATAGCCCCGGGCTCATCCAGCGTGCAAGGGGCAAAGCAGGGTCTGATACCAGCCACCAGACTACACCACTGCCCACATCCAGGCCGTAATGAAGCTCTTGCTCAACCCGTACTGTGTGCCAGGCTGTGAGGAGCACTCTGCCGGCTCAGCGCAGGGAAGCGAGGCTGCCCACCCAGCGTCATGCACACTGTTGAGCAGCAGACCTGGGGCGGGAGCCCACGCAGTCCGAGCCCAGAGCAAGAACTCTGGCCAAGAACAAGGCTGCTCCCCACCTCCGTCCCTGCCTTTAGTGAGAAGACAAATGGCCCCAACAGTCTCCGGGACCAGTTGAGACAGACACGTGGGAAGTATAGCAATAAAGAAGGATGCGTAGAGAGGCGGCACTGGGCACCAGGGTGGGGAGAGATCCAGCAGGCTGGCCCAGGAGGATGTTCTGCAAGTATTGCACGCCCCACAGGGGAGGACGTCCCAGGGGCCAGATCCACACATGGGTAGAGGTGGGTCAGCCCAGCTGGAGGTCCCACTCTGCCCACCCCAGAGCCCACAGGCTGAAGGGCCCACAGCTGGAGCCTTGAGACTGGGGTCACACACACACACACACACACACACACACCTGGGGATGAAACCCAGCTCAGACACTCCCCCTGTGTGGCCTTAGGGAAGTTTCCCTTGGTTTCCTCAGCAGTGAAATGGACACAGTAACTCGCCTCACCTGCCCCCAGGACTGTGCTAGGTCAAATGAAGAAAGGGAGCTCCGAGGGCAGTAGGGGACTGTCCACGACACCTGGCACAGACAGAGGGCCTGAGGGTGTTCAGTGCTATGGAGTGCAGTCACGGAGTGCTGAAGGCCATGCACTGTGGAACCAGCCCACCTGGGTTCAAATCCCAGCTCCCCCACTTTCAGACTGCATGACGGGGCAAGTCACTTAACCTCCCCGAGCCTCAGGTTCCTCACCTGTAAAACGGAGATGATTATAGTGTGTACCTTACATGTTGTGAGGACGAAATGAGCTAAAGCGAACATAAAGCTCCTAGAACAGTACCAGGCACACGGTAAGCACTCAGTAAGTAATACATGTAAGCGTTATCAGTAAGAGGGCTGTGGTGAGGTGTAGCAGGGCTCCAACTTCAGTTTAGTGGAATTCAGGGAGACCTTGGTGCCTTGGGCGAATGAGCAGGGCAGCTGAGCTGCGGGGTGGCCTGGGAAAGAACTGATCCTAAAAAGGAGCCAAGGGAGAGGAGCGCAACCCCAGAGTCCCTATGGGTGGGCCCCTGCACGTTGTGGGGGCTCTAGAGGAAGGACTATGGGAAGGAGTAGGTTTACTTCCTTATCTCTTCCCAAGTCCAGGGCGTCATGGGTCGCCCCCATCTAGAGGGCACAGGAGACACCCGGAAGCCATGCAGGCCCAGCCCTTCGGAGCTGATTTGGGAGATGGCTCCATGGGGCCCAGAAGACCCAGGTCCTACTGAGAAGCTCCCGGCTCTGTGCTGGGTGCCACCCCAAGAGCAGAGCTGAGGAGGACACAATCCCTACGCTCTACGAGCTCCTAACTGAAGATGCTACTTCTCCCTGAGTCTCCCTCTCCATGTGAAGGCAGGGGACAGGAATCTGCACCTCATGGGGCCACAGGGAGGAAAAGATGATCCCACATATCACAGCATCTGTATGCAGTAGGTGCTCAATATGCACCCCCCTTTCCCCATGTGCAGGCCAACTTCTCCAGGTGGTGAGCTCTCTGACAGCCGGGGGTCTGCACAGACTCCTGGTGTCCCACCTCCTGTTCCTTTTTCCTCCCATTTTCCCTGGGGAGCTGCTCCCCTCCTGCACTCAGTCTGGGTAGAACTTGCCCCCCAGCTCCAGGAAGAGCCCTTGACCCAGAGCTTGCTGACAGCACCCTCCCCACAGTGACTGGCTCAGGGGTGAGCACATGACCCAAGTCAATCCAATGAGAGGCTATTCTGGGACTCAAGGAAATTCCTTCCTCGGGCGGGGGCACAGGGAAGCGGTGTCAGTCTGGAGCTGAGGGTGGTAGAGAGAGAGGAGAGGGAGGACTGAGGCTGTCATCATCAGGCACCCTGATGATGAGGTCCTCCCAGCACCTGCAACCCACCACACCTAAAGTCAGTAATACCCCTTTCCAGCTGCTTTAACCAATAAATCCCTTCCTCTGCTTAAGCCAGTTTGGGTTGGATTTTTGGTAACTTGGACCCAAAAGAGTCCTGGCTCATCCAGTACCCTCCTCATCTCAAGAGCCCCAGATTCCAGCACAGACCAGGGGTTCAGCAAATGCACAATGAATGAATGAATGATGAACAGAATATGGATGGACATGCTCCCTAAGCTGCCTTCAGCGGTGGCCCCTGGGCCCTGCACCTCAGTCAAAGGAGGCCACAGCTGGATGATGGATTCCTAGCCTCCTCCCCTGAGCAGTTTGCCTGGCAGGCCCGGCTGACAGCAGAGTCAGCAGTCAGGAATGGAGATCTGGGGTTTTGGTTTCCAGGCACTTCCCACTTGTCTGTTATCTCGGCCGCAACCTGCCACGTGCCCTCCTTCTGTGGTCCCCAGATTTTCAAAGGGCTCCTTTTACAGAAATGGCAGCCCCAGGGAGAGGGTGGGAGAGCACAGGACCTCTTAAAGGAGATGCGACCAGGGGTGAACAGCAGATCAGCCCAGAGGGAGAGCCAGGAGGCCTGAGTTCAAGTCCAGGCCAGCCCTGGACTACAATGTGGCCCTGGGCAAGTCTCTGCCGTCCTCTAGCCCCCACTGGGTTACACTCCAGGATCCCTGCTGTGCTCACCCTCCAGGTGCCATCTTGCTTCCTCTGTCCCAAGGCCCAGAGAGTTTCCTCCTATGGCTGCCACTGAGCTAGCCAGGTCAGGATTCAAACACAGGGTCATCGGACTTCTCTCAGAAATGAGCTGACAGAACGCAAGGATGGACTAAAAGAAGGACACGAATCACAGAGGGATGCAGACCAGCCTCTAGTCCTCAGATTCTGTTTTTTCCATTCCTGCCTCAGCCTCACAAAGCCCCAGAGGCTGGGGTTGCTGCCACCCCCACCTGCTTCCAGAAACAAATTAACATCTCATCAGACATGCCTTTAATCTTCTCGGGGGCTGGCCCTTTCTTCCCAGTGGGCCAAGCGGTGACATTTCTGCTGCCCAGCTCTGCGGATCTAAATAAGACAGAGGCCCCCAGGCTCTGCATGCAGGGGAAGGGTGGGGAGGGGCAGACCCCTCTTCACCACTTCTCCAGGCTGGGGGAGGAAGAGGATGAGGGCCATCTATCCATCCATTCACTCATTCAATGAACATTTATTAAGCACCTTCTGTGTGTCAGGCCCAGAGGTACAGCCATGAACAAAATCAAGTCTTTGTGTACATTCTAGTGGGGGAGGCAGAGAAGAAATGACAAATGTAATGATTAGGTAAATGTTGCAATATGTTAGAGCTGAAACATGCTAGAAATAAATAGAGAAGGGTGAGAGGTATCAGGGTACAGAGGGAGATGCTGCTGATTATAAAGGGGTGGTCTCTCCAGAGCCCAGACTGTGGTCTCTAAACACCTTGTCCCACTAAAAGGGCCCCCAGGGCTCCTCAGAGAAGGGGCTGATCCCAGGACTGGGGCGGGGAAAGTTACAAGATGATCCTGGAACACCTTTGTGGCGCCAGAAAGTAAGGAAATGCTCAAAGTCTGATGAGCAAAGGTTGACAGGACGCAGACGCCAGCTTGAGGGGCTCCTACTGGCCGACTCTGGGTCACTTGGAGCATCAGAAAGAATAATGACTGCAAAACTATAAAGATCCATGTGCTTGGGATTCTCAGAAGAAAAAAAAATCTGCCCCCTTGGAGGTAGTTATGGTACCAGTTCCTTATTCTATAAACAGAAAATGAAGGTAAAAAATGAAGCATTTATCCTGTCCTCCCGTATGAATAGCATTTGGGGGGAACCTAATAAGGGAAAGTCATTCTGTGCAGAAAAACCACAGCAAATAAGTGTAGAGGAAATGAGAGAATTGGAAAACCACCTTTTTGCAGTCCTAAGGAGATAAAGGATCCAGCATCGACCATCCGTCGAAGGTTGAAAGAGATCCTATGACGGAGAGGCAAGCCGACAGCCCTTGAACCCCTGGACCAATCTTAGCATCACCAAAAGTGGAACATTCTGGCATTATGTGCCTCCTGATAGGATGTGGAAGGAAGCCCACAGCACCATCCATGACATATTCCTGCCTACAAAATTAGACCTGAATCAAATCCAGCTTTAGACTCAAATACCAGTTGACAAGCGAGTACAGGGGACAGAAGAATGTATGAAATGACACCACGAGGCCTTTCTACAGGACAAACAACCCGGTTTCCTCAACAAATAATTAGGGTTAAAAAAACAAAACAAAACAAAACAAAACAAAAAAACGGGTGGGGTAGGTGGAAATGGTTGTTACAGATTAAGGGAGAATTAAGAGATCCATCAACCAAATACAATCCGGGGAGCTTAGCTGGACCCTGATCTGAATAAACCAAGTGTGACAAGACATTCGGGAGCCAACAGGGGAAACTGCACAAGGATGGAGTATCAACTGATAGGGACGAATCCTGCTGAATTCTGCTGGGTTGATGCTGTTCTCGTAAGTACGTTTAGGGAAAAGTCTATCTGTTGAAGATACAGACGGAACAAAAAAAGTCTGACACTGTGCCTTTAAAATGCCCCAGGGCTATTCCTGTGTCATATGTGCCATTTAGAAGTAAATAAAAATTTCAAATAAAATAAAAATAAATGGGGGGCATAGAAGGGCTCATTGAGAAGGTGACATTTGAAAAAGTCTGAAAAGAAGGAGGGAGCCATGGGAGGGAAGGCGCTGCTCCAAGAGGGAGAGGACAGAATAGGCCCGGAGTATGCGAGCGGTGGGAGAGGGGGTGTAATGCAGGGCCTCCTAAGGCCTCTGGCTTTCCTCTGAGGGAGGTGGGAGCCACTGTAGCATTTGGAGCACAGGAGGGACATGGTCTGACTATGATTTAGCAACATCCTCTGGCTGCTGGCGGGGGAGGGTGGAGGCAGGGAGACAGGGAGGAAGCCACTGCTGGAGGCCCAGGAGCACCAGTGGCCACTGGACCGGGGGGGGGGGGGGGGGTGGAGACAGAAGCAGTGACGACATGGGCAGAATCCGGTTTCTTCTGAAGGTCCAGCCCCTTCCTCTGGCCTTCCTCTGCCAGGGTTAAACGTTGGCAGAATGGCAGACAGTCTTCTTTGGGTCAGGAGCAAGAGCCTTGGGGTCAAGAAAGCCTGTGCTAGCTGAGATGCTAGCCCCTGCTCTGTGTGTGTCCTTCCCCACTCTGGGCCTCAGTTTCCCCACTGGTAAAATGAGGATAATGATTACGGACTCGGACAATCATTAGGCAGCCTTTCCTGGGTGCCTACAACAAGCCAGGCACAGAGTTCAGGGCTCTACTGGAATCAAGCCTCACCCTATCACAGGTGATATCACCTGGGGAGCTTAAAACAACTACGGTTGAATCAGAAACTTTGCGGGTACGAGGGTGGAGAATCACCGCTTCCTTGCTGCCCTGTAACACAGATGGGGCACTGATGTTCAGAGAGGGAAAGTGACTACTCCAGCGTCACACAGCTTCCAAGTGGCAGAGGAGGGATTTCCAACAGAGCCCAGCCCCTCTTACCTTCTCCAGAACCCCTCACTTTCACCAGAGCCCCCTCCAAGGCCAAGAGCCAGAATGCAACCCCACAGGAGGCTCAAACCCTGCCAGGAGAAGCAGCTCATCTGTCTGATAGTTCTGAGACGTTTCTGAGCCAAGAAATAAAACGCCACCAAGCATTTTCGGCATGGGCCAGGGCGGCTGTCTGACAGGTGCACCAACAGGGCCACCTGCCAGGAAACAGGTGGCATGCCTGTTAATATTCCTGGCTTTGCCTTCACAGCGCAATAATTAGGAGCAAATGCTTGGGCAGGCACCATTAACGAGGCTGCAGATTAAGCCGTGGGGCACTTGGGCAGAAGTTGCAGAAATGCCGCAGTTATGGCCCCATAGGGACTCCTCGTGCCAGGCCGTGCCAGCGCCAGCCGCCCTTTCCCACCCTGATTCCTGGGCCTCACTCCCCACACCTACCCGCCCCCCCGCCCTGGTCCTAGGGAGAGGACGGCCTGGTGGGGAGGCTTAGAGTTCGACAGCGCTGGGTTCAAATCCTGCGCTGTTTGGCCCCGGCGCTTGGGTGTCCAGAAAGGGGCTACAGCATCACCCAGGCACCAGGTGGTTGTGCCACCTTCATGAAATAATGCAAGTCTGAGGCCCGGGAGGGCTCTGTGCCCAAGACCTATCTTCTAATTATGTGCCAGGCATTTGCTTTCAGATTGCAGTTTCCTGTCTGAAAAATGGGGATAAAAATAACTAGCATTTATTAAGCATTACTCTGCAGTAGACACTGTTCCAGCTTGTGCACACAATAACCCTCTCTGTCACCCCATGAGGTGGGGACTATGATTAGCTTCATGTTATGAACGTGAAGACCAAGGCGCATGGAGCAGGGCAAAGGGCCAAGGTCACATGGCTCGGAGCCTGAACTCAGGCAGGCTGGCCCCAAGCCCACCCTCATACCCACTCTGCTGTACTTTCCAAACACAGACGCCTCTGTTACGTTCTCCGCGCGAGCGTGTGGGTGGGTGTGATTAAATACAGCAAATGTGGCGAAATGAGCACTGGGGGGCACAGCCCAGCCCACGGCCGGGCTCCGGAAGCTTCCAGCAACACTGGCCTGTGGGCCCTTCCACCTTCTTTCCTACTGCCTGGCCGTCCCTGCAGGCCGAACAGCCAATGTGCCTGGACTTAGAGGCAGACGGGACGGGACCCCTCCCTGACCCTGGGCTCCTCTCCCCATCCACACTGGGGGGGCATCCACTTGGCATATCAGGGGTTTGCAAAGGTTCATCCGGGTCAGATGTGGGAGCTGGTATCACATCCACTCTCTCCCCTTGGCACCAGCCAGTGAGACCCACATCTGGGAAACTGAGGCAAGAATCAGTGGAAGGGGGTAAAGATGGGTCCATCCTTGGGGAGACACGGTGCCACATGAGGGGCTCTTGTCTCCATTTGGCAGGTGAGGAACAACTTCAAGGTCATGGAGTCTGTGGAAAGCAGTCAGAACGCAAACCCAAGGTGCTGGGCTCGCAGCAGGGCTGCCCTTCCCACTGAGCAGACGTGCGCATCAAGGCTGGTGACTCAAGCAGCACCTGGACTCCTTACTGATGGAGGGCTTCTCGGTTCCTCACAACAGACAGGAAAGGCCTCTGCCTCCACACAATAACGGAAAGTGCACTGAGGGACCGGCCTGAGGGCCTGTCTGCTCCTTGCCCTCCTAATGGGGTGGACCCTATGCCCCGAGTCCCACAGACCCAGAGAGGCAGGAGAGCAGCCTCCACAAGGAAGAGGCCGTGTAACCCTTAGCTGCTCTGGGACTTGCATCCTGGGCTGTAAGTGGACAACATCACAGCACCGCCCTGGGAGAGAGAGCGGGTGGGTGGGAGGCCCCGGGAGGGAGTAATGTCCGCGGTGGTCAGCGGCGTGTGTCCCCCACCCGGGCGTACGGAAGACTCTGAGCGCACACGATGGGGCAGCAGGGTTTGTCCCCTGCTACCTTGTCACCAGCACAACCCTTATCATGCCATGCACTTCACCCTCAAAAGCCCAACCTCAAGTACAGAGAGAGAAAGGAGGGGACCCAAGGTCACACGGCTGGCTGTTAGTGGCAACTATAGATGGAATGTTTGGGTCCTCCCAAAATTCCTATGTTGAAAACCTAAGGCCCAAGGGGATGGTATTAGGAGATGGGGCCTCTGGGCAGCGATTAGGTCAGGAAGGTGGAGACCCCCATGAATGGGATTAGTGTCCTTATAAAAGAGGCCCCAGAGAGTGCCTTCTCCGTGACTATGGAAAGGTGCACACCCCACTCTTCAGCACCCCCACCCCCTTCTCTATTTTTGTCCCTTAGCATTTCTCATGTGACAAACCCCTTTCCCTTATATTTATTTATTGCCTGTCTCCCCCACTGGAGTGTCAGCCCCATCACGGCAGAGACCACCTCCACCGTGGGCCCGGTCCCAGCACAGAGTAGGTGCTCAACAATGATGTGTTCAGTGAGGCATCGTCCTGCTCTTCGCTGGCTGAGGGGTACAACATCACCCAGAGATGCACACTTCAGGACCAGAGACACAATTCATTCCTCTCGATGGCCCCTCACATGGGGCAGATATTTGCTCGAGGTCACACAGCAATGAGACAGGGCTGGCATTAGAACCCAGGACCTTTGGTTCCAAGCACCCTTTTGATCTGTTCCGGGACACTGACAAAGTATTTACAGGGAAGAAGGAGGAAGGCCCCCACAAGGAATCCTGACCACAAGTCATTCAAAGTCCTGGCCACCACGTGGGTTCCCGTTGAGTGAGGCCAACCATCCGTCATGGCTAGATTAAATGAGTTTATTAAGTGCCACGGCCTTCCCTGGGGACACTGCAGGCCTCTGGGCTGCTATGTCACGTGGCATCCAGGGAATCGAGAGACAGCAAGAGTTTCAGGCTGATGCCACTCCAGAGATAAGGAAAACCCGGGATCAGAGGGGGGGTCACTACTCTTGTCAGGGGGAGGGAGATCTTCTTGTCCCAAAACCAGAGTCTGCCTGGAGCTTGGCCAGCAGAGGCATCGAGAGAAAGATCATAATGATGACAGCAGTAACAATCTGGTACCATTTATTCCCAGAGCCCACGCATTCAACTGTACCCCATCCTTCATTCACTCCCCCACCAAATAGTTGCCGAGCAGCTCTTCCTTTCCAGTGCAGAATAAAACATGTAACACTTACATTCTACTAGGGGAGACGGACAATAAACAGAATATGCAACAGAATATAGGTTGAAATAAGCACATTGAAGAAGAATAAAGTGGGCTGAGAGAATTGTTTGTGGGGTAGACTTCTCTGAGCAAGTCTTTAGACAAATGGAAGAACTGGGGGACCCAGCCCTGCAGAGCTCCAAGCCAGACAGAGGATACAGCCAGTGCAAAGGCCCTGAGGCAGGACTACGCCTGGCATATTTGGAGACTATCAAGGAAGCCAGTGTGGCTGGTGCTGAGTGAGTAGATGTCTCAGAGGACGTCAAGGGGGTCACAGGTGCAGATGACAGATGGCCAGGGTGGGTGCAGTGAGGACCTGGGCTTTCCCTCTGAAGGAGGTGGGAACTATGGGAGGATGCTGAGCAGAGGGATGTGATCTGACTCAGGTTTTAACAGGATCCCTCTGGCTGCTGGGGAAGGATAGATAGTGGGTGGTGAGGATGGAGTCAGGGAAACCAGTAAGGAGGCCACTGCAACCATACAAGTAAGAGATGCTGGGGGCTTGGGCCGGGATGGGGGGGGTGAGATGTGGGGGATCCGGGTATGTTTTAAAGAAAACTGGTGACTCATTACAGACATACATAGTCCTGTGAGGCCAGGAGATGAACATCCTCTTTATAGGAAAGTAAACTGAGGCTCAGAGAGGTTAAGTCACTTGCCCAACGTCACACAGTGAGGAAGTGTCAGAGCTGGGATTCTAACTCAGCCATCTGGCTCCAAAGCCTCTGCTTTTTCATGGTGACTGTCAAGAGTCTCCTCAGGGCCCATGCCTGACTCACGTGGCAGGAGGTCCAAGGTCTGAGATCAGAAGAAAAGCATCCCTATCCCATCACTAGCTCCTGGGTCCGCTGCAAAGCACAGTTGGGAAGAGTATCAGAGGGATGCTTGTGTGGGAGGGAGGGAGGGGAAGATCGGACAGGTGAGTGAGAGAGGAGGCGGCCAGTGATGTAACTCCAGCTCCCCAGGTCTGTTTGTGAAGGGCAAGGGGAGCAGGGTACAGGACATGTAGGGAGTACTCTGGAAACACCTCCCAAGGGGAGGCAGTATACAATCAGATGACCCGGGCATCCCATCCCAGCTCTGCCTTCACTCGCTGTGGGACCTGCAGCCTATCACTTAGCCTCTTTGTGCCTCAGTTCCTCACCTACTAAATGGGGCTGCTGTGGGGGGAGATATATGGAAAGTGCTCTGGACAGACAGCAACAAGGCCCTTGGGATCCCAGGCAGGGGACACAGCAAGAGCCTCCTCCCCCGACTGCTGGCTGTCCCCACTGCCCCCTCCGTTGGAGCTTTGCCTCACACCTTTTTCCATCCTTTACAGTGACTCAGGGCCTTCTCCCTGCCCCTAATTCAGGAGTGACAGCCATGACTGCGTCGTGCCTGCCTGCCTGGGATTATGGCTTCAGGAGAAGAAAAAGATTAATGCCCCTTCTGAAACGAGGACATTGACTAAATGACGTAGTTGAAGGCTGGATTCTTGGAATCATCCTGTGCCAGAGAGAGCTCCGGGTCCAAACTGCACCCCACCCATTTTACACATGGGAGACTGAGGCCTGGCCGGGGGGGGGGGGGGCGCGGGGAGGGACGTTTCCTGAGCCACCAGACTCCCAGAGACACAGGAGATCCAGGCAGGGTGATGGTGGGGGCCAGTCAGGATAGACAGGGCCTGGCTGGGCCACGAATTCATCTTCTGGTTGCGGGATCATGGGAGCTGGTCCCCGATCAATGCGGAAAGACTTCATCATTTTCATACGCAGCCACACTCTGCAAGGCCTGGGGGCTTCCTCTCCCCGCTCCTCCTCCTCCATGTATGGAGTTCCTTTCTAGGATCTGGCTCCAAGATGCGACCTTTATATGCATATTCCCTCCAGATCCTCACGACTACCCTGTGAGGGTGGAGGAGGGCGGTATTAATGAAACGACCATCAGTCACAGAGAAGTGACTGGCCCAAAGTCCACAGCCGATAAGCAGCAGAGCTGGGGGCTGAGCCCAGGACTGCCTGACAGCAAAGCCTGACCTCTTGCTGCTCTAGCCTCTACCTTAGGGCCTCCCTCTCTGGAGCTCTTCCTCCGGCTTGCTCCACTAGGCACTGGTGGCCAGGTTCTGCCCCCACATGTCTGGGGAGCAAAATCAGCCCTGCCTAACAGCTGGCTCCAGATCTCCCCTCAGGGAGGAGACGTATCTGGGGACATCTCCGGCAGAGAGCTTGTGATGGTCAGCGGTCTGGCAGCCAAGGAAGCAGGGGACGTAGCTGCCTGAGAAAGTCAGAGGGTGTGGGGGGCTGCCCCGGGGTACAAAGAAAGGCTGGAGGGTGTTTGAGCTGCTTGGGGCCTGGATTAGGGAGTGTGAGGCAATTAACAGCCTCAGCCATATGAAGAGCAGAGCTATATAAAGTGCAATCTGTGGACCTGGCCTTTCTGGAACTATTTCTCAACGGACAGCAACAGGTAAGCTCAGACACAGAATAAATGGTTAGAGACTGGTACAGCAATTTAACATTGCTACAGTATCCAAGCGTCTGGCCAGTGGCTTCTGTTTTTCATGCCTTTGTTGTTTTATTTCATTTTTCAATATTGCCGGTGTAGTTTCCACCCGTATCAGTCTCCAAGAGACTGAAACTGAACAGAAAATACTGGCCTTTCACCAGAAAGTCTGAGAAGCCCTGCTTTAGAGGAGCTAACCAGTGACAAGAAGCTGGTACCTGGCCCAATATGCAATTCAACATAAAATAAAGCTGTAACATAAAAAGTTTAGCTTTCAAAAGGACACAAATTTTTATGCATGCTGAAGCAGAAGTCACTTTTTTTAGATCACGGTTTCTCAGCCTCTCGCACCACTGACATTTTGGACTGTAGAAAATACTTTGCTGTGGGGGATATTTAGCAGCATCCCTGGACTCTACCACTAGATGCCAGTACGTCCCCTCCCCAGTTGTGACAACCAAAAGTGTCCCCATTTGCCTCTAGGGGGAAAAATCACCCCTAGTTGAGAACTGCCGGCTTAGATGGTCTGACTCTGCGTAGATGTGTGTGTGTGTATCCAGGTGATGTGTGTGTATATGTACGTGTGTGTTATCCCTGGCCCACCTTCCTCACGCGCATGGCCAGACATCTGTAGTTTGCAACCTCTGGTGTCACTCATTACTCTTAAGGGGTGCCCGTGGGATCTCCCCTCCCTAAAGCTGGCCCACAGAAGCGGCAAAACTATCACTGAGGATGGGTCTAAGGAGGTTGCCATGGGAACCAGGGCTCGCAGAGCTGAAGTCCATGCAGGGGTAAAACTGCCTTCAATGCCTCCTACCGCCACCTCCAGCTCCCAGAGTACCAGGGGCAGTAGACAAGATCAGCAGCTGGACAGAAACCATGGCGTCCAGCCAGAAGGAAGGGGCTCGGTACCTGAAGCACATCAGACTGAGCTTGAGAGGAGTGGTCTTCGAGAACCTCAGGTCAACACGGTTGGCAAGGAGGCTGGTGGAGCAGAAGCTTTGAATAGGGGATATCAGGGAGCACACAGCTTGTTCAAACCATAGGTGTCTGCACCCCAACCCTGGGAGGATACTGATTCAGAATGACCTGGCAGGGCCTCAGGGTCTGGATTTTTAAAGCTCATTAGATGATTTCGATGCACAGCAAGAATTGAGACCTCCCTCTGAGTGGATCAGAATCCCCTGGGAAGCTGGAGAAAAATATAGACTCGTGGCCAAAAAAAAAAAAAAAAAAAATTTAAAGGTCTGACAACACCAAGTATTGTAAGGATGTGGAGCAACTGGAACTCTCCTACACTACTTGTGAAAATGGAAAATGGTACAACTACTTTGGAAAGGAATCTGGCAGTATCTATTGAAATTTTTAAATATACACACCCTAAAATATACGTCAGTAAAACTGTTTAAAAAAACATGCACACGCTGGGGCACCTGGGTGGCTCAGTTGGTTAAGTGTCTGACTTTTGATTTTGTCTCAGGTCATGATCTCAGGGTTGTGGGACTGAGCCCTGCACTGGGCTCCCCACTCGGCATGGAGTCTGCTCCAAATTCTCTTCCTCTCCCTCTGCCCCTGCCCCAGCTCATGTTCTCTCTAAATAAATAAACAAACAAACAAACAAATAAAATCTTAAAAAAAAAAAAAAACTATGCATACGCTATGGCCCAGCAACTGCACTTGAAGGTATGTATCCAACAGGAATGGGTACACCTGGTTACCAAAAGACACGTTCAAGAATATTCATAGCAGGGGCGCCTGGGTGGCTCAGTCGTTAAGCATCTGCCTTCGGCTCAGGTCATGATCCCAGAGTCCTGGGAAGGAGCCCCGCAGCGGGCTCCCTGCTCGGCAAGAAGCCTGCTTCTCCCTCTCCCACTCCCCCTGCTTGTGTTCCCTCTCTCACTGTCTCTCTCTCTGTCGAATAAATAAAATCTTCAAAAAAAAAAAAAAGAATATTCATAGCAGCATTCTCCATAAGAGTCAAAAACTGGAAACAACCTAGAAGTCCATCGACAGTAGAAGAGATGAATAAAGATGGCGGCACATTCATGAAATGGAATACCACACAGCAGTGAAAAAGGATGCACCATTGCTACACACAACACAATGCATGGGCCTCAAAAACTTGATATTGAGTGACAAAAGCTGGACAGAGAAAGGCACACACTATAAGAGTTCATTTATATCAAGTTCAGAACAGGTAAAAACAAACTTTATTGTGTAGTGATATGTACAAGGTGGTAACACCATAAAGACAACCAAGAGAACCATCGAAAAGTCAAGATGGTGGTACATCTGGGTGGAGGAGGGAGGAGGACACAATTTGAGATGAACCTGAGGGGAACGTGCAAGAGACTGACTATGTTCTATTTCCTAACCAGGGTGGTTAAAGGGTGTTCACTTTTCACCATTCATTATACTATACCTCCATGCTATACCCACGTGTACTTTTAATGATTTTAAATAAAAGGGGAAAAAGGGGGTGTCTGTCACTCCCAGCAAAGCTGATTCCGCAAGCTGGGTTGGGGCCTTGGGATGAGCATCTTAAACATGCCCCCATTTCCACTCCTAGGAGATTCTGATTTCCAAGGTTCTGGGGCCACATGAGCTGAGAACATGTTGGGGTGAGGAGCCCAGCCAGCCCCCAACTGACAGGTCCTGCATCTCAAAGCAAGCTGGGCCAGCACAGGTGTTGAGTAGTCAGTAGCACCTGAGTTAAGAGCCAAGCGGGCCACCAGAATAGGGGCCGGGCCACAGTAGGTCCTCAGTCAAAGCTGGTGCCCTAAAGAATGGCCCTGTGGGCTGCTTGCTGTATCAGGAGTGGTCGTGGGCTCCAGGAGGGCATTTCTAAAGATGCCACCATGGGGCGCCTGGGTGGCTCAGTCGTTAGGCATCTGCCTTCGGCTCAGGTCACGATCCCAAGGTCCTGGGATCGAGCCCCACATCAGGCTCCCTGCTCCGCGGGAAGTCTGCCTCTCCCTCTCCCACTCCCCCTGCTTGTGTTCCTGCTCTCGCTATCTCTCTCTGTCAAATAAATAAATAAAATCTTTAAAAAAAAAATAAGATGCCACCATGGATGCAGGGGAAACTGGAAGGGAGGGTGGGTCGGAGTCCATCGGTCACTGAAATCCCATTGCAGAGGGGCTGGCAGCTCAGTGTGCCCACCCTGGATGCCAGGCCAGGCCGACAGCCCCTTAAGGAAAACAAAAAGGATCGGAGGAAGCAATTAAGGGTCTGTCATCAGGGAGGCAGGGGGCATCTGCTCAGGCATCTGCCAAGACTGTTCTGTCTCCCCAGAGCCCAGGTGGGGGGACGGGACCCGGGAACCATCAGGCCCACCCTGTGTGTGACAAGCCATAGAAGACAGGGAGCTGTGTCAACATCATGTCTCCGTATTGGCCAGGACAAGCTGGCGTGGTGTCTGGAACCCACCGGTCATCACGGAAGGGAGGGCTCTAAACCACCCCCCCCCCAGCCGCAGCCCCTAATTTGTATAACAGGGAGCTCCAAGAGGCTTTCCTGGAGGAAAGATGCTTGGGATGAGGCCTGCAGGATGAGTGGGAGCTAACCAGCCAAGGCCCTCTCTCCCCCCAGGCTAAGAGAGCAGCATGGGCACGGGTCCTGAGGTGGGAATAAGAGAATAAGGTCCTGAGTGCTCCCACGTGGCAGGTTTTCCTGCACTAACTCAGTTCATCCTCATGATGATGCTCTGACGTAGGTGCTATTATTCCCATTTTACAGATGGAGAAACCGAGCCTCAGAGAGGTTAAGTAACCTGCACAAGGTCACACAGCTCCTAAGTAGCAGAGACTGGATGTGAACCCACTGCACTACACTGCCTCTCATTCATCTTGTTTTCCCCCCAAGGAAGGAAAGGAGGCCAGTGTGGCTGGAGCCCAGAGAGCACGGGGGAGAACCGTGAGGGATGGGAGTGGAGGGCCAGCGGCACCCGGGCCACCCGGGAGGATGATGAACTGGGTCCTGGCAGCAGTGGGGAGCCAAGGAAGGCAGGAGGAAGTGACATCATCAGATAGGCGTTTTAAAGATGCTGTCCAGCCAGGGTAGAGCTGAAGAGTTGAGCAACACAGAACTATCAAAAAACACCCCCTCAGTTACTCAGCATTTACTGAACACCTCAGGCACCACGATATTCTCTCCAGATGGCGTGGTCCATTTTGGCTCCCCAGTAGATGGCAGGGACATCTCAAATACAAACACATGAACTCTACTGCCTGTGATGAACATGAGAAAGAGCTTTCTGGCACGTACCCCAAAGACCCCACTTAAACCTTTGATTAATTCCCTGCAAAATGCCGTCAAACCACTTCCACATTGTTCCACTGCCATTTTTGCTTTATTGAGGTCGATTTCATTGAGATCAAGTCTTTCCTAATTAAAATTCGTAATGAAGACTTCACTCATCAATCACTCTCTTCGCACATAGCACGTACTACCGACTGTGGACAATCGCCACCAGGGACGTCCCATTCTGGCCCTGACTCCTGTCAACCCCAATTCTCTCGGGTCAGATTTTTGCAGATCTTCGTGTCAGTATGGAGATTTGATTCTCCTGTCAATTTTTAGGTCAATAACTATTCTTACTGTGCACAGTTGTAGCCGATGTCAGTTTTATTTTGTGTTCATTATTTCTACCAGTGATGTTCATGATGGATTAGATCAGAGACAAACGGTTTGTGTTTCTTTCTTAGGAAATCCATGAAAAATTGAAACATGTTTGTGAGCAGAAAAATAAAAGAAGACTAAAGATAGCAAGATCCAGAGACAGACGGGCTGACAGGGAGAGACAGAATGACAAAGAGACAAAGACAGAGAGATACGGGTCGGGGGAGAGAGACCCGTGAACTCCCAGCCACTCAGCAGTCAAAGGGCAATGTCCAAACTGGTGGGCCCTGCCTCCTCTCCTGTCGAAGTCTGGACATTCCCATCTCCTGACCCAGAAGGCCCTTCCCTTCTTGACATTCAGCTGGGGGCTTGCTTATTCCATTACTCAGGAAAGTTTTACCAAAATAAGAAAAAAAAAGTCGCTCAGATTGTGTCCCAGTAGAGAGGGCCTCTGGTCAGATACTGGCCAGCTACACCACCCCAGGCCCAAGTAAGACCAGTCCCAGCCCTCAGCCTGGAGCCAGGGAAATCCCAGCGAAAGAACAGCCGACGTGGCAGAGGGAGCGTGGGCACTGGGGCCGGGCAGGCTGGGTTCAAGTTCTAGCTCTTGTCAGTTTCTCCACCTCAGTTCTCAGCTGCCTGATCTGAGAACTGGGGATAAACAGCCAGCTTGCAAGGGTGCGTGTGAGGCTGGGGCTCCATGTGGGAAGCACCTAACAGGTCCCTCTGCCCCAATGGCATCTGTGGCCCCCACGCTGCTGGGCTGGCTGAGGACGGCGCAGTCGCTCTCAGCACTGCCTACTGGCAACAGAGCAATGGCCCCATCCTCACCCCGAGGCCTGTGGGGTGAAGAGGATCTGAGCTTGGGGTCCCTCCCGGCTCACCTTCAGGCTGGTGAGCGGCCCTGCTGCAGGGCAGAGCTGGACCCTGTGCTGGTCTTGACTGCTCTTCTCTTGCCTGCTGTCTCCAAACCATCACGAGTGGTTGATTGCATGAGGTTAGGCGTTAAAAAAGCCTCTGAGGCTGAGTCAGCAGGAGAGAGCACAGCAATCAATTAGCAATATCCACCGTGGCCTTGGCCTGGAGAGCATGTCTTCTTGTCTTCTGCATCTTTAGTTGGTGCACAGCAAAGACCCAGAGCATAGATGACTGAGATTCAGCTACACCACGGCATGCTGGTGACCTTGGACAAATCCTGTTAACTCCCTGAGCCTCAGTCTTTCACCCGAGAAATGGGGAGAATATTGTGATTCATCTCACAGGACTGTTGTGAGGATTAAGTGAAATGGTGTATTTGTAGGTATTAATAAAATTTTATGAGTGAATGAGGTTTTTTAGTCTCTTATTTCTTAGGTGAGTCAATAGCGAGGTAAAAGAGCTCTGGGCTGGGGCACCTGGGTGGCTCAGTTGGTTAAGCGACTGCCTTCGGCTCAGGTCATGATCCTGGAGTCCCGGGATCGAGTCCCACATCGGGCTCCCTGCTCAGCAGGGAGTCTGCTTCTCCCTCTGACCCTCCTCCCTCTCACGCTCTCTGTCTCTCATTCTCTCTCTCGCAAATAAATAAAATCTTAAAAAAAAAAAAAAAAAGAGCTCTGGGCTGGATTGTTTTTGTACTGGGTGACCCAGGCCCACTGCTTTCTCTGACCCTCAATTTTCCTTATCCATAAAATGGGCCTGTTTCTTACAAAATATTGAATATACATTTAGCATGCAACCCAGGGTCCCACTCCTAGGGAATTAGCCCAGAGCAATGGAAATGTGTTCACATAAAAACTTGCACATGGGTGTTCGTAGCAGCTTTACTCACAGCGGCCCCAAACTAGAATCCACCCAAATGCCCATGAACAAGAGACTTGGCTCTAGAGCCAGGCTGACTGGGGCTAGAATTCAGCCTCCCACTTTCCCCAATCCACTGTGCAACCTGGGGCAAAGGAGTGGTTTCCCTTCCGGAGTCTCAGCTTCCAGAATAGTCCTCTGATTCAAAGTCAGCAAAACTCCCAGCTCTGGGCTGAACACCAGGCATGCGACTGGCCCTCATCAAACGTGGACTTCTCCAGGATCCCACCGATGGGGAGACCAGTGCCAAGAAGGGAGAAGCTCCCACGACTCACAACTCTGCAATGGCAGAGGTGGTCAGAACCCCATGCTCTTCCACACCATTCCTCCGGGCTGTGGTCAGTGCCAGACTGGGAAGTGGGGCAGGCCTGTCCTTTGCATGTATAACAGTTTCCCTGTCGCTAATTACTGTGATTCTTCCATCAGTGACCAGCAGGCCCCCTGCTCTCAGCACAGCGGCTGATGGCTAAATCACCTCGTGCCAGGGTGCTGGGAGAGCTGCCAACCCCACCATGAAACTTCATGCTGGATGCCAGAGCTACCTCCCCACCAGCCTGGGGTCTCTGCAGGACAGAGGTTTGGTCTGGCCAACCCTGAGCTCCACCTCCTAGAGCAGATGCTGAGCCAACACTCCATGATAGTGAGTGAAAACCACACCCAGGTCCTGGTGGCCCCGGAAGGTTCTCCTCCCCTCTCCCTGTGCTGAGGCCATGTGGCCTCTCCTGTCCTTCCCTGAGTGGTTCTCCCAGACTTAGCTGGGAAGGGGACAAACACACTTTTACATTATCATATAATACTTACTTAAATACACACCTTTGTTGCTCTGTGATTACTCATTTTATGTGCCAAGGTGGTTAGACTATGGAACCCAGCTGTTTCGTCAAACACCAGTCTAGAAGTTGCTGTGAAGGTATTTTTGTAGATATGATTAACACTGACAATCAGTTGACTTTGGGTGAAACAGATTACTCTCCATATTGTGGGTGGGCTTTGTCCAATCAGTTGAAGGTCTTAAGAGCAAAGACAGAGGTTCCCCCAAGAAGAAAGAGAATTCTGCCTTAAGACTTCAGAATGGAAACCCTGCTTGAGTTTCTAGCCTACCCAAGCCGCACTACAGATTTCTCCATGCCAGCCCCACGATCACATGAACCAATTCTTTAAAATAAAATCTCTTTCAATAGATAGATACATAGATATATAGATCTCCTACTGGTTCCGGTTCTCTGGAGAACGCTGACTGATAAAACTCTGAGCCCACTCTCCTCATCCAAGTGAATGGAGGTGCCCATAGTGGACATCAGTTGTTTCTACCCATCCAACATCCAGACCTCCTTCTGGTAACAACGCCCTGATTTTGCTCTGGGTGGGGAGATGCCCTCCTCCACCCTCTGTCCAGGTACTTCATGGGGCTGACCTTGCTTCCAAGGGGGGCATAGCCAGGTTTAGCCAATAGGAGCAGGACATTCTCTAGGCCACAGTGACTGGCTAAGGAACAGAATATGTGACCCAATACTGTCCAATAGGACACAGCCCCAGGCTGGGGCTATCTGTATATTCTTTCCCCATCAGAATGTAAAATAATAGGAGTCTGGGCAAAGCCAGCAGAACAGAGAAAAAGAGGCAAGGAATGGAAAGATCAAGCTGTGATGTCATCCTTTGAGCCCCTGGACTCAACCCTTCCTGAAGCTGATGTGAGCCAGTTAAGGTCTCTCCCTGGCTTGGGCCAGTTGGGGTTGGGTTTCTGTACTTTATAACCTGGTACCACCTCCTGAAGCAGGCTTGAGAAAGAGCCTGGCTTCTGTTTTGGACACTGGTGTGCAAGCTTGGAAGCAAAGCTGATGAGCAGGGCAACAGAGGAAAGGCTATGAAGGGAAGGGAGAAGGAGTGGGAGAAGGGACCCAGCAGCAGGGCTGCCAGGGGACAGGCTGGAAGAGAGAAGAGTGGATGGCCGGGTGAATGTGACGCCATGTTGCTCTGTGGGGTGTGATGTAAGCTGCTCCTTGTCTCTCCAGGGAATCTTTAGTAAAGTGACATTTACACTCCCACTCTCAGTGCATGAAAGTCCTGCTATTCCACCTCCACGCGAACACTCAGTATTGTCAGTCTTTTTAATGTCAGCCCTTCTGGTGGGTATATCCCTGTAGTTTTAATTTCCCTTTCCCTTTGTGAGATCCTGTTGAGTACCTTTTCATATGTTCACTGGTCATTGGGATCTCCTTTGTGAAGCACCTACTCAAGTCTCTTGTCCAGTTTGCTATTGGGTTGTCTGGGGTTTTTTTCTTGTTGATTTATAGGAGCTCTTTATATATTTAGGCTATGAGTCCTTTGTAGACTATATATGCTAAATATGGCTACAGGTTGGGCACAGAGACAATAGGCTACTCATGGGACTTAGGTTTATTTGGGATGGGTCTAAAAGAGGTCTTTGGACAAATTATGAAGCTTTTCCAGCTTGGACATTATAGGAATCTCTGACCCTCACATCTAGATTACATGGAGTATTTAAGCGCAGGCCAGGCAGAGCAAAGAAGCAGGAGGGCAGTGGGAAGGAGGAAGACAGAGCCAACAAGTGTTTGCCCTACACCAAGCCCTGTGCCAGATGTGTCACCTGCTTCATCTCACTCCTCCTGCTGCCCCGGCCTTCCCCGAACATGCCAGACTCATCTGCACCTCAGGGCCATTGTGTGTGCCATTCCCTCTGCCTGTGCTGTTCTTTGCAGAGCTGGCTCCTTCTCTTCATTCAAGTGCATGCTCAAATATCACCTCCCCAGAGAAGTCTTCCCTGAGCACTGCAACTGAGAAAGCATTTCCACCATCTCGGTGACCCGACTCTGCTTCACTGATTTTCATTCCATGACCATTGTTAGAGCACACATCTATCTGCTGACATGGTGCTTGGCTGGCTTGCACACAGAATGTAAGATCCATCCAAGGTACTACTCTGTCTTATTCACCACTATATCCCCAGGGCCTGAGGCAGTGCCTGGCACCTAGCAGCTGCTCAGTAAACATTTGTCAAGTGAATGAATGAACGAGCCTCACAACAACCCCGTCAGGTAAATGTCAACACTGTGCCCATTTCACAGATGAGACTCAGAGAAGCGAGGTAGCTTGTCCAAGGTCTCCGAAAACATGGCAGAGCAGGAGTGGAACCCGGTCCTTCTGACTGCACAGGCTGGCCCTGCCCTCCTGCCCCACTCTAGGTTTTCATACAGCCCTGGGGGTGGCAGTTCCATGAAATCGGGACTCTGTCTTAGAACTGGATTTCCTGGCCCCCAGGTGAGCTGGGTCAGAGGCGCCAGGGAGAACGGACTACAGCAGGGACAGTGTGGAGGCTGGGACCCTACCAAGGCGCCAGTGCACGAATTGGAAAAACTAGGCCCACCACTGTGGTCAACCCATCTCCAGAGATGTCCTGAGAGTACCCGAGTCCAAATGCCCCCTCAGAACAGGAACGCTTTTGACGGCAGCCTTGACGGGGAGCTCACTACCTCCTGGGACAGTCCAGTCCAATCTTGCCCTGCTCAAGGGAAGCCAAAGGTGCTAGGGCCTGGCTGGAAGGTCTGGAGGGGGAGCCCAGCACCTCCAGAACGGGGAACAGGGAACTCAGTGCTGCTGGATCTGTGACAAGAAATTAGGTTAAAGAAGGAATCGTCAGCTCATTAACCCGCTCACCAGACTCCACACGCACACAGAGCCTGTTTCAGAGCTACACTGCCGACTGTCAGTGCCTGCCTGGATCCGGGAGGAGCAGTACCAGTACAGTATTTTAGTTATGTGTCGTGCATATTTATTAGGAAGAGGTAAATAAATTAGCTGCCTGCCATCTGCAACCAGCAGCCTACGGTAAGTTTCTTCCCTCCCTCTGCCGCCTCGGGAGGGGCCATACCAGCAAAGCCCTGGTCCTGGCAAAGAATGGGCTCCTTTCTAGTATGATTTTCTCCAGGGTTGGAGCAGCCCTGGAATTATAATTTTTCAGAGAAAATGGACATGGGGTACTTTTGTACACCATTTACCGATAGCTGATCCCCACCAGCCCCCTCAGCAAGCCTGAGAGGTGGGCATATTGTCATCCTCATTTTATAGATGAAGACAAGGAAGCTCAGAGACATTAGGTCACTTGCCTAGGGTCACACAGCAAGTGAGTGGAGAGGCTGAGCTCAAGCTCGGGGAGCGCCAAAGAGTTCCACAGTGTGCAGGGGAGAAAGGCCAGACCAGGAGGTGACTACGTTCCCGGCTCTAGCGCCAGTTGCCCTGGGGCCCACACTGGTCCCTTAACTCTCCTGACCCCTCTCTACTGGATGGGAAAGTAAAACACAACAGGACAGACTTCACACGGGGCTGTGTGGAGACTCAAATTGCCACCAATCCTGAGTGGCCTTCAAGCCCACCACCACCAATGCTCCCGACTCCCCTGCTGAAGGGCCCAGACAGACCCCACCCTGCCCTAGGCCTGCTGTGTGACTCTGGGAACACCAGGGAACCTCCCAGAGCCTCAGTTTTCTCCTCTGTAAAATGGAAAAACAACTGGGCAGGGAAGGACACAGGCTGTGAGGAAGAGCATCTCACGGGTGTGGAAAGGCTTGTAAAACACAGGTCTGGTGGGAGGCAGGCAGTGGGCTAGAGTCAAGGACACTGGGGGAGGAAGGAACCCAGAATGCCAAATGGTGCTACAAAGACCAGAGAGGGGCCATGACTTGCCCAGGGTCACACAGCAGTCGTGGCCATCAGGAGCCTCAGACTATCAGCCTCCCAGGTCACGGAGACAGCCCAGAGCGCGGAGCCCAGCACCTCCCAAGCTCAGCCTAGATCTGAATCTTTTATGAAGCATCATAAATCTCCCCAGAATTGCTCCTGCCCAGGCCCACAAGCCCTGCCTCACTGCCTCTGCCTCCCTGCAGGGCCTTTTCATTAAATTAAGTGCAGAATCTGATGCAATTGCTTTTGATTTTCCCCGAGGGGCCACTGGCCACCTCCCTCCAGGGAGCTTGCGGGGCCAGAGCTGCTGCGGGGTGCTCCCACACCCCTTCATGCAAACAGCATAGAGAGTTCTAGGTAAAATATTATTTTTTAAGATGTTTGATTTCGTATCTTCAGAGCTGACATTAGTAAGCCCCTACTAGGCACGGGCAAAACCTCCTAATAGCCCCAGGAGGAAGAATCAGCCCATTTCACACAGAAAGATAGTTCAGAGCAAAGAGCGGCCCATCAGACCCCCAACTCTGGGGCCCAGTGAGGTGGGGGGGGGACTCCTGATGCGCAGAGCCAGCCTGTCCTAGGGCCACTGCCAGAGGGAACAGGTGTGAGCCACAGCGAGGAGACAGGTCAGACCTCAAGGAGGTCAGGCAGCAGCCACAGGGCATTCTGGAGCAAGCAAGTTTCGCCTCTTGACTTTCTTCATGAAGAGAGAGCAGCAGTAAGAGCAGCTAGTTCCACCAGGCACCTACTGTGTGCCAGGCACTGCAAAGGCTTCCCGTGACTCTCAAAAGAGACCCAAACACCTCCCCTCCACCTGCTGGGCCTGCCGGCCTCACCCCATTCTGCTCTCCTGCTCCCCCACCGCACTATGGCCACACTGGCCTCCAGTCCTCAAACATGCAGTGTGCCCAGGGCCTTTGCCTCTGCCAGGCCATCCGCCTGGAATCCTCCTCTCCCAGCTCCTCCCTTAACTGGTCCCTGCACACATGTCACCTCCTCCAGAAGGCCCTCCCTGACCACCCATCATCACGCTCTTTCATCTCAGCCCCTTTCCTTGTCACAGGGGTAGCACTTTTCCCTATGGACTCTTATCTATTCTCTTATTTGTTTCTCCACCAGTTCATGGCCTGTCTCCCCTGTTCCATAAGGACTAAGACTATCTCGCTTACTACTGTATCCCAGCACTTAGAACCCTGGCTGGCACATAGTAGGTCAGAGTTAAACCACCACAGAATGAAAGGAGAAAGGAAGGAATCAAGCTACACAGGGTCTGAATGCCAGGACCAGGACAAGGGCAGGAGGGAAGCAGCAAATGCCTGGGGTCTGGGCAAGATGATGACAGCCCTCCCCTCCCCACTGGAGGTTGGTTCCCTGCATGGAAGGTGCTGGGGTGGGGGAGGGGTTGGGGAGGGGGTGGCTTCCCAGAGGGAGCGGGGAAGTCTGGTGGGATACGAAGAGGGGGAAATGGCCTGGCATGTGAGGAACAGCAACACTTCAGGAGATTACACAGCCATTAACAATGACAAGTGTAAGAGATAAATAACATCTGCAGGGGGGAAAAGCCCATGCAGAATTATATCAAGGCTGATGATGATCACAGGAAAGCTGAGTCTTACTGCAGCCTCATTTATAACAGCAAAATGCTGGAAACAACCTGGCTACCCAACCGTAGGGGAGCAGGTAAATAAACTCTGCCTGGTACAGACACCCCAGGGGGAACTCTGCAGCTGATCCTATAAAAGCAAGCAAAGCAAAAAAAATAAAAAAAAAAAAAAAAAACCCATAAAATGGTATACATAATATGATCTCAACAAAAATAGACAGTGGGAAAAGAGACTAGAAGGAAATGCACCCAAACTGTCCCTGGATGGTGGGTTGATGGAGGATGATTTTAATTTTCTTCTTTCTTTCCAAAATGGTCTGCATTTAACAATAACTGCATACTTAATCAGAGAGAAAGTAACCTGATATAAAAGGATACTCTTGGGGCTCCTGGGTGGCTCAGTCAGTTCAGCGTCTAACTCTTGATTTCAGCTCAGATCATGATTTCAGGGCCGTGAGATCTAGCCCTGTATCAGGCTCTGCACTGGACATGGAGTCCACTTGAGATTCTCTCACCCTCTCCCTCAGCCCCTCCCCCTGCTTGTGCTAGCTCTCTCTCTCTCTCTCTCTCTCTCTCAAATAAAAAAAATGAAACCTTTTTTTTTTTTTTTTTAAAAAGGGTACTCTTTTTAATGACAGCAAGAGGGCAGAAAAATGTGTACATATTAGTGCTGTATGGAGAAGGAGGGACATTGCAATGTCTTTTTTTTTTTAACTGATATTGCTGTGTTTAATTATTTAAAATAGTTTAAACACCCAACAAACACTTTACAAGTGTTATCTTTTTTAACTGGAAACAGAAAAAGGATGAACCGTGAAACTGGTCAACAGGAGGGCTGAGAAATGAGTCCTAGCTCAGGCATGAAGTGGGGCAAATCTCTTCTCCTCTCTTGGCCTCAGTCTCCCAGTCTGTAAAATGGCATTAACCACCCCCATTGTTATGGTAGAATCCAAGCCTTGATAGAAAAGGATGCACCCGTGCCTAGCACTTAGTAGATGTTCAGTAAATGTTGCCCTCTGCCCTCTAAGCAAGGGAGATCCCAGCCCAGGATCCCAGGGTCCTTCCAACTACTATAGTCCAACAGGTGGGCAGGGACTGGTCCTCAAACCCTTTTGATCTTGTACCCCATGTGTATAAAAATGTCTGTGCATTCTTCTGCAATAAAACACACATATTATTTATGACTTACCCATGTGCTACCATGTCTATGTATCACTCATATTATAAACATACACAAAACTAGAAAAAACTAAAATGTGTTAGAAAACAAATGTCACTAAAGCTCTTAATACTTTTTTTTCCATCTCTTTCCCCAAGAGACTGTCCTGGGTGAGGCACCCCACCCCACTCTGGAGACCACCACCTGAGTCTGTGGGCTCCTGGATGGCGGAGACCCCTGAGATCAGTTGAGAGTAGTTCAGAGGGACGTCTGGGGTTTGAGCTGGTTTATCTCTGAAAGAAACAAAACAGCCAAAAGAAAACCACTCAAACCAGAGTCTGACTCCTTGGGTCTAAGGAACCCTGGCCTCCCATGGGACCTGTGCTCTCCCTCTCTCTGGACACAGTCTCCCCGCCTAGAACCTGAGGGAGCTGGACCAAGTGGCTTCTGAGGGAGGGTGCTCTCTGCCGTCCTCAGGCATCATCCCCTTGAGCCCCTTCCCACCCACTTCAGGGAAGCAGCCTCTCCTGGGAGGCCAGGAGGCCACACTGATTTACACCCTCCTGGGGCCCAGTCTCACTATAAAATACAGCTGTCCCCACCCTGCCTGTCCCCTAGGACTCCTGCCAACCACAGCCAGCTGCCCACAAACCCCCAGACATAAATCTTGAGGCCCAGTTCCATCAGCACAGAAGGCAAGCAGTAAACTTGAAGCTCCCGGGTCTCTGGCAGTGAAGCTTCCTGGGAGAATTCACCTTTCAGCCTAGGATAAATTATCCTTGCTGGACTAGAGAGGGGAAGCATTTGTTCATACAGTTGAAAAATGGCTGTTCGAAGGGCACCCCCCCCCATGGGGTTCCCCAGCTGGGCTGCCAGCTCCCGGGGCTATCCATCCAGGAGCCTCCAGGACAGACGTCGCTCAGCAGACCTCTCACACTCAGCCCCCTACAATCCACCCCTGCCTGTCCCCTAGCTCAGTGAAAGGCACCAGCATAACCCCCCAGGCCAGGAGGAATCCCAGTCCGGAAACTCTGAGTGTCATCCAGGCCCGGCCCTCCACATCTGTCCACTGCCACGTCTGGTCCATTCTGTCCCCCATGTCCCCCTGCTCTGGGCTTGCAGTCTGCACCCTGTGAAACAGACAGGTCACAGGCCAAACCAAAGCCACCATCTAGCCCTGAGACCTTGAACAAGCAAACCAACCTCAAATCTTTTTTCCTCTTTTGTAAAATTACACAAATCCCAAAGGGGAGTACAAATCTCAACAGCCATTTTGGAGAGCCGTGTGGCAGTGGGTACTGAGAACCATCTTTTTCTCAACTTGGGGTCTTATGTTGCTCTTTAAAAAGTACAAAATTTTTTAAAGATTTTATTTATTTATTTATTTATTTATTTATTTGACAGGGGAAGAGAAAGAGAGAGAGAGAGAGCATGCGCAGACAAGCAGAGAGGAGCTGCAGGCAGAGGGAGAGGGAGAAGCAGGCCTCCCGCTGAGCAGGGAGCCCGATGTGGGGCTCGATCCCAGGATCCCACCCCGGGACCACGACCTGAGCTGAAGGCAGACGCTCAACCAACTGAGCCACCCAGGTGCCCCAAAAAGTACAAATGTTTTAATCACTCCTCTTTAGGGATAACAGATCTTATGATAAAAGAGCAAGATGCAGAAGGGCATGACGTTATGCCGCTATTTGTGTAAAAGAAAGGGAAAGGGTATGTATGCACAGTGCTAGGAACAGGTAGGTGACAGCGTCCCCTTCCACAGAAGGGGTGGGGGCTTGGCAAACAGGAGCAGAGGTTCGAGAAAGACCACTGAGGTGGTCGGAAGTTTTTCATCTGAGCCACATGACCCTTGTGTTCTCATGCCAGTCTGCCCCTGATAGACAGTTGGTTTCTTTCCTTTTTCCCCCCTCCATTAACACCTCAGCGAATGTTTCTGTCCACGACGCCTTATGCATCTGTGCTAGATTTTCTTCTCTAGACTAGAAAATATTTAGCATACTTATACTTAGAAAAGGAATTGCTGGGTCAAAGGGTGTTAGTGCTTTCCAAACTGCCAGATAACTTGTCAAACTGCCCTCCTATATGCCTCCCCTTCCTGCAGGTCAGCTTCGGTGGCCCCTGTGATCTCACCAACACTAGATGCTACGGATTTTTTAACTTCCCCTTAAAATTGATACTGAGCTGTTGTTTCTCTGAGCATTTTCCTCATGCTAATAGAATAATCCCCTAAAATGTTGAGGTCGGCCGTCTTTTCATTCACTTTCTGGCCATTTGTGTATCTTCTAGTAAATTCCTGCTTGAATCCATGACATTCCTTCTAGACTGTGTATCTTTTCTTATTGATTTGCAGGAGATCCTAATATATACACTGGGTATTAGTCTTTACCTGTGATGTATGCTGTAAATACTCTCCCTCCTGATCCGTGGCTTGTCTTGGAACCTCGTGAACAGTGTCTTTGGTCATATATAACTTCTACATTTTTATGTAGTCCAATTTTTCAATCCTTTCTTTGATGGCATCTACTTTTGTAGCTTCTATTTCCTCTGATAAGGCTGATAACCCGACCTTGCAGGGTTGTTAGGGGGAGTGGAGACAGTGTGAATAAGGCACCCCGCAGTGTGGAGCAGACCCTCCTAGCATGGTCATTTTGCGGGTCTCCCTGCCCCACCTTGCCTCCCATGCCCCAGCAGCCAGCAGTAGCTTCCTGAACACGCCACCCTCCTGCTTAAAAACCCTTCAGCTGCCTGAAGATGATGAAGTTCAAACTCCTTTAGTGGGTGAGTTCAAGGTCTCAAACACAAACACCACTAAGGCTGAGCAAGTGAGCGAATGCATCGGTGGGTGGACAGGGAGCAATGGCAAGCACACCCCCAGCCCACAAGGGACAGCAGAAATGTAAGCCCAGTGTTACCAGATCCTCTGAAGAAAGCTGCAGATCTTTTTCGTTATGTCAAATCCCACCCCCAACACACACACATACACACACACACACACACACACACTCAAAATTTAATGACAACCAATTTCTTTACACCACTGTCAGGGTCAAGCAAGACCCATTTGTGACTGGGGTGTGGCCATCTCTACCCTCACAATCTGTCCACAGCCAGAATCGTGCCCCCCCCCCCCCCCCCCCCACACACATAGTGCGACCAGCCGACAGGCCAGCCATGCTGCACAACTGTGGTCACACCAGGTCCTTCTCAACTCTGTGCTTTTGCACACACTGATCTCTTGGCCTTAAGTGCCCTTCTCTTCCCGGCCACTCACCTTTGCTCTTTAAAACCCCGGTCAGAGGTCAGCGCCACTTCCCCAATGCCAGGCAGAATTCCACGCCCCTTCCCTGAGTGCCCCATTGCTTGTAATTCCTGGAACCAGAATTCCAAAGGAAGCAGCCTGGGGCCACAGAAAGAGCCCTGGTTTGGGAGAAAGACATTCCTGGGGTAAAAAATTCCTGCTTTGCCACTTCCTAGCAGTGCATCCTTGGGCAAGTGACCAACCCTCTCTGTGCCTCAGGTTCCCAATCGTGAGATGGAGATAGCAAGACCTACACAGGGTCAGGTTTCCGGGAATATAAGACAAAAGGGTATAAGAGAAGTAGCTGGCATGTAGTAGGGGCTTAATAATTGCAGAATGAAAGAATAAATGAAAAGAAGAAGAAGTATTTCCTCAGGATGCTCGAACATACAGGCGAGCCATGTCCTGCTCAGTGAGTAACTGGGCACTGCCCTCACCGTGTCAGTGGCCGTCCCACGAGCGCACCCCACTGCACAACTGGCAAAGCCCTCCCCCATCTGTCATATCTGGAACCTCACAACAGATCTCCTGGAGGCTGGTAATGCTCCCATTTTACAGAGAAGAAAAGTGAAGCTCAGAAAGACAAAGCACAGAGGTTTGTTTAGAGAATGGAATGAGGGGCGCCTGGGTGGCTCAGTCGGCTAAGCACCTGCCTTCAGCTCAGGTCATGATCTTGGGATCCTGGGATCGAGCCCCACATCCGAGACTCCCTGCTCTGCCTTTCTCTCTCTCTCGAATAAATAAATAAAATCTTAAAAAAAAAAAAAAAGAAAGAATAGAATAGAATGAGGCGGGGACTCTACAGCAAGCAGGGAAAGGCTGTTCTGCTCAATGGGGAGCCCCATGCCCACCAGCATCTCGGGCCAAGTCACAGCCTCTCTGAGCCCCAACATCCTCGTCACTAGGCCACTGTGAGCGAAGGATGTGAACACGGTCAGCCCAGGGCCCCTTTCAGAGGAAATGCTCAGAAAGGTGTGTTCTTCCCCTTCCTTCCTCTATTTCACGCACCACTCACTTAGTGGGCACCTACTGTATGCTGGCCCATAAGCTGCAGACCAACAGATGGCCTAGATGAGGCTTCTGCCCCTGGAGCTCTGTGTGTAGTAGAGGAGACAGATGAGGAGACATAGTTATGCTCCAAAAGGAAAGGGGCCAAGACAGAAACGTGGTGGGAGGTCCTCAATCTGCCATGTTGGGAGGAGGGGAACAACAGGAAGCTGCCCCTTGGCCTGGCCTGGGGTTGGAACCAGAGGAAACAATACTTTGCCAGGTGGAGGAGAGGGTGAAGGAGAGGCACTCCAGGCAGAGTGGCAGCCCGAGCAAAGGCTCGGAGGTGGGGCAGAACAAGGTCTGTGCATGACTAAGGAGGTTAGAAAGGTTACTGCAGCCAGATGGCAAAGGGCCTTGAACACCAGAGGCCTCCACTCCAAAAGGAATGCTGCTTGACCCTCGGGATCTTCATTTGGATTGCTGTTTAACATTCTGGAGTTGGGAGGTGGCATGTAAAACTGTGGGTTTTTAGCTTCTCTAGAAAAATCAGATCTGTGATGCTGAGCCAGAGCTCCTATAAAGTCTATATTCTCTGTCCCCCAGACCCATTTCACTCCCTTCATCCACAAATATTTACTGAGCAACTACTATGTGTCAGGCAATGTACTGGTTACTGGAGATAAAATGGAGAATAAGAAAGACACAGCCACAGCCCTCATGGCACTTGCATACTAGTGAGAGAGGAGGGCAACAAACAAGGATATAACATAAGGTCAGGCAGTGGAAAACACTGGAAAGAAAAAGAAAGTTATGGGGCTAAAAAGCTTCCATTTTAGATAGGAGGGTCAGGGAAGGCCTCTCTGAGGAGGAGACAGTTGCATAGATCTAAATGAAGTGAGTGAATCGTGTACCTGTAAGATCAACCCAGCAGCGGGAACAGCAAGTGCAAAGGCCCTGGGGCCTTCTTCACTCATCTTTTGGGTCACTTGCCTTGCCCCCTTAGGCAGGTCAGTGTGAGACCCCTCCTGTAAGTAATGGAGCACATGACGAATGTATAAACAGATGGAAACCACCCCCTGATGTATGTTTCAGATAAAATACCTCTGACTAGTTGGGGGAGAGACGGGCAAATGGAGACAATGAATGGAAGACATGGTACGATTTGTCTCCAATAGGAAACAGGATGATGTTTTTTTTTTCCAATGACAAAGAGGCAGAGGAGGCTCATCATACATGGAACATTAAAACTTGAGCACAGGACAGAGAAACCAAGGGTGGGAGCAGGGAAATCCTCATTTCCTTTCTCACCAGCTGCCTCATCTGCCAAACCCTGCACAATGGGAGGCAGGAGTGGGGAGAAAGAGACTAAGAATGCTGAAGCTTCTCCAGCCCTGATTGTTGCTGTTGTTGCCACGTTTTGTTTTTTTCCCAAGCTGCCCTGGTTGCTGCTGCTTTAGAAAACCCACTGCAATGGAAACACTTTGGTGGGTTTTGCTTGTTTGTCCCCTTCCTAAGCAAAATTCAAGTGTGGATTCCTTGTCCCTTTACCCACAAGGTAGAAGAAACAGAGGGCATTGCTGTTCTAAAGAAGGAGAGGGGAGGAAAAAACAGACCTACAGTCTTCTACCAAACTTCTGGACTGGGGTGGGAGAGGCAATTCTGCCAACTGACATCACAGTCCGTGTCGCGGGACATAACTTCCGCCATTCAAAGCTTTATTTGCATTTTTAGAGATACAGGGAAACGTTGAAAATCGGCTCCAAGGTTGACATTGCAGTTATTAAAACCAAACAAAAGAACCTTTCCCAAGTCTGGCTGGTTCTTCTTAAATTTATCTGGGCCCCCACTACCTGATTTAAGGCAACGAGCAGATGTTTCACAGCAGGAAGCACATTAGCTCCAGATGCCACCGCTTTGTTCAAGACGGGCACACACATGCACTGGCAACCACACACACATTCGCATGCACGCACACACACACACACACACATACACACAAGACTCAGGGCAACGAACATTCGCAAGCTCCCCTTCAGCACTTGGCATGCCGGCATGGACCATTTGTAACCTCTGCCTGCTGTTCTGATAGAGAGATGAGCAGCGGGAGTGAGTAGCCAATCAGATCTTGCCCCATCGTCTTCCCGTTGTCTCCTAGGTAACCGGCACAGGGACACATCAGCTAGCTGGGTACCACGGACACACACACACACACACACACACACACACACACACGTCCATAATTGCAGGAACACCAGATGTGCCTGTCAGAACCCTAGACAGCTCCCGGGAGCGGCCTTCAATGCCTCTGGTCCCCGCCTGTCTGGCAGCCTCAGCCCCTACAGCTTTCCCACCTCCGCTCCTTTACTCATGCCATTCCTCTGCCTGGCGTGCCTCTCCCCACTGCCATCTCCATCACTCAAAACCTTGCTCATGTTCGGAGCCAGCCCATGTCCTTGGTCAAGACTTCCAAAGGTGCCCAACATGGAATAAAATCCACGCTCCTTCCCCTATGGTGATCTGGCCTTTCATGATCTACCTCCTACAGCCTCACTGCTCATCACTCTCCCTCTCCCTTGCTCCTTGCTCTTCCTCCAACAGGTTAAATTGGTCCTCTCCACACTACGCCCTACAGACCAGGGCTTTTCTTGGGACTTGCTATTCCCTCGCCTACTAGCTCTGCCTTCAGCTCTTGGCAGGCCTGAGCCTCCCTGCTCTTTAGTCTCAGCTCAGAAGTCACCTTTCAGAGAGGCTTTCCCTGACACCCTTGGCTACCCTATCTGGAGAAGTTCCCTCCCCTGGGACTCTCCCACAACATTGCCCTCTGCTCTTCTGTTGCCCTCATCTCACTCGTGACTCTAGAACCATCCCAGTCCTACTTATATTTCCTTGTCCCCCGTCTCCCCTCCCTAGAACGTGAAGTCTGTTACAACAGGGACTTTGTCTCGTTCATGCCCATATCCCCAGCCCCCAGAATAGGGCCCAATAAATATTTGTTGAATGAATAAAAAGTCATTTCCTCCTCACTGCTCCTGTATTTCCCCATCTCTCTAATAAGACGAGATGACTTCTATTAACCCTCCTGGCTCACATTCCAAGAGTCCATTAGAGAGCAGAAAGGACTGGCATAAGGAGGAAAATTAATCAGGCCACACCACGGGAAGGATCTGCCAGTGGAAAGCTGACCTGCCCCGGGCTGCAGCGCCCCCCTCCTCTGAGCAGCCTCCCCACTCAGAATTGTTGCTGTCTTCAACTTCACGTTCCCCAAGCACTGGGCACCTTGAACTTTTGTTATCTGAGGGTCTGGGGGCAACTCAAAGCTGAGGACTGGCTTTCATTTTTTGGATCCCACACAGGAACCAGCAAGAGCCTGGGGGCGGTGGGGGCATGCGGGGGAGTCCTCTGGAAGCATTTACTGCAGTAAAGACAAAAAAAAAATGTGTCACTGTCTACAGGACCACAAACATCAAGGTGGAATATCATTAGAACACAAGTCACACACACACATACATACACACACACGCATGCCTGCACACACAAACTCAGAAGCATCATGAAGCTAGAATCAGAGTTCCCCAATCCCAGTGGCAGCCCGTGTCTCTCTTCAATGGACATGACTATGACTTCAGGTTCCAAAAACTGCAGAGTGATCTGGACACGTGTGCTGTGCAAGTGTGTGGGGAGCATAACAGGGAGCATAACCACGCTTTTGGCCAACCTCCTTGGGGAAGGCCAGATGGTGGATTCAAGTAGCCACATGGTAGACACAACCCGATTGGATCCCCCAAATCCTAGCTTTGGAGATCCTCAAGGTGGCTGCTCATAACACAGAAATCCACCCTGAGGCCTGAGCTACTCCACTGACCAATGCACCAGCTCATTTCTCCAAATACGAAATTAAAGCAGATGTAAAGATCAAGAAAGGAAGAGCAGGATTAGCATTTCTTGAGCATCTACTATATGCTAGGCTTTATACTAGAATCTGTTAACACTGATTCCTCAAGACCACCCTGCAAGGTTACACTTCCCACTTCATGGATTGGAAAAAAAAAAAAAAATGAAGCCCAGAAGAATTAAGCAGTATGCCTAAGGTCACAGAGCTGGCAAGTGGAGAGGCCTAAGTCCAGGACATGAGTCTGGTCTTCTTTCCCCAGGGCCTTAAATTATACCACAGAATAAGCAGGTAAGCTGGTTTTATTCAAAATATCCCTCCCGCTGACACTTCGCTGAGGATGCCAGGTCCACATCCCTGTCTCTGTGTCTCTCTCTGTCACTCTTGGGCTTGACTGACCTCCCACCATGAGCCTCTTATCAAGCTGGACACATATATCAAAGCCTCTCATTTGAGATCCAATGTTCCTGTGGCCCAGAGAAAGCCAGGGATTTTGGCTTTTTAAAATAGTAATTTCCTGCCAGCGCGGGTGGATGCACCAGCCACCCTCTGATTTAGTGCTGAGCTCAAGGATCAATCTCAAGTAAGATTTTCCAAGGAAAACTCAAATGCTGGGTACTTCCTGGCATTGACGAAGGGAGAAGTGGCCTCCTCTCAAAAGATGTGGCCAGTGGCACGCAAAATGACTGTAGGTATCCCAAGACCCACATGCCTCATACATGTCACACGTGAGCCTCATTGATACCCGCATGGATCTCAAACATGACACCCACATGCCTCCATGCACACCTCACACACATACACACACACACACACACATACACACACAGGGTGGGGAGTGCAAATCAGGAGCAAGAGAGCAACATCCTCTGTCCCAGGACATCACAGCTCCCACTTCAGGGCCTGCTCTGGGTTATGTGCTATGCCAAGGCCAAGACCTCATTTCATCCCCCTAGGAACCCCACAGGACAAGCGTTAGGCCCTCCCCTTACAGATACAGAAAGTGAGCCTCAGAGAGAGGGAATGACTTGTCCAAGATCACAGAGCATGCCTGTGGTTGAGTTGCCCCGTTTTCTAAAGGGCCAAGCTCAGACTGAACATTGGTCATGGGCACCTGGCTCTGCAAGATTTTCTTCTCAGGGGCACTCCTCCAAGATCTCCTTGTTGGTAACCTTATCCATCTTCCTCCTCCCTCAACCCCAGGGAAGGAAAAACCGACACCCTCTGGGCCCTATAGCTGTCCCATCAGTACCGACTCAGGTTGAAGGAGGAGAGGAAGGTCTGCCCCTCCGCTGGGCAGAGCTATCAGCCTGCCAGGGTCTTGGGGCACCAGCTAAGGCCTGATGAGGGTCTAAACAAGACTCTCCACAAGCTCTGCTTCCAGGTCCTCAGAACCTAGGGCCACAGTGGGGTAGAGGTTACAGACCAGACTTAACCCTGGGGACAGGGCAGGACGAGCAGGGATGAGTTCTCGCTGTCACCCTCCTCTTCCCCTCTCCCATGGCCCACACAGGAGCTTCTAGCCTTGGCTGGAAATGGATCCTTTCCTATGAACTGAGCCGGGCCCAACTTGGGGGGCAGACAGGAAGGGGGGTGCTGGACACCACCAAAATCTTGTTGGTCACAAAGACTTAGGTTCATATCCCTGCTCTACCACCTACTGGCCGTGTGACCTTGGGCAGGAGGCTTCCTCTCTCTGAGGCTCAGTGTCCTCACCTGTAAAGTGGAAAGAATGACAGCGCCCTCCTGAGGGGGCGGCTGTGAAGGTTAAAGACTGGAGCAGATGTGAGGCTCCGGGGTGCCGGTAAGTCCGCCATTATGCCCCCCTAAGTGAGCAGAGGGTGGGCGGCTGCCATTCCCACCTCACTCTAACTCTGACTCACAGTTCTAGCAATTCCTAACTAGCACCGAATCCGAACTTTCCTCAGCAGTGACGGGGCCTGGGCGCGGGTCCTTCCTCCTCCCTACGCCACCGCGGTTCCGACAACAGGTACTGGGGTGGAGCAGCCCTGGAGGCGCCCCGGCGGAGGGGGCTGCGCCGCAGCGCTGCGGCAGGGCCAGGCCCGGGCCGGGGACAGTGCGGCCGAATCTACCCCCCACCCCCGCACCCCACCCCCGCACCCCCTCCCGCCTCCGGCCTCTATGCAACTTTGACGAACTGCAGCCCGTGGGGTCGGCACGGGGCTGCTGCCGGGCGTGCGAAGGAAAGTTGGGTCCCGGCGACTGCGGCGTCGGGATCCGGGTTCCGAAGTCCCCCGCCGAGAGCACCCGCACATTCCGACCCCCGGCAAACTCGCCGGCAGCCGGGAGGCACGTGGCGGCCGCGCCGGCCAGGGCTCGCTCCGGGAACCGGACTCGCGAGCGGGTCCGGGGCTGCGCCCTCGAGGGTTCAGAGGCTGCGCTCCAGCCTCCCGCGGCCGCCCTGCCCCGGGTGCCACCTCCGCGCGCCCTGCGGAGCGCCCCCGCAGGTTTCCCCGACCAGGATCCGCTCCGCACCGCGTGTCCTGCGGTGACCCCGCAAGCTCCGCGCCTCGGACGCGGCCGCCGGCCCTTCGCCTCCCGCGGAGACCCTCAGCCGGCGGCCCCCCGGCCGGCTTGGCGCTGGGTCCGCCCTCCGCGCCCCGCGCCGCGCCGGTGCTCACGGGCCTGGGCAGCGGCCGCGTCCTACCTTCGTCCGGCAGCCGCTGCAGGCAGAGCGCGAGGTTCCTCCGCCAGCCCCGCATCCCCGCGGCCGCCCTGCGGCCCGGCCCGGCCTCGCCAGCCCGGCCCCGGCCCCGCCCCCGCCGGGCTGGGCGGCGCAGCGCAGCGCTGGGGAGGGCCGCGGGCCCGGGGCGCGCCGGGCATGGGCGGCCGCCGAGGGTCGGGGGCCGCCCGGCGCTCCGCTCGGCTCGCGAGCCCGCGGCGGAGCAGCGACGCTCCCCGAGAGCGCGCGCTTTCCCCGGCGCGGGGGGGGCGGGGCGGCGGGCGGGCGCGGAGAGCCAGGCTGGAGGGGGACCCCGCGGGGCCCGCGCGCTCTCGCCCGCCCCGCTTCCCTCCCACGGCCCCCACCGCCCGCGTTTCCAGGCTCCCCACCCCTGAGCTCTCCGAGTCACAGCCTAATAACGCTAATCACCGCCAATTAGTCAATGAATGAATGAGTGAAACAATGAATGCGTTAAATAAATGGTGAAGAAGTGAGTGGCTGAGGGAATAATCGGGTGTATAGATGAGTGAGAAAATGAGTGACTGAATGAATGAATGAGTTAGTGAATTGATGAATGAGAAAATTAATGACTGACTAAATGGGTGAAGGAATATGTAAATAAGTGACTGAGGGAATAAATAAATGAACCAGTGAATCAATGAATGAGGGAGTGCACCCCGGCCTCAGGCCTGTAAGAGGGGTAGGACCCTCCACAGAAGGCCTCACCCTTGCTCTGGGAGGGAGGCCTTTGGGCGGCATCTTGCAGAGGAGACAGGGGAGGCCCAGGGAGGATGGGGCCTGTCCATGGACACACAGCAAAGGCTGGGGGCCAGCAGGAAGGAGGTCGGTCTGTGTGCAGGCTTTGTCTACTGCGCACAATCACAGTTGCCCTCCATCTACCTGGCAGCCGTTGAGTTCACCGGGTCTCAGAGATTCTGCGAACAACAGCCAGGGAAGGGGCACAGGATGGTCTTATCCTCAGAAGTCAGATTTGCTTCCTCCATGGGAATGGGTTGGAGGGGGGGAGGGGAAGGTGGGTGTGCAATCCAGACAGAGGAGTACTACACTGCCATAAAAAAGGAGGAGAATATTCTTTGGAAGAAGACAAAATGAAGAACAGTGTTTATAATATGTGTAGAAAACAGGAGGGAAGGCTCTACATTCATATTTGCTCAAATATGTGGAAAATTATCTCTAGTGGAAACACTGGTCCCTTCCAGAATGGGAATCATGTGGCTAGGGGCAGGTGGGAGAGACTCACTTTTCATTGAATCCCCTTTTGTGCCTCTTGAAATTTTGAAGCCTGGAAATGCATTACCTATCCAAAAAATAAGCTAAATTTTTTAAATACATTTTTACAATATTTATTTTTTCATTTTTTTTACAACAATATTTAAAAAAACATCTATACCTCAGTAAAAGCTGTTTCCTCCCTGACCCAACAAGTCAGCCTATTTGCCTGGATACCCTCTCTCCCACATCTAGCTCAGAGAGGGAGAGGGCCTTGGTAGTCATCAGCAGAGCAAAATACGAATGTGGTGGTCAGTGGAGAGCACATTCTACCCTTTGTGAATGCTGGGAGGAAAACAAGCATCCTCTGCTTCGATCCTGGGTTTGTCAGTTTTTAGCTGTGTGTCTTTGGGCAAATTACCTCATCTTTTTGAGCCTCCCATTCCCCACCTGCAAACCAGAGATCATCATATTGTCCTACCAGAGTCCAGTAAAGCTGGAGCCAGGTACTTGAATTCCAAAAGGTAGTTCAATGGTGGAACCCCAGGCACCTTGACCCTAACAGTAAAGCCACCTAAACTTTGGCCTTCACAAGTAGCCCTTTTGTAAGGTGAGGGTAAGCTTTTTTTTTTTTAAGATTTTATTTATTTGAGAGAGAGAATGAGAGAGAGAGAGCAGGAGCAGAGGGCAGGAGCAGAGGGAAAGGGAGAAGCAGACTCCCCACTGAGCAGGAAGTCCAATGTGGGGCTCGATCCCAGGACCCTGGGATCATGGCCTGAGCCGAAGGCAAACGCTTAACTGACTGAGCCACCCAGGTGCCCCAGAGGGTAAGCTTTTTATGTGATCTTAGATCCCCAATACTTCAGCAATGTTGGTATAATTAGCCCCATTTTACAAAGGAGGGCACAGGGGTTTCGAGAAGTTAACTGTCTTACCCAAGTTCGCACAGCCAGGAATTGTCAGAACTGGCGTTTAAACCCAGATCTGCCCAGCTCCAAGCACCCGCAGACAGCACTGCCCACACAGATCAGCTAATATATTTATCCCCTGTTTGTGCTCCTAAGACCCTCAGCTGGGTCATATCCCAGCCCTGTATTAATTCTGAATTATTAATCACTTCAGTAAGTAGGGCGCAGGCCCAGGGGGTTAGGGCAAGGGAGGGGCGGATCTGCACTCAGGCCCTGGTCTGCAGAGTGCTGACTCCAGAACTTGTCTTAATGGCTGTGAGCTCCTGACAAGGGAGTGAGTCTCCCTGGCAGCAGAACTGTGAATCACTGCTGTCCGCACCCAGATTGATGAGCTCCACAGCCAGGCGGCCAGCTGCTCAGAGGATGACAGGGCCGGGATGGCTGAAGGGAGAGAGGCAAACTCACCAGCACCAAGGTCAAGAGGCGCCAGCAGAGGAGGGCAGTGAGGAGGGCAGGGCACAGGAGAGGAGTGGCAGTGGCAGGAGAGAGAAGTGACATGAGGAGGATGGACAGCGTGATTGAGGAGAGGGTGTTCCTGTTATCCATTGTTGCAAATCAGGCCACTCTAAACTTCAGGGGCATGAAACAACCATTGTGTTATGGTTGCGAATTCTCTGGGTCAGGAATTCGGGCAGGGCAAAGGGGCTGTCTCAGCTCCGTGATATCAGGGCCTCAGCTGGGAAGACTCGAAGGCTGGGGCTGGAATCATCTGGAGACTTCTTCACTCACTACTGCCTGAGCTGGCATGACTCAAAGGCTAGGCTCCGCGGAGACCGTGGCCCCAAGTGTCTGCCAATGGCCTCTCCACGTGGCCTGGTCTTCCTCACAGCATGGCAACCTCGGGGCAGCAGAACCTCTTACATGGGGCTCACAGCAAGGCATGCCAGAGCAGGTGTGCCGCAGCTCAAGGGAGAAGCCTCATCCCCGTTCATGGGCTAGCCTCGGAAATCGGGGAGCATCACTGCCTGTTCTTCTTAGCCTCCCAAATTCCAGGGAAGCGGCACGGACCCCCTCTTGTGGGAGGAATGTCGAAGGATCCAAGTATGTTTGAAACCCACAGAAGGGAGATGTGAGAGGAAAGAAGAGGAGGGACGGTAATAGAGCAAGTCCTATCCACTGGAGGAGAAGTAAGAGAAAAAGAGTAATGTGAAAGAGTCAGAGAAGAAATCCCTTACTGGGAGGAGAGATGAAAGGAGTCATAGTAGGAGGAAGGGAAGAGAAGAGAAACAATGGGTGGAGAGGTAACATTAAGAATAGTAGCAAGAAATGTAATAGCAGCCCAACCAAGAATTCCTGAACAGCGGTAGGAATGGGAGAGGCCCTTCTACGGTAGGAGAGGAGAGAGAGACAGTGTGCAAACAGAAGAGCAGCATTTGGGGCATAACAGAAAGGAAATAGTAAGAAGAATGACCGCAAGTGAGCAATCTTGCAATGAAATAGGACAGGGGAGATGTAGCTAGTAGTAATGGGAGAAGCAGCATGGGGATGTAATCAGAGAAATAGTGAAAGGAAAAGGAGTAAGAATGGGGGAGATGTGGGGGTGCCTGGGTGGCTCAGTCTGTTGAGACTTCGGCTCAGGTCATGATCCTGGGGTCTTGGGATCGAGCCCCGCATCGGGCTCCTTGCTCAGCGGGAGCCTGCTTTTCCCTCTGCCTCTGTCTGCCACTCTGCCTACTTGTGTTCTCTCTCCCTCTGACAAATAAATAAATCAAAATCTAAAAAAAAAGTATGGGGGAGATGTGAATTAATGAATGAGGGCAGGAGCAGGAGTAACAGGAGGGGGTGTGGCAGAGTGGTTTAGGACCCGGAACACTCCAGAACCTGGTACCTGCTTTCAAATCCACCTCCAAACTGTACCTCTGGTGAGTTTCTGAACTGTGCCTCAGTCTTTGTATCTGTAAAATGGGGATGGTGATCCCAATCACATCTCCCTGATGAGGGTTGGTGAGTTAATACATTGAAGCATTTAGTGCCTGGCTCATAGCGGGGCCGATGTAAGCGTTAGACATCATTCCTAGTTCTATTAATACCCTAGAAATGGGAGAGATCCCCTGAGCAACAGAAGCAGCAGGGGCTGCCTGTCAGGGAGGTAGGTCCCGCTGACTCAAAGGCCTGCCTGGCCTGTTGCTGCCTCGCTGGTGACCAGGGCATGGCCCCTCCCCAAGGGCACTTAGTTCATGCCCCACCCCCCCCTCACCTCAGGGCCTCTCAGCAGCTTCCTGGGCAGGAGGTAGGGTGAGGACTATAAGCCCTGCCACAGGCAGGAACCAAGAACCAAAGCAGAGACAGAACTCAGCCAAGGTTACTCACCAAGGCATGGCAGGACCCGGGCTGCACCCAGGCTTCCAGGCTCTCCCCTCCCAGAGCTCTCAAGGGAGAAGGGGCCCATGTAGGCTTGGTTCCAGGTGGTCAGGACTGGTACACTAGAACCTTCTTGACTCCTGACTCTGACTGCATTTCATGGGAACCTAACAGCCTTTGGTTGGGAGGGCAGCAAGCTCAACCTGGTCTGATGACGTGTGGGAGCTGAGCAAACCACTGGGGTGCGGGAAGGAACGAATATGACTTCTCTTTCTCCTTATTAATAAAGAAAGCAAGTTTACTGGTATTTAATATATGGATTGAGTGTAGTACATATATTTAACTTATAAGCATGTACATATTTTGGGGGTACATGCTCCCCAGTTGTTTTACCAATAGTGTGTGAGACTACAAAAGTTCAGAGAACCCTGTGCAAAGGTAATCACACCATGCAAGCCAGCCCTTCAGGGGAAGGTTAAGTGCAATCACCCGCTAACAATTGCTCTGCAATTACTGTGGGACCCCACTAGGACTCCAGAAAGACCTCTGTGTTCTAGCCTGAGCTCCTGAACAGGACCTCATGCTTCGCTTCTCTTTTCAAGCTCAGGTCTGGGATTGGCCTCCACATCATCCTGAGCTTTTATTTCACTCCTCCCCTGATTATTGCTATCAAACGATCAGTAATCTACATTTTTATACGTCCTTGCTCCTCCAAGAACATTATCCAAATAATTCCAAACGGATTACCTGGAAGCAGCATTGAGCACTGGAAAGAACAATGGCTTCAGAGTCACTCAGACCTAGCTTCAAATCTCAACTCCACTGTTGTATTCATTTACTCGATGGTTATTTGTTGAGCACCCACTACGTGCGAGGCATGACACAAAATCCTTGCTCTTATGCAGCTTACATCCTGTGGGGACAGCTTATTTGCTGCATGACCTCAGGAGGGTCACTGTACCTCTCTGAGTGTCATTTACCTCTCTGTGAAGTGGGGCTCATAATCCCCAACCTTGCAGGACAGCTGTGATAAGAGGAGGTCTGGGACCTGGGGCATTCGACGGAAGGCATCCCAGGTGCCTAGACCTGGAAGGAACCTCAGTCCAACCCCCTTATTCTGCAGCTAGTGACAAATGCAGTCGAGAAAGGGGCAACGACTCATCCAAGGCCACTTGTCCAAGGTGGGGCAGAGCAAGAACTGGAGTCCAGAGATCTTCTCTTATTCCTCTTTCCTCCAGTCTGAAGCTCTCTGCATGGTCCAGCCAGGACTGAGGGGGACATCATCGTCCTGTGTAGAAAGAAAGCACTCTGACTCCCAAGTCTACCTTCACCTTGTGCCAGCCCCCAAAACCAGAAGCCAACTTCTCCCCCTCACTTCACCACCAAGTGGTCATTGCAGGGAAACATCCCCAGCTCCCTTTGAGAAACAGCAGCATCCAGTGTCGGGGCCAGAACAATGGCTTGGGAGCCCCAGGCAGCCCAGCGTCTGAGTCTCCCGTAGAAATGACTGTTCTTTAAATACCTACCCCGTGTGGTCACAGACATTCAGGGAAAGGCCAAACACAGCATGGGGAAGGGTGAGGAGGAGCATGCAGGGGTCAGAATCAGTCTTCTTTTCTCATCCCCTGAAGCTTGTCTCCAGCCACAAGCCTGCACATCTTACTCAGCAAAGCAAAAGCCTGATTCCTGCCCCACCCTTTTGTTAAAAGACCAGTTAGTAGGCATGCTGGGATGCCTACTCCCAAGAGTCTTGGGATATATCCCAAGGTTTTAGTTCGGATGACTGCGGGTTATAGCCCAGGAGTAAGCAGGGAACCACAGGCAGGCCAAGACTTATAAAAATTGCAACCCAGACTTGAATCAGCTCAGCCTCTGATTGGATTAAGATGATAAGCCCCCACTCTAGCTATGTCACAGGAAAGGGCAAAGACTTATCTGGAGGTAGGTAACAACACAAAGATCCTTTTCTATATCTCATGTACAATATCTGGCCTTCAATTTAGAAAAAAAATTTTTTTCACCAGACACACAAATACACAGAACCCAAATGAAAAAAATAATAAAAAATAAAACCTGGTAGAAATAGACTCAAAGATGACCCAAATATGAGTGTTATCAGATGTGGACTTTAAAACAACTGTGATTGATATGTTCAAGAAGATGCAACAAATGAAGAATTTTATCAGAGACCTGGGATCTGTAAGAAATAACCAACTGGAAATTCAAGAGCTGAAAAACACCATCACTGAAATTGAGAGCTCAATCAATGGGTTTACAGATGATTTTGCACATCTGAAGAGAGGATCTGTGAGCTGAAAGGTAGGTCAGTAAAATTTATGCAGAAAAACATCTCCAAAATAAAGAGGAAAAAGAATGGAAAATACAGGAAAGAGATGCATGGGACGTGGTGAAGAGGTAGCATGGAGCAGAAGCACTAGTTCTGGTAATGACCAAGAATCTTCCAAAATTGGTAAAAACACACCAAGCCACAGTTCCAATAAATGCTATAAACCCAAAGCAGGAGAGAGATAAGGAAAACCACACCCATATGCCCGTAAGAGTAAAATTGCTAAAATCCAAAGGCAAATACAAACATACATACATACATACATACATACATACATACATACACAAATAAATAACTTAAAAGCGATCAAAGGCGAAAAGACACTTGACCTTCAAAGGAACAACAGTTATATTGACAGTGAACTTCTTAATAGAAACATTGTAAGGTGGAAAACAACAGACAGCATCTTTAAACTACTGAAAGAAAACAACCGCCAACCCCAAATTCTGTACTCGGAAAAAAATCCTCCAACAGTGAAGGTAAAATAAAGATGCTTACAGACAACTTAGAGAAACATTGCCAACAGACCACATGAAAAAACATTCTATAGAGTTCCCCAGCAGAAGGTCAATAACCCTGGAAGGAAACATGAACATGCAAGAAGGAATGAAGGGTACATTTGGAGTAAATTGAAATGAACTTTGTACAAAAAGCTATAGTGATGTCTTCTGGGGGTTAAAAAGTATATATCATTAAAATGCACAACAACAATGGAAGTATAAATAAGGAGTTCAAGTAGTATAAGGTCCTAGCATTGTCTGTCATGTGATAAATGCATATTGTCATATTGAGAGTAACCACTAAATTACCAAAGAGAGTAAAACTAATAAACTAGCAGAGGGGGAAATGAAATAATAAAAATTGCTTTTTGATTAGTCTAAGATAAGGAAAGAAAACAGGAAACAGAACATAAAACTGGTGGTATAGATGGGAAACAGAGTAAGTTTGTAAATATAAAATGGAATCATTCAATAAATATTTTTAAAGTACTTACTAAGTGCAGAGACTGTGCTTAATGCGTAATACACAGATAAGGGAGTCACAGTCCCTTGCACCATATCATTTAGTAGGAATTTGAAAGAGAGAGAGAAATCTCCTCTTATCCTGTTGAAATTCAGGCTAGGCTTCATGAAGGAGGCGGTATTTGACCCAGGCCTCAAGAATGGGAAAGATTTTCACAGGAGGTGGAGCTGGCCTGCTAGGAGGACATGGGCAACATGGCCAAATGGCCAGGGGCAGTCAGGAGAGCACAACAGTTTGAATATTGGCACACACAAGTCATGGGAGAAGAATAATGCAGCCCTATTGGGTCAGATGAGGAGCATCCCTTTGCTGCTAACCCAAGGGGTGAAGACCACATTCCATATCATGAAAACAAATATCTAGAAGGAGTCAGAGAGTTCATCTTCTCAACCCTCCCATTTTACAGATGAGAAAATTGGGACTTGTGAGCAAAGAGAAACTTTTTCTGTACAAGCATAACATGGACTGATATGGGTTTTAGAAACTGCATTCTTGTGGCCTTTGGTGAGGATAGATTGCAGAGGCAAGATCACAAACAGGGACACCAATGAGGAGGTTGGTGTGATGGTCCAAGTGAGCATAAGGAGGCCTGTCCCGGGGCAGTAACCACAGAGAGAGCTGTAGGGAGAGAGGCTCACATGGGTGACATTGTGTGATATGGCTATGTTCCAGCAATGAAGGCTGGCTGAAAAACCCCATGTGTATGAGTCAGGGCTCTCCAGGGAAAGGGAACCAATAGGATGTGTGTGTGTATATATGAAGATTACATATACATATGAATAAGAAATTGGCTGATGTGATTATGGAAGCTGAGAAGTCCAGACCAAGGCAAGCCAATGATGTGAATTCCAGTCTGAGTCCAAAGGCAGGAGAAGAGCAATGTCCCAGCTCAAAGACAGTCAGGCAAAGAAAAAGAATTCTTTCTTACTCAGCCTATTATTCTATTTAGACCTTCAACAGGTTAGACGAGGCCCAGGCACATTGGGGAGGACAACCTGCTTTACTCAGTTTACTGATTCGAATGTTAATCTCATTCAGAAACACCCTCAGAGACACACCTGGAATAATGGTTGACTAAATATGTGGAAATCCCATGACCAGTCATGTTGATGTATGACATTAACCATCATGCCATGTTAGCCGTGGGCCCTTCTAGCCAACATGCTCAGGGAGAAGTCCCGGCCTAGGCCTAGAACACGTAGTGTGAAAGCACCCCCTAGAGCTTGAGATGATGACCTTGTGAAACTTTCAGGGAAAGGAACTAGCATTTATCAATCCCTGGCAACTTTGTGCCAGGCTAAGCACAGGGCTAAAGTATGATCTTATTTAATGCTCATAAATCATCCTCAGATGATGGTCTGCATTTTTTTTTTTCCCTTTAGAGATAAGGGAACTGAGTCTCAGAGAGGTAAAGTATAGCAGAGCTGGAACTCAAAGTTTGTCTAACTCCAAAGCTTGCATTAGTTCCCAGCATCAGCCAGGGCATACAAATGACTGAAACCCACATGTGTTTGTTACAGTAACATTTCCTGCTGTATCAAACAGACCCCCAAGTGTGTTAGGGCTCAAATATGATCTCAGTTTATTTCTCACTCATGTGAAGTTCAAAACTACCTCCTCCAGGCAGGGATTCAGAGATGGAGTTTCTTGCATGTTGTGACCCACCATCTCCACATGGTCATCTACGTTATGCTGGTGAAAAGGGAAACGGGAGGCAGGAAGGTTTGAGAGGGCTTTGGAGTCCAGGCCTGGAAGAGGCTTCCGTCGCATGAAGTGTATATATGTAGAGAGAGATGCATGATCTTAGGTTAGGTTTCCTCAAGGCAAAGCCTTAGCCAGACTCTTATGCATGCATTTATTTAGGGAGAACTCAATTGTAACTAGAAAGAGTGTGGGGGGCGGGGGGGGGGGGGGGGGCAGCAGGATGAGGCAGGAAAGAAATCACACAAAGATGTGGTTTCAGGAAAAGCCTAGCCCCAGCCTGATCCCACAAGTTGCTCTGGAGCCTGAGCAATACTGGAGGGGATGTCCCACCATCCCACGGGAAGAGTGTAACTTCCCAGAAATTCCCCGGGGAGGCTCCTGTTGGCTGAAAGCCATTCTCCGTGGAAAGGTGCAGCTGGGAGCTGTTAGCAGCCAACACTTACAGAAGCCGGGAGGCGGTGCACCACTTTGGTGATGGGGATCCGGGTGGAGCACAGGAGAGAGAGAAAAGGCTTCCATGGCAGAGAGCACTGGACCAGGGTCATGAAAGATAAGCCAGGGTTTTCTAAGAGTGGGGACTTCCCAATATTGATACCTACTATGAGATAAGCACTCTCCTCACATCTGAGCTCGTTTTGTCCCCAGCACAGCCTTGTCATACTGTATTTTAATGATCAGACTCTCACTGTCTCAACTATGGCCTCTTGAGGGCAAGTTTTGGTCCATTTCACTTTCGGTCAATGCCCCTTTCTCCAGCTCCATGCTATATGCCAGGCCCACAGATGCCAGAGTCTCTCAGACAAGTTCCCTGCCCCCAAGGTGCTGGGGGACCAGTGAGGGACACAGACAGCTAGGTAAATGGGTCACTACAAGACAAGACTGGCAGAGAAATGCCCCCAAGAGCGTTCCCAGCACTTGACCCCGTGCTTGTGCAGAACACATGCTAGGTGTTCACTGAATGAAGGAGAAGAGGTCCCCAAGGCCTAGCTCAGTCCCTGGCACAGAGTAGGCTGCTCAAGAGAAATGTGTGGAACGGATGTCCCTGGGGCTGGATTTGGGCTCAGAAATTACTGTGCTTTCTGGTCACTGATCCATCCTGGCTAAGCTGGATGTTGAGCTGAATGTGTCTATTCAGACCCTAGAGCTGCCATCCTGTTTGTCGCCCCCAGCCCAGCAGACAGGCCTAATGCCAGACCCCAGCTGCTCTCCACCACCCTCCTACCCTCTTCCTCATGTCTTTGCAAGAACCGGATATTAAGAGCCTTGAGCACTGGATAAAAAATGTTCCTTTGGTCCTTCATCCTCTGTGATCATTATCTTTGTCAGCTAGGGCTGCCACAACAGAATGCCATAGACTACGTGGCTTAAACCCCCAAAATTTATTGTCTCACAGGTCTGGAGACTGGAAGCCCAAGATGAAGGTGCCACAAAGGTCTGATGAGGGCTCTCTCCCTGGGGTGCAGATGGCTACCTTCTTACTGTATCCTTAATGGCCTCTCCCCTTAGTGGCCATCGTTAACGGCTTCCATGGAGAGAGAGTGCTCTGGTGTCTCTGCCTCTCTCATCATGAGGACCCGTAGAAATGACTGTTGACTCATGACCTCATCCAACCCTAATTACCATCCCAAGTCCCCACCTCCAAATACCATCACATTGGGGTTAGGACTTCCCAACTTAAGAATTTGGCTGGGGGGGAGGGGACAAAATTCAGTCCATAGCCGCCATCTACTATGTGTTGGCTCAGGGCATAAAAAGTCAACAAGAAGGACATAGTCCTTGCCCTTGTAGAGTTTACATTCTAGTGGGAAAGGGAGAAGAAAATGGGAGAAAAGTTAAAATATATATGAGATACAATGAGTGATGAGGAGAACATAAATCAGGGGGATGATGAGGGGCTGGTGTTAAAGCTGAGATTTGAGTGGTGAAGAGAAGGCCATCACGAGACACACGGAACACTGAGCGATGGCCCCGGCAACTGGAAGATCGGGGGCAAGAGATGGTGGTCGGCAATGAGGCCAGAAAAAATGGCAAAGCCTTATCCCACAGGCTCTGGAGGCCCCCACGAGGCATTTGGATTTCACTCTAAGGGCAACAGGAAACCACAGAGAGGTTTTAGGCAGGGGAGAGACATGGTCAGATTTATATTTCTATAAGTTCCTTTGGGATTCTGGGTGGGGTCCATTCTGCAAGGAAGTAGACTTCAAGAGGGATGAAAGCGGGGTGGCAGTTGGGGGCTGGTTTGGGGTCTAGAACTGAGCTAGTGGCTTTGGGAAAAGCAGTGGCATTAGGGACACAGAGAAGGTGGGGAGTCAGCATCATTCGGTCCCAATTCTCTCCCCCCTTCCTGTAGTCTCACCCTTTGTCGCAGCCTGCTCCCGCATGCTGGGCTTGGCCACGTGACTTGCTCTGGTTGATGGGATGTCAGCAGACGTGGCAGCAGCAGGGGCTAAGACAGGCCCATGCACGTGGGGTGTGCTAGTCCTGTGCCTCTGACGTTGCCATCCACTGGGCCACCCTGGTGCAGGATGAGAGATGTGTGGAGTTGCCCCCAGCCAGGGCCAGCTTAGACACTGCCCCCCTCAGCCAGCCAGCCAGCCAGCAACCTCCAGACATATGAGTGAGCCCAGCTAAGGTTAGCAGAATGGCCTAGCCCACGCCCAGCTTATCCTAGACACAGAATGTTTATTGTAGGCACTAAGGTCCACGGCTGTTTGTTACACAGCAGGAGCATACTAGGCAGCTGATACAGAAGGAAACAGACTGGAGTGCCCTGCAGGGGGAGTCAACAGGAGGTGCTGACGTTTGCATGTGAGAGTGAGGGTTGGGGAGAGGTCAAGGAGGACCCCCAGGTTTCTGGGTGCACAGGGTCCCCTAAATCTAGACAAGGAAGAGAAGATCCGGGAGGCTAGCAAGAGCACAGGTCTGGTGGAGAAGATCAAAAGTCCCATTCTATTTGCTCTGACAACAGGGAGTCATTGAGGGCTCTCCAAGCAGGACAGTGACCTGGTGACAGTGATGAAGGGAAGCCTCCTGAACCGAATGCTCTCTTCACTAAATGCCTTCCCTGCCGTGGGGCTTTCCCAGAAGGTTGAACTTAAACAAATGTCTTTTGTCCATTCTGTTCCCGGAGAGAAACAGACCATATCCCCCCTTTTCCAGTTGCTAGGACACTAATCTGTTTGAGAAAGGCGTGGGAACATCTGGTTGGTGGGAACAGTGCTTCTGGGAATTTCCTTTGTATCTGTGATTCTATTGATTCTCCCGGTGCTCCAGGGTTCGCCACCGAGGAAGGGGTGGCGGCTCACGGCCAGTCCTGCTGGCAGCAGAGAGGAGGGCAGACAGAAGGGAATGGAGTCCCTTTCAGTGAGCACTGACTGGATGCCAGTCATCATTTACCCCAGAGGGGCCAGCGCTCAGAGAGAAAAAGAGGCATCTGAGCTTTATCTTTCTTTCCAAGAAAGGTACTGGTTTTGCATCTGGTATCCTCCATCTCCTCACTAGAACATAAGTTCCATGAAGCTGATCCTTTGTTCATTCCTGCACCCCTGGTGCTTCGAGAAACGTCTGAGGTGGAGTAAGAACAGCACTTAACATTTGTGGGGTGGCTCCTAGGTGCCTGGCACTTCAGTAAATGCTTTGCATGTCCTGATTCTTCTAGACTTCAACATGACCCCAGGAAGTGGGTATTGTTTTGTCCCGGTTTTATAGATGAGGAAACTGAGCACAAAGAGATGAAATATCCTGGGGCGCCTGGGTGGCTCAGTCATTAGGCGTCTGCCTTCAGCTCAGGTTGTGATCCCCGTGTCCTGGGATCGAGCCCCGCATCGGGCTCCCTGCTCTGCCGGAAGCCTGCTTCTCCCTCTCCCCTCCCCCTGCTTGTGTTCCCTCTCTCACTCTGTCTCTCTCTGTCAAATAAATTAAAAAAAAAAAAAAAAAAAAAGATGAAATATCCTGCCCAGGGAGTTGCAGAACTGGCAATCCCAGGCAGTCTGGCTCCAGAACCTGGGCTCAGAGCGGTAAGACAATTTGTTGACTGAATCAATGACCTTGCCCCTGTCACACAGAAAAACTGTATTCCTCACTAGGACCTCCCATCCCCCTCTCTCATACACACAACAGAGGCAGGCTTCATCTGCTCTCATCTTTGTGGGGTGTGGACTTCCTGGAGAGTGGGGCTGGGTTTCCCCACTGCTCCCCCTGGTGGGGAGACCACAGGTGGGCTCTGCTCAGAACCACCCAAGTGCAAGGTCACTGGCTTCCCTTCAGGCCATGAGCAGTTTGCAGGCTCCAGGCACTTTCATCACGGTAGATGGAGTGGACAAGTAGGGGGCTGTGCACCCACGTAAGTCAGATAGAGCCGAGAGATGCCTCAGGGCTCAGACAGCGTCCTTCCTGCTGCTTCTCTCCAGCAAGAGTCCTCATAAGGTACCAGTGAGGACAGCCAGACCCTTCAACCTTGGGCCCCTTGTGTGGACCCTGCTGACCTCATCCATCATCATGGCCTCACCTCCCCTCTTCCTCAATTCAGAAAACTCTTCAATATTCTGAGGCCCAGGTAACCTGGCTCTTCAACTGTTCTTCCCAAATCTATCGATTAGAAAATGAACCTATGCTCTGAATCAGGGTTTCAATTTTTGAAACCCAAAAGGCCAGACTCAGAAAAACCAAAATGGCATTTGAAACTTATCAATCTTGGCCTTGGAATTTAGAGTTCCTGGCATTTGAAACTCAAAAGTCTCAACTTTTCAAACTAAAAAGTCTTAGCTTCTGAAATTCTTGGCATTTGAAACCCCAAAGTCTAGACTTTTAAAACTGAATGAATGGCACTGGGAGATGGGGAGAGGACAAAGGATTCAGGGATAGGGCAGGTGTGTGTGTGTGTGTTCACATGTATGGGGGAAACATCAGTAAATATTTGTGGATAAAAAGTTAACAAAACTCTTTCCTTCTCTTAAGAACAGATTTGACCTTGGGTTAACGTACTAGCTCTGTCAACCCTAGAAACCAGATTGGCTGTGTTGCCAGGTAACATTGCTTATGTTAAAAATGGCTCTTGACCGGTGAATTACATCTAGACTAGAAGGACTATGAAGGAATTATAAGTGCCTGATGGGGATGCCATAATGTTGAGCTTTCTTATGTACAAAGATTCCTAGAACTGGTGTGTCTTTGCAGGCACCCTGGAAGCTTTGTATACAGAGCTGTTGTTACAAGAGACATTGGCTAGTATGGCATGAGTCTTGAGGCCCACACCCGCCCAATGTACATCTCATTTCCTAGACCGAAGCTGTCACCTGGGGACCAAACATGACTAGCTCTTGGACTACTGTGGAGACTCCTGGGGATAGGAAAGTCCTGGTGCTACCCTTACGCAGGCTATTTCTTAGACAGTGTCCTGAGTGACAAGCGTATCTTATGGTCAGGTGTGAATTTCCTTGTCTTGATGAATCCAAAGAAAACCCCTCCCCCTGTGGCCTTCCCCCATTAGCTCATGTCTCTCCTTCAGTTACAGCTAGGAAAGCACTTGGAATATTCAACTTAGCTAGAACAACATCTAAAGGGAGGGGAACGCAATGCCCACTATTTGCCTAGGACTTCCACGTACTGTACAAGAGTTCATATCATCACATATCACTCCCTTCAGATGAGGATAATCATGCCTATTTTACAGATTGGAAGACTGAGACTCCCGGAGGTAAAGGGACTTGCTGAGGGCCATGCAGAAAACCAATGGCAGAGCTAACATCTGGAAGACTCAGATTTAAGTACTGGTCTGTTGGGTGTGAGCTGGCAGGTCTTGTGGGCTATTCTGAACCTCAGTCTCTCCCTTGAAATAAGTGGATGCAATTCTATTACCATACAAGGAGGCTGTGAGGCTTGAGATAGTCCACTTTCAGATGTCAGGTGCTAAGTGCAGCAGAGTTTAAAAGCTCCGCCCTCTATCCCCATCCTGTCTGCTGCCAACCCACCCCAGGAATGTACTATCTAGCAACAGTCTCTTGTCGCCATTGGCTGCATGGCAGATGTCCCCAATTCTGCAGAGCAGCATTTCCATGGCACGGATTATCCCAGAGAACAACTAGAACAGAGGTGGCGGTGTCAATAGCCAAATCTGATTTAAAATGGGGACCCTGATTGCCAGCATTCCAGAATCACCTCTGGCAACTGTGAGTAAACGTAGCTGTCATTAAAGCAGTTAGAGAGAGTCCATTCGTTCAATAAATATTTGATGAACACCTGCCACATGTCAGGCATTGTGAATACCATTTTCTGTGGGCACGCATAATCCTTGCCCTTAGAGTTTCAGTCTAGTTAGGGACACAGACATTAGTCAAGTAGCCACTCAAATTAATGTATAGTTTTTGAAATCTAGCAAATGTTGCAAGGCAAATTGCAGGGTACTACAAAAATTTGTCATAGGACATCTGTTGTAAACTGCTGTTGCTTTTGCCCACCCAGCCTCATTCTCTCGTTTTCTCAATTTTCATTTGGGGACTTATGTTTCTCTCTCATCAGCCCATGTGATTCAGGTGGGGATGAGTTAAAGGTAGGCACGTAACCTCAGCCAATCAGAGTATTCCACCTCCTGACCACTTCAATGATTGGTCAAAGATTTGCATGTGACCTAAGTCTGGCCAATGAGATTCAACTCTGGGACTTTTGTAAGGACAATTAGGGAAAGTAAGTTCTCTCTGCGCTGGGGTTTCTAAACTAGAAAGGTAAAAAATCTGGGTCTGCTATGGGGACCCCCCAGGACAGCCTACCTAACCCTGAAGTCCCACAGAAGAAAGTTGAGAGATTTGTCATTAGGCAGCTTCCCGGAGGTGTCATTTGAGACCCGAGGTCCAGCTCTACCTGAAGCCATTATTCCTAGGCTTTTCTGTTATCTGAACCTACTGTCATCGTTTTTGGCCCAAGTCAGTTTAAATTTGTTTTTCCACCACTTGCAATCGAGGGCTCTGCCTAGTACAGGACCAAAGGGTCTTGGAAGTCTTCCCTGAGAAGTGACATTCATGCTGAGTGCTGAAGGACGAGTAAGAAGAGTAAACTAGGCAAAGAGGCCAACTCTGAAATCAGCAGTTTGGGGCCTTGAAAACCTTGAGAAATTCAGGAAAGGGGAGGGCCCTCATCTTGTGTGCAGAAAAGGTATTCATGAAGGGAGATCATCGTGGGGAAAAGGCAAATCACAAATCACACCTAATGCTTCAATAACTCATTGTCTTTCATTTCAATAGAGACAGACATGCTCATCTCTATTCGTTTTTGATAAGACCTACCTACATTATAACGATGAGCTCCTTTTGCAGACAGAAAGACGCCCTTAGCTGCACTGGCCATTACCCCAGAGGGCAAGGCCCAAGCCTGCCTTTGAAGCACCTCTGCTTCTGGCTTTGGAGGCAGAAGTATTTTTTTTTAAGGGAGGGGGCAATTAACATAAAAAGTAATAACAGACCGAAAATGGGGCCTGTTTCAAATGCAAGTAACCATTTCTTAATTTACCAGTTTTATAACAGTGTGTAATTTTGTGTTTCAAATTTTCTTAATTTTTAAGTGCTAGTTTTTTTTCATTAGGAAAGTAATATAACCACATTTTGGGATATGCAGAAGAGGAAAAAAAACCCCAACTCCTTATAATTCTCTCATTTCCACCCAACCAAAGTTAGTTTTTTTGGTGTTTTTCTTCTGTCTTTTTGTTTGGCTGGTTCCATGCAGTGTGTAGCTCAGTTTTTCAAACTCTGATGTACCGGCAGATCACCTAGGGATTTGTTAAAATGCAGATTCTGACTCAGTAGGTCAGAGGCAGGGCCAGGGATTTTTAATAAGCTCACAGATGATGCTACTGCTGGTCCTGGACCATGTGCTGAATCACACGGAGCTGGGGTCAACTCCAACCCACTCAGCCTTCTTGCTCCAGTTCCTAAGTCCTGGTTTTTGGAGGGGGAGGGGTTCTACCATTGACAGCAAGAGGTGTCCAAGGCACCCATGTCTAAGCACCGCTAAAATGTCACTGCGAGGACTGTGTGGGTTTGAGAAGCCACTGAGGTAGGGGTGAGATTCCTGAGAAGCCGGCTCCAGTGGGAGGCTCTAAGGAAGGTGGGCCCTGGTACCTTCTAAGGAGGGTGGCCCAGTAACTTCAGGGCTCTGTCTTACCGGGACCAGAGTGGAACTGCTCAGGGTGTGGAGCAGACACCGAAGCTGCCACCCACATCTCCCCTTCCCCTTCCCCCTACCGTGCCGCCCCTCTGTCACGTGAACGCTGCACACGGATTTCATTAATCTTGGCTGCCGAGGTGGGACAGATGATTTCAGATCTCAGCCTTGCCCCTGTCCACTGGGTGCGTTCCCAGCTAAAATCTTAGCATATTAAACCCTTAAGGTATCTGCTTGGGAGGGGGGCACTTTCAACAAGAGACGGGTATTAAGTCTCCACAGCTCTAGTGAGAGCTGATCATCTCCCTTCTGCCTACCACACACAGCATCTGCTCCTCTCCCCAGCATCCCACAGTAGAAAAGCGCCCCCTCATAGCCTGGTGCTCGACAGTCTATGATCTGACCCCTTGTAACTCCCCTGCCTCATTTTCTTCTGTCCCACACTCTAGACACACTGAAGGGCTCCCAAACCCCACTTCCATGCCACTGCCATGTTACTTCCTCTGTCTCAAATGCCCTTCCCTGCCTTGATCATCGAAGAACAAGCTTCAATTTAACCCTCAAAACCTAAGTCATAGGTTTCCTTCAAAAGCCTTCCAGACCCTCTCATGCAGTGGCTGACCTCTTGCCCCGAGCCTCCTTCGTGTCTTGCACGGACCTGACACAGGGCATGACTCTGGGTAGCAGGTGGCTTAAGAAAAAGCCAGCGGGAGGATTCATTGCTTTGTGTAATGGAAAAGTCCGGGTGGTAGAGCTGCCACTGGGACCTGCTTCTAGCTGTGGATTGGCTCTGCCTTCCTTTGTGTGGCTTCTCCCTCACACAGCTCCCCCAGAAGCCCCTCAAAGCCCGACACCGGACCCTCCTAGCTTTAAGTTCCGGGAAGACTTCACTCTCCCAGTAGCCCTGCAAAAGCCCCAGAATCGGGTCTCATTGGTCCGGCTTGGTCACGTGCTGATCCTTGACCCAATCACTATAGCCAGGGGAGCAAGAGCTCCCATTGGCCCAGCCTGAGTCACATGGCCATCCCTGGAGCTCGAGGTACTAGAATAGGGAGAGTCAGCTTCTGGAGGAAAATCAGAGCTTTGGAACCAGAGGCCAAGTGGGGCCAGGCCACCCAAACCCGTAGTGCCTACCTTGAACGTCTCTTAGAGCACTTTTCACATCGTATTACTTGTTTATATCTCCCTCCTCCAGCTAGTAGGGAACGAGGGTCTTTCTAATTTATAATTCCAGAACACCATTCCAGCCTAAGGGAAAAGGAGCTTAATAAATGGTGATTAAATTGTACATTTTAGGCATTGCCTTGCTATGTGACCTACATAGCAAGTAAATCAGAACAGGGTCTGACAAAAAGTTTTGTGACATGTATATTAAGGTAATGCTTCCTGACATTTTTTTAAATCATAAATTGAGTTTTTGCTCAGTGTCAGTCCCCAAACAGGGTGAGTCCGTGGGTCTCTCGTGGAATCCTCACAACGCTGGGGAAAGGAGTGCCCCCTCCCTGACAGGCGAGAAAACTGAGAGGCCCAAATGCCCTAAGTCGATTATCTGAGGTGACACAGTTGGCTGGTGGAATTGTTGGGAGTTAATCCTGAGCAGGCTGACTTTCCAGGCCTGGCTGATGGTCTGCTGAAGGGGTTCTCAATTCAGAGGGACAGAGAGAGAAGGATCTCGGAAGCACCTTCTGGGGCTTTTTGAAAATATTTCCTTTCGTTTGGGTTCCCTCAGAGGCAAACACTGAGACGAAGATTCAAGTGCGTGCGTTTTACTTGGGAGGAGGTCCAGGGTGCGCTGCTGGGAGAGTGACGCGTGAGTCCCAGAGGGAAAGGCGGCCAATGAGCAAATGTCAGGTGTGGACACCGCTGGGGGCAACTGGAGCGGAATGTCGTGGGGACTAGCTGAGGGTCAGGGAAGAATGGAGCTCAGAGCTGTCCCACCTGAGGGGCAGGGGATCGGGCATGTTTTCACCCTGACTCTCTCCAGCCATTGGTTGGGGCTGCTCCCTGGGGCAACGCTTTGCCAGCCTGTCCAACAGCTAGAAAAAGGCCTCTGGCCCCGCCAGATGGCCAGGCCAGGGGCATCACATGGGGCACTGACAGAGGCTGCTGCGACCCTCATCCTCCCAAGCTGGAAACTGCTCTTCAACAGAAAAACAGGCCAAAATATTTGAAATCCGGGCTATTCCAGACCCTTAACGGTGGAGCACATCAGGGGCCCGCCTCATCCCCAGAGCCTGGGAAGGCCCGGGGGGGGGGGGGGGGTGGCTGGCTGAGCCAGTGTTTTCCCCAAGCTGTTTCTTCTTCCTGCTCTCCCTTCACTTTTCTTGCTGTTTCCCTCAAATTTTAATTTAAAACAAAGAAGCTCCAGGAGAGCATCCAGAGAATTTGAAATGCAGTGCCTGGGGTTCAGTAAACAACACGGCTTGAGTCTTTTTAATTTCTTCTAAGAAAATTGTGATCAAATATTTCAGACATACAAAGTGGAGGAACAGTAACGTCGCAAAGACCCATGTACCCACCCCCAAGCTTTAGAGCTAGACCTTTTCAAGCTGATTCCATTTTTTTCAAGAACCACCATCCCATTAGGGACGTGGATGCAGGACCTGAGCTTCCAGGCTCCACTCTGCCCTTCTCAGCTGTGGTCTTGCATGGTCATTGAGCCTCAGTTTCCTTATCTATGAGATGGGGATCATGGCAGTACCTACCTTAGGGGGAAAGTGAGCTGATGGGGAAACAGGCGGTCAGTGCCTTTTTTCTGGCAAAATGTTTCATTGCATTTCTTGATAAGCCTGAAGAGTCTCCATCTTTTTTCCATTTTCAATGGCTGCAATCTTCACTCATGATGTTTCTAGCACAATAGAGTTCTTAGTGAAAAATGAGTATAGGCAAGGCTGGCCATTTCTCAAGACTTGTCAGCAAGCAAGTACAAGAATACACACTTCCCGCTATTCTAGGAAGGGTCACGTAGGTTGGCTCATGAGTATGAGTCTGTTCCAGTGGAAATACTCATTTATTTGTTTACACAGGTGTCCTCGTTGTGTGTGTGTGTGTGTGTGTGTGTGTAAGGGGCAAAACATGTGCATGAACTTCATGTCAGTGGATACTGTCCCCTGACACACTTTTATCTGGTTACATTTTTTTTCCTGTCACAGTAATTTTTGGTCATTTTTATCCTGTTACAGTAATATCCAAATATCCTGACATTACTTCAGAAATCCTCCAGTTTCTATTTTTCTCCTTACTACCAAGAAAAAAAAGACTAAAAGACCTTACATCCTAAGTCACACTGCCCAGCCCCATCAGGAACAACTTTAGAACAGAGGGGTATCAGTTAGCTCCTGCTGTGTAACAAACACTACAGTCTCAATGGCTTGAAACAATGAACATTATTGCTCCTGAGACTACAGGTCGGCTGGGTGATACTTCTGGTCTCAGCTGGGCTCATTCACATGTCTGAGGTCAGCTGAGAGTCATGTAAGGAGCTTTCTGATCTCCTCTGGGCCCTCTTGTACTTTTGGGGCTCAGATGGCTGGAAGCTAGTCCAGGATGTAAACTGGGACATCGGGGCTCTCCTCCAAGTGGTTTTACATCCAGCAGACTAACCTCTTTTGTTCACATGGTATGAGAGAGGAAGTGTGCAAGTACTCAAAACTTGCACAACTCACACCATGGCTTCTGCCACATTCTGGCAAGAGCAAGTCATGAGTTCAGCTCAGATTCAAAGCGGTGGAGAAATAGACTCATCTCTCAGTGAGAGGGGCTGCAAAGTCACATTGCAAAGGGACGTGAGGACAGGGAGGCCGTTAATACAATGAATCTACTACAAAAGGGAAGCATTCTGGAATGGTCAGCCTATCCTCTGCCACTACCCACAGTTGAGGCATGTGGGTCTTCAAATTGGCAGATTCAGCCTTGCTCCAGAGAGGAAGGGAGGGAGAGAGGGAAGAAGGAAGAGAGGATTGGGATCTTGGTAACACTGTGTTCCCTCCATGTCCTTGCCAACAGCCAAGGGTCTGGGAGGGATTTGCTCTGTCACTGCGTGTTCCAGGCATCCAACTTGGAGCTCCTAATACTTAGTGAATCCCTGAGACAGTTCTAGAAGTTGGTTTAATAGGGCATTACTGGTGCATAAACTAGCAACTAATTGTTTAGCATATTTACCCACGTCTTTGAGCAACCAGATAAACACACGAAATCCGTTCTACTGTCATTGCTGCCACGATAATCATGCTCATTTAATCCCTCTTTCAAGAACTATATGGTAAGGGGTGTTCCTTGTGTGAATTTAGGGTGCCTGAGCTTTAGGGGATTCCATCAGAGGGAGTTAAAGGAGGTATCACTCTAGTCTTGCTGACCACCCTCTGGACTTCAGAGCCTCCTCCATGCCAGGTCCCCCATCAGCTTCTGCCTTGGCCCTGGCTAGGCACCAACCATCATCCCCCACACCAATCACTTGTCTACCTGCTTTGGGTGACAGCAGCCCTGGGAATCAGATTTGGCTCCAAATCCGGGCTCCGCTGCTCTCCTGAGTTGCTTTGGGACATTTTTAAAAACCTCACTAAAACTCAGCTTTCTCATCTGGAAAATGGGCATCAGATGACCAAGATTGCTGTTGAGGTTCACTCAGAGTAAAAATCAAAGATGGTAAAGGTTGGATAATCTGGCCCCTGTTCCCTCTCTGAACTCATCCTCTATGCAGCACCCCCTTGCTCATTTTCCTCTAGCTATGTGGGCCTCCTTGCTCTTCCAGGCAGGCTGCTTCCTCCGGGCTCTTGCATATGCCATTCCCTTGACCGGCAGTGCTCTCCCCCAAGAGAGCCACATGGCTCTCTCCCTCCCCTCCTTCCTGTCTTTGCTGAAACTCACCTTCTCCCTATCTGCCAGGTCTGTCTAGAGAATGCAGCCCCCACTCTGCGGCACTCCCCATCCTGCTTCCCTGCTTGATTTTTCTCCTCATTACTTAGCACTGTATAATTTACTCCACAGCTCATCAGATTCACACATCGTCAAAAGCAAGAGGATCCATTAGTTTTGTACCACAAAGGAGGAAAAAATACCACCAATTAAACTGTAGAACAATGCGAAGACACCATTGAAGGTAGGAAACACCCTGATTTCAGACATGTTAAATGGGTGGAAAAAATCCACATCATAGAATCGATGAAATAGGATGTATTTTACTTATTTATGTGGTTTCTTTTCCGTTCTCCCCACTGGAATGGCAGCTCCAGAGGACAGGATCTTTGCCTGTTTTGTTCAGGGCTGGGTCCTTGGCACACAGGACACTCACTGCCTGGCACATGGGAGGTGCTCGCACAATATTGTTCAACATTGAATGCTTTCTCTTCACCCCCTACAAAATGCAAAACCTAGCATTGCCTTTATACTGCCCAGATGGGCTGTATGAATCCCCGATGTGAGATGCAGCATGTCAAAAAGGTGGGAAAGCAGCCCCCTGGACAGTGGGAGGGAGGGAGCTCTATGTACCAGCACAGCCTCCAGCATGTCGTAAATGCTCACTAAATATTTACTCACCGGATGCGTGATTCGATGGTCTGAGATGTCTTGGATCCCAAACTGAAGACTGGTGTGGGGCCACTCCAGAGCCTGGGAGCAAAGGGCTTGCCTCTGCAGGAACTCATTGCTACAGTGTGGATTGCACCCCCTGGGGTTGGGGGGCACAGCCATCCTGGCTTCATGCCTCCATGTCCCCGGGACGGGACCCAGTGAGAGAGGGGTGTGAACACTGAACATGGTGACTAATGGGACCTGTCACAGGTTGCAGAGTGGCAATTCATCCCATCCTCACATTTACGTGGGCCGGAAAAGAATTGTAAGTTGCCCTGAGCTGCTGCCACACGATGGCGCCACGCCAGCCGGAGACACGGGTTGCCTCTGTCTTGTCCTCTTGGGTCTTGAATTCTGAGGGTTGAATTATGCAAGGTCTTCAGCAACACCTCCCTCACATACTCCTTGCTGTGTTGTTCAAAACCTTCATTCGTTGATTTGTACCATTTAAAATATATCACTTTGTAACACCATCTCTTCATTATTTGGTCTATCAGGAGGCCCCAAACACGGAAATGGCTGAGTCTCTGGGCTCTGAGAGGCCCCAGAGATTTACTTTCATTGACCCAGAAGAGGCAGCATCTCCTTCCGCCATCCATACATCCCCGGAGACTTCCATGTGCACATGCACAAAGCAAATACTCCCCAGCACATACCCTAGGAAAGGTCTTGGACTGGGAAGCAGATGTCAGAGACGGACCAGATGGGCTCCCCAGCACCTAGAGGCTGGGGGCTCCCAGGGGAGGCGTCGTGGAGCAGATGATGTTTGAGCCGAGTCTTGACCTTTATTAGGTTGAGAGTGTGAACGTGAACATGAAATTATTAACTACCCACCTAAGTCTTTGTCTCAGTGGCTGAACTACGAGCTTCTTATGGTTGGGAAATACATTTTATTATCCATTTTTCTGCCCTTCTATTTAACATAGGAACTGGAAAGTGAATTAACTGTGCAAAGCCCTGCCTCACACATAGTAAAGACTGTGTAAGTGTTAGCCGCTGTTACTGGTCATGTTGTCATGTTGTAATTAACCAGAATCAGCATAAACAGAATCAACGAGTGGTGTGGTGGCAAAAGGCTCAGATCAGAGACCTAAGGCTTGGATTCGAGTCCAGGATGTGCCCCTGACTAGCTCTGGTCCTCAATGCAACATCTATAAAGTGGGGATAATAAAACCGTTCAGGCCTGGTATTTTGATGGTGAAATGAAGTTTGAGAACATGGACAGAAAGCAACCAGCCTGTAGAAGATGCTCCATGCTAATTCTGTTCACCCTTCTCATGTTATGGCCCCCCAGAACCTAGCACAGGACTGGGCATGTGTACGGGTTCAATAAATATTTATTAATGGATTGATAAGGAATATTCTCATTGCTTTAAGAATATTAGTCATGAGGGGTGCCTGGGTGGCTCAGTCGGTTAAGGATCTGCCTTCGGCTCAAGTCATGATCCCATAGTCCTGGGATCAAGTCCCGTGTAGGGCTCCCTGCCCAGCAGGGAGCCTGCTTCTCCCTCTGCCCCTCCCCACAGGTGCTCATGCTCACTCTCTCTCAAATAAATAAATAAAATCTTTAAAAACAGAATATTAGTCATGAGACATGTTCAGTGTCTCAAACTCTTAAGCAGGATTGGGAAGTATCTGACATATGAAGTTCTGTTTGCTGCTCATGACCCAAGGCAGACATTACTAATCAATCATGAGATTCTACCAGTCAGGATTGGCCAGCTAGGGTCATGTATCACCTGCAAGGTGCCTCAGGTGAGGGCAGTCAACAGAACTGGAGTCAGCCCTCCTGTTGGTCCAGGGGAAGAACAAACAGAAGCCTTGCATACAATTCACTTTGGCTTATTGTCCAGAACTGGTTGTGAAGAAATTCTGTGTTGATTCACTTACATAAAGAGAAACCCAATTTCTTTATGATAAAGTACCTATCACACTAATGAGTCTCCCGAGAGCCTGTAAGAGTTGGGATTTGATTTGGTTTTTTGTTTCCTCTAAATTACCAGGAAGACTTTTTTTTTTTTTCCTTTAAGTGGCAGGAAGCATCATTCCATCTGAAAAAATCATCATCATGATGCCTCCCTTTCCTGGGTGGCTGACTCACTTGCTCGGCTCTAGGAGGTGCTGCCACTCAGTTCTGGTTAGGGGTTGTGTGCACACGAGTGTGTGTGCACGCCCACAAACCACGGGCATACACACACACACACACACACACACACCTGCCAGGAGCACAAACACGCCATGCTTGAAGGGGGTGTGTCCCCCACGCCTGGGGCTGCTGACAGAAGCCATTCGGCAAAGGCTTGTTAATTCTTAGATGGCGGGGTGTGACTATTGTCTGACATTTCTAGCGCGTCTTCTCTGTGCTCCGTCTCGCCCACGCTGAACCATGCACCTGCAGAAGGGAAGGCGAGCGTGCTTGTAGCAGATGTTGTGTGCCCTGGAAATGCTTAAATATGTACTCTAATGAAGGCGTTTGTTACCCAAACACAGGACCAGAGGGAGGAGGAACTGGTGGGGGGCATTCCTCTGGCTTCCCCAAGTCTATGTCTGGGTGACCTGGGTGGGTAGCCTGTTAAATCCCAGCCTTGGATAAAAACAAAAGGCTATCCTGGCTTTATGTTTTAAAACAAGCTCAGGGAGATGTTAGAGTTTATTATATAGAAAAACTCCAAAGAACACATGGACTGTTGAGTCAGAGAAACCTGACTTTGAGTCCCAACTCTACCATTTAAGCTGGGTGAGCTTAGGCCAGTTGCTTAGCCTCTCTGAGCCTCCTCACCTGATATCTTAGATGTATTTACTTCTCAGGATTGTGGTCAAGGCCTGCTAGATTAGTGATTCATAAGCTGGAAGCAATGTTGGATATTATTTTCTTTACTTGAGCTTTAAGTTAAGGGTGGCTTGTCAGGGCAACTTTGTCCTGATATTAGAGATATTAAGAACCTTTTCTAGTTGGCCCCGGTTCTCAGCTTTCTGTCCCCAACTCTCGCATTCCTGTGCATCATGGGGGGGTTCCACAGATACTCACTCCTGCAGATCCAGCCCCTTCCCAGGGCTTGAGGGGAAAATGTATTATGTTGCTCAGTACTTTGCTGGTTGCAAGTGATGGAAATGGGAACTTACTGATTTGTGTAATGAGAAAGTTCAAGGAGTCTATCTGACTTCCTGAGGGTAGACACAAGGCACAAATAGGCCATCTGAACTTGATTTTACTCTGTCTCTGTCTTTCTTCTCCACTTTCTCCAGGTTGGCTCCATTCTCAGGATTTTCCTCCCGGCCACAAGGTGGTTGCCAGCAGCATTGGTTCACACCCAGCCTGAAAAAGGTGAGTCTCTGTCCCAGCATTCTTAGCAAAATCTTGAGATTTACTTTGACTGAGCAGGATGAGGAGACCATAAACCAGGCACCGTGACCCAAGGAATGCACCACACTCACTGGCTGACACTGGGCAGGGAGACTCAGTGTGCAAGGCTACCTCCCCAAATAAAAATTGAGGGTTCTTCCTCGCAGAGGAGCGTGGGATGCTGGCAAGACAAACTGCAACCCTCTATTACCTGTGTCAGCCTAAAGTTGCTGTGGTCCAAGGAGCCCAGCATTGAGCCTTCTCATTGGTGTGCTCCCCTGGGACCCAGCGTCCCTGCTCTGACGACAGGCCCATGACTCAGATAAGTGTTGGGAAAATGGAATTAAACTACCTGCTTGGGTGTTGTGAGCCATCAGCGGGTCACTGTAAGTAAATGCGTAGCTCCTTGTGTGGAGGCGGTGCTTTATACCACCAAGGGCATGTCCATCTCCTGGGTGCACGAGGAAAGAATGCTCCTGCCTCCCTGCAGGTAGACTGGGGCCACGGGACTGAGTTCTGGCCAGTGAACTGTGGGTGGGAATGGCATACGTACTCACATCCAGCCTGGCCACTATCCACACTGTCTCTCTTCCCTGCCTGTCAGGTGGAAGCAAAGCGTTCTGAGAAACTGGAGCCACCTGCTGAATAGGCCCTCATACCTCAGTCACTGTGTGGAGGCAAGCCACCCAGGAGAGCAACTGGGCCCAGCGACACTGGACTTTGTGAAAGCAACAACTAAACCTTTCATATGTTAAGTCAGTGGTTCTCAAAGACGGGCATTTGATAATATCTGGAGACATTTTGGTAGTCACAGTGAGATGTGGGGTGGGGTGAGGAAATGGCATCTAAGGGGTAGAGGTCAGGGATGCGCTAAACATCCTACAATGCCCAGGATAGCCCACCGCAGAGAATTACTTGGTCCAAAATGTCAACAGCGCCAGGGTTAAGAAACCCTGCTCTAAAATGTGAGCACCTTGAGAGAAAAGATTTGTTACGGCCCTGGTTAGAATCCTCCAACAGCTTCCATCACACCCAGGATCAATTCTGGAGCCCTCCCCTTGATCTACAAAGCTCTGTATGACTGGGATCTTGCCCACCTCTCCTACCTTACATCCTGTCCCCTCCCCCTCCCTCACTTGATGCTAAGCACCTTTGCCTTCATCTGACCTCTTTTAGACCTCAGGGCCTTTGTACATGCTGTTCCCTCTATCTTAAATGCATTTCCCCCTGCTCTTCCAATTATCCAGGTACAAGTTACATGTCACCTGCTCAGTGACACCTTTCCTTCCACCACCTCGTGATTCTCCATTATCACACCACATCACCATTATCTTATAAGTGATCATGACAAGGCTGATCTACAATGCAGTAACGCGCTGGTTACCCAGGAGGGGAGGGATCTGTTTTCCCTGTGGAACGGGAGGACATGAGGAGAGCGCCATGCCTGTGTCATTTATTTCTGTCTCTCCGGCACCTAGCACAACAGCTGGTGTGCATGCAAAGGTAAAAAATAAATGTGTTGAATGAATGAGTAGATGAGTAATGGGTAGAAAGAGCAAAGTCTTTGCAGTCAGCCACCCCTGAATTGAATTCTGGCTCCACCACCAGCTGTGAGTCATCTTCCCTCTCCAAGCCTCCATCTGCTCATCTGTAAAATGGACATAAGAATCCCATCTCCCAGGCTGCTATGAGGATGAAGGAGGACAGCATATGCAGAGCACCAGTATGATTCCCAGCACAGAACAGGCCCTTGTAAGGTGTGCGGTGAATATCAGATGCTTGGATAAACACACTTCCCTGTGTGCTGTCATTTTGAGGATGAACACTGGGAAGGAAGGAAGGTAGGAAGGAAGATGGAGGTGGGATGCCAGAGCCCAGTTTATCCAGCAGCTTCTGCTTCTCTCTCTCTCTCAATGATCCTATTCTATACCCCACCCCCTCCCGTAAGACCATGACCCTAGGTCCCTCCACCCAAAGTCACAGGACCCAGGCTGATGCCCCAGTTTTCCTGCAGTCTGTGTCTCCCTTGCAGGATCCAGGAGTGATGCAGCCATCACTAGGGTCCCTCTAGTGAGATTCACAGCCCCTCCCTGTGGGTGCCTGTCACTCCCTGCCTCTATCTGTGTCCATCTAGACCATGCAGGAAATGAAAGTAGGCAGCAGGTCATTTGCAATAAAGAGCTCCGTGATACCCTCTAATGTCTGCAAAAAGGAATGTGATTCGGGGCCTCTTTCTTTCAAGTACAGTCTCATAGCAAACTTGGGGCCATAAAGAAACTCTGAAGAGTGGGGACAGCAGACAGGACACAGAGAAGGGGTGAATTGGGGAGAGGTGGGTGCAGGAGCCCCATCTTGTAGGAGAGACAGGTGTGTGAGGTTGGGAGCTCCCGCATGGTCTCAGTGCGGACACTGAACCTCCCTGAGTCTCATTGCCTTCAGCTGTAAAATGAGATGGTAACAGGCCCTGCCAGGTTAGGTCATTGTGAAAATCCAATGAGGTAAAACTTGTACAGCCCTACTTGACAGTGGGCTGACCCAGGTGACTTGCTTCCAAAGAGTTAGGTATGCAAAGGGTTAAAGATGCCTTACTAGTAGAGAAACCTGCAAATCCGGCCTCAAGCCAGGTGATCAAAGTTAATGTCAGTGATGAGTGACTTCAGCAGAGAGACAGGCTTCGCAAGCTGGCCTCCAAGCAGCCTGAGCTGGATGGGGGCGTACACACAAACCAGCTTTCTCTTGTCCCGTCTCTGCAGCCAGGCTCTCTGGCCCTCCTTCTGCCCTTCTTAACGAAGCCCCAGGCAGTTTACAAACCCCGGGCTCTCTGGGGTAGAGATTTTAGATTCCTTCCTCCTAGCCAGCACTTTGGATCCACCGGCCGTCCTTTTCCAGACTGGCCGTGGAGCCTGTTCTGGGTTGAAATGTGTCCCCTCCATCAAATGATGTATTGAAGTCTGAACCGCAGTATCTCTAAATGTGGCCTTATTTGGAAATATGGTCATTAACCGATGTAATCACTTAAGACAAGGTCATATGGAGGAGGCTGGGCCCCTAATCCAAAATGCCCAGCAGCCTTAAAGGCGGCTATGTGAAGACAGAGACACAGGGAGAAGGCCAAGCAAAGACGGAGGACTGTAGTGAGGCATCCACAAGCCAAGGGACACCAAAGATTGCCAGCAAACCACCAGAAGCTAAGAAGAGGTAAGGAATGACTCCCCAACAGACTGCAGGGTTGTGGCCCTGTCAGCACCTTGATCTCAGACTTCCAGCCCCGGAACTGTGAGGCAATGTCTATTGTTTTAAGCCACCGGGTTTGGGCCTGGGAAACTAACACGGGGCCAGAAGGAAGGGTCTGCTTTTCCCCACTTCATGGCCTTCACCATCCTCTGAGGGATACCCCCACCCAAGCATTGCCAGGTCCCTGACTTGCCTTCTGTGCGCCTCCTTGGAGCCCCTCACTTGGCTTCAGGCTCTTCTGCTCCCTCCCAGCAGTGGGGCTGGGGTGGGGTTGAGTGTGGTAAGGCATCTTCCCCTGTTCTCCTCAGAGCCACTGGTTGAGGTTGGGGGCAACACTCAGGCCCCAGTGATGGGCAGTTTCCTCCAGGCCATAGAATTCTTTGTACCTCTTGTGTTCAACTGTGGCCTCAAGCACCAATTTCCCAGCTGGCAGGACAAGCCCCACTCACCATCCTGTTATTCCAGACTTGCAAGCTCAGGTGGGTTCTCCAGGCCACCAAATAATCCTTGTCCCGCCCCAGCCTGCACCTTCAGGCCTCTCCTGGCATTCACCTGCTCGGCCCCTTCCACCTACAGTGACCTAAGGACAGGTGCCTTCTGCAGAAATATTCTGGGGTCCGTTCTTACATAACATTTTCTCCCTTCCTCGGTAGGTTTAAATGGATAAATGAATAAATTAATGAATGGAAATCCACTGGGGGAGGACAGTGTGAGGTTCTGGAACTAGGCTGCCTGGGTTCGAATCTTGGGACCAAGACTAGGTATGTGACCTTGGTCAAGTTACTTAACTTCTCTGGGTCTCAGTTTCCTCATCTACAAAATAAGGAAAATAACAACACATACTCTTGAGGTCGTTGTGGGGATTCAATGTGGTATTTTGCCAACAACCGATTTTGTGCCTGATGCCAATAGAGGTAAAGCTTCTTTGTCATCCAGGGTCCAAGCCTCATCCTGTGTCTGTGCTTAGAACCTAATTTCTTTAGGTCCAACCTAATCTTTTTTCACCCACTGGCTTTGGCTAATTCATCTGGTGCTGAGTAATTTATTATCACAGGCAGTGCTCTGGAGACAGAACAAAGGTTAAGATGCTACGGGCTGGACGCATGGGGGAGAGACACATTTTTAGTCTGAGGAAACCAGATATGTAGAAAAATGGTAAACATGCCAAAAGGGGGCCTGGATGAAATTAAACCTCTTGACTTAACTGCCGATTAAAGCCCTACAGCGGCAACACAGGCTGCAGCCTGCGACTAAGCTGCTCTGAGACTTCGTGTTGGAAAAAATGACTCCAGGGCCCCCTTTAAAAATAAGAGCATGGCTCGGTGGCCGTGTCCACGGGGAAATAGCTGCTGTGTGTTTCAGAAGGTCTCCTCTCTCCCTCTTCTTTAAAAGGCCTAGGAGATTTGACAAAATCCACTTAAGAGATGAGCAGGAAGAAGATAATTGGTCTCCCACCCAGTCCCACCCCCTGGGGACCCAGCAGGGGGACAAAATGGACCTCAGAACACTGCAAAATATGCAGCGTCATAACACAGACTGTCTTCAGGTGTGTGCCTTCTGCTGTGAGAAAACTGGCGCTGAGCAAAACTTCTGCATCCTGCAAGTGATGCGTGCACAGCGCCTTGTCAGCAGGCAAGCCATTTCTGTGCTCTGTATCTCAAACATCCTGTGGGCCCAACTAGGTACAGGGGCTGAGGCAAACAGGGGTGAGGCAATGTTCTCGAGGTAGCTGAAGGGGTGCAGCTGGGACTGATCCCAGGCTCCTTGGAGGGAAACCTGTGCTCTCTCTCACCAGGCTAGAGTAGCCCCTGTCCGCCTCTTTCTTCCAGAATGAATCCAGGTCCGTGATCTGAGATCCGGAGGAGAATGGCCTGGTAAAGAACATGAGGGCTGTGGCCTCAATTTTTGTATTTGGTAGCAGAAGGCAATTCCAGATTGACCCACGTTTGGAAAGCATCAAAGGAAGAATTTTAGGAAACAGGATATGTGAAAAATCAAGGGTGTGCTCAGAGGGCATTCTGGTCAATCCAAGAAGAAGCTTTCCCTGCTTCTCCAGACCTTGAAGTGTGTAAAGCTGGGGTAAATAAAGGAGATTCCTTGTTTTTTTTTCTTGGTAATTTCAACGTCTTGGTAGGTAATTAAAATCAGCTGGATGCCACTCTGGTGAGAACTTCTGGTAAAGGTGATGGTATAAACCTGCCTAATGAGCATGAAGATGACAGCAAAGGACCATGACAGGCATTACACAGAGAAAGCTCAACTCTTGAGGTCTTCTGGGCATCCATAAACAACTAAAGTTTCTTTCTAGCTGCCAAAGATCAGAACCCTCTGAATGGCATCATTGCTGGGCAAGAAAACTAAAGTTCATGGTTTCCAGTTTGTCTTTGTCTTCTCCTTCTCCCCTCTTCCCTCTTTCTTTTATTAATTCCTCTCTAGCCATTTTCAGATGGTTCCCCTCTTTACAAGGAAATAGCATGCAAAAAATTAACTCAATGTCTTTGAGTTATTCTTTGACTCTAGGCTCCAGCACTAGCTAGCTGGCAAAGGCCCTTTGGTGCATCACTTAACCTCTTGGTCCTTGTTTTTCTCCTCTGTAAAATGGGGATAATAGCTCCGACCTCTGAGATTATTCCAAGGATTAAGCCAAATAGATAACCCATGAAAAGAGTTACACACATGTCTGACATCCACTAGTGCTACTGCTAAACTCATCATTTCTATCAGTTTCCTATGGTAACTGTCGTCGAAAACTGACCTCCGTGCCTCAGAGCCAAAATATAACACATGAAGACAGAGTTTGGGGTAAAGAGGAACAACCGCTTTATTGCTTTTGCCAGGCAGAGGAGGCTGCAGCAGGCTAAAGCCTTCAAAACTGCAAGCCCTCCCAAAGGTCAGGGCTGGGGTGCTTCCTAGGGAAATCAGGATCTAGCTGGTTTTGACAGGAATTGTTTATATGCTGCCAGCCTCATTTGCCATGTCTTCAGGGTGATACGGGGTTCCTGAAACAAAAAAGCTAAGAAGAGAGGAGGGGAGGTTTGGGGAAGAGAAGAAAAAGGTTGCTTAGTTTAAAAATCGAGACTTGCTGAAACATTAGTGCAGCCATTTTGATTTTTGTTCAACTTCATGCTTCTAAGCCATTTCATAGTTAATTACTACAGATTTACTGGCTTAAAACAACACAAATTCTCCTATTTTTCTGGAGGTCGAAAGTCTGAAATGAGCCTTACAAGGTGTGATATTGTGATTTATAATAAATATATATTTGGTCTTCAGCCCAGTTCCTGGCACAGAGCTCCTAAACCCTTGGAATTTCCTAAGGGAAGACAGCAATAAAGGGGTCTTTTGTTATGTTGATGATGACTTTTGGAAAGCACCTAAGGATAGGGGCTGGTTGCTAGGAGAACCATAACCCACAGTGTGATTAGAGAGTTGGAATTTTCAGTCCCACCCTCTGACCTCCATGGAGGGGAGAGGGGCTGGAGAGTGAGTTCAATCACTAATGGCCAGTGATTTAATCAATCATGCCTACGTAATGAAGCCTCCATAAAACCCTCTAAAAAAGTTCGGAGAGCTTCCAGGTTTGTGAGCATGTAGAGATTTGTGGAGATTTGTGGCTTGCCCAGAGAGGTCAAGGGATCTCCATCCCCCTTCCCAAATACCTTGCCTTAGTGCGTCTCTTCCATCTGACTGTTCTTGAGTTACATCCCTTTATAATCTAAACCAGTAATCTAGTAAGTAAAATGTTTCTCTGAGTCCTGTGAGCTGTTCTAATAAATTAATCAAACCCAAGGAGGGGTTCACTGGAACCTCCAATTTAGAAGCACAGGTCACAGCCTGGACTTGGAATTGGTATCTGAAGTGAAGGCAGTCTTGTAGGACTGAGCCCTTAACCTATGGGATCTGAGGCTATCTCCAGTTAGATAATGTCAGAATTGATTTGAATTGTAGGACACAGCTGCCATTGAAGAATTGCTTGGTGGTGTGGGAAAACCCTCACACATTGAACTGGGGTGCAGAATCACTACAAGGCTAAAATCTAGGTGTCATGGTGCTGCACTCCTTCTAGAGGTTCTAGAAGAGGATTTCTCTTTTCCTTCTAGAGGCTGCCCGCATTCCCTAGCATGTGGTCTTTGATCCTTCTGCCTCCTTCATAAGGACCCTTCTGATTACAACCCTTCTGATTACATTGGGCCTATCCAGATAATCTCCCCATCTCAAGATCTTTAATTTAATCATGGCTGCAAATTCCCTTTTGCCATAGAGGTAACATATTCACAGGTTTTGGGGATTAAAAGACAGACACCTTTGGCAGGGGGTCATTAGTCTGTCTAACACAATATTTTTATCAAGACTAGCTCATTTAACTTATTTCATTCTCATTAAATCCCATGAAGTAGATAATATTTTATTCCCACTTGGAAATTGAGGCACAGAGAAGTTAAGTAACTTTCCCAAAGCCACATGAACAGTAAGTGCGATTGGAAGCCAGGAAACTGGCCTCTGGAGTTCATGTTCTTACCAGCTGAAATATGTAAAGTGGCACATAGTAAGCACTATATTAATGCTTTCTATTATTATCATTTCTACCAAGCTTAATATAATAATCCTATATAATATAATCACATATGGTTCTTGTGAGAATTAAATAAGTTAACGTGTGAGAAGCACCAGACAGTGCCAGTCATACCGCAGGTCTTCAAATGGCATTTAGATCTTTCCAGTCCTACCAATCCACCTTTCTTTTCATCACGAACATTTGCGGTCACTACGCCCTCCCCAAGATGGCGCCACCCCAACACCCAATCTGCCCCACTCAAGATGGCGTCCATTGCTCTGAAAGCCACATTCCGCCCTTCTCAAGATGGCGCCAACACTAGCCCTTGTTATCCTTCCTCTTTCTTCAAGATGGCCTTAACACTGGGCATTTTTTGACTCTCTCAAAATGGTGGCAGACGCAATACGCACAACATCGGACCTTTCCAAGATGGCGCCAGCGTCGCATACTTATCGTCGCTATTATTACAGATACTTCCGGTTGTGCCGAACGCAGGCATTTGAGGCCTGCGGGAGACTGTGCGGGGTCCAGCTTTGCGCTGAGACGCCCTGGCGCCAGAATGGACCGGAGGAAAAAGCCTTTGGATGTTACGGCCTCCTCGGTGAGTGCGGGCACAAATGATGCTACGGGGCTCCGAGTTCTCCTCATGTCCACTAGACAAGAATCTCGACCTTGTTTCTTCACTCGGGAGACCCAGACCTGGCCTTCCCTCAAACAGGAACCCAGACCTGGCTTTTCTCAGTTGGGGACCCGGGCCAACTTTTCTTACTTACAGGACCCCGCACTTGGCTTCTCCCCTCGGACGTACACCCGGACCAGGATTCCCTCCTTAGATACAGACCTGAACCTGGTGTCTTTTCCCGTTTAAGAGTGTCCCTGCCTCCCCTCTGCGACAACCGGGCCAGGCCTCCTTGCCAGTCCTGTCTCCGTGTGTGCTTGCTGTGCTGACACATTCCCCTTCCTCGTTTCCTTTCCAGTCCAGGGACCAGCAGGGTCCTCCCAGAACATGAGAGAGGGTGACTTATTCCCCGGGATCCGAGAGCGCCCAGCGTCCCGATCAGGAACTAAACAGTTGTGAATGCACCCATAGGTTGCGGTGCCTGCGGGCTGTAAGGTCCAGCAGGATGTAAGCAGTTTTGTTAAAGTAGCTACTTCGAGGAAGAAAACCTGCTCGGAGTACGTTTCTGTGCAGTCTCATTGAATCCTCTCAGCTGCTTTAGAGAGTAGGTGCTATTAATATCCGTGTTTTATAGCTGATAAATTTGAGGCCCAGTGAGGGAAAGTGGCTTTCCCCATCTTACATACAGAATTCTTAGTGATAGAACTGGCGCACTCAGGCTGTTTGTCATCAGAGCTACTGCCTTTTCTGTTACATGAGAGCAAATTGCCTAATCTTTGATTTAATCTTCAATTACCTGCAAAGTATTAGGATGCAAAGGGAGTGCAAAGGAAAACTACTATGTGTCCCAATATTTGAGTCTCTTTTCCTTGTCTAATATTGAAAATTAGTACTGGTTATTATGGTTGCGCATAAGGAATCAAAAAGCTATAAATATTATTCTATCCTGACAGGTTAAAATTTAGCAATAACCGTAGTAGAAATGCCATCTGGAAATGGACAGTTTTCAGAGCATCTTCCTTTTAAAACTCAAAAGTAGTCATAGAAGAGGAAAATGTGTGGCTAGAAAATTGTTACAGTGAAGAAGGCTCAGAAGAAGGGTCTACAGTTTTTGTGTTTAGAAACTTAGTATGTCGTGGGATGAAACTGCCCTTAGCGTTATTAAATCCCTGCCAAGGCTGCTTTTAAATTGACGTCTTCCAAAATAGATCATTGAACTCAGTCATTTTGATTTCCCTTAGAAGTCAGTCTGTGATGCTGGGCTTTATAAGTATCTGATTTATAGGGAGCTGTATCTGGACCTTTAAAAAGGAAACTGTCATTTTATCTTTCTTTGCGGAGTACACAGTGGTGATTGGTACAAGTGAGAGATAGGCACGGATATTCACCCAACTGCCCTGTTCCCTTTGCCCTGGCCTTTCCTGTTCTTGAACCCTATGATTCAACTAAACTTACAGTTTCTAGAACATACATAAACTTGGAGCTCTTCTCATTCACTCAATCCACTTTATTTCTAGCTGTTGAAATCTTGCGTATCTCTTTTTTTTTTAAGTTTTATTTATTTAATCTCTACACCCAACATGGGGCTCAAGCTCATGACCCTGAGATCAAGAGTTACACACTCCTCTGACTGAGCCAGCCAGGCGCCCCTTGCCTATCTTTTAAGGCTCAGCTCAAAGTGTCTCTGATCACTGTGGACAGAAGGAAATGCTCCTGTAGCTGAACTTTTATGCTCTTTTCTTCTACCACCTCCCCCCACCTTTTTAAAGATTTTTTTAAGTAATCTCTACACACAATGTGGGGCTGGAACTCAGAACCCCGAGATCAAGAGTCTCATGCTTCACCCCCTGAGCCAGTCAGGTGCCCCTGTTTTCTTCCACTCTTGAAGTCATTTATTACATTTTACTGGTATTATAAGTTACCTTTTTTTTTTTAATTAGGTTGTAACTGTTTGAGGCAGGAGAATGTCTATTTCATGTTTGTATCCTATTCTTCAGTGCTCAGATAGTTGCTGAACAAAGACCTTTTTCTGCAGAAATAATAAATTTTGATGATTAAATGAGATTACAGTATAAAAAAGCCAAGTACAGTGTCAGGCAGAGAGAAGGTATTTAAAGTTGTTAGTTCATTTTTTTTTTTTTAAGATTTTATTAATTTGTCAGAGAGAGAGAGAGAGAAAGCACAAGCAGGGGAACAGCAGGTGGAGGGAGAAGCAGGCTTCCCGCTGAGCAAGGAGCCTGATGTGGGCCTTGATCCCAGGACCCTGGACCCCGGGATCACGACCTGAGCCGAAGGCAGCCACTTAACCGACTGAGCCACCCAGGTGTCCCTTAAAGTTGTTAGTTCAATCTGAATCTAACAGATGCAAACTTCATTTACTTTGCTTAATCACTCTCCCCTTAGCCCAGTATTGAAGGTTAGGGTAGAAATACATTACCAACAGAACTGGAATGCAGTATGACTTGGTTTTATTTTGTACATTCAGACATTTAATTTTGTATCCATTATTGTCCATTTATAGGAACTTTAAATCTTACTTTGAGAATTAGAAGAACTTGGAAATCTAGTCAGTCATTAGAATTAATTAAATGTTTTTGTTTGCTTATTGGTTTTATTCTAGTTGGTAGACCTTAAGGCTGAACTCTTCCGAAAACAAGAAGAATTCAAACAAGAAAAACTTCTAAAAGATTCTGGCGTTTTGGGAAAACCAAAAACAACTAATAAGGTAAAAATAAGATCTAGTTATCTCCATTAATTCCAAATATGGGGGAATTATACCATACCTAGGTTTTTTGAAAATATCCTGGTCTCTGCTACATATAAAAATTAAAGGAAACTCCCTTGTAGCTGACCATCTGCATAAAATGTTTTATATTAAAATAGAAATTAGAGCATTTAAAAGAAATTAGAGCATTATAATACTGTAATTACTTAGCTCTTCTTTTGGAAGAGTGCATGTTTTAATTAGTGGTTTGTGTACATTCTCATGGAAGATCAGCTGTATAGGTATTATTAATCCAAACAGATAAATAATTAGATAATACAGCAATATAGCAGAAAATGTCAGGGTCTTCAACAGTTGTGAGTAGGTTGTGGTATTTATTACTTATATTACTAAATCTATTGAATTAAGTTGTAATCATTCAGGAGATAATAGATAAGTAACTGTATCTTGTAAAGGAATTCTTTATATAATTTAGGGCTTTTTTTTTTCAGCACTAGCTTTTCCTTGTATAGTCTATTTGCACGACATAGGTTGGCTGTCAGATCTAGTTTTCTCCATTGATTCATAAGATCTAATCCGTTTTTTTTTCTTCCGATGTGTAAGTAGAGATTTTTGTTTTGCAATCACTTGGTTCTGTTTTGTCTTTTTAAATAAATATGCTGCAGAAACCAAGTATCTGGAGCAAACAGAATGCAGGAGTTTCAAATCGAGCTGACAAGGATGCAGAACAGAAGATCGAGGAACAGAAGACTTTAGACAAAGCAAGGTAAAGTTAAGCTCTGCTAACTGTAGTTGCCTCTGAGGCTACCCAAGCAAAGAAGTGAGAGTTCCACTTTTACGCTTCTGGATTTACAGTTTTAATTTTGTCATCTTTTCAGTCATATGCTCTATAAATATAAAATAGACTCTAAGAATAATATAATTTGCAGATGTATTTGTAGTCTTAAGAGAAGACATAACCGCAGTCTGAAAGATGAAACAGAGTCCCACTTTGAGCCTTTGTTAGGCTCTAAGATCATCAACAAGTGTTTAAGAAGTGTCCGCGTGGTGGTGTGGCTCTGGGCTACTAGGTAATTTGACAGTAGCATTTAGAAACTAAATTTTCCCCCTAGCTTTTTATTTTGAAAAACTTGAAAACAACAGAATAGTTGAAAGAAGAGTACAATGAATCTTCTAATACTATTTACCTACGTTCACCAATTAATGTTTTTCCACATCTGCTTTTGCTTCTCTCTTTCTCTCCTCTTTGTGTGTGTATAGAGAAACTTTGTTAAACATCATGATACTTTGCCTCAAAATATTTCAGTATGTATCCGCTAAGAGCAAGGACATTCTCCTACATCACTACGATAATGCTGTCATACCCAAGAAATTTAACACCAATAAAATAATATTATCTATTATATGGTCTATAGGCAGAGTTCACCAATTATCCTGATAAAATTAAGTCCTTTATAGTTTTTTTTAAATTTAATCCAGAATTCAAAGATTGCACATTGAATTTAGTTGTCATATTTTTCTTTCTTTTTCTCTTTAAGAGGGAGACATTTTGGTTATAGCATGGCTTTCTTTCTTTCTTTATTTTAAAGTTTTTTTTTTTTTTTTTTTAGTAATCTACACCCAACGTGGGGCTCGAACTCACAACCCTGAGATCGAGATGTACACTCCTCTAAGCCAGCCAGGCACCCCAGATGGCATATTTCTTTAGTCTCTTTTAATCTAGACTAATTCCCATGCCTTTTTGTTGTCTGTTATACCATTGCTGTTCTTGAAGAATCCAGACCTGTTGATCCGCAGTGTCCCATAATCTGATTAGAGTCACATTAACTGCTTTTGCTTAAGAATATGATGTACATGGTGTGTCCTTCCTGTTGGATCACAGCAAGAGGTTCACAATGTCAGTTTGAGTTTTTATTGGTGATGAAGTTTGATCACTCAGTTAAGATAGGCCTGCTAGATTTTTCCACTGTAAAGGTGCTTGTCCCCATTTGTAATTAATAATAATCTAAGGAGGGAAACTCTGAGACTATGCTTGTTCACCAACATATTTCCACATCGTTATTACATTGGTGATTTCAAAGTGATGATTTTTCTAATTCTTTCGTTCCATCTTTATTTTTATTTTTCATTCCATTTATTAGCTGACATTCTTCTGTAAAGAACTCTCCCTTATTTGCAGTATCACTCTAGATTCAGAGAGAACCCCAAGTTTTAATGTCTGTCATGACTCATGTGCTTTTGGATCTATTGCATAATAAAAACTGCAGTAGCAAACAGTGGTCGCTAAGGTTGCTCAGCTCTTCTGGGTCTGAAAAAAAGAGGCAGGATATTAGCACATTTGGGGGATTGTTTTTCTTGGCATTTGACCTGTTCCCAGCAGACATGGGATATGTTAATTTTTGAGACATCTTTCTCACCTACTGGACATATTCTCAGAATTCTAATTTGTTGAAAGGTACTGTAATCTTTTATTCTTTATAAATGTATAAACTCTGTATAACAGTTTCCCCGGGTACTTTGCTATGATTTTTTTTCTATTCAATGACCTGTTAACGTAATACTTCGGCTTCACTGCGCTTGTGAGGAATCAAGTCTTTCCTTGGTCTGCAGGACTTCTGCGTCTCCCCAGAGCTCAAAACAGGCAGGGGCAGTCCCATGAGGGTGTAAGGCCTTAGGCAAGTTACTTCTCCATTGAGATTTTTCTTATCTGTGAAGTGAGGCAGTTTATACTCAGCTCCTGGAGCTCTTGAGGGGATTAAAGGAGTTATGTAGTGTCTGGCACATAGTAGTTTCAGATAAGTGTCCCATGCTCTTGCCCTCTGAATTCCATCTTTCTTACTCGACTGAAGAAATTGTTCCTTGAAGTCTCTAATGACTTCCTCATCTACTAAATCCAGTGGCCATTTCTCTGATATCTTGCTTGATCTCCATTATTCCTTTGTAGACTCTTCTGCCATCTTCTTTCTGTTACACTGCATCCAGACTCCTTATCCTTTCCCACACGTTCCTGTACCTGCCTTTCTCTGTCCTTATTTTGTGCCCCTCTCTCCTGTACTCAGCATCCTCCACCGCTCTGGTCTCTGCTTGAACATACCAAGCTCATTCCCACCTCCTCTTTCCTCTGCCTCACTTGCTTTCTTCCCAAGATCCTCTCATGGTTGGCTTCTTGCTCTATAAGCCTTAGCTCAAATGTCACCTTCAGAGAGGTTTCCCCGGGCTTCCTTTTCTAGCTTAGTATCCGCCCGGTTACTCTGTCCTGACACCTGTTTTTTTTGTGTTTTGTTTTTTTTAATTAAAGTTTTATTTTCATGAAAAAGTAAGAGTCTATAATGACAGAGGTTATTACATTAAGCCCCCTCTGATATAGGGCAAATTAACCTTTTGGAAGTTGAAGGGCCTCCAGTGGTGACAACTGCTTTTATTTCTTCCCCTTGACAGCACTTGTCTGAAATCCTCGTTCTCATTGATTTGTTACTGTCCTTCTCCCCTTCTATAACAAGAACTCTATGAGCGTGGGGACTGTGTCTTGTTGACTGCCGAGCCCTTGGTGCTTGAAACAGTGCTTGGCACAGAGGAGGCCTGGAAGCAGTGCCCGTGGAATGAATGTGTAAAATGGGAGAGGAATCTTTCTGACCCAGATGGCAGAGAAGCACATGCCGTAACTGACGGCAAGCTTTCGGGTGTGGTCTAGGTACTCTTCGTGGCCACCCTAAGAGGGAGTGCTGTTTTTTTCATCTATTCCAGATTTAGGAATTGGGGGCACAAGAGAGGTGAGGTAGGTCGCTCCAGAGCACACAGCCGTGTGACCAAGGGACTTTGTTGTCTCGGGACGCCATTAGAAATGAAATTTTCCATTGTGATTAAGTGTGATTCTTCACAGGCAAAGCTCAGATGACCTTTTTGGGGCTTCTCTTTGCCATCATTAAGTATTTCCAGAATAAAGAATTGCCAGCCGTCTTACTGCGTCTGTACCCACTAAAAAATAAACGTCATCAGAATTAATGTGAGCAGAGAGGCTGCTTTATTGAAATACCAGGGTTGATGTTTGTTGTTTATTAGCTATGTGTCACAAATAAATTATTCATGCTTTGTATAAAACAGATACATATATATTTTTTAACATTTGTAAAATATAAATTCCGTTAATTAACATATAATGTATTATTGGTTTCAGAGGTACAGATCTGTGATTCATCAGTCTTAGACAACACCCAGTGCTCATTACATCACATGCCCTCCTTAATGTCCATCACCCAGTTACTCCATCCTTCCACCCCCCTCCCCTCCAGCAACCCTCAGTTTGTTTCCTTTGTTTAAGAAGAGTCTCTTATGGTTTGTCTCCCTCTCTGGTTTTGTCTTGTTTTATTTTTTTCCTCTCTTCCCCGATGATCCTCTATTGTCTTTCTCTGCTTGACTTATGTCACTTAGCATGTCCTCCAGTTCCATCCCTGTCGATGCAAATGGTAGGTATTCATCCTTTCTGATGGCTGAGTAATATTCCATTGTGTATGTATACCACATCTTCTTTATCCATTCATCTGTCAATGGACATCTGGGCTCTTTCCACAGTTTGGCTATTGTGGACATTGCTGCTATAAACATTGGGGTGCAGGTGCCCCTTTGGATCACTACATTTGTCAGATACTATATTTTTAAGAGACTTGTAAGAAGTTGGTCTTTAGCTACCTTAGAGAAGCCTAATAAGCCATGGATGACCAGGGACCCTTGTCTGAAAACAGTAATGCAAAGAGTTTACACTGAATTTGGTGATCTATTTGGAAGGTTGTGTATAGAAAATGTTTTTGTTTGGACATCTCTCTCCCTTTTTTGGCATTTAACTTAGGTTGTACTTGGCATTTGCACCTGGAATCTTACTTCATTATTTATTTTCAGGTACTGATTGAGAACTTGTGCCAGGTATTGTTTTAGGCCCTGGGCTACAGTCATGAATAAGAGAAACATGGGCCTGTTCTCACAGAACTGACATTTAGTCGACAAAGCGGGCGTTGCTGGGTCTGAGGGTCCCCTTAGGGCGGGGTGGTCAGCTCGAGGTATAGCCGCTGCATCATCAGACGGGCCTCTTGTGCAGGGCACGACACGCAGGCAGCCTTAGCAGGAGTGGCAGGTGTTGGACCATTTCTAATACTTGTCTTTTTTTCTCCTAGGGAGAAATTGGAAGAAAAAGCCAAATTATATGAGAAAATGACTAAAGGAGACTTTATAGGTAAATACAATAATTTATTTATACTTCTCTATTTTCTGTAACTTATACAGCCCTGTAGTATTTTGTTATTTGTTATTTGTAATACAGATGACTTTCTCTGCTGGCATGGAGACAAGAAAACCCGCAGTAATTGTTGACTGCCTAGTGTGTGCCAGCCTGGGTTAGGTGCTCTAAGGGGACAGACAAGGGCAGTATAAGCCAGATTCTCTGCCTCTGCCCTCAAGGGGGTCGTCATCAATGGAGGCTAATGATGCAGAATGAAGCAAAGGTAGGAAACGAGGTCTAAATAGACTATCATTATAAACTCTTATAGCTATGTTAAAAAAAGACTGGGAGGAGTTATGGGTATATCAGCGTGTTGGAGTTATGTTTCCTTTTCTTTATTTTCTATTTTTTCTGTGATGTGCCTGTAATTCCTTCTAAAATAATAAAAAAATCCCCCTTTCCTCATACCCTCCAGAAAAATAAAACCCAGCCTACAGTTAGATAGCAGAAGAGATTTTACAAGGCAGTGTGTATTTCATCGCCAAAAGGCATGTAGGGAAGTCTTTAGGGAGAAGGTAGGCTCTGATAGGGTCTTAAAGGCTTTGGATAGCTGGAGAAAGGGATTCTGCAGGGGGAGAGTGGTGAGAGCAGATCCTCAGAGGGAGGAGAGGGCCAGTGTCGGCAGGACAGACTAGCGTGGCTGGGCCTGATGGGCTGGGAAGGGGGCAGCAGTAGAGAGGCAGGGCTGGAACCCTGGTCATTGGCTACCCAGACAGCCAAACTCTCTCTTCCCAGATGGCAGAGGCATGTTCCCTGCATGGCAGGGAGCCCCGTGGGGGAGAGTCAGGCACTCTCAAAGCTAGGGGACATGGGGAGAGGCCATGTCTTTTTCCTGAAGAAGCAGCAGGGTGTCCTTTAACCGGGAGGCCTCACTGTTATGTGGTCTTATAACTCTGCTCTGGGAATGCACATCTCTTTCTCATGTGAGTTATTTTGTGGCTTTAAAAAAAATTAAAGTCTTTTACTTTTGATGCAAACTTGACTTGTATTGTTAATCAAGAAATTAGGTCCAAAGACCCGTGGATGTGGGGATTTGGTTCTGTCCAAAACAGCAGGCCCTGATGGGCATAGTGGCCCCGCGTGTTTGGGCAAGTTGAGTTTTGGAGCCTCAGTTATTCTCCCCTCTACACTGGGGCTCAACACCAGTACTGGGGACATGGAGCCTAGTGTCTGCTCCATACAGCTCGGTACTGTCCTCAGAGAAGAACTGAAGTGACTGTCTAAAGTCCAGCATAGTGAAACTTCACATAAACCTTATTTTGAGTACATCAACTATCTTGGGTTAAATTAAAGTCATGGATTGTTATTTAACTTTCAGTGTATGTTTTAGCTCAGGCAGATCACAAGCCACACGTCTCTGTGTGCCCTGCAGATCCTCCTCGCACTATGCCTTGCCTGAAAGTGGTGTTCATTGGGTTGAAAAGAATTCAGATGACTTCTTTTACCCTATACAGTGATCCTTAAAACCTATACCATGGCAGTATAATTAGGGCTAAGTAATGTCGCCTCTTAATTGGGGAGGACTATGTAGCAACAAAGGTCTATTGCTCTGGTCTGGCAACATGAGCATTGCAGTCCTGCTTCGGCATTTTATCATTGGGTGGATGAGTCTCTTGAAATCAAAAGGTTTGATCTTAAAATTGCATTCCAAGACCGTATTGCTCTCTCATTCTGTTGAGGAGGCAACAGAAGACTTTAAGCACTTTTAAGACTTTTGTGTGTGGTATGTGTTTCTGATGGCCTATTTGCAGCTTCCCTGTCAGGTCCATGGTGGCTCTGTGTCTTTGAAGTGTTCAGGGGGTGCTGGGGGTGGTGGATGCATCGACTAGTGAACTGTCCAGGGCCAGTGTAGCTGCCCAGCGGTGAATGTGACTGCTTCATATCAATTCCATCTGTGGTTTACTTCTTTGAAAAGAATGTCAAAAATCTGAAAATTGATTTTTCTGTCTTAGATGAAGAAGTGGAGGATATGTACCTTGTGGATTTCACGCAGAAGATCATAGACAAACACAAAGAAATGGAGGTGTTTGGTGCCAATAGAGATTCTAGAAAGGCAGCAGAAAGAGATGATGATGAAGAAAATCTTTCTGAAAAAGATATACCTCCTCCGCAGGACCCCAGTGAAGAATGGTTGGTGATAATGACACAATTTGGTCATGTTAACATTCTCAGACTTGCGTTTACTGTTTTTTTTTTTTAAGTAATCTCTATGCCCAACATGGGGCTCAAACTTACGACCCCAAGATCAAGAATTCCTTGTTCTCTCGACTGAGCCAGCCAGGTGCCCCAACTTGTATTTATTTTCCAAAAGTGTATTTGTTTGCGTGTTATCAAACCACTTCTCCTTATTCTTTCTCAGTTTTCTTTCTTTTAAGATTGGATTTACAGATGTAGAAACAGTAACTCCAAAGAAGAAGTAATTACAAGACTGAGCCAAGTGCAAAAGGCATTAATACACCTGTTTCATTGGCATGGAAGAGTTGTTTAGACAGAAGCATGTTCCTTTGTTACCCAGGCTGCTGCCCATGTCATTATTCAGACAGGGAGAGTCACTGTCTAGCCGTTGGCGATGTTCATTTCCATAGACAAGAGGCAGGCAGAGCCGGTCCAGTAAACCTTACTGTGGCTGGGACCTTTTCCAGCAGTGAGGTAGACGCATTGCGGACCTTGGACCTGCGTAGCACTGGCTCCATCTTTCACTGGCAATATGACCTTGATCAAGTTCCAGCCTTGCTGAGGCTGTTTCCTCACCTGTAAAACAGGTGATTGTTTTGCCTTAAACTCCCTTGGAAATCAGAGTATTCTAAGCTACCCAAGAAACTGCTGTCTGTGGAGTATAAGCAGACCTTTCATAAACTTTTATTGAAGTTATCCTGAATTTTATCTACGTGTAGGTGAATGATGGGGAAGCCAAACTTGTCTTTTCTTTATGAGACCAATACGTCAATAAGTAAAGAGACCAGAATGAAAATTCCCTTCTGATGATTTTCTCTACTTAACACTTTGTTTAAGACTGGGAATAATCCTACCTGCCCACCCTCCTGCCTGTGCATCTTCCCTTCCAGGCTCAGATAGTCTCATTGTTGTGGTCTTTGTTAGGAACTGCTTAAGATGGTTTGTAGCACTTGACCTTCTGTCAGCTATTGGCCCTGCTGGCAGGAGTCGGTGATGAGCATGAGAGAGCAGTGCCAGCTACTGAGGATCACAGGGACCCCACATCTTCGTACTACTGGGGGTGTTCCCAGTGGTCCAGAAACAACATTCACATTGGGATAGAACAGGTGTTTGCTTAGCTGCTTTCTAAAAATTTATCTTTGGGCTAGGTTTTCTGGCTGCATACTTGATACAAGCAATCCAAAGGAAAGCACATACAGCGCAGTCTCTACCATGGATGCTTTTCCTCATCCTTTTAGTGTGAGTGATTTCTCCCTCACCCGGACTCTGGTAGCACTTAGATACGCTTCCAGCTCCTTTGGGTCTTAACCTTTTATTTAGTATTGACACAAAACTGGCCTCATTACCAGAAAAAGATTTGAGACAAACTTTAGGTCCTTTTTATATCCTCCCTGCTGTTGTTAGGAAGTGTTTCATGGGCACATGCCTTAACTTCCCCCTGGAGCTCGTTGAAGATGGCATGACTCTGAGTCCTCCTTTATTACTCTTGTACCTCAAGTAATTGTTTCCCTGGGGCTTGCTCAGTGATTGCTGATTACACAGAGCACTTGCTCACTACTGTCTTGCCACTTCTGTTTTGATGGGATCTGTACATTTTAGAGACCTTCTTCAGAAACAGAATAGCCTATGATTGCTTTTCATAGCAGAAATCTCATCTCCTTTGAAAGGTTTAATGTCTTTTTTTTTCCTTACTAATGCCTGTATGATTACAAGCAATTTGTCAGTGATTTGAAGAGTTTGGAGGGCAATTGAAGGTGTCACATGCCACCATATGGTGAAGGAAGACGCACTGCAAGCAGTTCTAACACTTTTTTTGTTTTTAAATTAAGCTCCAGAATTGTAACTACTTGTAAAATCCTTTTGGTAGTTAAGTTCCAGGTGGTGGAAAATCTTTCCGCAAAAATACTGTAAATAATTACTCAGACCATCTGGCTAGATGATTTTCTTTTTCTATTCATTAGAAAAAGGGTTGGGGGGGTGGGAAAGAAACTGCTTTCTGCAGTTGGAGGTTTTATTTCTTGTGGTAAGTAGCGCTAGGACTATAGTAGTAGATTCTCAAACATTCCGTTTTCAAGTCATGGGCTAACAATTGGAATCAGCATGTGGAAGAGGAAAGAAACTGCTAACAAAAGCAAAGCCACATATGTGAGACTCTGACCTTGAGCTGCACGAGCAGTACTGACCCCTTTCTGTGTTTTTAGCACCCTGCTAAAGCCTGGGAAATTCCTTGCCCATAATTAAACAATAAAAAAATCTGTTGCATCATAATGCAATTGAAATGTTTTCCATGAAAATCTGTCCATATTTCCTGTTGTGGGAAGTTGGTCTTTCATTTTGCCTTGCCGTCTGCCTGGTTCCCTTGGCTGTCTAGTTTGGGCAAAGATGAGGAAAGAGGAACTAAGTAAAAGATAATAGACTGGCCCACCGCCAGGATGCTTTTGCAGTACAAAATGTGTGTTGCTTGGCTTCCTCCTAATTCATGGGTCCTCAAAATATCATGACTTGAGAAATTACTAATTGGAAAGAACTCTACCAATTAGAAGAAATAAAAGAATAAAAAGTCAGATTTGGGAAGACTGAGAAAATGAACAAGTTGAGAATGGTACAGAGCTCGGTTATTCTGATGCTGATAAAATATGTGTAATTGTCTAAACCAGATTGAAGTCAGTTCTGAGATGTTGCAGCAAGAGTCTATATGGGGTATTTATTTTTGAAATCAGAGACATACATGATCAATCATTTTCTGCAGTTTCTAAACCTAATGTTTAATCAAGGGCATAATGAGCTTATTGTGTGTCAACTTTAAACTTTAAAAATCATGTTCTTATCAGTGGTAATGGTCTCTCAGGTGGAGGTTTTTTTTGGTAGTGAGGCTTACATTAATTTTTTTATTGTGCACCAACTCCCTAACTTAGGGAACCATATGTCATGTACAAAGCCGCCTTAACATGTTTTCACTCTTACTTCAGGGTGGATTATGTGGATTCTTTAGGGCGATCTCGGCGCTGTATGAAAAAGGATTTGCCAGATTTGCTGGAGATGGATAAAAATCTTCAAGGGAGGCTGTAAGTGTGTGATATGCAAAGCTTTGCCCAGGTCTGAAATGCAGACACAGGGATTGTTTTGTGAGTGAGGCTGCTTTTAGTTCATTATCTTTGATGGTCCAGTAAGGAGGTTTTTTTCTTAACATACAAAAATATTTGCTGAAGTACTCTTTTGTGGCTAGCATACACACATAATACACACTCAGGGAACAACCTGAATAGTTAATCATCCATACTGTGTAGCTACTAAAACGGATGGATGAGTTGGAGCTGTATCTGTTTATTTGGAAGGGTGTTTCATATCAGAGTCAAAAATATAGAATGAACCCAATCCAACAAACAAACCTCTGTGGAGAAAGGTGTTTAGGAATGTATACTTGGTTATCCCATAGCAAGTGGGAGCAGAGAGGTAGTTAGCTTTTTAACTTTCTCTTTATACATTTTTGCATTTTAAAGTAAGGGCCTTAGAGCTAGATTTTTTTCTACAGGGCCTAAGACACATCGAAGAGATAACTTGTTCCCATGCTCCAGGGAATAAAATTCCCCTCACCAAGGGCAGTTTTTATGAGGAAAATGGTGGGAGAAGGTCCACCTTGTCCAAGTCCTTTAGGTTCAGATAGGCCTGGGTTCAGCACAAGGAAGGAAATGCAGAAGCCCTGAGCTATCTGAGAGAGGCCAGGAGGCGCTACCCGGACTGCAGCATGATGCAGCTTCGTCGGCCCTGTGCAGGTGACCATGCATAGGAGGCTCTGCTTCCTCCTCCCCTTTAGCCCAGAACCAGGGTGGAAAGGAAAGGGATTTGTCTCAAGTGCTGAGGCAAGATTCTGGTGTGCTATTGTAACAAGTCGGCTGCTTGATTAAAGAAAGGTAAAGACCGTTTTTGCAATTTCCCAGTGGTATTGGGTCAGAAACTTCTGTAAGGAAGTTGCTTGTCCATGATCCAGCTTACTGAACTGAAGCACTGCTGTCTCACGGCTCTTATCTAAAGAGTTTTGCTCTGTTCCCTTACTAGTTTCGTTAGTCCTGCTAATGAGAAAACCTTATTATCCGAAGATATGAGAAAAGAACTTCAGCGCCAGCAATGGGAGGAAGAAGAAAGAGAGGCCTTGAAAAGGCCAATGGGGCCCATCCATTATGAAGACATTCGTGAAAATGGTATGATCATCTTGCAGCTTTTTAATCTTTTTTTTTTTTAATCTTGAACTAATGGCAAGCATAAAGGGAAGTATAAAGCAGCAGCTCTTATATAGAAATAAAAGATTCTGATTTTGAAATTGAAGATATCCCCTTTGTTCACTTCTTAGCCTAAAGAATACTCATATTGGGAATATCATTCCTACAGAGGGTCTATTAATCACAAGGAGATTTTTTTGGCTTAGCTGCTTTTTTTTTTTTTTAAACTTGTGCCAAATATCACTGCATTTCTTTTAGCTTTGGTAGGAAGGTTAGCCTGAATCTAATTCATTAATCAGGAAACTCTAATCTTTTGAATAATTTGATTCATTTCAGAGGCACGGCAACTTGGTGTTGGATATTTTGCTTTTGCTCGAGATAAAGAGTTGAGAAATAAGCAGATGAAAACATTAGAGATGCTGCGTGAACAGGTAAAAATTAAATTCAGAATTGATGTTAAGAAGTATTTGAGCAGTTGGTTTCTTGTTGCACCATATTACAAAAACAATCTATTGGGGCGCCTGGGTGGTTCAGTTGTTAAGCATCTCCCTTCGGCTTAGGTCATGATCCCAGGGTCCTGGGATCAGGCCCTGCGTTGGGCTCCCTGCTCAGTGGGGAGCCTGCTTCTCCCTCTCCCACTCCCCCTGCTTGTGTTCCCTCTCTGCTGTGTCTCTCTGTCTCAAATAAATAAATAAAATCTTTAAAAAAAATCTATTATTTATTTAAGTCAGTTAATTAATATTGGGCAAGAGAGAAAGAGAATGAGAACCAAGTGGGGGGAGGGGCAGAGGGAAAGGGAGAAGCAGACTCTCAGCTGAGCAGGGAGCCTGATGTGGGGCTCCATCCCAGGACCCAGAGATCATGATCTGAGCCGAAGGCAGACGTGTAACTGACTGAGCCACCTAGGCACCCCACAGTCTATTTTTCAAATTGGTATTCAGAATGGCTTTTTTTTTTTTTTTAAGGAAATGTTATATTTAGGGACGCCTGTGCCTCTGCCTGCCGCTCCTCCTGCTTAATAGTTAATATTCAGAGCAGTGATGGACAAAAGTGCATCAAATTTTCAATTTTATTAAAGATTGATATTTCTGATATTTAATAATGTTATAGCCATAAACCAGATATTTTATTATTACTTTTTAATTGAAGTGAAATTGACACATAGCATTATATTACTTTCAGGTGTACAACATAACTATTCAATATTTGTGTCTATTGGGAAATGATCACCACATTAAGTCTAGTTAACATCCATCACCGCATAGTTACAAAATTTTTTTTCTTGGGTTGAGAACTTGTAAGGTCCACTCTCTTAGCAACTTTCAAATATGTGTTACAGTATTATTAACTGTGGTTGCCATGTGCTACATTATATCCCCATGACTTGCTTATTTTATAACTGGAAGTTTAAGTACCTTTTGATTCCCTTCACTCATCCCCTCCCCCCCCCCACACACTCTGTCAACCACCAATCTGTTCTCTGTATCTATAAGCTTGTATTTTGGGATTTTTGGGGGGGTGGAGGTTAGAGTCCACATATAAGTGAGATCATACTGTATTTGTCTTTTCCTGTCTAACTTATCTCACTTGGCATAATGCTTTCAAGGTCCATCCATGTTGTTCAAACGGCAAAATTTACTTCTTTTTTATAGCTGAATGATATTCTGTTCCACATATATATAAACACACACACACATACATGCACACACACGCCTTTATCTATTCATCCATTGATGGACACTTAGATTGTTTCCATATCTTGGCTATAATTCTACAGTGAACATGGGGGTGCAGATATCTTTCAAGTTAGTGTTTTTTTCATTTTCTTCAAATAAATATGCAGAAGTGGAATTGCTGGATCATATGGTAACTCTATTTTTAATTTTTTGAGGAACCTCCATACTGTTTTCTATTGTGACTGCACCAGTTTGCATTCCCACCAACAGTGCACGAGGGTTCCCTTTTTTCTACATCCTTGTCAATGCTTTTTATTTTGTCTGTTTGATAATAGTCATTCTAACAGGTGTGAGGTGATATCTCACTGTGGTTTTGATTTGCATTCCCTTGATGATTAATGATGTCCGGCATGTGTTTATAGGTCTGTTGGCCATCTGTATGTATTCTTTGGAAAGATGTCTATTCAGGTTATCTGCTGGGGGTTTTTTGTTTTTTGTTTTTATTTGTTTCTGTTTTTTTCTCATCTGCCTGTTTTTTAATTAGATTGGTTTTTGTGGGTTTTTTCTTTCTTTTTTTTTGTACTGCATTGTATGAGTTCTCTGTATATTTTGGACATTAATCCCTTATCAGATAATATGATTTGCAAATATTTTCTCCCATTCAGTAAGTTGTCTTTTCATTTTGTTGATGGTTTCCTTTGCTGTGCAGAAACTTTTTAGTTAGATGTAATCCCATGTGTTAATTTTTGCTTTTGTTGCCTTTGCTTTTGGTGTCACATCCAAAAAATCATGGCCAAGACTGATGTTAAGGAGCTTACTGCCTATGTTTTCTTCAAGAAGTTTTATAGTTTCAGGTCTTATGTTCAAGTCTTTAGTCCATTTTGAGTTAATTTTTGTGTATGGCGTAAGATAGTGGTCCAGTTTCATTCTTTTGCATGTGGCTGTCCTGTTTTCCCACCATTTATTAAAGAGATTGTCCTTTTCCCATTATATATTATTGGCTCTTTTGGCATAAATTAATTGACCATATATGGTCGGGTTTATTTCTGGGCTCCCTTTTCTGTTCCGCTGATCTCTGTGTCTGTTTTTATGCCAATATCATACTGTTTCAGTTATATAGCTTTGTGCTATAGTTCAGAATCAGGGAGCCTGATGCTTCCAGTTTTGTTCTTCTTTCTCAAGAATGCTTTGGCTTTTCAAGATCTTTTGTGGTTCCATATAAATCTTAGGGTTGTTTGTTCTATTATTATGAAAAATATTTGTTGGAATTTTGGTAGAGATTGCATTGAATCTTTAGATTGCTTTGGGTAATATGGACATTTTATCAATATTAATTCTGCCAATCTATGAGCATGCTGTATGTTTCCATTTCTTTGTGTCTTCAGTTTCTTTCATAATTGCCTTATAGTTTCCCTTGGTTAAATTTATTCCTAGGCATTTTATTCTTTTTGATGTAATGGGAATGTTTTCTTAATTTCTTTCTGATAGTTTATTAGCCTATAGAAGTCCAACAGATTTGTGTATGCTGATTTTGTACCCCATAACTTTTTTTTTTTAAGATTTTATTTATTTATTTGAGAGAGAGAAGATAAGCAGTCTGAGGAGCAGAGGGAGAGGGAGAAGCAGACTCCCCCCTGAGCAGGGAGCCCGACATGGGGCTAGATCCCAGGACCCTGAGATCATGACCTGAGCTGAAGGCAGATACCCAACCACCTGAGCCACCCAGGTGCCCCTGTACCCTGCAACTTTACTGAAGCCATTTATTCTAACAGTTTTTGGGTGGCATCTTTAGGCTTTTCTATATATAATATCATGTCTTCTGCAAATAGTGACAGTTTTATCACTATTATTTATCAGTATCAGAATGCTCTTATAGTTTCACGAAGGTAATTGCTGTTCTGTTTTGGTGTTTCAGACTTTAAAATTATAGCTGCTCAGAAGTAACTTATGTAACTTTGATGTTTTAAATTTGGTTTTAAATATGGTACTTTTGGAGTGGCCTGGGTAAGAAAATAGAGAGTTATTTAAGGGATTTATTTAAGGGATTAAGGAGGAGAACAGAATTGGTTGGTTTCCTTGAATGTGAAGATTCCAGGATGCTCTGTGAACACTCGCTAAACTTAGAAAACACACCAGAGGGCTTGTATAAGAGGACCACATAGGTCTGCGTTTTGAAGATCTCAAGGCTAGCTTCTTAGAGGTCGCATGAAAACCAATTAGCCTCTTTTTAAAATAAAATAAATTATTTCATCCCTTTAAACAGAAATATTGTGAATTTGGCTTACAGTAAATAATGTTCTAATTTTCTTTTGTATTCAGACAACAGATCAGAGAACAAAACGAGAGAACATAAAGGAAAAGCGAAAGGCTATGTTAGAAGCAAGACTTGCTAAACTCCGACAAAAAAAGATGAAAAAGTCAAAAGAAGATGGAGCAGAGGAAGAAAATAGAGGTATATCATGGCGCATGTATCTGACCTTCAAAAGGAAAAATTTTAGTTCCATTGATGTCTCAACAAGTAGGACTGGCAATATGGAAAGGAGCCATTTCGTTTTATTCTCTAAGCAAGCAGAGTACCTCTGAGGTACTGCCAGGAACAGGTTTTTATAACCAGAGTGGTGCAGGGTGACACTCCAAAGAATCTTTTTCTATAGACAAAAATACTAACAAACAGGACATTGTGTTACTTCATAGAACGGCATGGTTTTTTAGTAACAGACTTAACTGAGAGAAGAGATGTTTTAAGATAAAGTTGAGTTGTACAGACACGTTTTGGACCGAATTTCTTTTGCTATGGCTGTATGTTTTTTGGTTATTATACATTCATGTATTTTAAAGAAGAAATATATTCACAAAATCAGATAAAAGAAAGAGTTTACAAATATGAGCCTGGATGGCTCACGAAAGGTCACAGTGTGTGGAAACACTGTTACATGTGTTCCTGCTGGCTTGCTGCCTGCAGTGTGAGTTACCCTAGTCTGGGCTAAGCTGTCCTGACCGAGACCCCTGCATGGACTGGCTCACACAAGGTGGAAGTCTGTTTTCTGTTCTAATGCTTTAGAGGTGGTGGGTTTCCAGGCAGGTAGTGGCTCTGCTCCAGATGGTCAACCAGGCCCAGCTTCTTCCTGTCTTCCTGCTTCTGCCATCCCTAGAGTGTTGCTCTACCTGCAGGGTGGAGGCTTGTTCCCTAGCACCTGTTCGAGGCCCAGCCCCAGGGAAGGGGAAGGAGGGGAGAGGAACCAGCTTCTTTAGGAATGTGAATCGAAGGCACACACAACCCATGCATTTACATCCCACTGGCCCGAATGCAGCTGCAGGGGGCTGGGGAATGGCCCGTCTAGTGAGGTGGCCACACCCGCAGCTGAAACTGGGGGCGTTGTGTTCCCAGGAGGAAGAAGGGGGTGCGGGTGTCAGGGGCATGTACCAGCCTCTCCAGCCCTAACAGAAGCCTGTGCCAAGCCACTGGCCATCTTCTGATCTGAACACAGCTTCAGCTGAGCTCTGAAAGGAGACCAGAAACACTGAGGAATTGGGAAGTCACCAGTGCCGTTTTGTATGATGCTAGGTCCCTGAAACATGTTAAGCTCTGCATACTGTTTCTCTGTTTTTGCTCTACTCCTCAACATCTGTCATTTCCACAACATGTGAAGTGCCAGCACAGTGGTTTTTAAAAACCCATTTTCTTTAAAAATCTGGCCAAAGGTGAATAGCCTGCGGCCTCTTGCCATGCGTCAGCTCTTCATCACCCTATGTCCCCTTGCTTTGTCTGAGACTCCTACTTTAGTTGAGTAATTGGGGATTTCTGGCCCTTCAGTTGTTGGTCTGGGGAAGCGGGGTGCCATAGTGGGAAACACAGACTTTGAAATCCATCCAACCTGGGTTTGGATCCTGGCTCTGTCTCTTTCTCCTTGTGTAGCATTTCTGAGCTTAATTTTCCTCATTTATAAAGTAGAAAAACCAATACTGACTTTGTTAGGGTTATTACAAGAATTACACGAACTGTTGTGTACAAGGTACTGAGTCCACTGCCTGGGCCCTGATAGGTGCTCATTAAATACTAGTTATTACTTTTACTCTCAAGATTAGCGTGTTATATTTATTGATTATTTTTTAAATAGCTTTAAGCTTTACTATAATAATGTCTTATTCTCTTGCAAAAAATAGATGTTATTGGACCTTTGCCACCAGAACCAGAGGCTGTGCCAACTCCACGTACTACTGCCCAGAGTAGCAAAGTGGAAGTCATTGTTCAGGAGAGGAAGGATACCAGGCCCGGAGTGCCCCATGTCCGAGAGTGGGACAGAGGAAAAGGTAAGGGGGCATGGGCTTCAAGGTATAAATCCTTTCCAGTGATGGGCCTTGCACAGGAGATTTTTCTGGTTCATCTCAGTATGATTCTCATGAGTCTTAGTGGTCCCTTGAGGTTTAAGGAATTCTCCAGATCTTTCGACTGGGTTCTTCTTAGTACCCAGGCACTAGCTGTTTGTAAACAGGGGTACTAGAAAGTGTGATCATAAAAGACCAGGGTCTACAATACATCATTTCAAAAGGACAATTTTTTAGAAGGACTGGGTGAAGTTTTGTAAATTCGTGCTACCCCCATGTGGCTTTACAGCTTTGGAATGCCCTTTTTCAGGAGCCACTTTTAAAAATCTTACAAGGTTTGGTATTTTAATGTCCTCTGTGTTCTTTAGCGTCTCCTTTACGTTCAGTTGAAAATAGTCTGCGTCTGTACACCGTGATGCCCACAGCAGCTTCTTGTTGGAAGAGGCTATGATTTATGTCTCTTCAAATGAGATCGTTAGAATAGTACATTAGCTCATGCTGTTTGAGCTGATGAGGTCCAAGTGTCAAGTAAAAGATAGGCAAATAGGCGAGTGCCTTAGGTTAGTGCTGCTGTTAGCAGTAGAGCTGAAATACCAAATGAGATTTGGACAGGTGTCTTTTTGTGTCTTCTAAAACTCAATAAAGGTCAAAATTTGTGTTTTGTTGTGAAGTACCTACACCATGTCAAGCAAATAATCTGAGGGTTTGATTTTTCTAGATTTCTCTTTCAATTATAATTTTAGTGCCCTTAATACTTCCAGAACCTACCAGCCTTCCCCACAGAGCCTTCCTTGAATTTTTCCCCATCTGGAAGTAGGCACTCCCTTTTCCTTATATTTTTGTAGGCATTACATAGACCTTATATTATGTTATTGCTATCCTTGTTCTCCAGAGAATGGGAGTTGGCTTTTAATATATAATAACTGAGGAGTAATAATGATCAGTTCTAATAATACTTTCTTATTTTTACTAGAATTTTCCTTTGGGTACTGGTCGAAGAGGCAGTCAGATCTCCGGGCCGAGAGAGATCCTGAGTTTGCTCCACCATCAGATTACTTTGTGGGTCAAAAGAGAACTGGTACCTTTGGTAGCCAGACATGGAACAGACCTGCACCTGCACAGAGTGACTCAGGACAGCGCTCTGGCCAGAGCCATGACCCCAGCTCTTCACATACATCATCCACTCCCGCCCCCAGCAGGCCACCACAAGCCGCCACAGTCACTTTCGAAACTCTGGATGATATGATATCGTATTATAAACAAGTGACATGAACTTCAAAACCATTCTCACTTGGGTCTATACTGTGGTGGTGCCTTTTTCTCCCAAATTAGGGAAAATATAACTTAGAGACAGAATAGTATCTTTCTCCTCCTGTCCTTTCCCTAGAAGATACAGACTTCAGGTTGGATTTGTCAGCAAGGAAGAAAGTGAATGGTACTTCGGGAATTCTGTGGCCACTTGGCTGTTCATTTCTTTCTGATTGATATGGTGACCTGTCCGTCTGGATTTATGTGTAAACTGTCATAATATGACCCTGAGGAGTTTGTAATCCTGTTTCCTACCCACTCCCTTGGCTTATTTGATTTAAGGGTTCCATTCCTTTCCTTTTGCAAATACTAGCATGCAGCTCTCTTTGTTCCAAGGATTCAGCTTCCATATCAGTTGATGGAGCATCTGTCAGGAGGCATGTTTGCCTGTCAAAGTGGCAAATGAGGGGACACTGTGTGGGGCAAGTGGTTTAGTCTCCAAGGGGACCCTGAAGCCGGTGGACTGTTAAGCAATAACATTTGAAATGATAAGGAAGACCAGGGAAGAGAACCTCATAATCCAGAAAGGTAGAAGGTGAAGTCACTTTTATTGTCAGCACACAGGCCTGATGGGCATTCATTGTGTGTGGAGTGCCTGGGGCCCATGTGGAGGCTATTCGCCGAGTCAGAGAGTGAGAGGCTCCTTAGCTTAAGGGTTAGTTTTTCAGCTGGGCCTGTCTCTCTGCTGTGCCCCCTGTAGGCCCTCATCACTTTCAGGAGCCACATCACCTCAGAAGTCTAATTGAAATAGACCTGGGCTGGAGTGAGAGGCAGGGAGGTCCTTTCATCTTTACTACCAGTGAGTTAGTGAGCAGAGCTCCGGAAGCATTTCCTGTGCCTGAATACATCCCGTCCTCTGCCTGCTGCACCTCCGTGTCTTCTCAGCTCCAGACAAGCAGTGGGAGTTGGCCACCAGGCCCATAGGGCTCCAATGGCTGCCTCCCAGGCCAGTGAATTCTGTAAGAACATGCTAGAGCAGATCTTCCAAGTGCCAGAAGGAGCCTCTACTCCTGTGGGCTCTGATCCACATAGTTTCAGTGGTGTTGATGGGAGTGCTCATTACAGATTGCAAACTAGAGCCCAGAAAAGGTCAACGATTTGTCCAAGGTCATGTGGCATCAAACGGCAGTTCTGGGACTTAAATGTAGCTTGTTTAGGCTCATGTTTGCTCCAAATTCGATTTCTCCAGTGCCCTCTGCTCTCAGTCTTGTCACTCCAATATCAAGTAGTACTAGACAAAAATCCCAAATTCTTGCAAACTTAACCTCTGAACTCTGTGCCAAGGGTAAAGTTGCCTGTCCTAAGGGTCATTCTGTCAGTCTGATCAGGCAAATACCTCTTTTTAAAAATAATACATTAAAATCAACTGACCCAGCCACCTTTTTGCAGAAATTGATAAGCTGATCCTAAATTTGTATGCAATTGAAGAGACCCAGAATATCCAAAACAATCTTGAAAAAGAACAAAGTTGGAGGACTCACACTTCCTATTTCAAGACTTACTACAAAGCTACAGGAATCAAAGCAGTGTTGGTACTGACAGGATAAGCACCTAGATCCATGGACTAACACTGAGAGTCCAAAAAGAAAGCTATATTTCTGTAGTCAATTGATATTTGACAGTGGTGCCAAGGCCATCCAATGGGGAAAGAATAGCTTCTTCAACAGATGATTTTGGGACAGCTGACTATCCACACGCAAAAGAATGAATTTGGACCCATAACTCGGGCCATAAACAAAACCAACCCAATGTCAAAATGGATTGAAGACCTATACATAGGAACTAAAACTACAAAACCAACTGAAACAGCTTGTAGGACGAAGGGAGAGGAGACAGAAAAAGAAAAATTGGAATAGTAGAAAAAATAGAATTATTAGTTATACTGGAATCAAAAAAAATGGAAGAAGGGAAGGAAGAAAACAGACAAATGAGAAAGATGGAAAGAGGGTATGGTTATAAGGTAGAGCAGAAGGACTTGAGAGGCTGTTTGTGGAGAAGGGACAGGAAGTCTGGTCAGGCAGCAGTAAGCCCTGTGGGAGCCAGTGGTCATGAGAGGGATCCCCAAATAACCTTTTGTCACCCAGGATGGCCCAACCTAAGGTGGACGGCGAAGCACTCTGCACATTGGCTCATGGTCAGTGTCGACTAGTAACTGTAAGTCATTTTCTCTAGGATTTCAAGACTATATAAACATTTCTCATTTTGTCTTAGCATACAGGTAGTTTAGTGTTTCGGGAGCCCAGTTGTTACATCCTCTTGCCTTTCAGACCCAGAGTTCAAGTGTTGATCCAATTCTGGTTTTACCGTTTCTCATGGGCCTGTTTTGTACGTGTGTATCCAGCAGATGGCGCCAGCATTCTCAAGACTTCAGATTTCACTCTGCAACAGCACCGCCCAATAGAAATATGATGTAAGCCCTGTTTTCAGTTTTCTGGGAACCACATTAAAAAAGTGAAATTAATTTTATGATATACTTTATTTAATCCTGTATATCCAGAATATTTCAACATTTAATTATATTAAAAATACTGAAATATTTTACATTTCTTTTCACACCAAGTGTTAAAAAATTTGTATGTCCACTGATGGACATCTCAATTCAGATGCTAAATTTTCATCAGGAGTACTTGGTCTATATTTATATTTCTTAGAATATACAGTGAAAAAGTAGATTCACACACCCAAGTTGTTCCAAACACACAAACCTTTCCGAGTGTGCCAGTAACTGAATCAAATATCAGTTCTTAATACAATTTTAGTTCCTTAGTCATACTAACCACATTTCAGATGCTCAGAAGACACGAGGCTAGTGCTACTGTCCTGCATAGCACAACTCTGATCTGTTTTTATAGGCTTTAGGGTCTGACTACACATAACCCTCCCCTTACTAACTAAAGGATTGATAAACATTTCTTCCAGGCATGCATTAAGCACGCAAGCTATTCTTACAGCAGTGTTTAACTCGGAGGCAAGGAGTCTTGAAAACATGACCACACCTTATTCATTTTTTTGTAGAGCTAAGCGAAATGTTTTGGATCAGAAATTGCTTTGAATTATTTGTTTTCATTGTAATCTTTCCTCTAGGCCTTTGTGTGTTTTGATACAGTCCCTTTGAATTGGCTAAATAAATCATTTTGTTTGCTTGCAAAATTCCCAAAGGAGAAACTTTAAATCCATATACATGAGATTCCTGCTATGTTTAGCCATACATTTGCCAGAGATTTGTGGGATCATTTATTTCCTCTTAAAGCCACAGTGCAGCCTGCAGGATGGTTTTCAGCTAACCTTGTGACATCGAGATGAGGCAGTAGAATTTAGAATTTGGAACGGGTGGGTACTGGTCTTTACAGTTAATACCACATAGAGGAGCCACGCCATATGTGCTTAGTTTCTTTTTCAGCCAGTGCATTGAACTAAGTCAGTTATATGTCAAGCAGTTCCTGTAAAAAGCTATATGGCTAAGGTAAGTGATGATAATTAGAATTTGTTGACCTGCTGAAAATCGTGAGAGAAAATGAAACCCCCTGGCCCTCCCACCCAGCCCTTGTGAGCTGCCTTGGTGAGGCATTTAGCTAGTGTAGGTTATGGACATCTAGCTTAATGTTTAACGTTTGGGGTCGGGGGGAGAGAATGATGTAATAGGTGTACATTATTGTCTAGGAAAACTGGAAAAAAACGAAGCAAGGTGTTTTAATGAAAACCTGGCACTCAGGCCCAGTATTGATCTGTTACTGTGTTTCTTAATAAATCCTGGGCTGCATTTATATACACATGCATATTAAGTGCATGTTTGTCCAGTGATGGGAATGGTCAGAAATATTCTTTGTCAACCTCAATTTAAACAGCTTCTTTCTCCACCACATTTCTAACTGCCACGTTCTTCCTAACTCTGAAAACTCGCCTGCTTGGTGGCAGTTTTGCCTGGTGGTAAGCATTTTCACTGGGGTACGTTGTTCTCTATTTCTCTTTCTGATCGTTATCAGCAATGAAGCTTCCATGAACTTGAACATGGGGGGTAGTTTTAGACACTTGACCCCTCAATGCCCCTTGCCCTGCCCCACACCTCTCTGTACATGTTGTTCAGGGTTGTTTATGTAAACTAGAAACACAAAAGTAGGCCCTGTTCACAGCCCAGTTCTCCCAGGTCACAAATACGTCTGAGAACAGCACTGCTATCTTTGCAGGGGACCCAGGATTTGTTGTCTTCTTCCAAAAATGAATTGATTTTTTTTATCGAGGTTTAATTTACATATAACATACTAGTTTCAGTTGTACAACCTAATGACTTGACATTTGTATATATTACAAAGTGATCACCATTTTACCATCCATCACCATACATACAGAATTCTTTTTCTTGTGATGAGAACTTTTTTAAGATCTATTCTCTTAGCAATTTTCAAATATGCAATACAGTATTAACTATAGTCACCATGCTGTACATTATATTCCCATGGCTTATTTATTTTATAACTGGAACTTTGCAGTTTCTGACTCCCTTTACCCATTTCGTCCACCCCCATCCTCTCCCTCCGGCAACCACCAGTCTGTTCTCTGTTTTTGTGAGCTTGGCTTTTTGGTTTTTTGGGTTTTTTTAGATTCCACTTATAAGAGAGATCATATGGTATTTGTCTTTCTCTGTCTGACTTATTTCACTTAACATAATGCCCTCAGGGTCCATCCATGTTGAAACTGGCAAGATTTCCTTCTTTTTGTGGCTGTGTAATATTCCATTATATATGTGAATCACATTTTCTTTATCCATTCATCCATCAATGGACACTTAGGTTGCTTCCATATCTTGGCTGCTGTAAATAATGCTGCAATGAACATGGGGGTGCAGATATCTTTTCCAGATGGTGTTTTTGTTTTCATTGGATAAATACCCAGAAGTGGAACTCCTGGATTATATAGTAATTCTATTTTTAATATTTTGAGGAACCTCCATATTGGTTTCCACAGTGGTTGCACCAATTTACATTCCCACTAACAGTGTACGAGGGTTCCAATTTCTCCACATTCTCTCCAACACTTGTTATTTCTTGTCTTTTTGATGATAGTCATTCTAACAGGTGTGAGATGATATCCCATCGTGGTTTTGATATGCATTTCCCTGATGATTAGGGATGTTGAGCGTTTTTTCATAATTTACAAAAATCATCTTTACCTTAGAAGAGGCTTTATATCTCTGCTTCCAATTATAATCTACATAAGTTTTAAGGGATGTGTGATCAAAGTAAACATACCATCTTTTAAAATAATGTTTTTAAAACTGAGCTGCGCCAATAGTTTTAATTGCTATCTAATAGTTCATCAAGTTAATCTACATTGTTGTTAAACACTTCCTCAGTTGTTGGCTGGCTACATTATTTCACTATTAGAAATGAAGAGGCTATAAGCATCTTTTTGTTTGGCTCAACCAGCATTCATCTGTATCCAAGTAGCTTCTCTCCCTCTTTTAAACTGTCCCCCTGGGCATTACTTTCAGCAGTGAGATCACTGGGTCAAAGGGATGATCATTTTTATGTTTCTTGGTGGGTCTTGCCGGGAGACCCATCTTAATAAGGGCCCTTGACGTCCTGATAAATCTCCCTGGTGGAGGTTGCAGGTGGTTTGCAAGTGAATTCTGCTCCAGGATGAGGGGTGACCATGAGGTTTCAGTCTCCTGTGTAAACCTTCCTTGGTGGCAGGCAGTTAAGCTTAATCGTATGTAGTGGCCCCCACTCTGCTTCCTCTTCAGATCACTTCTCTCTCCAGCTCAGCCCTTCTGTCTTGCTCATCTGCTTAGAGAATTCAAGCATCTGTTCAGAACATGCTTTATATACTGAACAACAGAAAGCACAGTGTCTTAATTTTCCTAGTCTCATCTCCACTTCTTCGGTGCACTGAGCGAGGGCTTATTCTCATGCCTGTCCTAGCCGACAGCTTGGCTTGCTCACAGACTGCAGGCACACAGTTACATCTACACTGCTTTCTGTCTTTATCAAAGCATTTCTGATTAAAACTACAGAGAGCCAGAAACTAGAGATAATAGTAAAGAAAGCCAGGACTAGATGACCTGAGAGAGCAAAGTTTAATTTTGTTTTTAAGTATACCACTGTATATTCTTTAAAAAAAAAAAAAAAAAAAAAAATTTTACTTATTCATTTGAGAGAGAACACGCACAAGTTGGGGGGGAGGGAGACAGGGGCAGTGGGAGAGGGAGAAGCAGGCTCTCCGCTGAGTAGGGAGCTTGACTTAGGGCTCAATCCCAGGACCCCGGGATCATGACCTGAGCCGAAGGCAGATGCTTACCCGACTGAGTCACCCAGACACCCCCAGGTGTATGTATTTCTAAAAAATATGTTCTTGGGTCAGTGCCAGTAATGGGAAGGAAGGATGCCCTTTTCTCTTCTAAACCTATACCCGATTTCACCCCTCAGTTTCCTTCTGACTACGGGTCCTTGCTTTTCCCAAAGCCTGTGCAGAATTTTCCCACTTTTCACCCCTGTTCTGCTTGTGCTCCACGGCACCCCTGGCAGTTCGCTGTGTCTGTGCTTTTTAAGTACCCTTCAGGGTGCACCAAGGACTGGGAGTCCCTTTTCACTGTAGGCAGAAATCAGGGTGCTGTGGGTGTGGCCCCTCTCTTTGGCTAATCCCTCCAGCAACTGGACTGCTCACACTCCTTCCACTGCACTGCCAGCCCCTGGGAGGGGCTCCCTAGAATACAGATGCCGCCTCTGCTTGCAGTCCTTCTGTGCTTTCCCGTCCCCTGCAGAACGAAGTCCAGGCTGATTGTTTCACAGCTGGTCCCTCCCTGCCCCTCGCTCCACGCTAACCCACAGCATGCTCTGCTTGCTTCTTCCCCAGACTTGCCAGTTTAGAGCCTCCACCCTGAGCAAGTGTCGTGCCCACCACCTGGAATGCTCTTCCTCTCCTTGTTCACTAGTCTAACTGGTTTCTGGGCCAGTTTCTGTCATTTCCATTGCGCAACCTTCTTCGACCACTCCAAATAATTTCCTTTTTCCATTTAACATTCACTGAGCACTTAACTGTGCTAGGCATTGTGCCAACCCTGTACATGCATCATCTCACTATCCTCACAGTCCGGGGAGGTGGGGACTAGGGCCCTTGAGATCATCATGCAGATCAAGTGCCGGGCTCAAGGTCACAAAATTTGAGATTATCACACAGATAAGTGCCAAGCTCAAGGTCACATTGCCTGAGCTCTTAGCTGCCCAGCCACACTGCCTTCTCTGGGCTTCCATTCTGCCTTGCAGAGAGCACTCTGACTTGTCATTGTAGCTTTGTGTGTTTCTCCCCTTGGATCTGTCCTCTTGGGACAGAGCAGCCAGGCAGCAAGTCAAATGAAGAAGGCACTGGGCCTGTGGTCATCTTCTATATGCTTTATAAACTTCTCACACGATCTTTTCATTTCTTTGTGGGAGGTGTTTCTTGAAACTTCGCTTATGGCCATCTGCATGGGTCTGTTAGGCTATGCATGGGACTTTGATGCCGCAAATGTTTTTCAGTTCCTAGTATGTAGCAGCACTGTATTTAGTAATATGGACATTATAAAAGGGAAAGAAGACGTGGCCCCTGCTGTCCAACTGCGGAGATGAGAATTACCATGTGGGACACAGCTAGTGATTAAAGACAATGCATTTGAATATTTGATCATACAACACATGCAAATTCTTTGGCATGACATACAAGACCTTTTGCGATCTGATTTGAGACCACTTTTCTAACTTTACTACTCTCCCAGAGACCCCAGTCATACTGATGTGTTTTGCAGTTCTCTGAACCCACCGTGCTTTAAATGCCTCTGCTCCCTTGTACATCCTGCTCCTTTTGCCTAGAATGGCAACTTCTGCTCATCTTTTATAACCATCTTCAGTGCTGCTTCTGTGAGATGTTTTTCTTTGGGTTTTCATGGCTCTTGTACATTCTTCTGTAGTGTGACCCTTATCATATTGTCTATAAGTCAGTTTTGTACGTCTTACGTGCCTGTTAAATGTTGAGCTGCTTGGGGGCAAGGCCCGTGTCTCAGTGATGGAAAAAATGAATGACAGAATTAAAATTGGCTACATAGAAAGGAGGGTGGGATGATGTTCCAACATGGCTGGTGGTCAGTCCGGAATCATACTTGACTGCAAGGAGAGAGATCTAAACAAAGGGGCCCATTCTCTCCTGTGAAACAAGTTTAGAGGTAGGTAGCCAAGTGCTGGTGCAGGGGTGCTGCTGTGTCCTCAGGAGCCTAGGTTCTATCGCTCTGCTCGGCCACCTTCAATGCACGGCTTCCCTCTCCAAGGTAACTTCATGGCTCTAAATGGCTGCTGGAGCTACAGCCATCTCATCCATCCCAAACGAGAGGGGCTGTGAGGAAAGAACAAGCTGTGAAGGTAGCCTCCTTTAAAAACATGTCTCAGGGCCGAACCTAGCAGCTCCACTTTAATCCCATAGGCCAGGATTTAGTCACATGGGCACCTCTAGCTGAATTTTGAAGAGATAACTATATGGCAGTAAATACAGGTCAGGGCACCTGGGTGGTGCAGTTGGTTAAGTGTCCAACTCTTGGTTTCGGCTCAGGTCATGATCTCAGGGTCATGGGATCAAATCCCGTGCCCGGCTCTGCCCAGTGCGGTGTCAGCTTGAGTTTCTCTCTCCCTTTCCCTCTGCTCCATTACCCCACTCTCTAAAATAAATAAATAAATCTTTTTAAAAATACAGGTAAATATGAATTATAAATATAACAAATATTTGTGTTGATTATATTTATTATAATACTTATATATAATTAAATGTAAATATAAATAAATATATGATAATAACTATTTGATTTTAAATGACATTTCTTTAAAAAAAAACAAAACAGCTTTTAGAGCCAAATAGACTTCTCAAAAGAAGGTATAAATTGGTCCATAAACACGTGAAAGGATGCTCACCATCATTAGTCTTTAGGGAAATGCAAATCAAAATCACAATGAGATACCACTTCACACCCTCTAGAATGGCTCTAGAATCAAAAAGACATAATAACAAGTGTTCACAAGGACATGGAGGAATTAGAAGCCTCCTACATTGCTGGTGGGGCTATAAAATGGTACGGCCACTTTGGAAACCAGTCTGACAGTCCCTCAAAATGTTAAACACTGAGCTAGCTATTCCACTCCTGGGTGTACATCCAAGAGAATCGTGGTGAAAACATCTATCCACACAAAAACTTGTACATGAATGTTCACAGTATTACTATTCATAATAGCCCCAAAGTGGAAGCAATCAAAATGCCCATCAGATAATGAATGGATCAACAAATTGTGATATATCCACATAATGGGATATTATTCTGCCAGAAAAATGAATGACGTAACTGATACGTGCTCAACATGGATGAACCTTGGAAATCTGCTGAGTGAAAGAAGCCAGTCACAAAAGACAACATAATGTATGATTTCATTTATATGGAATGCCCAGAAGAGGCAAATCTATAGAGACAGAAACTAGATTAGTGGGTGCCTAGGAGTGAGAGGGAATGTGGAGTGACTGCTAATGAATTTCTTTTGGGGGTGATGAAAATGTTCTAAAATTAGATAGTAGTGTCAGTTGCACAACTTTGAATATACTAAAAACCATTATACACTTTAAAAGGGGCACATTCTCTGACATGTGAATTATATCTCAATAAAACTGCTTTAAAAAGCTCTTATCTGTTTGTAAGACATATCTTCAAAATTAACCTCAAAAGAAATGAGTTGGTAAGGGGTGGGATGGGGACAATTTCCTCAGAGCAGTTAACATTTCAAGGACTGTATTTGTCTTCTCTTCATTTGAGTCCTGGCTTAAAAAAAAAAAAAAATCTGCCCTTCTTGGTCAGGGTCAGATCCCTCTGGCTGGTCGCCCAGATGACTGAGATTCTGAGTGGTTTCTTTGTTCTACAGACTTATCATTTAAAAAACGAAGTATTTTTCTGAGTCTCCAAAGCTAAGGAATAAAGATGCCAGGGGGTCAGCAAATAGACATAGGAAGCCACTTATCTGGAAACCAGGATGTCAGAAGGGTTTGCTCTGTGGAACTCTTATTCCTTGGAGATTTTGTTGCTGATAGATGGGCAGAAGCAGTTCAAGGGCTGTGAGGAAATCAGACTGTGTTTGGAAAGCTTCTGTGCTGGGAGTCTGCACACAGGCAACTCCCACCTGACTAGGAGCTCTGTCTCGTCCGTCATCAGGGAAATGGGAGAGATAATAATCTCACCCCAGGTGGTCACACCAGATCGTGCCCGTGAACCTGCTCTGTAAACGGGGGTGGTGCACCCCAGGGGTGAACTTGGGGTGGCTCCGGAGGACACGGTTTGAAAGGTGAAAGAATGAAGATTGTCTAGCAGGAGAAAAGCGCCATGGACAGGGTGGGGAGTGGTTGTCAGGATGGAAGGTAGAATTGACAGTGGGAAGGCTATCGTAACAAGGATTGTCAGAGGCCCTGGCCAGCAGTCCTTCCTCTGCTCTAGAGGTGAACACTACTAGGCCCCTAGCACATTCCTAGTTTGCCTTTGGGGCCATTTAAGTCAAACAACAGGGGCAACTGGCCTACACTGCATGGAAATGCCAGCAAAGGTGATTCCCTTAGGTCTACCTTTCCTACATGTTCTGGATTCTTTTTTTTTTTTTTTAAGATTTTATTTATTTATTTATTTATTTATTTGAAAGAGAGAGAACGTGCACATGAATGAGGGAGGAGCAGAGGCAGAGGGACAAGCAGACTCTGCTCTGAGAGTGGAGCCTGACACAAGGCTCAACCCTAGAACCCTGAGATCATGACCTGAGTTGAAACCAAGAGTCGGATGCTTAACTGACTGAGCCACCCAGGCACTCCTGTGTTCTGGATTCTTGAGCATCTTTTGCAGAGGCTCATGTTCTCACAAAGCCCCTCAGGAATTAAATAAGTCATCATTTTTGTGTAATGCAAGATCAAGAAGTGACCTTACATTTTTGTCAGTGTATTGATATATGACTGAAGAATGTCCTTACAGGGTTCATTTTGATCAGATAAATGAAACTTTCAGATCTGATTACAAAACCCTAGTGGATTTTTCCAGCCATTTTTGTGCTTATCAAATTGTTCTTCATGCTCCCTCTCTTCAGCCAGTGGTCTACTTTTTATATATATTAAGAAGACAAGAATAAAACAGTCTAGAAATATGTCAAGGTAAAAACCACCATAGCACCTAGTGGTGTTCAGCTGACCCAGACATGAGTATGCTTATCTGCTAACCCACATATGTCTACTTGATGAGCACTCAGAGCCCTCAAGAAGTTCTATTAAAGTGGGAAAATATTTATTATAGTTCATTGATTTCAAGGTATGCATTTCTTCCATTTTAACATCTCTTAAATTGTGATATCTCTTATAGTCAGTGGCATCTTAAATTGATTTTTTTTCTTATAAGTTGGTGCATCTTACAATCAATTACATCAGACCTTGATTTGATGAAATGTGGCAAATATTAGTCATTGAATTGAGAAAATTTATTCTCCTCATTCTTTTCCGTCTGCCTTTGGATATACATGCTGAATAATTGCATCCCCATCCTTGCATTGCCACCAGGAACTACCCCATCCCCATCCTCCAGAGAGCCAATAAAACATCTTTTTTGTGTTTGCAGGTTTTTATCCATAGACCACAAGTAGATCTTCCACTCCCAGGTCTCTAACTGTAAAAGGTACAGTGGAACCTTTCTCCCTTCCCCATCCTTTCCATTCCTCCAGCACCCCAGGGTTCCTCCAAGAGGTACTCAGTTTGTATGACTGTCCCTGGAACCATTTCTGGAATCCGGTCATCCCCAAGGCCCTTCCCAAAGTAACTAATGTGGGTTCATCTGATGCTGTCTCTGGGAAGAAAAAGGAGGAGGGACATCCCTTTGCCTTCCTGTGTGAGGAGTGATCAATTATTTCCTTATCCTTCCTGGATAGGACCTGCTGGCTCAATGACCTATAAAGGCCATTTCAGCACTTCCATTCTGTCTGTCTCCAAGGCTTCACCTTAGGTAAGAACTGTCACTCTCGTTCACCTCTCAGGGGGCTCTGACTTTCTACAGCTGCAGGTCCATCTGGTCTGAGATGGACAGTATTACCTAGCAGGATGTATACTGTAGCAACATGACTGACATTAAGAGCAACCGAGAATTGTATCAGCAGTACACAGCCTCGGCACCCAGGCTGCTGGCCCGTATCTCCAAACTGCTCATCAGTTGCCGGAACGCAGGTATTTCTGTACCTAAGGGCATCAGAAACATCTTTGAGTTCACTTGGGAGGAGCTCACTGCCGACCCCATGGTGCCTACCCCGTCCGACATCATGGGCCTGGAGATCAACATTGGACCCCCACCCGTGGTGCTCATGGAATCAGCCCCCGCGCAGGCCCCTGTCCAAAAGAAGCCACCTCCAGTACTAACACCACAGTTGCTGCCCACGTCCACTGGGCCAGCCAAGTTAAGCCAGTCTCCCACCCATGGCTATCTAGCACACTCTGGCCAGGAGACCCTGCACAGATTCCAGCGGCAGTCTATCCACCTGCTGACAGAGCTGCTCACCCTGAAGATGAAGACCATGGTGGAGTCCGTGTCTGGTAAGGCTGGCTCGCCAGATTCTTCTCCATTTTTTCTGAGCCCAGAAGGATCTGCCCAGACTGATGTGTGTGTCCACCACAGCCATCCCAGACAGGTATATAAGGATATGCTGGGGATAGGTGGCAGCCATGGGTCTGCTGTAGGAATTGAACCCCTTCCCACAACCCCCTCAAGAGTCATCCTCTCACCCCTCTCTGTTCTCCACTTTTTCCTCCCATTTCCCCAATGTTGCTGAGTCCAGACTGGAAGAGGCTGTGGAGAACAGTGTGAGGCCAGAGGTACTGAAGGGTGGAGTTTGTAGAAATGATGCAGAAGTGGAGAGAGGCAGCACCCAGGAGGAGGGGGTAAATTGAGAGGACTGATAAGTGGTCAGCAGGACCATCCATGGTAAGGGTGTAACCCCAAGATCATGGAGGGTAGATAAAGCCATACTAGTAATTGAGCCTTCTAGATGCTTCTAGAGCCTTCTAGATGTTATTTTCCATACTAATGGCATCAGTACCCTGGCCTATGGGTAGGAAGAGAGAAGGGTAAGGGGGGCAGAGAGCAAAATGCCACCTGACAGGTCTTGAGAGCTCAAGACCCTTCCATTGGGAAGACCCTCGTACTTGCTTACTCTAGGAGTAGATCTTCTCTCTACCCTTATTTCCTGGGCCATTTACAGAGGTCCTTTCCTGGAAGCATTAGCCCCGTGCTGAGAGGAAAATGAGTTGCTTCAATGATTCTTTTAGTAGGTGCCAATCCCCTGGACATCACAAGGCGCTTCGTGGAGGCCAGCCAGCTTCTCCACCTCAATGCCAAGGAGATGGCTTTTGACTACCTGATCAGCACAATGGGGAGAAGTAGCCGGGGTGTTGGACTGATAGGGAAAGGTGGGTACCCAAGCTTTAGCCGTTAGGTGGAAGCTCAAAGAATACCAATAAGAATGCAAGATAGAAAGGTCAAATCCCCAGTTTAAACATTTGACATCTCCAAGAGTTGAGGTGGATTCTCAGAGAGATTCTAGAGCAACAGAGATTCTCAAATGCTGCAGGTGAGTATGTAAAGTGGTGCAGTTCCCCTGGAGAGCAGTTTGATAGTATCTGCAATGTGGAAGATGCTCTAGCATCTTACAACCCAGCAATTTCTCTTCTAGGTTATTCCCTAGAGCTGTGCTTTTCAAACTATCTGTGGTGAAGGACCAGTTTGTAAAATTGCCAATCTCTTGTGGATTGACCTTTTTCAAAAATATGATGTCACAGCAATGTCAAATTGCCACAACGTTTTCTAAATGTTTCGTGCTCATCTAGTCATGGCCTGGTGTGGATTCACAGCAGTCCACTGGCCACACTTGAGAGTCACACTGGCACATGTGTGCAAGTTGTACTGGATGTTTACTGCAGAACTGTTTAGAATGGCAAAGGAAGATAAAATTGGAAGCAATCTAAATGTCCCTCAATAGGAGAAATACAAATTATAGTCCGTTTAGACAATGGAACATAGTAAGAAGTAAAAATGAAGCACTTGTACAGCATAGGGACTCTAGACAATAATATTGTAATAACTTCATATGGTGACAAATGGTGACTACACTTATTGTGATGAACATTTTTTAATATATTTTTTAAGTAATATTTATACCTGATGTGGGGCTTGAACTCATGACCCCAAGATCAAGAGTCACACACTCTACCAACTAAGCTGGCGGGGTGTCCCCTGGAGCATTTTGTAATGTACACAAATATCGAATCACTATATTGTACACCTGAAACTAAGATAATAGTATATGTGAACTGTACTTCAATTAAAAAGAAAAAAAAAAATGAAACAAGCACTAAAACACATATCATATAGATAAATCTCAACAAATAGTGTTAAGCAAATAAAAGAAAGCAAGTTTTAGAAGGATACATTTGGTATAATACTATTTAAATAAAATTTTAAAAAATAGTATATTGCATATGGGTACATTATGCAAAGTACAAGTATAAAAGCGTGAAGGGGAGTGCTAGGAGCAAAGTTGGAGGAAGTGCGCTCTGGAGAGGGGTGTAGGGGAACAGGATCTGAAAGACACAGCTATTCATTCTTCTCTAATGTATCTCTTAAGCGCGAAGGATATACAAGTACAGTTGACCCTTGAACAACGTGTGCTAACTGCCCAAGCAGTTGAAAATCCACATGTAACTTCCGACTCCCCCAAAACTCAACTACTAATAGCCTGCTGTTGACCAGAAGGCTTAGAGATAACATCAACTGTTGATTAACACGTACTCTGTATGTGTATGTACCATACACTGTATTCTTACAATAAAGTAAGCTAGAGAATAGAGGATGCTATTAAGAAAATCCTAAGGAAGAGAAAATACATTTATAGTACTTAACCATATTTATCAGAAAAAATTCTCATGTATGTGGACCCACATAGTTCAAACCCATGTTGTTCAAAGGTTCATTTTGAATGCCTAAAAGTCATCGTCACTGTTAGGAGGTTTTGTGGGGGAAGTGTAAAACATTTTATCACATCACCATTCACCCTCACCTGTAAAATCCATTCCCAGCTAGCATCTCTCCCTGCCCACTGGATGTTTGTCAGGATGTCTTTGATGGTCAGAGGTTCAACATCTGATAATATACATGTGCAGTACAAATAAATGGCATAGTAAAATTGCCATCCTTGGGGAAAAAATGTGGGACTTCATGAAGTCAGTGGAAGTGATGTTGGAAAGCTGCTCAGTTCCCACACAGAGCCTTTTATGCTGGCGAAGTGGAGCGAAACTCGTCAACTGCTGGAAACAGGAAAATTGTCTGGGGCAGTGACTCCGTGGAGAAAGGATGATTTGGGTATCAACGGGTTAAAAATTAAAGCTGATAAAGCCCTTGGATATTTTTGCAAAGGCAAACATGGAGGGACTCATGTTTTATTGCTCTTGTACAGCCATTCAGGAAAAAAGAAAATCACCCCACCTCAAAAAAATGACACAGTCATTTTTATTGCTTTTAAGAATTAGTGTACGCTTACAATATCAACAAATTTTTGTTAAATACAAGGTAAAAGAAAGTTATTTTGATTACTTTTTTTGAGAGAGAGGGCGTGTGTGAGCGTGAGAGGAGGGATAGAGGGAGAGGGAGAGAGAATCCCAAGCAGGCTCCATGCCTAGCGCAGAGCTAGACTTGGGGCTTGATGTCATGATCATGAGATCATGACCTGAGCTGAAATCAAGAGACGGACGCTAAACTGAGCGATCCAGGTACCCCTATTTTGATAACTTTTATTTTTTAGCCTCAATCTAAGTATGCTTTTTTTTTCTTTTTCCTTTTATTAAGTTTTTTTAAGTTTTTAATTTTTTGTTAAGGATTTTGTTTATTTATTTGAGAGAGAGGGAGAGAGAGCACAAGCAAGGGGAGGGGCAGAGAGAGGGGGAGAAGCAGACTCCTTGCTAAGCAGGGAGCCCAACTCAGGGCTCGATCCCAGGACCCTGAGATCATGACCTGAGGTGAAGGCAGCCGCTTAACCAACTGAGCCACCCAGGTGCCCCTTAAATTTTTAATTCTAATTCCAGTGTAGTTAACAAAGTGTTATATTCGTTTCAGGTGTACAATATAGTGATTCAGTAATTCTATACATTACTCAGTGTTCATCATGATAAGTGTACTGTTAATCCCCTTCACCTGTTTCTCTCCCCCGCCCCCCACCTCCCCTCTGGTGACCATCAGTGTGTTCTCTGTATTTTAAGAGTCTATTTCTTGGGGTGCCTGGGTGGCTCAGTCATTTAAGCATCTGACTTGATTTCGGCTCAGGGTCGTGGGATTGAGCCCTATGTTGGGCTCAGTGCTAAGCATGGAGCCTGCTTGGGGTTCTCTCTCTCTCTCTTTCCCTGCCCCTCCCCCTGCTTGTGTGCTCTCTCTCTTCCTCTCTCAAATAAATACACAAATCTTTTTTAAAAAGAATCTGTTTCTTGGTTTGTCTCTTTTTTCCTTTTGTTCATTTGTTTTATTTCTTAAATTCCACATGAGTGAAATCATATGGTATTTGTCTTTCTCTGACTTATTTTGCTTAGTATAATACTCTCTAGCTCCATCCATGTTGTTGCAAATGGCAAGATTTCATTCTTTTTAATGGCTGAGTAATATTCCATTGTATATATATACCATGTCTTCTTTATCCATTCATCTATTGATGGCTGCTTCTGTAATTTGGCTATTGTACTGCTATAAACTTCAGGATGCATGTATCCCTTTGAATTAGTGTTGTCGTGTTCTTTCGGTAAATACTCAGTAGGGAATTACTGGATCATACAGTAATTCTATTTTTAAGTTTTTGAGGAACCTCCATACTGTTTTCCACAGTGGCTGCACCAGTTTGCATTCCCACCAACAGTGCACAAGGGTTCCTTTTTCTACACATCCTTGCCAACACCTGTTGTTTCCTGTGTTGTTGAGTTTAGCCATTCTGACAGGTGTGAGGTGGTAGCTCATCATGGTTTTGATTTGCATTCCCCTGATGATGAGTAATGTTGAGTATCTTTTCATGTGTCTGTTAGCCATCTGGATGTCTTCTTTGGAGAAATGTCTGTTCATGTCTTCTGCCCATTTTTAAATTGGGTTGTTTGTTTTTTGGGCATTGAGTTTGTTTTCCTTTTCTAAGATAAAGTTCCAATTGGACTCCCCACCCCCACGCCCCCACTATTTACCAGAACTGGAGGTCTTTGTTTTAAGGGAATTTGCTCTGTGCCGGTTCTGTTCAGGGTCAGCTATGCCCTGATAACACAGGCCCTCTAACTATGCTGTAACTATTTATACAGATGGTTACCAGCATAAGTGGATTCCTGCACCTCGTGTTCTATGTAGAGCTTAGAGATCCATTTCATTTGGCGGGGAGATACCGCCTGATGGTCTGTTGCATGGGTAGGAAAGTCCCACCTGGCCCACCTACCCACCCTCAGATCTGCCCATGGTGCTCTCTTACTTGACTATAATGTTCCCTCACCTTGAAAAGGAAATGGTTGTCACCATTAGCATTCTACCTCATAAGGTGCTTGAGCATTCTTGCAGGATCACAGACTTTCACCTGTGATACGGTGGCTTCCTGCATCCCTTGTGGGTTGTGGTTAACGTAGTGGAGGAGAATTTGCAGAGAGCTGAGCTGAATTCTGGAGAGGCTTTGATGATTTCTGCATCCTGCTGCATTAGCAGAGTGTTCTACTACACTCACTAGGAAATCTCTCACTTTTCGGCATGTGTGTTCCAGGTGTTCCTCTTTAAACAAGCCTAGAGTTGGAAAAAAAAAATCTAACCAATAAAATATAAATGAAGGAGTGATCCATTTCTCTTGGAATAGCATTGATCCTGGAAGGGCTTGAATTAGTCCTCACAGGGCATTAAAAAGAAGATTCAAACCCTATTGACTTATTTTGCATGACTTTTATTTTTCTGGACCATCTTATTGCATGAGGTAGAGCAAAGCTGTAACTAGGTCTGGAGTAGTCTTCCCTTAAAGCTATAGCCAGAATATTCCCCTTGCTAAGGTAGCATTTCCTTAGTGGTAAGCCTGCTTCCTGCCTTTTCTCCTTTCCAGTACATACTAGTCCTGCCATGTCATGAAAGAAAACTAGACTGCTCCTTGATTTTTAGTTGATGGCAATATTATTAAGTAAAATATATACAAAAAAAGAAAACAAATAATCTTGCCATCTTTACATAAAGCTATTTTTCATTTTTGCAATCTCCTTTGTGGTTCTTCTGTCTGTCTCTCCCTGTCTCTCTCTCTCTCTTTTTCTCCATATATATTTTTAAAATACTGCCATTTTCCTGTATCTCAGTTTCCTTTACTGAGACACAGATGTTTGCCAACACAGTTATATGTTGGCTTTTAATAATTGTCATTTTAAGTGGATGTAGACTTTTAATGTTCATGTTCTATAATTAACCAAATGCTTATGTTTTCAGGTTTCTTACCTTTAGTATAATATGCATTATAATATGCAACTTTAAATTTTATTTTATTATGTTATGTTAGTCACCATACAGTACATCATTAGTTTTTGATGTAGTGTTCCATGATTCATTGTTTTCGTATAACACCCAGTACTCCATGCAGTACATACCCTCCTTAATACCCATCACTGGACTAACCCATCCCCCCACCCCCCTCCCCTCTAAAACCCTCAGTTTGTTTCTCAGAGTCCATAGTCTCTCAGGGTTCGTCTCCCCCTCCAATTTCCCCTGCTTCATTTTTCCCTTCCTTCTCCTAATGTCCTCCATGCTATTCCTTATGTTCCACAAATAAGTGAAGCCATATGATAATTGACTTTCTCTGCTTGACTTACTTCACTTAGCATAATCTCCTCCAGTCCCATCCATGTTGATGTAAAAGTTGGGTACTCATCCTTTCTGATGGCTGAGTAATATTCCATTGTATATATGGACCGCATCGTCTTTATCCATTCGTCTGTTGAAGGGCATCTCGGCTCTTTCCACAGTTTGGCTATTGCGGATATTGCTGCTATGAACATTGGGGTGCATATGGCCCTTCTTTTCACTACATCTGTGTCTTTGGGGTAAATACCCAGTAGTGCAATTGCTGGGTCATAGGGTAGCTCTATTTTTAATTTTTTAAGAAACCTCCACACTGTTTTCCAAAGTGGCTGTCCCAACTTGCATTCCCACCAACAGTGTAAGAGGGATCCCCTTTCTCCACAAGCTCTCCAACACTTGTTGTTTCTTGCCTTGTCCATTTTTGCCATTCTAACTGGTGTAAGGTGGTATCTCAGTGTGATTTTGATTTGAATTTCCCTGATGGCTAATGATGATGAACATTTTTTCATGTGTCTGTTAGCCATCTGTATGTCTTCTTTTGAGAAGTGTCTGTTCATGTCTTTTGCCCATTTTCTTACTTGATTATTTGTTTTTTGGGTGTTGAGTTTGAGAAGTTCTTTATGGATCTTGGAAATCAGCCCTTTGTCTGTAGTGTCATTTGCAAGTATCTTCTCCCATTCTGTGGGTTGCCTCTTTGTTTTGTTGACTGTTTCCTTTACTGTGCAGAAGCTTTTTATCTTTTTTTTTTTTTTTTTTTTTTTTTTTTTTTTTTTTTTT